>NC_052961.1:5989924-6589924 GCF_013358895.1 Oreochromis aureus
TTGCGGTACTTTTTAAACACAGATTGGCGCGTTGGCAATGAGCGATACAGCAGCTGTATCGATCACGTGACTTTTTCTTAAAGCGACGCACGCACCGATACAGGCTTCGCTAGGTGAGCTTGATACATGCGTCGGTGCGTCAGTGTTGCAGGACCCATCACTACTATCTACCTATCTACCTACCTACCTACCTATCTATCTATCTATCTATCCATCCAGCAAAAGCTACCTAAGAAACTGGTCAAAAAATAAATTGAGTGAAATTCAAAGTCTGGTCTTTTTCAAGTGTGGGCACCTCACAGACAGAGAACACTTGACAGTGAAAAACCGGCCTGGCCAGTAAAGAAAGTGGCCTTGACCAGTGAAGACTCCCCAAAGGCTCACCACAAAGACAGAGAAGACTCCACCTAGGGGCCTGGAGGAAATCTCAACTTGCCGTTTGCCTGTCTGACCAATAATCAAAAAAGCAGCATGGCTGAGTCCAAGTCACTCGCAGAGCTGAAAATAGAGCGAACCACTGCAAAAAGACTGTTTTCCAGACTCACCAACCATATAGTAAGGACCCACATGGATATGTCTGTAGAGGAGCTGCAAGATTCCTTCAAGAGACTCACAGCAGAGGGCTCCAAAGTGATTGACGTGAATGAGGAGCTTGAGGCCGCCTACATCACGCAGTGTGAAGCAGAGGGCACACCGGAGCTGATGGGCCAACAGAGAGCAGACGTCGAGAAAATGAAGAATGTGAGCAGAAGTTGAAGGAGGCGAAGCACCTGATCAGAGAGACACTGTGGACATCATATGGTGAAAGAGAACTGACCCTTGCTCTAAAAGCAGCAGAAATGGAGTGTGAGAACGTCTCATCCACTCAGCCTGATACACCCCTGGAGGCATATGATTTTATGCTCCACCACCTAAAAGAACTGGTGAAGAAAGCTAAGCAGGCACACCAGACATGGAACTGCTGGGCTCCTCCTGTTGAGAGGCGGGATTGTGATCGTCGACTAATGGAGCTTGAAACCTGCCTTCCAAAGCTGGTGTCAGGGAAGGCGGCCCTGATCAAAGCAGAGAGAATTAAAAAAGATGCCGACCAAGCAGTTGTCACAGTCCGCAACGCAGCCCCGGTCGCAGCCATAAAACTGAAAGCCACAGCTTTACCAAAGTTCACCGGCAGCCAGCGTGAGTTCTACAGATGGTGGAAGGAATGGGAGGCTCTGCAAAAGCAAGGTGAACCAACCAGGTCCATGGAAGTAAAGAAATTCCAACTTCTCGATAGTCTCGATGATAAAGTGGCCAAAGATCTGCGCCTGTCCACATACACCTCGGCAGATGAGATCTTCAGAGTCCTTGAGAACCGCTATGGAAATCAAGCCACCATCGCCATTGAAATCATTGAGGAGCTTCAAGCTATCCCTCCTGTCCGTAGCAACCAGCCTAGAAGAATAATAGAGCTTATCCACGCAGTTGAAAAGGCCCTCTATGATTTGAATGAGCTGGATAAAGCAAATGCCATAAAGAACCTATTAGTAATAAAGTCTATTGAAAGCAAGCTGCCTGAGTCCCTAAAGAAAGACTGGCTTACCCACGCTGCTGATCCAAAGAACGCTGGGACTCCTCAGAACCAGTTTGACAAGCTGCTCGCATACCTCCAATCTCAAGAGTCCATCTACGAGCAGTTAGACCAGCTGAGAGACATCGACCCTGCCAAGGAGAGAACAAAGTTCCCAATAAAGTACGCCTGTACCAAGTCAGTTAAATCCAGTACTGATCCAGCAGGCTGCATCATCTGTGGGGACCCGAAGCACAAGAGAAAGCTCTACATCTGCAGACGGTTTAGAACCAACACAAAGTAACAGGAGAAAAAAGATGCAGTGCAGCAACTTGGAGCCTGCAAGAGGTGCCTCGAGATCCACGACAAACCCTGCAGAAAGACGACTTACCTGTGTGGAAATCCAGAGTGCAAAGACCAGCATCATTACCTTCTTTGTCCCTTGCCATGACCCTTATCACAAAGGTCCAAGTCTGGTCCGGTGAGAGCTGAGAGGAGGAGGTACACAGAGGTTCAAGAAGAGTTAATCTCTAAACTATCGCCAGAGCTAGCACAGCAGTGTCGGGAAGCTTTCTGCAACGTCTCATCACGAGCCTTCAACTCCATGGCAGCAGAGAGAGGTCTACTGGAGGAGACTGGTCTAAAAGAGTACCCTGTGATTCTGATGCTCCTTGACGTTATCGCCAATGATGGGCAGAGAATTGGGACACTAATTGATCTAGCATCTGACACAAACTGCATAACCCATAAAGCTGCAAGTAAGCTCAACCTTCGCAGTGAAGACGTCATGCTTGTCATCCAGGGTGTCGGAGGTATGAAGGTGTCTGTGGCAACCAAGCGCTACCTTCTCAAGATCCGTGTCAACACCTCGAGAAGAACTTTAAAGCCTCACCAGTTAGTCTGCTATGGTCTTGACAAGATTGCTGAAGTGGAAAGACATGTTCCACCTCAGAAGCTACAGAAGATCTTCCCTGACGTCCCTCTCCAAGACCTCATCAGACCCAGAGAGATCCAGCTTCTAATCAGCCATAAAGAAGGCCAGCTGGTGCCCCCAAAGATCCGCTCCATCGGTGACCTGGTGCTCTGGGACGGTCCACTTGGCAAGACAATTGGGGGCACGCATCCAGACCTCTTTGAGGAAGTCACCTTGATGGTCCACACCTCCAAGACTCACTTCGCAAGATCAATGAGAGCTGCTGCATTCAAGTACCAAGAGTTCACTAAAGAACTAGCTTCCTGTCAGCATCCTGATCACCCTGAGACTCTATCCACCACAGCTACCAGCAGCAGAGACTTTCTGAAGTGGTGGAGGTGGGAAAGCATTGGAGCCGCTTGCCAGCCGAGATGTGGAGGGTGTCGTTGTGGGAACTGCCAGCCAGGAGGTAAAGAAATGACGCTCGCTGAAGAGAGGGAGAGGGAGATGGAGATCGTGAGAAATGGCCTGACTTATTCAACTGGAGATGACCACAGCAGTGAACCGCATTGGCATGCCAAGTACCCATGGGTAGAAGATCCAGCAACCTTGCCAAATAACAGGAAAGCAGTAGAAGCAACATTCATCAGAACCGAGATGAAACTATCTAAAGAACCTGAATGGAAGACGGCCTATGCTGCACAAGTTCATGAGATGGTAAACCGCAGAGCTGCAGTGAAGCTGTCCAAAGAAGTCCTGCAGAGTTGGACTGGGCCAGTATGGTATATAAGCCACCTCATCGCGCCAAATCCACACTCGGTCTCTACCCCAGTGAGGTTGGTGTGGAACAGCAGCCAGAAGTGCAGAGGCCTCAGCCTGAATGACATCCTCATCAAAGGTCCTGATGTCCTGAACCTGATAAGAGCTGTCCTGCTGAGGTTCCTAGCTGGTGTCTACGCCGCCCTTGGCGACATCCGCAAGATGTACAACTCCGTCTGGCTGGAAGATCGAGAGGTCCACTCGCACAGATTCTTGTGGCGTGACACAGATGATGCAGGCATAGAAGACTATGCCATAACAAGAGTCAACATTGGAGACAAACCTGCTGGTTGCATAGCCCAAGTCGCCATGAGAGAAACTGCAAACCTACCTTCATTCAGTCACTTCAAAGAAGAGAAACGTGTGCTGGAAGAAGATGCTTATGTCGATGACATCCTGACATCACACAATGACCTCGACCATTTGAGACGCCTAACAGCCAACATCGAGCACATCCTGAGAGCTGGAGGTTTCTACATGAAGCCTTGGGTCTACTCCAGTCAAAGTTGGAGGGAGGAGTCAAAGAAAGAGTTGCCTCGATCAGAGCCAAAGACTATGATCCTGCCAAACCAGCTGACGGAAGATGATAACAAAGCCCTTGGCCTTGGCTACACCATCAATGATGACAAACTTCATGTCATGGTTGCAGTGAACTTTTCAAAGAAAAGGAGGAAAATGCGCCTTGGTCAAGACCTGCTCAGAGAAGAAGTCGGAGAGCAAACATCTGATCCACTAACCAGGCGAGAACTGCTAAGCCAAGTCTCCGGCCTATATGACCCACTCGGTCTTGTGACTCCTGTCAAACAGAAGGGTGCCATCCTGGTAAGGAGAGCTTTCCAAGAAGCAAAAGTAAAGTACCGCCTCGAAGACACATGGGACGCAGCCTTGTCTGAAGGTCTCCGAGAAGACGCCATAAAGCTTCTGGAAGAGTATGCTGACCTGAAGAAACTGCATTTCACTAGAGCCATGACTCCACCAGATCCCTGTGCAGAGCCCAGTGCCATCACGTTCTCTGATGGCAGTGAACACGCATATGGCGCAGTGATGTACCTTCGCTGGAGTTGCAGCCATAGTGTCATCGTGAGACTAGTAGAGTCTAAAGCCAAACTGACGCCTCTCAACCATAAAGGCGATCCTGTTAAAGCAGAGATGTGTGGCGCCGTCTTTGCTGCCCGTCTGAAGACCTACTTCCAGAGGCACTGCAGAATCCAGGTCAAAAAATGGTACCACCTCGTCGACAGTCAGACCGTCTTGGGTGCAATCCAGCGTGAGAGCTACGGTTTCCAGACTTTCTTCACAAACCGTGTTGGTGAGATCCAGAGTAATGGTAAATGGTAAATGGCCTGTATTTATATAGTGCCTGTAGCACTGATGTCCAAGATTGGTGGTGGATTGGTGGTGGATTCCCGGGTCAGCGAACATTGCAGACATTCTCACCAGAGGGGCCAGTCCAAATGCCCTAACCGAGGACTCCGAGTGGCAGTTGGGTCCAAAGTTTCTCCAACTTCCTGAAGATGAGTGGCTGAAGAAATCCGCCCGAGAAGTCGCTGCCCAAGCTCGAGAAAGGGTCACAAAGTTACAGAAAAAGACTTTTGTTGCAGTCCTTACCAGAATCCACATGAAGGCAGCTCAGGACTCAGCACACGTAGAGTCGAGAAGACCACTAGCAGGAGTAGCAACCCAACAGCTAATTGACAAAAGGCGATTCAGCAACCTGAGAAGGCTGATTGGGAGCGTGGCGTGGGTCTGGAGGGCTGCCAAAAAGTTCATGAGATCCAAGACCAGAGACCAAGAAAAGTGGGAGGTAGTACCATCTTCGGGTGTCCTCACAGTCAGCGAGAGACGAGATGCTTTTCGAGACCTTTGCCTGGCAGCACAAGAGGGCGTCAACTTCCCAAGCACCACAACAGACAGACTAGTCGTTTACAGAGACCCAACAAGTGGACTTCTAGTTTGTGGTGGCAGAATCCAGACCTTCAAAGAAGACCGCAAAGCTGTTCCCCTTCTACCATTCTAAGCCTGGTTATCCACCCTCCTTGCCAGAGAAGCACACAGCGAGGGACATGACGGAGTGGCAGGAACCTTACTGCGGATGAGAATGAAGGCTTGGGTTGTCAGAGGAAGAATTATTGCCCAAAAGGTCGTGGACCAGTGCATCATCTGCAAGAAGGCAAAGGCAAGAACCTGTAAGCAACTAATGGGAGACTTACCTAAAGAGAGGTCAAATCCTGCTGCACCATTCGAATTCACATCTGTCGACCTGTTTGGACCCTATCATGTGAGGGATGAAAGAAGTACAAACCATGGTCAACAACTTCTGGAGGTCCTGGAGCCAACTCGCTGGACCAAACCTGTTCATCTGCAAGGGATTGTTCGAGATGTGCATGTGAGGGTCTCTCCAAGTTCCAGCATTGCAGTCAAGAGTCCAAAATCCGCTACCAGAAGTCCTGAGCTGAGCACCATTTTACATCGAGACATCCGGCGTCTTGTGGTCCTTTTACTGGTGGAAGATCAAGCCAGGGACCAGCCCACCTGAGTGCGATCTTTCCATGCAGTGCTGAGAAAAGATCGAGTGGGAGGTGTCGCGTTGACCTAGTAGGTGTGGCTGTTACTCTTCTCTTCCTCCTCCTGCCCACTACCTGCTCTGTGCTGCTGCCGATTAGACCTTGTGTGCAATCTATAACTAAGCGCGGCCTGGTGTGCACCGCTCCGCCAGGTGAGCTGAATTAGAGCAATCAAGGGCAGGCGTGCCTAGTAGACCTTAAAATGCATGCAGCAGTCATTTGACATACTGAGAGGACAGCAAACACAGCACAATCCACTTTCCACTGTGAGGAAGACTTTGAACTAGACGGGCTATCGGTTTTTCACCTACCTATCTATCTATCTATCTATCTATCTATCTATCTATCTATCTATCTATCTATCTATCTATCTATCCTACCTACCTACCTACCTACCTACCTACCTACCTACCTACCTACCTACCTACCTACCTACCTACCTACCTACCTATCCATCCAGCAAAAGCTACCTAAGAAACTGGTCAAAAAATAAATTGAGTGAAATTCAAAGTCTGGTCTTTTTCAAGTGTGGGCACCTCACAGACAGAGAACACTTGACACACATTGACTCTCTCTGACTTTGAACAGCTTCTGAATACTGCGGCAAAGCAAGTTATTTTGTGCTTTATACATTATCTGTGCCATTTTATATTCGACTAAATCATAAAATTTTAGGGTATTCAGATTAATAAACAAAATGTTAGTTGGTTCTATATAGTTTGATTGATTTATAATTCTTATAGCTCCTTTTTGTAACTTGAAAATAGGAAGAGTATTTGTTTTATATGCATTACCCCATATCTCCAGACAATAAGTCATATATGGAAGCAACAGAGAACAATAAAGTGTGTATAATGATTTTTTGTTCAGGACATGCTTTGTTTTGTAGAGAATAGCAATGATTTTTGACATTTTTGTTGTCACATGATTTATATGAGACTTCCAGCTCAGCTTATCATCAATTATCACTCCAAGAAATTTATTTTCGTACACTCTTTCAATTTCAATTCCATTAACCCTGATTTAAGATACATTTTTCATTTGTCTAGTGCCAAAAATAATCAATTTTGTTTTCTTTATATTTAATGATAACTTATTTACATCAAACCAGTTTTTTAATATATTTAATTCCTTTTCCGCTGTAGTCATAAGCTGTTCTAGGTCTTTACCTGAGCAATACAGAGTGGTATCATCAGCAAACAATACAGATATTAACAGTTTGGAAACACTACATATGTCATTTATATATAATATGAATAATTTAGGGCCCAGCGCAGAGCCCTGAGGAACACCACAAGTTACCTTCAACTGATTAGATTTTACATTATTGATTTCAACATATTGACATCTGTCATCCAGGTAACTTTTCCTCCACTTATATGCTATCCCTCTTATGCCATATCTCTCTAGTTTATTCATTAATATAGAATGATCAATTGTATCAAACGCCTTTTGTAAGTCTATAAAAACACCAACAGTATATTCCTTATTATCTATTGCATTAGATATCCCTTCTACAAGTTCCATCACTGCCATCGAAGTGGACCTTTTCACTCTAAAGCCATATTGGTTATCACTTAGAAGATTATGCTTCTCAATATATTTATCAAGTCTATTAACAAATAACTTTTCTAAAATTTTTGAGAACTGTGGGAGTAGTGATATTGGCCTGTAATTGGTAAACTGACATCTCTCTCCATTTTTATGGATTGGAATAACTTTTGCTATTTTAATTTGTGAGGGAAACACACCAGTTCGAAAGGACAGATTACAAATGTATGCGAAAGGTTGCACTATATATTCTATAATACTCTTAACTAATTTCATGTCAATACCAAAACAGTCGGTGGACTTTTTATTTTTAAATGTCTTCACAATGTTAATTATTTCTCTATGAGTTACAGCACCAATAAACATGGAGGACACATTCTGAGTAATATGTTTATTTAGGTCATTATTATTTCTTGACTCTGGAATTTCTTTTGCTAAATTAAAGCCAACATTTACAAAGAAATCATTTAATTCATTTACAATGTCTTTAGTTTTATCAAGCACAATATCTTTATCTTTTTTAAAATAGTCTGGATAATTCTTATTTTTTGAGCCCTTTTTGATTATGCTATTTAATATCCTCCATGTTTCTTGTGTGTTACTTCTATTTTGCTCCAATAATGTGTGGTAATATTCTTTCTTACTTGTTCTTATAATATTTACTAATCTATTTTTATATAACTTGTACTTTATCTCAGCATCTTTCGTCCTCTGTTTTATGAATCTCTTATATAGATTATTTTTCTTTTTACATGTGTCAGGAGGAAGATATTTTTGTGGCTATTAGTATAATCATCATTACCATTTCATGTTAATAGTGATGTTGCATTTAGATGCATTTAGATGTTCAAATATATTGGTATTATATTAGTCTTTATTACAGGTCCAAGAAGAACCACTTTAAACTGTTGAGTTGAATTTATAATTTTAAAGGCTTTTGAGTGTTTTTATATTCTTACACTGGAGTCTTCAGTGGGTGAGAAGACTGAGCTGCAGCGACAGGAAGTACATGTTTTTGAAGTTGCAGGCTCTTGCAGAAGTGAAACCGAAAGCAGAGTGAGTGCAAGCCAAAGAGTAGGGTGTTTATTATGCATTTATTGCGGATTAAGCCTTAAGTAGTTGTGTTAGATTGAAACAGTTGTTTTATATATTTTACATAAGTCAAGATCATTACACACAGGATGGCCTTAGCCTGGTTGCTTGAGTTGAGGTCAACTAAGGTGCAGAGAGCATCTGCGCACAGACAGACGAGACATACACACACATACAGACACAAATAGTGAGAGAGGTCACGACACGTACGCAGTACACAGCACGCACGCGCCCCCGCACGTGCACGCACACACATATTAGATCGACTCATTTAGGTAAGAGTTTATAACTGCAAAGTTTGGGTGCGTACGTGGTAGTCTGTTCCAGGAAGTACACCAGATGTCCCAGAAGATAAGCGACAGCGAAGGCGGGCTGAGAGGAAGCACCTGGCTTCGACCCGAAGAAGATGTTCTGTTTTAAACTATGTTAAAAGTCATTGTGGTTTTGGAGTGACGTATGCTTTGTTTAAGTCTGCCTGGTAACAGGAAGACTGCCAACCCTATAAAACCTTTGTCTAATTATTGTAAGTTTAGTTCGACGCTGAAATCTGCACAGCGTTCGGACTCACACATGTGTTCATTAAAATGCCGTCTAAGTGCACCAGGCTGGATCTGTGGTTATTTTTTGGATTCCCCCTCAATATTCTGAACCTTAACATTATTGAATTATTTTCATTTTCTCTCTATAATAATCACTGGTTTTGATCACTCAGTACGAGAGCACTCCTAAGTCACTCTTTTAAAACTGCTTTAATCACTTTTCTTCTGTTAATTTCCATAACTCACTCCCCTGTCATATAACTCCTCTGAGTCAACTTCAACTTCAAGCTTTAAGTCTATTTTATTAAACATTCACACCATTCTATCACTCATACAAGTAGCAAGCTGATCTTCATTGCATATGCTTGTGTTCTTAGCCAGGTTTTAATCAATCTCTCTATGCATTAAGCTTCAGGAGCTTGTCTTTGTAAGGTTAATGGATTCTGTTTGTGTATGTTATTTTTGCATCTATGGCTTCGCAGTCTCCCAGACACTTCCCAATTCTCCAGTTAAGCAGTCAGTTTTCTTTTTCCCCGAATTACTAACCCAAATTTTAATTTCCCACCTTAAATAAAGCACTCCTAGTCTTCAGCCAGGAGCTAGGGCTTGCTTTTCAGGTTCATGGACACATCATGCTGTGAACAATTCAACCAGAAACTTGCCTTAACTTATCCCTTGATGTCAACCTCTAATTTCTTCCGACTGCTGGATCTGGAGAATTGATCCGGTTCTGCTTTACTCCTGAAAATAACAAAACTAAGACATTTTCATTATTATCCCAAGTGCTTAAATGACCCATTTCTCTATCTCTGGTCAGAAATACCAATTATGCCATGCATGTAAGCGTGTTCTTCCTTGCATTTTATGTTAATTGAGTGTAAGCTGCTTCTTCATTGAATTAATTCATTGAGTTCTTCGTTGCATTTCTATGTATTCATGTTAATGTACACTACGTGTAAGCTGTTTCTTCATTGCATCTTAAATTATAATCAGTTTTACTTCATGCATTTTTTCACTGAGCTTTAGATTCAAACTATCTCACTTCTGATTCATTTCAAAAATGATCTCACATGTAACAACTTGTGTATGTGTGTGTTCAATTCATTAATATAGTTGTCAGTTATTTTCTGATTATTTTTACCTTTTGTATTGTTTACCTCTTTGTTGTGATGTGGTGGACATCCCTAAACCATCATGAGTTCCGGCTTCAATTTCAATCCAATCATATCCTATATTCTCGCAGTCAAACTCGTCCAGCTTCATCTCTCACTGGTCCTTTTTCATTCACAGTGTCCTGTTCGGGCTTCAAAGTTCCAGCAAACACAGTCTGTTTCTTCTCTGTTTTGATCTTTCAGTATTCTTCTTCCTTCGGTCTTATTTTCATTTGCTCTGTTTTCTTCTCCATTCATCTTTTCAGTCTTCTCTTCCAAGATTGCTCCAAGCATAGCAAATATGAGAGTCAGTGCCTTCAAGCAGACACATCACACTGTTCTTCACCAGCATGCATGTTGCATCTTTCATACTGCTGGACTCATCAGTCGTCGTCAGTGTTACTGCTTTCGCTTGCACTGCTTTTAGCTTCAGTTAATTCTTCAAGTCCACGATGTTCTGTCGGTCTTCATCAGGAAATTGACTGTTCTTTAAGCTCCTTCTCAGGATAAGGAGACAATGAGAGGTGAAGCTGTCAAATTTTAAGCCAAAGGCTGGCCTGTTTTCCTCCCAATTCTGTTAATCATTTAGCCGCTGTACTCAAGGATCAATGTTGAGAGAAGTCCACCTGTATCGGCACACTAAAGCATAGAATTAATATCATATTCATTTTTTATCTTAAAACCTGCATTTGCTTCATCTGCCCAGAGTTAACTCTCTCTCTCTTCTCTGGATGCACACTTGTCACAGTGACTTTCCCTTTTATGGGCATGCATTTCCTGTCCCCCACACACACACACACACTTCCTGTTTGTGCAGACTCTGCAGGCAACAGGCAGACTCTATCTCCCCTTAAATTTCACAGTCTACAAACAATCAGTAATTCTCCTAAATCTTGATTTAAAAACAATACACCTTCATTTCACTCACGCACTTTTAAATAGAGCTCTTTCCAACATCAGGACAACTAACACTTCTCCACACACGTCACCCTTCTTTAGGTCAGTTTGTAGCGTATACACTTATGTGTTTTCGATCAGAAAAATAAACTCAACCTCTCATAACATCACTCATGCGTTTCTTGAATTAAAGCACTTTCAAACTTTAAACATCCTATTTTACATCACAAAAGAAATATATTTCACACTCCTTTATTTCATTGCATCCTTTATTGCATCTTCTATCCCCTTTGTGATCCATGGCTTATTTGATCTGTGATGCTTTCTAGTGATTTTCATTAAAGGACAATGTTTTTCATATAGTAAAATTACAGTTGATAGGAATGCATCATATGCACTACTTGAATCTTCATTTGCAAAAACCTCATTCCAATTGTGTTCCTTTAAGTCCACCTGGAGGGCAGCAATGGCTCTTGTTGTTCTATGTCGTATCATATCAAATGTTTGATTCTTTTTTTTAGTTTTAATCCCAAAATAATTTTGAAAAATTGCAAAAACAGGAAGATGATCGCTTATATCAGTTATAAGAAGTCCACCTACTATTTCATGGTCAATTTTATTTGTGAATATATTATCTATCAATGTAGCTGTATCAATTGTTATTCTACTTGGTTTTATAATTACAGGGAAAAGGGAGTTACTATACATTGTACTGATGAAATCTGTTGTTTTCTGATGTCCGTTTGGGTTTAGCAAATCTATATTAAAATCACCACAAATTATTTGCACTTTTTTATCATTTAGGTTGCTAAACATAGCAGCAAGTTTTTCATTGAATGTCTCAAGGCATGATCCTGGTGTCCTATAGATGCAACTTATAATTATATTGCTAGCTTTTTCAACATGGATTTCAATAGTAACACATTCCATTACGTCATCTATGATGCTTGACATACATTCAATCAGACTACATTTCAAAACTTTATCTACATATAAAGCAACACCGCCTCCTTTTTTATTCACCCTGTTCATTGTAAATAATTTGTATCCTTCCAGTCCCATTTCACTAACTTTCTCATTATCGAGCCATGTTTCTGATATTGCAATTATATTAAACTTTTTTAACTTACTTAAACATTCCGTAATTTTAGAAAATTTTTTATACAGGCTTCGACTATTGAAATGTATGACCGACAATGCATTTGCCATTTTAATATTCATATTAAATTGGTCATCTGTATAGTACTCACAAGTACTATTATTGTTATTGTAGAAGTGATTATCTGGGTCAATGTCTTGATGCATTCTCAATCATCCAGGAAATTAAATCTCCAAAAGTTGAATCTGTTCATCTGGACGTAGCGTTTTGTGGGAGAAACGTTTCGTCACTCATCCAAGTGACTTCTTCAGTCTCAGAGACTGAAGTCCTTCTCCTTTATCAAGTTTTTTTAGTTGTTTTATTTCATCCATTAGGTCATGTAGCATACCTTGTTGTTTAGCCACTTTGCTCAGTTCATCAGACATGAAATTAAGCGATTTCCTAATCTCCTCCAACTCCTGGGTTTGCTTTTTTAGGCGGCATTTTGAAAATGGTGAGATTGGTATTACCTTGTGATGGGCCGTTGAAGTCACTGTCGATTTACTTGTTGGTGCCTTGCTAGAGGATCCTGGGCCCGGTGGTTGCTGGAGGATCCTGGGCCTAGCGGCTGCTGGTCCTTCTTCTTAATAGACCGACCGACCGACAGACATGACATGTATATATATATATATATATATATATATATATATATATATATATACATATATATATATATATATATATATATATATATATATATATATATATATATATATATATATATATATATATATATATATATATATATACACATATGTACACATATATATATATATATATATATATATATATATATATATATATATATATACACACACATGTGTACATATATATATATATATATATATATATATATATATACACACATGTACACATATATATATATATATATATATATATATATATATATATATATATATATATATATACATATATATATGTACATATATATATATATATATATATACACACACACACACTCTTTGGTAAATGTGGCTACATTCCATTCAACACAGTGGAAATGGCTTGAAATTAAAACAAGCAAGTGGCAGAAAATGGTCCCAGGATATAATATTGAATTACAATATTATAATATTGTCTAATATTATTGGATTTTTTCAGAAGAAGAAACTCAGACTCTTTACTAAATTTCAAATACAGGAGAGTCAAAGGCTTCTGTGTAATCAAAATAACAAAGAATCAGTTTAGTTAAAATCTGACTTTTATTATGGAGACAACTCAGGGCCAATAAAACAACAAAATAATGAAATAGAAAAAAATAATACAGAAAAAAAATACCATAAAATCAAACAGGTAAGAACATCAGTGACTCTACATCCTAGACAGGAGCATAACTGAATTCATGCCATGATTGGATAAAGACAAAATAATGCAATTTACAAGCATCTTTCCAATTTCGTGAGACTAAAATGACTTTATTTTCATAGCAGTGCAACAAGAAGGCACAATACCCTTATGTGACTGTAAAGTAAAGATTTACATTAACTAAATCCTTTCACGGCAGGAGCAGAAGCAAAAGAAATACATTTCCTTTCTTTTCCTTCTAACTGCTTTTTTGTAGCATTTGGATTACATTTGCAAAAGACTAAAAGAGCTAAAACAATATACACATGACAGAAATTAAAAATATTCTATATTCCGTCCTCACATAGTCCATAATATAAAAAAGATGCGGACAATTCCCTGTGTTACTTACATTGCTGTGGGCACCAGAAAACTAGGATTCTCACAAATAATAGGTAACAATGCATTAAATGTTTTCTTCTGGATTAATATGGTCTGAGTCTCATTTACAAGAGCAGAAAGAAGCAGTCACTGAACAGTCATTCAAAAAGAAAAATCCAAAATATATTAATAGTCCTTTTGTTGCACCTGATTCGTGACATCAGAATCAGTCAGTCATTTCTGAAGTCTGGTAAGCCCTCTGTTGCAGTTGTGACATTCCCCGCTGCATCTTGCTTTAGGTCACTCCACAGTTGGTTTTGTTGCTTAGAAAGTTTTGGTTTATCTCGCAATCTCACAATCATGTCTGCATCAGCATCTCTGCGATTTTTTTTATCCATTCATCTTGACTTTGTGCATCAGCTGCATCTTGCGCTGCCGCAGCAGCAGCAGCAGCAGCAGCAGAAGCAGAAGCAGCTGCAACAATTGCATTGTGTGCTAAAGCGGCAGCTGCAACACCTGGATCTGGCACTGCAGCTGCAGCAGCAACACCTGGATCTGGCACTGCAGCTGCAGCAGCAACACCTGGATCTGGCACTGCAGCTGCAGCAGCAACACCTGGATCTGGCACTGCAGCTGCAGCTGCAACACCTGGATCTGGCACTGCAGCTGCAGCAGCAACACCTGGATCTGGCACTGCAGCATCTGCATCTTGCGCTTTACCTTCTGCTGTACCTTGCACTATAGCCACTGCAGCTGCAGTGCAAGATGCAGCTGCTGCTTCAGCAGCCTTTTGCGCTGCAGCTGCAGCAACAGCTGCCTTTTCTGCTGCAGCTTTTTCTACAGCTGCATCTTGAGCTAGAGCTTTAGCTTTAGCTGCATCTTGAGCTAGAGCTTTAGCTTTATCTTTAGTTGCACATAAGGCTGTTGCCGCGTTTTTTGCCTTCTTGCAAAGTGAACAACAATATGCGCAACATTCATTTTTTTCATGTCCTGCTGCAGCTCTTGCTTTATCTGCTGCAGTTCTCGCTTTATCTGCTGCAGTTCTCGCTTTATCTGCTGCAGTTCTCGCTTTATCTGCTGCAGTTCTCGCTTTATCTGCTGCAGTTCTTGCTTGAGCTGCTTTAGATTGCTTATCAGATTTTGCTATAGATTCAGCAACAGCTTTTCTTGCGTCTTCAGTAGCTTTTCTTGCGTCTTCAGTAGCTTTTCTTGCATCTTCAGTAGCTTTTCTTGCATCTTCAGTAGCTTTTCTTGCATCTTCAGAAGCTTTTCTTGCATCTTCAGTAGCTTTTCTTGCATCTTCATCTGCAGCTACAGCATTCGCTTCAACCGCTGCATCTGCATCTGGAGCTGCAGCATTTGCTTCAGCCACTTCATCTGCAGCTTCTGCCGCTGCAGCTGCAGCTTCTGCCGCTGCCGCTGCATCTGCTGCCGCTGCCGCTGCATCTGCTGCCGCTGCAGCTGCTGCCGCTGCAGCTGCTGCCGCTTCATCTGCCGCTGCAGCTGCTGCCGCTGCAGCTGCTGCCGCTTCATCTGCATCTGCAGCTGCAGCATTCGCTTCAGCCACTGCAGCTTTTGTTTCAGCTGCTACAGCCGCTGCAGCTTTTTTGTTAGCTTTTTCTGCAGCTGCTGCAGCTTTTACTTTAGCTATTTTTGCAGCTGCTGCAGCTTTTACTTTAGCTATTTCTGTTGCTTTCGCTGCTACAGCCGCTGCAGCTACTGCTTGAGCTTGCAAAGCAGCAGCTTTTGCTTCTTCTACAGGTTTTGCTGCATCTTGCACATGTTGCTTTGTTGCTGCTACTTGCACTGCAGCTTCTGCAGCTTTCACTGCGGCTTCTGCAGCTTTCACTGCAGCTTCTGCTGCTGCAGCAGAAGCTGCTGCATGTTGATTTTCATCTGCATTTTTAACTTTCTCAAAGATGTTGTTGGTCAATTCTTGTTTTGCTGCATCTCTGAGTATCTCTTTCAGTACCCTTTCTCCCTGTTCCAAGATCACTATGTCATCAACAGTTGTTTTTCTACAGAAGCCATTACACCATTTACAGCACTGATAGCAATCACACAGTGACATTAGGGTCAGCAGAAAAACTATGCACAAGAGCACAGCGAATCCAATAAGCTGAAAATGAATCATCGAAGATCAATTAAAATAAGATTAAACAGTGTTAAATTCTGTAAGGGAACCAAAAAAGAAAAACACTCACCACTGATGTGTTTTTCAGAGTATTGATGGCCACCTTTTCCTCAGCTGTGATGTTGGTTTTATCTTTGCAGGCTAACTGTGATTGTTCTGTTCCACTCTTACAACAAATATACCAGTCTCCATCAACGAGCACAGAGACAACCCACAGCAGACCAACACAAATTGCCTTAATAATTCGACTCCAGAAGACTCCACATAACTGAATCATGACACATCCCTGTTTACATCCAAATGCATATTTCCAGGTCTTCTGTAATGTCTTGTCTGTCCAAAGTACTAAGAAAAAAATTATGAAAGTTGGCATGGCCATATACATGTTGCAGTCATTAGCTTGATCTTTACAAGTGCATGCCGCATTCCGCTCAAGTAAAATATTGTATGTGAAACTGCCAATGATGGTAACAAAAATGCTGAGAGCCCTAAAGGGAAAATTAGTCAGAAAGTCCTTCATCTTTGGCAGAGAGTTTGTATCTGATGAGCGCTGCAGCTTAGAATGTGAACAAGTATCAACAAGACCACAAGCATTTCCCTTTTGAGAAAAAAGGGTTCTGAAGGGGTGGGACTTAACTCAGAATTCTCTGTAGTTTAGGAGGTAGAGCAGGTCACCTACTGATCGGAAGGTGAGTAGTTTGATCCCTGGCTCCTCCAGCCTGCATGTCAAGTATTCAGAGTGTGAATGTGTGTATGAAGGAAGCATGTTACTATTGCACTATTATGTTCCAGCAGCAGTATTATTTGATATATTGCTAATTATAAATTATATAAATTATTCAATTTAAAATAAATTTGCTGCGTTTCCTTTGTTGAGATTTTTTTAATCTGTGCTAAATACGGCACATGTTGTTATAACATAGCTTGATTAAGGTATACAAAAGGCTGACATCTGGGTCCAGAGCTGAGACTGTTCTGGGCCAGCACAGGACCACGAGTGTGTCTGCAACTGGCCTTGTGCTGGCCACCTCTGGCAAACCTGATCTGGACCACTAAAGAGCCGTCATTCTTTGCAGTACGTGGGGCATATGTAAGCACATTGTGTGGGACAGATTCGGGCCTTACCAATTTTGCCATGTGCGTAGGATCTCTTGATATTCAAAAATGAAAATTTTTGCTAAAATGATTTCCAATTTATTAAGAATCACACCCTGATAACTTACAAATTAACAAAAGCAGACTGAAAAATGTTGAAGTGGACAAAGTTTAGATCAAAGACAGGTTAAGATACAAAGAACCTAACTGTCTAATATTGTGATGATAATGCAGAGGTTCCTAAAGGTTTGTAAATAATCTCTCCATTTATATTGAGTGTATCACATCTACTAGCAACTTAGAAGTTGTTATCCACTGAACATAAACCAAATAAAACCATTTAGTTCCTGTTCCTGAAACATGTTATGGAACCTGCTGCTGGACTGTCATTTGTGTTACCCACTATTTTTTGTTTTGGTAATGCAGTTCCAACACATTCTCACTCCTAACTCGTCAAAAGTGTGACGCATGGTCAGGCTCCCTCTGCTTCATTTATCAACGCGCAGGGTACCCCCCTCGCGTCGAGAATTGATGTGTAGGGTACACTTATTGAATACTATAGAGCTTCCTAAACGTTGTTTATTGACGACAATAGATTTCTGCGGATGAGCCTGTTGTCCGTATATTTATATATTTCTGAAATCACATTGTTAGTGACGTATACTGAACACAAATTATATAATGTGAACAACTACCCGAAAAAAAGCAGATAAATTAAATACAGGCTACTACTTTTGTATCGTTTATTGCATTGATGGAGGGAGTGATGTATGCTTGGTAATGGCACAGCTAGCGACTGGGTAACTTTATTCACCCGCTTCGGATGTTATCAGTCCATACAATGGGCGTTATTAGCAGAAATCATTGCCATAGATATGGGCCAACTCCACCTGCTAGATTGTTCAGAAGATTGTTATCATCCATCCAGATGGAGGATCACTAACAGGAGCGTGGGAAGACTCCAGAATCCACTCTGGCTGGAATCTGGTGAATACAGCAGTGTTACAGGTAAGGCCATTTAAATGGACAGCATTTATAGAATGACTATTAAAAGTCAGTGAGTGTCAATAATGTTAATGTGGTTATGTTAGTAATACACCGAGTGCTAATATAACGGCTTTAAGATGCATTTGTAGATACTATTGCGTGTCTTACCGTCTTTATAATAATAAAAATAATGGATTAAATTTATATAGTGCTTTTCAAGACCCTCAAAGCGCTTTACAATTCCACTATTCATTCATTCACACACTGGTGGAGGCAACCCAGCCAACATTTATATGTGGGGCCCATATGGTTTGGAAATGGGCTGAAAAATGGGCCCCATATAGGATTGTCCGCGGGTTCCGTAATGGCCCCATATTAAATGCCCATATAGGTGTTATATTGGTAAAATCTGGGAACTAAATGGGCCCCAACTGGGCAAAGTACACAGAAACCCACCCGGGCCCCATCTTTCAAGTTTTTGTGGGTACCATTGTGGGTACCACAAAGGCTAAAAAGTGGGTTTTAAGTGGGATTGTCCACGGGTTCCATAATGGCCCCATTTTATAAGCCCATCTCGGTGTTATATTGGTAAAATCTGGGAACTAAATGGGCCCCAACTAGGCAAAGTACACAGAAACCCACCCGGGCCCCACCTTTCAAGTTTTTTTGTGGGTACCATGTGGTTACCACATAGGCTAAAAAGTGGGTTTTAAGTGGGATTGTCCGCGGGTTCCATAATAGACCCATTTTAAATGCCCATCTCGGTGTTATATTGGTAAAATCTGGGAACTAAATGGGCCCCAACTAGGCAAAGTACACAGAAACCCACCCGGGCCCCACCTTTCAAGTTTTTTTTTTGTGGGTACCATGTGGTTACCACATAGGCTAAAAAGTGGGTTTAAGTGGGATTGTCCATGGGGTTCCATAATGGCCCCATTTTAAAAAGCCCATCTCGGTGTTATATTGGTAAAATCTGGGAACTAAATGGGCCCCAACTAGGCAAAGTACACAGAAACCCAACCGGGCCCCATCTTTCAAGTTCTTAGTGGGTACAACATGAGGAAAACATGAGCTAAAACGTTGGAATGGCATTATCAGTGGGTTCTGTAGTTGCATCTTACTTCTAGTTTGAATTGGCTAATTTCTGGCACCGAGTGGGCCCCATGTAGTAAAATAATCACAAAATCAATTTTTCAGATGGCTAATACGGGTTCTGTGACACAAAGACACCAAATATATTAAAGCTGACCACAAACAAAAACTAGTTTGTAAATAAAACCATTTCAAAAATCACGAGGGTATACAAAACAACATTTTTCACATTTATTTTGTCCAACAACTGTGATTTTACGTAACTGTATTCCAAAGTGCGTAAACTTTTAAAAAACTAGAAATGCCAAACTACATCAAAATTCCTTAGATATTCGGAACTGTTGCAACAGTGAGAAAAAGTCAGATGGAAAACTCAAAAGCTTATCTTGAATCAGCAGGGTTTCTTTTTTTGTTTTTTTACAGAGCCGTAAGTCTATTTTGTACCCTTGCAGCCCTCGGTCCTCCTCTGTCTTTAGTTCCAGTGAACCACTTGGAGAGAGCCTTCTTTGCTTCTTGCAAGTTGACTTTTGATGTTAAATAATTCTTCTTCAGTGCCTCTGCAAATGAAGAAGAAAAATGGGCAAGCCAAAGTAAAGTTAATCTTAGCTTACTTAATTTGGTGATGATTTGCAAAGAACAATGTTTATTTCACTTTATTGCCTCAAAATATATATATAAATTGCATGATAACCAATCTCATTTACACTTTCAAACACTTTATTAAAAAAGTTTAGTTTTCTAAAGTTCAAATGTCTCAAGTGAAACTAACTTACCATACACAACATTAAAAAGACGTAAATCTCTGAACTTTTTTTTCCCATATCGGCCAAGCATGTTGTACTCCACAGCCAGCTCAGGTCATATGAGGAATTTCATCATCCTTCTTGTGGCATCGTCTCACACTTGTTCCCCTGTATCTGCTACCATGGCAACCTGAGGGGAACATACAAAAGGACAGATTAGATAATGGCATCTGGTTAGGATGCCTCCCTGGTGAGGTGTTTTGGGCATGTCCCACCAGGAAGAGACCCAGAACACCCAGGACATGCTGGAGGGACAATGTTTTTCGGCTGGCCTGGGACTGCCTTTGGGCCAAGTGCCTGGAGAGAGCGAAGTCTGGGCCTCTCTACTTAGTACCGGATTGGGTTGAGGGCAGCAGCCTAAGCTTAAGATAATGGACCGAATGGAGGATAAATGGACGCTTTACATATTACTTAATGTTTACTGTGTGGTGATAAAAAAAAATATGGTAGTAAACACAAGCTAAACTAAAAAATTAATTGCGGTTCCTTAACCCTTTATCCCCAATAATGTTACGCAGGATAACCGAATTATATATTGTTTTAGCTGTAAAAGTGTCATAAAATCAGCTGTGACTGTGTGTGCTTTTGTCCCTTTTTTCAGTATTACTGCTACTTTACACATCTGGTAGGTTTTTTCCTCTACTGTATACTATATGAATGTAATCAAGGATTAATAACAGAAAAAAAAAGAAATTGAAATTTTGCCATTTTTACTGAAGGCAATCAAAATGTACATGAATAAAATATTTAAATTAGTCAATTCAAATTAATAACTCTAAAACACTGAACAAAATCAAGTATTTGACCCTGTGGTTTATTTTTTGGACATCTCTTTTCTTCTACAAGTCCAGGCGTGTTGGGCCCCTGGTAGAGCTCAGGTTTGACGAGACAGGTTTGGAAAAACCTGTCGCTGGCGACTTTTTGGGGGCTGAGGGTTAAAATAAATAGGAATTGGCCAAAATTTGTATAAACTATCATAGCAGAACAAAAGTAAAAAAAAAAGTTTATCTGTTATCAGAATCAAATATTTGATTAGAATAAAAAATTTAACTTTCTGGAAGATTTCTCGTTACATCTGTCATAAAAGTAACAACATCTCAGAAAAGAAACATGATAGCAACAGAAAAATATGATAGCAGTGTGATGTGATGGTCCCTGGCCAGATTTATACACATATTATAAGCCCTGTGACACAAAAACCACTGAACTCTGACACGCAGACTATTTTCCTTCTTGGTAATGAAGAAAAATGCTGGTCTGGTATGTAAAAGGGAATTTATTCTTCCAGGACCTGAAGCTCCGTAATGCAGCCCTCCAACAGCCAAACCTATCTGTTGTCTGATTGTCTTGATGCATGCTCAATCATCCAGGTAAGTAAATCTCCAAAAGTTGATTCTGTTCATCTGGACGTAGCACTTTCAGCATTTTCTCCCACTGAAAACGCTACGTCCAGATGAACAGAATCAACTTCTGGAGATGTTCTCTGATTGATTGTTTAATTGGTGATTGACATGAAATTGACCAATCAGCTGAAAGGAAGAAAATAGGGTCAAAATTTGGATGTGTAAGTATAAATCCACACACAGCCAGGAAAGCCGAGCGCAGAGTTGTTTGTAGCACCAATTCAGCCAGAGTGGAGCCAGATGGATTTTCCATCCATCCACACTGTAAAGTCTATAGACCAGCAAGTGATAAATTAACAGTGTTGTTGGTATTTTCTAAAACAGTTGTATGCAATAGGAATTGCTGTTTATAGTCCTCCTGTATATCTGCATGTTGCCTCCCAATTAAAACCTGTGATAATGGAGATTCAAATTCATGTCATACCTATACCAACAGTTATCAAGTATCCGGATCGACCTTTACTGATGTGCTTAAAGGAAAATTGTTATTTCCATGTATTTTCCTGTTCTGCCTTCAATTTTGAGGACTTCCCCCACATTTCTAGTTGTGACAGTGCACTACAACAAAAAATCTGCTGTGATTTACATTTGCTGAATGAGCAATTTTGTAAAATAGTCTATTTTTGTATGCACAGTTTACAAATCTGTCCTGTACAGCATGGACTGATTGCATGCTAAAAGTTGTTGCTTAAAAATAAAACAATAAATTTTAATTAATAACATCAGCAGAAAGCCTTGTTATTAATTAGATGTACAATTTCTATAGAATACGAAACAACTCAGTTCATTTTTGATCATATCAATACCAGCATATTACACAACTAGTGATGGGATTTCCGCTCTTTTAGAGAACCGGCTCTTTCGGCTCGGCTCACTAAAAAGAGCCGGCTCTTTGGGCTCCCACCGGCTCTTCAGGTTGTTTTGTTGCTTTAATTAATTTATTATTAACAACAATATAAAATTATGCACAAAAGGAATTACTAATGTAAAAAAAGAATCGTGGTTGTATTTATGTTTATATATAAATATATAGGGTGGCCCTAGAGACAAAAACACGACAAACCCTAAAACACATTTCTAGCGTTAACTGAACTTCCAAAACAGAGCTACCTAGATCACTTAAATTACACAATTGAAAGCATATGTGTATTGTTTGTGTATTTATACACAAGCACTCATATATATTCAAATAATTCCAAAACTGTTCATTTACCTGTTACTACCACACACCAAATCCGTCGTTGGTACTTCCTGGCTTGTGTAGCCACTAGGTAACAAAAGCTCAACACCGTGCCTAGCATCCTGGAGCACTTCTGTTGTGTTTTGTAAGTGCTTCGAGTTTGTACGTGCTATGGAGTTTTTACGTGTTTTGGAATTTTTTACATGTTTTGGGGGGTTGTACGTGCTTTGTCTCTAGCGGGCACCGTAAATATACTTTTATTTATTCTCTCCACATAAAATGTAATAAATAAATCATATAATACAAAAACAACTATTTACATTTCAACTTTTAACTATTCAAATTTTCAGCTTTTTCCTTTTAAACAAATTTAAAGTGAAACAACACAAAACACTGCAAACCACAACACAAATATAAATTAAAATATGAAAACAAAAGAAAATGCACATTCTCTGTCATATGGGCCTGCATGAATAAACTTTCTGAATCCTTTATCATCCGCAATTGAAAGTAGTTGTGGATGATTACTATACCTTTCTAATGTGACGTTGTTGTCCCTGGCTCTCTTTCTCTCTCTCCCTCCCGCTCTGTTACTGTGCTACTGCGAGTGTAACTACCGCCCCTCCCCCTCTTCTCAGCGCAAAAGCACAAGGCTCGCGTGTGGAGGAAGCGGAAAAAAAGTGCAAGAGAGAGGGAGAGAAAGAAGAAAAAAAAAACGCTTATGTCGTCGTTCACTTCAAAGAGTCGGCTCTAAGAGCCGTTTCATTTCGACCAACACATCACCAACAACTATGATGAAAGACGCTCATCTGCTTCCATCACGATCAGCTGATTAACATTGAGCTGCTGCAGTCAACACCATCAAACTAACTTAGTGTTTAATGTTATGTTATTTAATGCTTTTATTTTTAAATCTTTACCAGAGCTTAAAGACTGTAGATGTTCACACCTGGTGTTAGAAAACCGAGCTCACAGCAGTATTTTTTTTTTAACAGGAAATTTAAATTTTTATTGGTTACCGTGTTTATTACCACTTTTATCAGTAATGTACTTCCTATAAAATATAGATTTGATAAGTTACTGGTTTATTGAAATCAGCTAGTGAACACATCGATCACTTTATTGAATTACACGCCTTGCACTCTTGTGAGCTGTGGTTACTAGCAGCAGGTGTGAATATTTGTAGTCCAAAACGCAGATAAAGATTAGAATAACAAGGCAATGTAAAATCAGTTTAATGCAGTTTGCAGTAGCAGCTCAGATGGAAATCAGCCAATTGTGAGGAGAGCAGAGGACCAAAACTGTCAGAGTTGTGGGACAAGTGAAGAGAACACTGTTGGCATTATTGTTAGCATAAAAGATGGAAATTTAAATAAATGTTAAATTTTAAAAGTGATCATTGCCTCCTGTGCATATATATATATATATATATATATATATATATATATATATATATATATATATATATATATATATATATATATTATATATATTATATATATATATATATATATATATATATATATATATATATATATATATACTGAATACCAGTAAAAAAAAAAAAATGAAGTAATGCACTCCTTTCAAGGATGCCCCAAAGACCATCACTTTTCAAAAGTAATAATAATAATAACAACAAGTAATACAAATAATATGAAAGTTACTTACATGTTAAAGATGGTGCTTGTGATCTTGAAGAATCTAAACGTGATAAGGAAATGAAAGAAAGTGCATGAGAAAAAAAAATAAACATATTCGTTTTTTCCCAGGATAATTCAATATAAAAGATTCTCTTACTAATGCACAAAATGAACAGTGTAATTAAAAGTTTGAAAGGCACTGCATGTGTTTATATGGTAAACTGACTAATTCAAGCAGCAAACACTAGCAGTGCAAAAATGTATCTAACTAGCTGACAGACTTTAAAGTCACAGGAAGATATATCAAAATGGTGACTTATGCCAGAACAAATGTCTTGACAGACATAATTCCTAAATTCCTTTAAGTAAAAAATTGGTGACATAGTAATAAGTGGTCCCTAGTGGTTTTCAAATTATTACATGGCTTGTTAATTTTTTATTAAATTATTAAGAAGCCAGATGACTTCAAAACATTTACAAATTACTATAAAGCACTATCCAAACTTCAAAACAAGTGGCAAAATCTCCAAATTAAAAGTACTCATAAACTATAAAAAACTTGATTATACTTAAAATATGCAAAACTAATTTAGTGGAATTTTTACCTGCTCAAGAATACATTAAACATGCACTATTTAATTGAAAAGAACAAAATTTGTGTAGTTTTAGAAAGAATTATTAAATATTTGGGGATACTAGCCATAAAGAGGGTCTCGTACATTTACGGGCATCTAATTTCCTGGATTTAATGGTTTAAAAGTTTAATAGGTCTTTGAACTTGATAATAAAATTGAGTCGATTATTAGCAAAAAGAATTAAAAAAAGAGCAAAAAAATGCTTAATATATAATAATTGTTTTAAACTTAAGCTTTGTAAGTGTAGCAGATTTCATTATGTCTGTAATTTTCATTTAGCCCCACAGTAGTAAAAGCCATAAATGGGAGTTAGATTTATTACTAGTATTTCTACACAGTATTCAGCTATAGTAACATGTTCTGCATTTTCCTACTTCACCATCTGATCTGAACAGCTGCACTCTCTTAATTAATTAATAACCTAACATTTCTCAGTAACCAATAACTAGATGGAACAGCACAGTATCTAAGAGATCAGACAGTGTTTGAGCTAAAGAAGCTGTGTGTTTCTTTTGGGGCTTTTTGCACACTGATCCACCACGTTTTCCTATAGTACAATGCATATCTGGTAACATTACCGTAAACGTGACCAGTAGGTTCACGTTCAGATCAGAAAACTGTTTCAGCTGCAGGCATCTACTCCTGTAATTTAAACAATCACCTCATACACCTCATGTTTTACACCCCTATAAGGTGAGCTTGCTACACTGCACATGAATATTACGTGACATGGTATGACTAGCTCATGTTCAAACATTTAAGATACTGTTCAGCCATTTTGTTTACTGGGTAGTGCATAATGGCCGAGTTAGCTGAGCGGAATCCACTAAAGCCAAAAAAGATAATATATATTTTTTAATTAATTACAAAAACCTGATAGGAAAACCTAAGAAACAGTTGCAGAAGCACAGAAAAAAAAACTGCCGTGTGCGTTATAATATGTAAATTCAAAAACTGTATAGAGAGAATGGCGCAATGAAAACAGAATAAGATAAGATGAATTTTTCGAGTAGAATATAGGCAGTAAGAGTTTTGTAATTAACTTTAAATTATGTTTGCCAAAGACAATGCAGTAAATTAACCCAGTTCTACCTGCTAGCTAAAGATGTTATGCTTCTCCCCTATTACCGTTTAGGACGACTATAGAAAGTTACTAAAATAACCATTGATGAAAACTTAGAAAACTTTAAGTATTTACCTTTGTCATAGTTTTCGATTCTTTGGTATCCTTTTGTCCTCCATGTTCTCAAACACCAGGGAGAGAAAAGGCGCAACTGACGAAAGACCGCGAAGACTAGACGCTAGGCGGTGCAATCTGCTCCTCCCTCTTTTAAACGAGCCAATAGGAGCTGCTCACATTAAAAACAACTTTATTTAAAAAGTCATTTTACACCTGATACAAAAATTTTAAAAGTCAAACAATGCACAAGTTTAAAAGAACAATTTTATTTATTTAAGCATAGGGATGGTTAATATGTTTAAAAATTAATACATAATATTTATCAAATAATTGTCACCCAAATCAACATCATAATAAAAATATAATTAATAAAATATATAATAATGATAAGAAGAATAATAACAGTTTACCTAAAAGCTCTTCTAACATTAGACTGCTTTTGAAATGTTTCAATAGTATCAATACACCATAAGGACAAGGGAGTTTCACAGTTGAAGTGTGACTGCTTTAAAGACCCCATTCCCTCTCCTTTCCACTAGTTCAAAGAAAATATAAATTATTTCTGGTTATATAATTTGAGGTCACAAGTTTGAAGAGTAACATTTTAACAGATCGGTAATATACTTCAGGAGCTTTACTGGATCTGATTGAACCAAAACTTCCAACTTCCATGTAGCTAACTGTCTTTTCTCTAATACAGTAGAGTGTGTCTGATCTACTAAAAATCCTCAATTGCATGTTTGCTCAAGTAAAAAGTCTTAATTGTTTGAACAACCAGTAATCCTTAATTTGCAAATGCCAAATCTGGATTTTGTCTGTGTAATTCACTTTTATCTTAGGTTCTTTATTTGTATTTTTTGCTTTTCTTTTTTTCTACTCTTGTGTCCGTTTTAATCACTTATTATTGCTGCTGTGACAAGTGAATTTACCTAAGAACCATGAAGTCCTTATTTTATCTTATCTGAGCCTCACCATGCAGAGCGCTGAAAGTTCAAATTAAGTACTTAAAATGAAATCTAAAATTAAAAAGTAACCAGTTTCAAACCAGTTATTTGGAATAGTGTGCAGAGTGTTTTGAGTAACATTGAATGTTCCAAAACATCAAAGTTCCTATAGTCTCACTTGACAGCTGGGCTGTAGTGTCTGATAACACATAACATCTTGAGGTCTCAACGTGGACTTTAAGTACATTCGCTAGCCAAGGCTAAATACTGAGAGGGTCAAAAATGAAGGGTAAAGAACATCTGACTGTACGTAAGGATAGCAAAAGTGATAGACTGAGGTTGTGCCAAATATGTTAAAGTTAGGGTGATTCGTTAGAGAATGGTACCCCATGGGTGCCGTCTGCAGGTTATAAATGAGAGTTATGTTCATACTTTCTTTTGAGATTCTTTTTACAATTTGACTTTCAGAACTCCCTGGGTTGTGTGCAATCTGTGATGGGCTTGTTTGGAATAAATCCTCCTTTATTCAAATAACACTTTCTCAGGCTCTTCACAGAAGAAAATCCTCACATAAGCATGTGCTACCATTTTGAACCAATGTACACATTTACCATCACTGACCCAACTAGGACCTACATTGGATGCCCACCCATATGGATTTAATGTTAGAAACCCATGTGGGTCCCATATATACTAAACAATCTTGAGCCCATGTAAAATATATGCCCATATTAACTTAACATAACCCATTTGGGGCCCACATAGACATGTTTTCAGGGTCTGACTTGCATTTGCCCACGTGTGACACATATAGTTTGACCAGGTGGGCCCCACCTATGTCATCAGTACCAAAAAATATATACTGATTACCTAACTTTGCCCCACCTGGGGCACACAGCAAATGCTTTTCTTTAAATGACTGTGTTTGCCCATGTCTAACCCAGGTGAAAAACCCAAGTGGGTCCTACGTGTGTTTCCCATTTTGAACCAAGTGAAGTGTTTCCCATGTTTGACCCAGCCAGGACCTACTATAAGTTCCACTTGGTTTTGCCCATATGGCTTTCATGTGAGAAACCCAAGTGGGTCCTACATGTGTTTCCCATTTTGGACCAAGTTAAGTGTTTCCCATGTTTGACCCAGCTAGGACCTACTAAAAGTGCCCACTTGGGATTGCCCATATGGGTTTAATGTGAAGAACCCAAGTAGGCCCCATACAAAAAGCCCAGTTTGAGCCCATGCCCACATGGTACCCATCCAGCCCGAGCAAAAACCAGGTGGGGCCCATATATACATGTTGGCTGGGAAGCTACAGTTCAATTCAATTCAATTTTATTTATATAGCGCCAAATCACAACAAAAGTCGCCTCAAGGCGCTTCATAGGTACAGAGAAAAAAAACCCTATGAGCAAGCACTTTGGCGACAGTGGGAAGGAAAAACTCCCTTTTAACAGGAAGAAACCTCCAGCAGAACCAGGCTCAGGGAGGAGCGGCTATCTGCTGCGACCGGTTGGGGTGAAAGAAGGAAAACAGGATGAAAGACATGCTGTGGAAGAGAGACAGATTAATAACAGATATGATTCAATGCAGAGAGGTCTATTAACACATACTGAGTGAGAAAGGTGACTGGAAAGGAAAAACTCAATGCATCATGGGAATCCCCGGCAGCCTACGCCTATTGCAGCATAACTAAGGGAGGATTCAGGGTCACCTGGTCCAGCCCTAACTATATGCTTTAGCAAAAAGGAAAGTTTTAAGCCTAATCTTGAAAGTAGAGAGTGTCTGTCTCCTGAATCCAACCTGGAAGCTGGTTCCACAGAAGAGGGGCCTGAAAACTGAAGGCTCTGCCTCCCATTCTACTTTTAAATACTCTAGGAACAACAAGTAGGCCTGCAGTATGAGAGCGAAGTGCTCTAATAGGGTGATATGGTACTACGAGGTCATTAAGATAAGATGGGGTCTGATTATTTAAGACCTTGTATGTGAGGAGCAGGATTTTGAATTCAATTCTGGATTTAACAGGAAGCCAATGAAGGGAAGCTGAAACAGGAGAAATATGCTCTCTCTTTCTAGTCGGGCCGGGATCGGGCATCGCAGTAAAGTTAGGAGGTACCGGCCAGCGATTCCATCTATTATTATGGGGTGTAGAATTACAGGGATTATTTTACATAACCATCATCTTTATCATTGCATTAATTATCATTTCATCCAAGCATTTATTGAAGTTGCTGGCATTATGTTATAATTTGTATTACAGGGGTTATCATAATCACATATTAACATGTTTATTACAGGTGCAGTTATAACCACTTTAAATCGTTGAGTTAAATCTATAATCTTAAAAGCTTATATGCTGAGTATATTGTTACAGTAAAATAGTAGCTGAGCAAAGGCCTCAGTGTATTCAGCAACATCTTGCACTAGAGTTTACTTGACAACAGGTGACGGAAGGAGGACGAGTCCATGGGGACCTCAAAGGCCTGAGATCATCACCATATTTGGAAAAGGATGCCAGAAAGGGGAACTCCTGTCTCTGCAGAAGAGGCAAATAATGTTCTTAAGATGCAAATTATGTGCTTGTAAACGCAAGAGGGGGCGTTATAATACCCTGATGTTATAAAAGCAATCTGAAGTGTATTTTTGGACGGGGATTTACAACTGATGTTTTGCAGTTTACATCTCCCCACGCTGCGTGTATTCATTAAAATCAATTGTTTGACCGACCTCTTCTGGACCATCGTTGTTTTACTCTCGTCCTCAATTTCGGACCCGTAACATTTGGTGCATTGGCCGGTGGTTGAGGGGGGATAGAGTTGGAGATTGAGACTGAGAGGGTCCGAGGCGCTCGAATGGGCAGACACGAGTCAGTGGTCGAAGTGAGTGGTCTTTTGTCTTGTGTAGTCTGGAAGATGAGTGGATGATGGGGTGGGTGCAGTTTTCTCTGTGGTGGGGTCAGGTGGACTGTCCCGGGCTCTGTGGGGCCGGGCTGCGCTGCTGCACTGGACCCCGGTCCGGATGTGCCTGGGCCCCCTTTCCCTGGCAGGTTGTGGAGCATGGGGGTGCCTACTGGGGTCAGCGGGGGAGCTGGCCCCAGGGAGGGGTCACTTGCCCCTCCCTTCCTTCCCTCCCCATCTCCAGCTGCCTCCCTCTTCCCGCTCCACCACAATCACCCACACATGCAGGGCCTTGGGGTGGGGGTGTGTCACCAGGGTGCAGAGGAGGCATCCCCCCCCCTCTGTCCCCTTCTGGCTGCCTCTACCTCAATTTTATCCCACAACTTAGACATTCACATTACTCACACTCTCATTACATATACATATAGGATCTTGGGGGTGGGCACGCTATATGGAATCCAAATCACCATCAGGGTGTACACCTCACCCCTGGCATCGTTGCCCACCTCTCAATTTTAACTACACGTAGACATTGAGGGCTAGCAGGAGGGGCTATGCGCTTACCTGCTGCTCTCTGGCAGGTAGCTCCATGCCCTCCTGGGTTTTAAATGCACCTTAGAACAAACATACACCAACACTACATATGAGCGGGTGGAGGAAGGTTTGGAGTCTTTTCACACCCCGCTCTCTGCGGCCTGTTGGAGCGGGGGCCAGGAGGAGGAGGAGTTGGCCGTCCGACTGGGGTCTGGTATGTGGGGCCTCCCTGCCGCTGCGTCGTCGGGCGGTCTGCTTCTCCCCACCTCAGGGAAAAGGGTAACACCACCTGGGTCTGGGTGCAATTTCCTCCTCCAGGGGCAAGGGTACCTAGACCCGGTTCTTAGAGTACGCTTGGGGAGTGTGATTGTGTGTACAGTGTCTCTTTATGTCTGTCTCCACGTTGGTTGAGTGTGGAATAATTGCTTATGAGAGCATGAGGGTGGGAATGGATGTTTGTATCTGTGTGTGCCTGTATGTCTGTGTCTATATGTCAGGTTGGGTATCAGACGCCACCTCTCTGGGAACATCTCAGGCCCTCCAAGGTTTGGAGGCCTATCTCCCCCCACCACTTCCCCTGCCGGTGGCAGACGCCCTCAGACATCAGTGCGTTGGTGGTTCTTTGTGTCTAGGGATGGGCGCCCAGGTACACACTGGCTCACTCCTTGGCGGCTGCTTATCGGGGCCTGGAGCCTGGGGCTCGCTCGGGCCACTGGAGGTGGAGTGCCCTCGGCCTCGGCCTGGGGCTCGGTCACCAGGCACAGCTGGCTGCCGGCGGAGCCCACGGGCGCCACTGCAACCCCCTGGCTTCTGCTCCGCGGCTGCTGAGTGACGCCTCATCTGGGACTCTCCTCAGCTCTTTCGGGGATAGCATGCGGCTGCCCCTCTGTTGGTCTTCCTTGATCTCTTGTGTTCTGGGGGCCTCTGGATGTCTGGAGTTTTGATCTCCTCCATACCTGCTTCATGCCCTGGAGGATGGGGCAGTGGCCCCCCACACCCTCTAGCAGATCATTACATGAAGGAACCTTTTAAAAAAAACAAGCGCGTCCATGCTCACAGGTGTACACACGGGTGCTCACACACACAAACTACACCCTTTTTGGCTCCTACCTCAAAGCACACTGTGCGCTGTCGATCTTACGTGCTGCACAATAATGTTTAACATTTAGTATTTACTGCCATATTCCCATATATTGTTGTGATGTTGTTTATCCTATTACTCTCGTTTTCTTCTGCTTGTTTTCTTTTTTCTTTTTCAACAGGTGATCGATATATGTATTTTTTTGTCTGCTTGCTCTGTTGGTTTTTGTTTTTTGCCCTTTTTTCCCCCGTCCCTCTTCTCAGCTGTTTTTCTTTCCCTGTTTCTTTCTCCCCTTTTCTTTCTCCCAGTAAAGTCTGTCCCGTATTCAGCAAATGAAAATAAAATAAACAATAAAAGGTGAATCAAATGGACCATTACGGCAAGGCTGGGATGGTCAGTTTGGTAAAGTATATCCATTGGGCATCTTTCTTTGCCTTTAGACAATAATTCTGATGGCAAAAGAGCCAAACGGGACAGGCAAAAAAAAAAAAAAAAAAAAAAAAAAAAAAAAAAAAGAAGTGAGTGGACATAAGCCGGCTTATTTAAAGGTAAGGCACTACCTGTTGAATTATTTCCAAACTGTGCCAAATTGGACATTGAAAATTTAAGTCTACTCACTGAAATTACTGGTAAATGTCTGTTTTGATTTTGGTGAAAATCTCATGAGAAGTTGAACTTGAAGTAATGATAATGGAATGTTGTAAGTGACAGTACTGAGTAAAGAGAAAGCAGTTGGACTGCTGAGAGAATTTAAAGCAGTTGGACTGCTAAGTGAATTTAGTATAATAGGTAATTGGTCATTTTGTGGGTTAGAGTCCCGATTGGTTATAAGGTTGGACCTGCGTCAGTCATACACTTGTTCTGAGGTGTTGATTGTTTTTTCAAAGTATTATAAATTATTCTAGAACGGCAGTTGGACTGCTAAGAAGTGCATTGTTCGGAGGTGACGCTCCAAATTTCCTTGGGGACACTCAGGATTTTCCTTGGGAAGGGATAGTCCGATTGGCAATCGTGGAAAACTGAGGACGGTCCAAAATAGCTACTGATTGGATCAGTTTACCGTTTGGAATGGTATTTGCACTTTTTTGGGTAGCAAAGCTTGGAGCTTGGGCGTTGGACGCTTTTAAATTGAGTTAGGGATTTTAGAGATTAGACCAGAGACAGGTTGGACCTGATACTGGGTAATTGACAATAAAAAACTTGGAGTTTGTCCCTTGGAGGGTTAACTTAAATTTGTCGAAATTGTCTAGGTGTTAATAGGCCTGATAATCTCTGCAGTTGTAATTATAAGACGTCTGTGAAATATAAAAGAGACTTGTGTGTGAGAGGAGTCTGTGAGTCAGGCTGGTGTTATTTTTAGACTGTGTGTGTGTGAAAATGCAAATAAGGCAGCTGCGAGGTCCCTAGAGTTTTAGGAAGTTTATAGAGACTGTTACACATTGCTGAATGCCTGTATTTAAGATGCTGGTTTTGTTTATTACAATACTGTAAGTAAAGTTTTATTTCTTGCCATGACTGTATGACTTTTTTGCTGGGTTTTGAGATAGGATACATAAACTGTTGATACTTAGGACTGTTATTTGGGGTCTGAAAACTGAAATTGACTTTGAAATAATTTCATTAATAAATATGTCTGTAAGTGATGTCTCTTTTGGTGTCTACAAGTAAGATGTTTTAGGATTTTTAGATGGGTTTTGTTTCAGTTTGAGATAATATACACAGTTACATTTGGTGTTTCTCAGGTATTGTGGTTGACTTTGAGTGATACATATAGGTGTAAGTCGTTTGATGTTTGTTGGGCTAAGGAGGACTTTAGAAGATTGTAAGTGGTTTTTCTTTTAGTCCGATAATATATATAAGTAGTTAGATTTGACAGACTTGTTTACATTTTGGCTTTATGTTAATATAGGTTGCAGCGGGCACAGAGGAAACACAGCACAACATCTTAAGGGTTTAAAATAATAATAAATAAATGAATAAATACAGGAAAGTCTCTTAAGGGTTTTTGTGTGTGTTTTTAGGGATAGTTTTGTGGGTTTTAGGGGGTGTGTGTTTGTGTGTGTGTCAAACGGGAGGTCTGAATACAGCTAGTGAGCTGGTGACAGACGCTGTAACATGAAAACAGAGGAATTAGAGACTAGAATGTCCTAGAAAGCAATAAAATGCAAATTAGCAAGCTGTGAACTGGTTAAACCAGTTGGTTTCACAAATAATGCTGCATAGAAAGTTGAATGCATGTGTTTAAGACGCCATTTGTGTTTATTAGAGGACATAAATAAATAAAGTTCTGAGTTGCTGTAGTGGATGTATAGTAATTGACTGAGTTTTGAGATATATATATATATATATATATATATATATATATATATATATATATATATATATATATATTTATTTATTGAGTGCACTGTATATACCGAAGACTAAAATATTACTTTCAATAGCAACTTGTTTTCAGAAATAAAGGCTGTTGTGTTTTATTTTTCCAGTTATGCGTGTGCTGTGAGAATGATTAGAGGTTTCAATTGTTCTTATTTCATTTGCTCCTTCTGAGTTTGAAAAGCATGCCTGTAAAATACTCTTAGGAAAGCGTATTTTGAGTGATTTTAACTGTGTGAATGCTGTCAGTATTTGATTTGAGTGACTCTGTGTGATCTCTACCAAATAGTAAATAAGTAATAATAACACTAGGGAGGTTTATAGTAGAATGAGTGAAAAAGTGGAAGTTTGAGAGAAAAGGCAGTGTGTGTGAGACGATTATGAAAGTATTGTGTGAATGATGTCACAAAAACTGACAAATGCAAAAACTTAATATATTTAAAAGTGTGTGTGTGTGAGAAGAGGGTGTATTGTTTTTAGACCAAGACTTAGTAAAACTAAAGAGGGTTTGTAGACTGTAAATATGAAAAAACAAGTGTTTGATTAATCTGTAGAAACAGGAAAGAGAAACAGAAAATACTGTGCTGCTGTGTGTGTGACAGGAAGGTGTGTGTGTGACTGACTGTGTCAGGGGAGCTCCCAGAGAAATAGACAGATGAGTTAAATTCTAAGAAGATGAAGCGAATGCATGTTTTAATAAAAAGTAATAAAATTATATTAATTACAGGTTTTAGAAAAGAGACAGACCGAGAGAAATAAATACATGAACTAACAATTACATTAATGAATTGAAAACGCACGTACACAAATTGTTACATGTGAAATTATTGTTGGAAAGTTAGTACACACATGAAGTAAAGAAAGCAGTTTACACTCCTTTAATTTCCAGAACCACTGTGTCCCCTAGACCTGATAACACCCTTGCCCAGTTGGCCCCCGTATCAGGCGAGCATGGAAGGCTGGATAGCCCATGACGGGTAAGATCCCACCTCGAAACCCTGGCACAACCTAAGGCAGGCACAGTCACGACTGCTCCCTAAGTCCCTAAGTGGGCTTGGACTCACTGGTGGAGACGGGACTTCAAGGGTAAAGCCGCTGGGCACAGGCGGAGGGGAAATGTCATTAACAATGACCAGTGATGAGCCAAAGAGAGAAAACACACCCTGTCAAAAAGGAGTCTGAAACAGTGCAAAAGAAACATTTACAAAATCACACATACAAACAGAAATTGCACTAACCTTACAGAGATAAATTTATAATTTAGTGTTGACATATTGTTATAATGTGTTTATAATTTAGGCTGAATCTAAGTATGGTGAAGTGTCAGAGGGGAACACTGTTGTGTGTAAAACGGTGCAGCTTTTGACGAGGTTTTCAATGCATTGAATGGGTGAAATTTAAGATTGTTTAAGATTTTTTGAGGTTGTTGTTTTCATTTTAATAGAGGGAGTTTTAATAAACATGGACATGTCTAAGGGGGCCCATTGGTTTTGTAACAGTGCACTTAGAAAAAAAAAAAAAACCTGACAGGTGATTCTGTTTTGTGTTTGATGAGCTAATAATCAGTTTTCTTTTTCTCATTTTTGTTCTGAAGCAGGCCTGGAAGAGAGTGAAATAACAGCGCTGACAAAATTCTTGGGAAAACAAACGTAAGGTGGGCTTTCCAGATTATAACTGGCTGAGGAAGGCTACCTGTGGGGACCTGATTGGCTGTGAGTCTCTGTCTAAAAGGATTGTAGCGAGCCAATCCAGACAAAAGCATAAAGAACTATTTTCTAAAAAAAGAGAAAACAAAATAAAACAAATGAATGACCTCATTTTGCTAATGTGGAGAATCTGATTATTCGTGCGGGAGTCTCGAATATTGGAAATATGATGTGTGAATGCATGTGAGTGAGTGTGTGACTGGACCAAGGTGGGGATGAATAAAATGTTGGCAAACAGGAGGAGTGGAAGACTTAATTCTGGGGATGCTGATGTTTGCTTGGAGGGAATTTTTGTTTTATTTACTGGGGTTGGATTATGTTATTACATTATAAAATGCTAAAAGGGAAACATTTTTTGATATAACTCATGTTACCATTAACTGAAGAAACACATGATTGATAACTGTTCTGTTTTAAGTTTAGTTTTTGTTATAACACAGATTGGATCATAAAGGGGGAGAGTTGAGTATGAAATGTAAAGTACAGGTGTTGTTTCCAGGAAATTCCAAGGATCCAGACTTTTGCATGGAGCAAGGAGTTCGAGAAGATTTGACATAATGATTAAATTGATTTTATTCCTTAAACACAGGTTTACAGGGCTGGAGCAGATCTACCGGAGAGGAGGATGGCTGAGGTGTTTGGAGAGATGATATGACTAACCGTTTTCCTTTAATTTCTTAAGCCCGGGTGATGCACTTTGAGTTTTTTGAGTTTTTATTTATTTGGACACATCTGATGTGTCCAAATATAAAGGGGGAATTTAACCCTCGTGCTCCCCTTCAGGGCAGCTCCGGACCCCGGGGGTCCCAGAGTACCCCTGGGTCGCATTTCACAGGCCGAGCACCAGGGTTGGCTCCCGCGCCGCGTACACCCACGTTTCCCTCCCTGAATGCCACTCCCGTTTCAATTTTTCTCCTAGTTTCAGGCAGGCTCTATCATGTTCGTCCATGGGAGGCCGCTGTTAAGAAAGGCAAGGACCCGACTGACTGTGCTTCTTATAGGCCTATATCTCTGTTAAACACGGATGTTAAAATTCTGTCTAAGCTACTGGCGCACAGACTGGAAAAAATTCTACCTGCTATAATCTCTCCCGACCAAACTGGCTTTATTAAAAATCGGCATGCCTTTTTTAACATACGGCGACTTTTTAATATTATTTATGCCCCTGGCCATGTCGTGCCTGAATGCCTTATTGCTATGGACGCGGAAAAAGCATTTGACAGGGTGGAGTGGGAACATTTGTTTTTTACTTTAGAAAGGTTTGGAATGGGCCCCTTATTTTGCTCATGGATTAAACTTCTTTACGCAAGCCCCACGGCTTCAGTGGTAACTAACTGTCGCTACTCTGACTATTTTAAGCTTCACCGCGGAACGAGACAGGGTTGCCCTTTAAGCCCATTGCTTTTTGCTCTTGCAATTGAGCATTAGCAATTGCAGTCCGTGGCAGTGGGGACATAAAAGGCATATGGAGGGGGGGGGGGATTGAGCATAGAGTTTCTCTGTATGCTGATGACCTTCTCTTATTTCTTTCCAACCCGCTTACCTCCTTACCTGCTGTACTTAATATACTGAACGGTTTTAGTCAGCTCTCTGGATACAAAATTAATATGAATAAGAGTGAACTGTTTTTGATTAATGAGAGGGCTCGAAATCTGGATTTGGTAAATGTTCCCTTTAAAATAGTCACAGATCACTTTGATTACCTTGGAATAAGTGTCACAGAGCAATTTAATTGTTTGTTTAAGAAGAATCTCCTCCCCCTGCTGGAACAGTGCAAGTATATGTTGTCTAGATGGTCCCCATTATCCTTATCTTTAATAGGTAGGATTAATTCAGTGAAAATGATGCTACTTCCAAAATTCTTATGTCTTTCAATGCCTCCCTATCCTGATTCCAAAATCCTTTTTTAAATCTTTAGACTCACTAATCACTTCATATATTTGGAATGGCAAAGCTCCCAAATTGAAGAAATCTATTCTTCAAAGGCCCAAGTCGGTTGGAGGTTTAGGCCTACCCAATTTCCAGTACTATTATTGGGCCGCCAATATTAGGTGTTTGTTATATTGGAGACACTATCATCTCGAACCGTCACCACCAGTTTGGGTTGCCATGGAGTCATATTCAAGTGGGAAAATTTCTCTACCTGCAACTTTAGGTTCATCACTCCCTTTGGCATTGCCTCTACCCAGTAACAATAGAGTTGTCCAGCAGTCTCTTAGGATTTGGTCTCAGTTTAGGCAGAGTCTGGGTCTCCGGGCTTTCTCACTTCAAAGCCCAGTTGCAGCAAACCACTTATTTGTTCCCTCAATGGCAGATAATGCTTTTCATATCTGGCATAGAAAGGGCCTAAAATCCTTTGCAGACTTATATGAAGACAGACAATTTGTAAGTTTCTCTCAAATATTCACCAAATTTGGCATAGCTGCAGCTCAGTTTTTTCGCTTTTTACAGGTCAGACATTACGTGCAGAGTGTGACAGCAGAATTCCCCCAAATGCCTCCGCACAACCCAGTAGATGATTTTTTAATGGTCAACCCAACCTCAAGGGGTATAATATCAGCCCTCTACAGCTTAATTTACAATTTACAATGCTCTTCAATAGCTGCTATCACATCTAAATGGGAACAGGACCTTACCTTTCATATTACGGATGAACTGTGGGACTATCCTTGGTCAGGTTCACAATATATCAATGTGTGCTCGACATACACTTATCCAATTTAAGATAGTTCATCGGGGGCATTGGTCCAGGGATAGGCTGGCACACATATCCAGGGGTGGACCCAGCCTGTATAAGGTGTGGGGGTGCTCCTGGTACATTGTCTCATATGTACTGGTCCTGTCCTTCGTTGTCCACCTTTTGGAAATCTGTTTTCCATACGATGTCTGATGTCCTGCAGCATCAAATTGAACCAGAGCCACTCTGTGCTATGTTTGGTGCGGTCCAGAATTTGAATCTGTCCAACTCCAGACTCAGAATATTAAACTTTTCATTACTGCTGGCCAGGCGAGCTATTTTGCTGAAATGGAAAGACTCTTCTCCCCCTTCACACACACAATGGCTAAAAGATGTAATGTCCTGTATGGATTTAGAAAAAATTAGATATACAGTTCAAGGGTCTAAAAATAAATTTTATAAACTGTGGTCTCCCTTTCTGGACTTTTTTGACAGGCCCTCAACTATTGTTACTGAGTAGTCCAAGGAAACACCCCCCCCCCGCTCCTTTTTGTTGTTTACTTTTGGGTTTTTTTCCTTATGAGTCTATTTGTTCTTTTTCATTTTTGTTTGTTCTTTTGTTTTTGTTTTGTTAGGCCGCAGGCTGCCAACTATTTGTTGTTTTAAGGGTTAGGGTGGGAACAACATTGAAATTTTGGAAAATTCTGAAGCATTTTTTTTTTGTATACATTATACTGAAACCTTTGTTTAATAAAAAAGACTTTTGAAAGTTGCACGGAAGTAGCTGTAAATAATCTGGGCGCTACAGCTTTAAGCAGCTGTGCACTCCCGCGGACGGTAATCACGATCACTTTTTGGCACAACACCTGGGGTCCGTTCTTCGTACCTCGCTTACTACATCCAAGATCAAATCATCGCACCAACTTTGAGCTCGCTAATCCGGTTCTCCGAACACACCTGTTGTTGACGATTAGTATAGCTGGATGAAGTAATCCGAGATCACTGGGTGGCTTAAAAGGGGCTACGCATCGATAGTAGAAACATTGATCGGCAACCCTTTGATTGGTTGGCGAAAATGTCGAAGGAGCGCGCTCAGTATTTTTCGGCAGCAGAGCAAGAACTCTTGATTGAGGGATTTCAGGAGTTTCAGAGTTTAATTAAAACGCAAGGGAACACTGCAAAGGCTGCAAAAGCAAGGAGAGAGGGCTGGCAGAAAGTTGCTGACAAATTAAACTTGTAAGTAATTTATTATATTATATCCTCTTTCACATTAGAGCCACAACAGGACCCACTAGAACATGGGAACAAGTAAAAGTGAAATATAAGAATATTCTACAGAATGGTAATATTTATCACTTATATTGCTTTTAGTCTCTTGAAAAGAGACCCTGAAATAATCTGTTTGTTTATAACAGCAACCAAGAAAAGGGCAGAGCAAATAAAGACAGGTGGTGGTCCTGCACCCCTCGTCACACCCCAGCTTTTTGTACTGTGAGATTTATTGACATTGTGGGGTTTTTTGTGTAGTTTTACATAACACTCCATCACTTTTACCTGTTCCCATGCAAGGGGTGACTGAAGCATGCACAGTAAGTTGGGAGATATATATATATCTAGAGAGAGAGAGAGAGAGAGAGAGAGAGAGAGAGAGAGAGAGAGAGAGAGAGAGAGAGAGAGAGAGAGAGAGAGAGAGAGAGAGAGAGAGAGAGAGAGAGATTTTTAAGTAAATAATACCCTCACGGGAAAATCGATATCTCTCTATGAGCACACTGTCGCGCTGAGCTAAAGGATCCTGTCTATCCCGCAATATCCGCTGAATTCTGAAAACTCTCCTTATCAATCTTGCACCTTCCGCAATGGGTTGCTCGCGTACAAACGGACAGGACATGGCTGCGACAGACTTCCCAAATCCACCTTCGCTTTTATAGCCGTGGTCTCTCATCTTGATTACATACGTACGAAGAACGGACCCCTGGAGCTAGGGGGGCAAAACAATCGCATGAGTGCTGCTGTTTGACTGAGGAAGAATAAAGTAGTCATGGTAAGCCAATCACATGACCACTTCAAGATGACAAAGCAACAAGGTGATATATACCAGTTTTTCCATTGTGTTGATAGGCCACGTAAAACCAGAGTCATGATTAACAATAAATACGCGGTGTTTTTTCCCCTCAACAGTTTTGTCACGTTTACTGTTTAAGGACAGCGCTAGCAAGCACTCTCTGCTTATGATCAAAAAATAAAAAAACAAAACAAAAAACAGCCCCTTCGTTTTGGTGGCAAAATGCACCATGTCAACCAATCCAAAAAATGATATGTCAACATGACACTTCGTTGTTTAGGAAGAGGGGGAAGTTTTAGGAGTGATGGTGAGCGAGAGAGAGGGAGAGACCGAGAGAAAGACAGCAGAAAAAGAGAGAGCGAGATGTGAGAGATTTGGACAGAAATTATTTTTTGGAGTGGCACAAATAATTTGTGTGGCATCTTATTGAATGCAGAACAGCTGATTGTTATAACCATTTCAAACTATTTACAGAACAAAGGGTAAAAGGTAAATGGCTGCAAATAACTTTGTTTGCAAAACTTGTGCATATGACTTTAAAATTGATAATTTATATTTGCATTTAAAGTTATGAAATATGATTCATTAAACATGTTTGTGGTTGTTACAGTAAAAAAAAAAAAAAAAAAAGACCCCATAACTTTCTACTCTGACTTTGTTTTGTCTGATTTTAGATCAGTTGTGATAATACAGTATGTCAAAATGAAAACAACTGTAAATTCAGACACGTGAGGTTGTGCTGAAAACAATGATACCAAACAAGGCAAAATAAATAGTTTTTAAAGGTGAAATGTAGAGGAAACATCAAAAGTAGTCAAAAATGGCCAATTATACCCTGGAACCCAGAGGGTTAAACTTTTAACGTAATAGTTACTTTTCAAGTAATTAATTACTTTTAGAATCTTGTAACCTTTTTGAAGTAGTAACTAGTAACTATAATTAATTACTTTTTCAAAGTAACTTGCCCAACACTGTGGCTACCTGGCTGTAGTTGTGAATAAACCCCCGGTAGAAATTGGCGAAGCCGAGGAAGTGCTGCAGGTGCTTGATCGACGTGGGCCACTCCAGAATCGTGCGGATCTTGGCTGGATCAGTCTTCACCTGCCACCCTGCGAGTATATAGCCAAGGAACGTGACAGATTGTGCATGAAACTCACATTTTTCAGCTTTGACGTAAAGTCTGTTTTCCAGGAGGCGTTGGAGGACTGCTCGGACGTGGACATGGTGTTGCTGGGGGGGGGGGGGGGTCTTTGACAAAATGAGTATGTCATCAAGATAAACAAAGACAAATCGGTTCAGGAAATCACGAAGCACGTCATTGACTAGGTTCTGAAAGACAGCGGGGGTATTGGTTAACCCAAACGGCATGACCAAATGCTCAAAATGCCCTAGGGGCATATCGAGAGCTGTCTTCCACTCATCCCCCTCCCTAATGCGGACCAGGCAGTAGGGGTTGCGGAGATCCAGTTTGGTGAATATGGTGGCTGCATGGAGGGGTTCAAAGGCTGAGCTGATAAGGGGTAATGGATATTTGCTCTTAATGGTGATTGCATTTAACCCTCTGTAAATGGTAAATGGTAAATGGCCTGTATTTATATAGCGCTTTTCTAGTCCCTAAGAACCCCAAAGCGCTTTACATATCCAGTCATTCACCCATTCACGCACACATTCACACACTGGTGATGGCAAGCTACGTTGTAGCCACAGCCACCCTGGGGCACACTGACAGAGGCGAGGCTGCCGGACACTGGCGCCACCGGGCCCTCTGACCACCACCACTCTGTAGTCAATGAATGGATGGAGTGACTTCTTTCTTTTCCACGAAGAAGAAGCTGAGGCCCACCGGAGAGGATGGGATGATCTGATATTGTTGTGTTGGTGTTGTTCCCAGATCAACATAGTAAATGTTGTTCCAGGATCAACATTGCAAATGACCAATCAGACGTTATTCTTTTATGAAATTCCAATGTTGCAAGGACAATATCAGTTCTGCTTAGCGTTTATTAAAGGGTTGGGGTAAGGGTTAGGGTCACGGTCCGTTGATCGGCGGACAGAGGCGGTTTCTCGCAGCTTAAGTACAGTTTTTTGTTTTACGGCGGTTTTTCCCGAAGTCGCAAAAGTATGACGTCACAACATTCTGATTGGTCACTTCCAATATTGATACTGGAACAACATTTACTATGTTGATCTGGGAACAACACCAACACGACGATATCAGATCGTGCGGGCGGATGATACCTGCAGCTAGTGACTCATGGATATATTTTTCCATGGACTCCCTTTCAGGTCTGGAGATGTTGTAAAGCCGGCTAGAGGGAAGTGGAGCACCAGGTAACCGGTGGATAAAACAGTCATCAACCGGTCTTGGTGTTCGCTCGCTTTGTGGTAGAGTAATTCAATTCAATTCAATTTTATTTATATAGCGCCAAATCACAACAAAAGTCGCCTCAAGGCGCTTTATATTGTACAATAGATCGCACAATAATAAATACAGAGAAACCCCAACAATCATATCATATGACCCCTATGAGCAAGCACTTTGGCGACAGTGGGAAGGAAAAACTCCTTTAACAGGAAGAAACCTCCGGCAGAACCAGGCTCAGGGAGGGCGGCCATCTGCTGCGACCGGTTGGGGTGAAGAAGGAAAACGGATGAAAGACATGCTGTGGAAGAGAGACAGAAATTAATAACAGATATGATTCGATGCAGAGAGGTCTATTAACACATAGTGAGTGGCTGGAAAGGAAAAACTCAATGCATCATGGGAATCCCGGCAGCCTCACGTCTATTGCAGCATAACTAAGGGAGGATTCAGGGTCACCTGGTCCAGCCCTAACTATATGCTTTAGCAAAAAGGAAAGTTTTAAGCCTAATCTTGAAAGTAGAGATAGTGTCTGTCTCCCGAATCCAAACTGGAAGCTGGTTCCACAGAAGAGGGGCCTGAAAACTGAAGGCTCTCCCTCCCATTCTACTTTTAAATACTCTAGGAACAACAAGTAGGCCTGCAGAGCGAGAGCGAAGTGCTCTAATAGGGTGATATGGTACCACAAGGTCATTAAGATAAGATGGGGCCTGATTATTTAAGACCTTGTATGTGAGGAGCAGGATTTTGAATTCAATTCTGGATTTAACAGGAAGCCAATGAAGGAAGCCAAAACAGGAGAAATATGTTCTCTCTTCCTAGTCCCTGTCAGGACTCTTGCTGCAGCATTTTGGATTAGCTGAAGACTTTTCAGGGAGTTTTAGGACATCCTGATAATAAAGAATTGCAGTAGTCCAGCCTGGAAGTAATGAAGGCATGAACTAGTTTTTCAGCATCACTCTGAGACAGGATATTTCTAATTTTAGAGATGTTGCGCAAATGGAAGAAAGCAGTCTTACATATTTGTTTAATATGTGCGTTAAAGGACATGTCCTGGTCAAAAATGACTCAAGGTTCCTCACAGTGTTACTGGAGGCCAAGGTAATGCCATCCAGAGTAAGAATCTGCTTAGATACCATATTTCTAAGATTTTCAGGGCCGAGTACAATAACCTCAGTTTTATCTGAATTAAGAAGCAGAAAGTTAGCGGCCATCCAGGTCTTTATGTCTTTAAGACATTCCTGCAGTTTAACTAATTGGTGTGTGTTACCTGGCTTCATGGACAGATAGAGCTGCGTGTCATCTGCATAGCAGTGAAAATTTATGCTATGTCTTCTAATGATGCTGCCTAGGGGAAGCATGTATAATGTAAATAGAATTGGTCCTAGCACTGAACCCTGTGGAACACCATAATTGACCTTAGTGTGTGAAGAGGACTCTCCATTTACTTGAACAAATTGGAGTCTATTAGATAGATATGATACAAACCACTGCAGCGCAGTACCTGTAATACCTACAGCATGTTCTAATCGCTCTAATAGGATATTATGATCAACAGTATCAAACGCAGCACTAAGGTCTAGCAGGACAAGCACAGAGATGAGTCCACTGTCAGAGGCCATAAGAAGATCATTTGTAACCTTCACTAAAGCTGTTTCTGTGCTGTGATGAGCTCTGAAACCTGACTGAAACTCTTCAAATAAGCCATTCCTCTGCAGATGATCTGTTAGCTGTTTGACAACTACTCTTTCAAGGATTTTTGATATAAAAGGAAGGTTGGAGATTGGCCTGTAATTAGCTAAGACAGCTGGGTCTAGAGATGGCTTTTTGAGTAAAGGTTTAACTACAGCCAGCTTGAAGGCCTGTGGTACATAGCCGATTATTAGAGATAGGTTGATCATACTTAAGATCGAAGAATTAATTAATGGCAGGACTTCTTTGAGCAGTTTTGTAGGAATGGGGTCTAAAAGACACGTTGATGGTTTGGAGGAATTAATTATTGAAGTTAACTCAGAAAGATCAATTGGAGAAAAGAGTCTAACTTGACATTGATGGTACTAAAAGTAGCTGTAGACGATATTACATCTGTGGGATGATTATTGGTAATTTTTTCTCTAATGATAAAAATTTTATTTGTGAAGAAGTTCATGAAGTCATTACTAGTTAACGTTAAAGGGATTGTTGGCTCAGTAGAGCTCTGACTTTTTGTCAGCCTGGCTACAGTGCTGAAGAGAAACCTGGGGTTGTTCTTATTTTCTTCAATCAGTGACGAATAGTAAGATGTTCTGGCTTTGCGGAGGGCTTTCTTATAAAGCAGCAAACTATTTCTCCAGGCTAAATGATGATCCTCTAAATTTGTGACACGCCATTTCCTCTCAGCTTACGGGTTATCTGCTTTAGGCTACGTGTTTGAGAATTATACCACGGAGTCAGGGACTTTGGATTTGAGGCCTTAGTTTTCACAGGAGCTACAGTATCCAGAGTCGTGCGTGGTGAGAAGGTAAAATTATTAACAAGATAATCAACCTCTGTTGGAGTAGCGTTCAGATAGCTGCTCTGCTCTATGTTGGTACAGGGCATTGAAGATGATAACAGTGGGTGGATTATATTCTTAAACTTAGTTACAGCACTTTCAGAAAGACATCTACTTTGATAAAGTCTACTCTCCATTGCTGTGTAATCAATTATTGTAAATGTAAATGTTATCAGGAAATGATCAGACAGCAGAGGGTTTTCAGGAAACACTGTTAAATGTTCAGTTTCTATGCCATATGTTAAAACAAGATCTAGAGTGTGATTAAAGTGGTGGGTGGGTTCTTTTACATTTTGAGAGAAGCCAATTGAGTCTAATAACAGATTAAATGCGATGTTGAGGCTGTCATTTTTAGCATCTACATGGATGTTAAAATCACCCACAATAATTATTTTATCTGAGCTGAGCACTAAATCAGATAAAAAGTCTGAGAAATCAGAGAGAAACTCTGTGTAAGGCCCAGGTGGACGATAGATGATAACAAGACAGACTGGTTTCTGAGTTTTACAGCTGGGGTGGACAAGGCTAAGCATCAGGCTTTCAAATGAATTAAAAGTCTGTCTTGGTCTTTCGTTAATTAATAGGCTGGTATCACTTCCTGTTCCTGCTCAAACACAGTGGTGTTTCTGAGTAGCTTTTCTGCTTAGCAATTTAATTTAAATCTTTTGATACATCCCTTTTTCATAGTATAATCTTAACGTGCTTCATCTGAATCACCCTTTCTGTGTACTCACTACCTAATTTATAGCCAAAGTATTCACTCACTGTCTCTTTACTGTTTCGCTAGCTTAGCTTAGCTCGTAGCCGACTCGTTAGCACCATGGCTACTTCACCTGTCCCTCCTGCACTTTCCTGCTCATTGTGTCAGATGTTTAGTTACTCCTCGGCCTCCTTTAGCAGTAATGATACCTGTAACAAATGTAGCATATTTGCAGCTCTGGAGGCCAGGATTACTGAATTGGAGACTCGGCCCGCACCCTTCATTCACCCGTAGCTAGCCAGGCCCCTGTAGCTGGTGCAGCCGAAGATAGCGTGAGGCCCCGCTAGCTGTTCCCCGGCAGACCCCAAGCAGCTGGGGAAAGAGGGCGGCTGGGTGACAGTGAGGAGGAAGCATAGTCTTAAACTGAAGCCCCAGGTACACCACCAACCTGTTCATGTGTCTAACTGTTTTTCCCCACTCGGCGACACACCGCGCCGGGGTCAAACTCTGGTAATTGGTGATTCTGTTCTCAGACATGTGAAGCTAGAGACACCGGCAACCATAGTCAATTGTCTTCCAGGGGCCAGAGCAGGCGACATTGAAGGAAATTTAAAACTGCTGGCTAAGGGTAAACGTAAATACAGTAAGATCATAATTCACGCCGGCAGTAATGACACCCGTTACGCCAATCGGAGGTCACTAAAATCAGTATTGAATCGGTGTGTAACTTTGCCAAAACAATGTCGGACTCTGTAGTTTTCTCTGGTCCCTCCCCAATCAGACCAGGAGTGACATGTTTAGCCGCATGTTCTCCTTAAATTGCTGGCTGTCTGAGTGGTGTCCCAGAAACGATGTGGGCTTCATAGATAATTGGCAAACCTTCTGGAGGAAACCTGGTCTTGTTAGGAGAGACGGCATCCATCCCACTTTGGATGGAGCAGCTCTCATTTCTAGAAATATGGACCAATTTATTAAACCCCCAAAATATGACTATCCAGAGTTGGGACCAGGAAGCAGAGTTGCAGTCTTACACGCCTCTCTGCAGCTTCTCTCCTCCTGCTACCCCCCCAAAAACCCATCTCCATTGAGACTGTGTCAGCTCCCAAAAAGACAAAAAACAAACCAAAAACCAGCAATAAACAACTTAAACATAAAAAAAATCACAAAGAAAGAACAATACAGTATCCACATCTGAACCAAAGAGTAAAACAGTGAAATGTGGATTATTAAATATTAGGTCTCTCTCCTCCAAGTCTCTGTTAGTACATGACTTAATAATTGATCAACAAATCGATTTACTCTGCCTTACAGAAACCTGGTTGCAGCAGGATGAGTATGTTAGTTTAAATGAATCAACACCCCGAGTCATTCTAACTACCAGAAATCTCAAGCACAGGCCGAGGGGCGGTGTGGCAGCAATTTTTCACACCAGCCTATTAATTAACGAAAGACCAAGACAGACTTTAATTCATTTGAAAGCCTGATGCTTAGCCTTGTCCACCCCAGCTGTAAAACTCAGAAACCAGTCTTACTTGTTATCATCTATCGTCCACCTGGGCCTTACACAGAGTTTCTCTCTGATTTCTCAGACTTTTATCCGATTTAGTGCTCAGCTCAGATAAAATAATTATTGTGGGTGATTTTAACATCCATGTAGATGCTAAAAATGACAGCCTCAACATCGCATTTAATCTGTTATTAGACTCAATTGGCTTCTCTCAAAATGTAAAAGAACCCACCCACCACTTTAATCACACTCTAGATCTTGTTTTAACGTATGGCATAGAAACTGAACATTTAACAGTGTTTCCTGAAAACCCTCTGCTGTCTGATCATTTCCTGATAACATTTACATTTACAATAATTGATTACACAGCAGTGGAGAGTAGACTTTATCAAAGTAGATGTCTTTCTGAAAGTGCTGTAACTAAGTTTAAGAATATAATCCACCCACTGTTATCATCTTCAATGCCCTGTACCAACATAGAGCAGAGCAGCTATCTGAACACTACTCCAACAGAGGTTGATTATCTTGTTAATAATTTTACCTTCTCACTACGTACGACTCTGGATACTGTAGCTCCTGTGAAAACTAAGGCCTCAAATCCAAAGTCCCTGACTCCGTGGTATAATTCTCAAACACGTAGCCTAAAGCAGATAACTCGTAAGCTGGAGAGGAAATGGCGTGTCACAAATTTAGAGGATCATCATTTAGCCTGGAGAAATAGTTTGCTGCTTTATAAGAAAGCCCTCCGCAAAGCCAGAACATCTTACTATTCGTCACTGATTGAAGAAAATAAGAACAACCCCAGGTTTCTCTTCAGCACTGTAGCCAGGCTGACAAAAGTCAGAGCTCTACTGAGCCAACAATCCCTTTAACGTTAACTAGTAATGACTTCATGAACTTCTTCACAAATAAAATTTTTATCATTAGAGAAAAAATTACCAATAATCATCCCACAGATGTAATATTATCTACAGCTACTTTTAGTACCATCAATGTTAAGTTAGACTCTTTTTCTCCAATTGATCTTTCTGAGTTAACTTCAATAATTAATTCCTCCAAACCATCAACATGTCTTTTAGACCCCATTCCTACAAAACTGCTCAAAGAAGTCCTGCCATTAATTAATGCTTCAATCTTAAGTATGATCAACCTATCTCTAATAATCGGCTATGTACCACAGGCCTTCAAGGTGGCTGTAGTTAAACCTTTACTTAAAAAGCCATCTCTAGACCCAGCTGTCTTAGCTAATTATAGGCCAATTTCCAACCTTCCTTTCATATCAAAAATCCTTGAAAGAGTAGTTGTCAAACAGCTAACAGATCATCTGCAGAGGAATGGCTTATTTGAAGCGTTTCAGTCAGGTTTCAGAGCTCAGCACAGCACAGAAACAGCTTTAGTGAAGGTTACAAATGATCTTCTTATGGCCTCTGACAGTGGACTCATCTCTGTGCTTGTCCTGCTAGACCTCAGTGCTGCTTCGATACTGTTGACCATAATATCCTATTAGAGCGATTAGAACATGCTGTAGGTATTACAGGTACTGCGCTGCAGTGGTTTGTATCATATCTATCTAATAGACTCCAATTTGTACATGTAAATGGAGAGTCCTCTTCAGACACTAAGGTCAATTATGGTGTTCCACAGGGTTCAGTGCTAGGACCAATTCTATTTACATTATACATGCTTCCCTTAGGCAGCATCATTAGAAGACATAGCATAAATTTTCACTGCTATGCAGATGACACGCAGCTCTATCTATCCATGAAGCCAGGTATCACAGACCACTTAGTTAAACTGCAGGAATGCCTTAAAGACATAAAGACCTGGATGGCCACTAACTTTCTGCTTCTTAATTCAGATAAAACTGAGGTTATTGTACTCGGCCCTGAAAATCTTAGAAATATGGTATCTAAGCAGATTCTTACTCTGGATGGCATTACCTTGGCCTCCAGTAACACTGTGAGAAACCTTGGAGTCATTTTTGACCAGGACATGTCCTTCAACGCACATATTAAACAAATATGTAAGACTGCTTTCTTCCATTTGCGTAACATCTCTAAAATTAGAAATATCCTGTCTCAGAGTGATGCTGAAAAACTAGTTCATGCATTTATTACTTCCAGGCTGGACTACTGTAATTCATTATTATCAGGATGTCCTAAAAACTCGCTGAAAAGCCTTCAGCTAATCCAAAATGCTGCAGCAAGGGTACTGACAGGGACTAGAAAGAGAGAGCATATTTCTCCTGTTTTGGCTTCCCTTCATTGGCTTCCTGTTAAATCCAGAATTGAATTCAAAATCCTGCTCCTCACATACAAGGTCTTAAATAATCAGGCCCCATCTTATCTTAATGACCTTGTAGTACCATATCACCCTATTAGAGCACTTCGCTCTTGCACTGCAGGCTTACTTGTTGTGCCTAGAGTATTTAAAAGTAGAATGGGAGGGAGAGCCTTCAGTTTTCAGGCCCCTCTTCTGTGGAACCAGCTTCCAGTTTGGATTCAGGAGACAGACACTATCTCTACTTTCAAGATTAGGCTTCAAACTTTCCTTTTTGCTAAAGCATATAGTTAGGGCTGGACCAGGTGACCCTGAATCCTCCCTTAGTTATGCTGCAATAGACGTAGGCTGCCGGGGATTCCCATGATGCATTGAGTTTTTCCCTTCCAGTCACCTTTCTCACTCACTATGTGCTAATAGACCTCTCTGCATCGAATCATATCTGTTATTAATCTCTGTCTCTCTTCCACAGCATGTCTTTCATCCTGTTTTCCTTCTTTCACCCCAACCGGTCGCAGCAGATGGCCGCCTCCCTGAGCCTGGTTCTGCCGGAGGTTTCTTCCTGTTAAAGGGAGTTTTTCCTTCCCACTGTCGCCAAAGTGCTTGCTCATAGGGGTCATATGATTGTTGGGTTTTTCTCTGTATTTATTATTGTGCTATCTACTGTACAATATAAAGCGCCTTGAGGCGACTTTTGTTGTGATTTGGCGCTATATAAATAAAATTGAATTGAATTGAATTGAATTGAACCGGATCAGCATCAGGTGAGTCGGTGTCAGGGGAACCTGGAGGTAGAGTGGACGTGAGGCAATGGGCTAGACAGAATAGGCTCCAACGAGTGATTTTACTCCCAGACCAGTCTATTTAATGGCTTCATGGTGGTTTCCAGAGGTGACAAGGGTTACGGGGCCCACCTGATGGGTTATGTGACAGAATATTTGATTTTTTAATGCATTAACTGGGATGGGAGGATCGAGTGTTTCAAGTGGCAACTGAAGGCGCCTAGCGAGAGCTAAGTCTATTAAATTTTGCTTTGCTCCGGAGTCAACGAGAGCGTGAGAAACCTGATCCAGGCATAGGGTGACGGGTAATATTAACCGGGGTTTGAGACTAGAAGAGAATCCGCCAACCCGTATCCCCCGAAATTACCAGCGGGTAGTGCCTTTTGGCCGAACTGGGCACTGTGCCAACCTATGCTCCCCAGGCCACAGTAACAACATGCACCCGACCGAAGCCGTCGCTCCCTCTCCTCTGGTGTGAGACGGAAGCGGCTGATTTGCATGGGCTCCGGAAGGGTGTCTGTTTCTATGAAAGCTGGGGCTGATTTGGACACCAGAAGTGAGGACGTATGGGGTGAGGTTTAACGATGTCTGTAATTCTTTTCCGCTTCCCTTTCCCTCAGGTGATTATCTATCCTAAGGGAAAGGGAGACCAGATCTTCAAAAGACTTGGGCTCATCGCGGGAAGCGAGCTGGTCTTTGAGCTCATCATTTAGGGTGCGACGGAACACTCCCCGAAGGGCATGATTGGGCCAATTGGGCTCAGCGGCTGCGATACGTTAGTCAATAATTAACTCGGCGACGCTGCGGTTTCCCTGCTGTAACCCTAGCAACCTTTCATCAGAACTGCCCTCAGATATTGGATGAGTAAAGGTCTTTTTAACCTTCCTCTCGTGTTAGGGTCGACACCGACCCATTTTAAATTTCAAATGCATTTAAAAAAAGAGAAACAAATTTGTTTAATGTATCAAGGGTTTTTGACTTTGTCAGGAACCTCTATTTCTACCAAATAAAACACACACACACACACACACACACACACACACACACACACACACAAAAAAAAAAAAAAAAAAAATTTCCACTGAATTATAAAATGCTCTAGTTGAAATTATGACCTTTGTGTTGTTAGGGTCGGTTTCGACCCAGTCATAATATTTTGAGTATAAACCAATAATTTGAGCCAAACCTGAAATCATAAGTGCACTGTCAGCTGACACACTGATAGCCAGCTCCTCTCCTAATCATATGAGCTTCAGGGGATTCTTATTTTACATGTTTTTCTAGTATACCTGCACAAAAACAAAACAAAGACGGGCATGCCAAGACATGTGAGGTGAATTCACTCATTTGACTTCCACAGTGCACATTTACAATTTGCAGCATACAAAAATGAGAAGAAAATTTACAGTAAGCCAAGTTCTGGATCATATTTTTGGTGAAAATAAAGGAGAGGACAACGAGCAGCATAGTGGTTCAGATGGGCAGGTTTCTAAGGAGGAAGACAATGTGGACTATCATCCAGAAGACACAGACACATCTGATCAGACGAGGAGGTTGCTGGTGCTGAAGCTGTTCCTGCTGAAAGATTCAAGTCCAAAAATGGTAAGATCTTTTGAGCTCAGTACCTCATGATGTACATGGCAGGGCAGCTGCTGTCAATGTCATCAAAATGACCCCTGGAATCACAAAGTTTGTTCTATGGTAAATGGCCTGTATTTATATAGCGCCTTTACTAGTCCCTAAGGACCCCAAAGCGCTTTACATATCCAGTCATTCACCCATTCACGCACACATTCACACACTGGTGATGGCAAGCTACGTTGTAGCCACAGCCACCCTGGGCACTGACAGAGGCGAGGCTGCCGGACCGGGGCCTCTGACCACCACCAGTAGGCAACGGGTGAAGTGTCTTGCCCAAGGACACAACGACCGAGACTGTCCGAGCCGGGGCTCGAACCGACAACCTTCCAATTACAAGGCGAACTCCCAACTCTTGAGCCACGATCGCCCCACGTTCTGACCAGAGTCAGTGACCTCAAGAGATGTTTTGAGCTATTTATGCCGTTGTCACTAAAAAGGATAATCATTACTACGATGAACCTTGAAGGAAAAGTCCATGGCGACATGTGAAAAGATATTGATGAGGAATACCTGGATGCTTTCATTGGTGTTCTTCTTCTTGCTGGAGTGTACAGATGCTGCAGTGAGGCCACTGAGTCTATGGGACGCATCGACAGGCACAAATATTTTCCGGGCAACAATGTCACTTCACACATTTCAAATGATATCAAGAGTCCTCAGATTTGACAACAGAGAGACCAGACTGAGGTCTGACAAGCTTGCTCCCATCAGCGATCTCGGGGAGAGATGGGTGCAGCTTCTTCCGCTGATGTTCAACTCAGGGCCAAAGGTGACAGTGGATGAACGTCTTGTCTACTTTGAGGAAAATGCCCCTTCCGGCAATACATACACAGTAAACCAGGGAAATACGGCATAAAAATCTGGGAAGCCTGTGATGCAAAAACCAACTATGCCTGGAATGTACTGATTTTCACAGGCAAAGCTGCAAGTGGCAACCCTGAGAAGAACCAACGAAAATGTGTGGTCCTGCAGACCACTGGACTGCAGAGTCACAATATCAGAATTTTTTTTTTTTTTTTTTTTTTTAAACCAGATATGACCTCGGACAAGAACTTCACAAAGGAAACTTCACAAAGACGCAGCTGTATCATCAGGAAGTGATAAAAAACCCACAATTACCCACGACTATAACCAAAACAAAGGAGGAGTGGACTTTTCCTTTTTGAGTTTATATCAAAAGGTCTATTGCTAAAAAACAACAACAACAAAAAAAAAAAAAAAAAAAACCCACACACTTTTTTTGTCTTTTCTTGATGGAAATATCTATGATTGAAATTGACCCGTAACACCATAGATGTCATTTTAGTCATTAATATTAAAATGAAAGAAAATCAATAAAACAAATTTATTCAAGAGATGTGTCCTATACCCCTCAATAATAGTCAGGTAACACAAAAATCTTTTATTTATTAATATGATTCTCTTGAGGTTAATTTTACTGTGTTTTTTTAATTGAAATTAAGGGGTATAGTGATTGAAAAAAAAGAAAAAAAAAAAAAGACCCAGAGGTCCACACCAAAAGTATTAAAACCAACATTTTCATGGATAAGGAAGCCTAACAAGGTAACGAAGAGTTGAGAAAAACTGGATGATAACTTATTGTTTTTAGTGTATTTTATAGCTGATTTAATACACAGGTCAAAACCGACCCGTTAACATAAGAGATGACACCAGAAAGCTAATACAAGAGGAAGGTTAAACTCACCCAGAAAATCATCATACGAGCAGGTTGGGAGCAGATGGGCAACAGGTAAGCCTCAGCCCAGGGAGAGAATCTCCCTCGGCCCAAGAATCCAGGAGTGCTGAATGGCATGGCTAGGGCTACCTGAGATCTGCGGCCTGCAGATGGAGTGTGATGGCAGGAGAGCAGGCAGGTGAGGTACAGAGTGATTCTCAGAATGACTGTTTGGTATCTTGAGTCCGAAGGTGGAGTGTGAGCTGAGGGTTTGAGGCAAGATGAATCCAGGAACTGCAGCACAAGAAAGTTTCTTTAGTAAGGTAAACACAGAGAGAACTTGAGTGATTGCTTACAATTGGCTCCAGGTGTGCAGAAGCTGGAGAAGGTGGCCCTGTCCTGGGGCGGATCCCAGGTAGGTTCAGGAACCTCATGGAAATTTCAGCCACCCACCGTGGACCATGACAGTAACAGTGGGTCACAGATTCAGAACCATGACAGTTGCTACTGTTCCAAAGAATAACCAAAAATTCATCATTTAAAGGCTTGCATGAAGAAGGGGAAAATGCCAATGCAGGAGTACTATGTCCTATATTTATGTTCTTGCAGCCATAAACAAAAGTCAAAAAATGACATAACCTCCCCAAAGGGTGGGCCTATAATCCCTAAAAACAACAGCAACAATATCTCATAATCTCAGGTGAGGACAATCAGACAAGAAGGGAGAAGGAAGCAGAAACAAACTATCATTATAAATAACAAGACCATTTTAAAAACAGGATATACACTAGTGATGTGTCGGTGGCGAACGAAACGGTTCTCAGAGCCGGATGTTTGAAGTGAATGACTTCAAGCCGCACGTGAGCCTTGTGTTTGTGCTGAGCAGAGGGGGGAGGGGCGATAGTTACACTCGCAGTAGCACAGGAACAGAGCCGGGAGAATCCTGAGTTTCAGTGCCCCTCCCGAAAATCTCCCAGAGCCACCATTCTCCCAAATTTCTCCCGATTTTCCACCCGGACAACAAAAATTAAAAACCATATCCCCAAATTCATAGTGCGGCCCAGCCAATTCCAGTTTCCAACAATGGTGGAAGCTACTTAGTTTTAATATTACTCTTATTACTCTTTCTGGGTCGCAAAATAAATTTCTGCACAAAGTGTCTCCTTCTGCAGTTTCCTGTCTTACACAGTAGTGATGTTCGATTCGTGAACGAATCGTTCAGTACTCGAGAATCACTTTACTGACTCGTGAATCATGAGTCACACACTCACATATATTTTTACTGTACTATACTGCTGAGTGACTTGTCTTCTGTTCGTCAAATACATTTCATTGCAATGCTGACGCTGTGCTAACTTGCATATGACAGATAAAACTGAAACTGAACAGTCCCTTACCCATAACCAGTGTTGGGGAGTAACGGAATACATGTACCGCCGTTACGTATTCAGAATACAAAATATGAGTAACTGTATTCCGTTACAGTTACCGTTTAAAAAGGTGGTATTCAGAATACAGTTACTTTGTTGAAATAAATGGATTACACTGCGGTACTTCCTTGTTTCATATTGTCGCGGGTCAGGACTGTTTGGGTTTGTTTGACAGCTATGTTCTGTTGTTCCAGGCAGCAGCGTTACGGTTGCCATGGTTACAGGGTGACGCGTTCTCTCTCTGCGTGTTTCCTGGGTGAGAGAGCGCTTTTTTGTTGTTGTTGTTGTGCTAAGCTAAAAGGCAGAATGCTACAGGCATAGCTCTAAAGAATGTAGCTTCATAGGCAGTGTAGTCCGTGCTGCAGGAGAATGGACTACCATACCCGTTATGTGTCTGTGAGCGAGGGAGGAGAGAAAGGAAAAAGTCCGAGCTGTCACGGAGCAAAACGGGAGCTGGAAGCATGTAAATATAATAATAACCACTGCAGCCAAGAAGAGTGCCTGACGAGCCCATTTGTAAGTAAGCTATTAAGACTCAACTGTACACTGTGTTCGTGTTTTCCTCCGGAAAAAATAAGTTCCGTTGGAGCAGCCTTTCAACGCCTCTCTCTGTCTCCTGCAAGCAAAGTTGACTCAGACAACAAAGTAAAGCTAGTTTTCGGCTACCAGCCCGACACGGAACCCGAAGTATTAGCCAGAGGTCCCTTTACTAAGTTTCGGAGCCGCGGACCTTCAGTAACAGTAATAAATCACAGCAATAGTACATTCACGTAGTTGTAAACAGCATGATAATATATTAAGTAATCCAAAGTATTCAGAATACGTTACTCTCATTGAGTAACGTAACGGAATACGTTACAGAATACATTTTGGGGCATGTATTCAGTATTCTGTAATGGAATACATTTTAAAAGTAACCTTCCCAACACTGCCCATAACGCATAGATTACATAACCTATAGTTAAGTTAAAATAGTCCAGGTTGCAAATGATAAAGTGCAGTCTCAGCAGGTTTTAAGAAAAGGCACTACATGGTTTTATGTTGTTTATGTGGGTTTAACTTCAGAGTTGCTAGAAATACTCAGAGATGGAGAGACATTATCCACAAACCTTTAATGGTGCCTTTAGGAAACTCAGCATCAACGTCACAATATTAGACAGTTAGGTTCCTGGTCACCCTCTAAGTCTTCTATCTAAATGCTGACCATTGCAGTATTATTCATCTGCTTTTGTTAATTCTAATTATTAAATTGGGGTAGATTGGGAACGAAATATCAGTCATTATGACTCACAAAGTCCCACCCCTTCACAACAAAGTTTTGTTTTGTTTTTCTTTTCAAAAGGGAAATGCGTGTGGTCTTGCTGATACTTGTTCACATTCCAAGCTGCAGTGCTCATCAGATACAAACTGTCTGCCAAAGATTTGGAACTTTCTGACAAATTTTCCCTTTAGGGAGCTCGCTGCTTTTGTTACCATCATTGGCGTTTTTACTTACAAAATTTTACTTGATAATGCTATGCAATGCACTTTCAAAGATGTAACTCGAGACATGTGTTCTGGTCATCTTTAATTAAATATATTTTTAATTAATTATTTTTCTTAATGCTTTGGACAGACAACACATTACAGGAGACCTACAAGTATACACTTGTATATAAACGTAAATATGGCAGTGAATATGAGTGCAATTGTAATTGTAGGTGTTGTCCTAGAAAAGAGGAGCAGCGGACAACATGTGACTGTTGCTGTGTTTCAGTGAAGCCAGTAAAGTTCGACATTACAGGACAGAGTTATGTAGAGTTTTCTGAAGTCATATTTTCAAGGCAGGTTGTGTTGGTGCACTATGGGTCGTCTCTGTGCTCGTTGATGGAGACTGGTATGTTTGCTGTTGGAGTGAGAAAGAACAATCACAGTTAGCCTGCAAAGATAAAAAAAAAAAAAAAAACCCATCACAGCTGAGGAAAATGTGACCATTGGTTCTCTAAAAACAAATCAAGGGCGAGTGTTTCCTTTTTTTTTTTTTTTTTAAAAGCATTTAACACTGTTTCATCCTATTCTAACTGATCTTTGGTGACTCCTTTTCAGCTTCCTGGATTCATTGTGCTCCTTGGCATGGTTTTTCTGTTGGCCCTGGTGTCACTGTGGTGTGATTGCTGTAAATGCAGTTCTAGCAGAAGAGCTGTTTATGACAAAGTGATCTTCGAACAGGGAGAAAACTTACTGAAATTTCAAAGAAGAAGCAGAAGAAGAGTGGACCACCATCTTTGAGAAAATAGATTGAAAAGAAGGTGGAAAGCAAGATGGAACACAAGATAAATATGGAACTAAAGAGAAATGGATAACAGAGCTTGGAGATGTTGCTGCAAACATGATTGAAAGCTCAGAAAACAAACTTTCTAAACAACAGAAAATACACTGTAAGAAGTCATCTATAGAATTTACCCAATAAATCTGAGGTAACAATTTGCATTGACTTTTTTGGGGTAGATTTAAGTCAATATATTGTGTATAAAATAGCTTCAATAAAAAGCTATGAAATACTTAATTCAATTGGGTAAAATTTACCCCATATTTATGTATATATTTAACAGCTACTTACTCATTGAAATTAGGTAAAATTAATTATATAATTACTAATAAAATTTAATTATTATCAGTTGATAAACATGACCTATTCATATAAGGTAAAATGTACCCCCAAAAGACATTCAGATGGTTCATCATATCAATGTTTTTATTCCATAAAACACAGAATAAAGTGCAACACAACAGCTAATGCAGACAACACTTTCAAAGGCCACTTAGTCCATTTTAAAAGCCAAAAGCACATATAGAAACTCTACGAGGTTGTTTCTGTGCATGTACGTTATCAAACATCTGGATAGATAGAACAGAACACTAACACCAACATTCTATAGTTTCTGTGCTTGCTGTCAGAAGAAAAATTACAGCTCCATCAAGCTAATGTCTGGACAAAAGATCCTCTTGGAACAAGAGGCGAAATGTGTGTGCATTGCATAAGCTTATTTTTGAGGCCGTTTTCAGTAGTTTTGCCCCGTCAAGTTCCAAAAAAAGTTTTTGAAAAGTGTCAAATGTGTTCTGCAGCTCCTTCGGATATTCGAGGTTGAGGGCATATATCAGTCCCATCAGCAGTACACATGCCTTTGTTCGGCTTCCACATCCCTACATCACTTGGTTTCCCTCAATCACAATGGACACATCTGATGGATCCTCCTTAGCCATGATGTTGTGGATCACGATCACGTTCATCATATTGTCTGTGTAATCCTCACATTCCCACGTATTAAAAAGAAAGAAACCAAAAGCATACACGTTTTATTTTATTTAAGATGCTTTTTCAATATATTTCAGTTTATCTAAAGAGGGAAGTGGACAGAAGATGAATGGAGAAGGGGAGAACAGGGGATAGGAGAGGGCAGGAGAGAAGAACATTAGGATCCCTTGAGTTAATAAGTAATCTGTTATAGTAATCTGTTATCAATATGACATACCTGGCAGTCGTGAAAAAGATCTTCTTGTCTTTCCCTTTTCTTCTCAATGCTGAGCAAAGCTGTATCTGCATGACAGAACAAGCGTCTACTGCCGCGCACATTCTTAAATACAAGCAAGCATGCTTCAGAGCTTTTTCAGAAAGTTCTGGTGCTGCTAAAACAAAGCTGCCAGTTACAGCTGGGAGAAAGCTTTCAGTGAGCTCTCGGCGATGATGAGGAGCTACAGATCAATGGGGAGATGCAGACAGATGGAACAGCTGACAGTTGGGAATGATCTGCCCAATGTTCATAGAATCTCAAAGACATACAGGATTTAAGTTTGTTTACGTGTTTTATATGCTGACCCAGAAGCAGAGCCACCACAACTTAAGGATTGCCCCTCTCATTTCTCAAAAAAAAAAAAAAAAATTCCTCTGACGTCCATTTTCTTTTCCATCAAGGCAGGAAAGTAGTTTGCAAAGACCGCGATTGTAATTATTGGGGGTGTCCAAATTCGGCCTACCCAACCGGCCTACCCGACCTTCTGAGGACTGGTCCACGTATCCCGCGAAAGCCGGGTCCTCAGGAGGATTCAGCCCATGAATTTGGAGACAACCTCAGCGTTCCGATTAATTGGTGTACACGTGAGAAGTGGAACGAAAATCATACATGATTCCAAACATTTTTTACAAATAAATAACTGAAAAGTGGGGTGTGCATAATTATTCAGCCCCCTGAGTCAATACTTTGTAGAACCACCTTTTTTTCTTTTCTTTTTTTTTTTCCGCCTGTCCCGTTTGGTTCTTTTGCCGTCAGAATTGTTGTCTTAAGGCAAAGAAAGATGGCCAATGGATTTACTTTACCAAATGGACCATCCCAGCCTTGCCGTAATGGTCTATTTGATTCACCTTTGCTTTTATTTTTTCTTTTATTTTCATTTGCTGAACACGGGACAGACTTGACTGGGGAAAAGGAAAGGGAGAAAGAAAGAGGGAAAGAAAAATAGCAGGGAAGAGAGATGGTGATAAAGGGCAAAAACCAACAAAACAAACAGACAAAAAAATACATATATCAATCACCTGGATCACCTGTTGAGAAAGAAAAAAGAGAAAACAAGCAAAGAAAAACAGAGCAATACAATAAACAACATCATCGCGATGATCTATGTGAATATAACAGTAAATACTAAATATTAAACATTATTGTGCAGCACGTAAGATCGACAGCGCACAGTGTGCTTTGAGGTAGCAGCCAAAAAGGGTGTAGTTTGTGTGTGTGAGCACCCGTGTGTACACCTGTGAGCGTGAGCGTGCTTGTATTTAAAAGGTTCCTTCATGTAATGATCTGCTAGAGGGTGTGGGGAGCCACAGCCCCGTCCTCCAGGGCATGAAGCAGGTATGGAGGAGATCAAGGAACCTGAGCGAGCCCCAGGCTCCAGGCCCCAACAACCAGCCACCAGGAGTGAGCCGGTGTGTACCTGGACGCCCATCCCCAGACACAAAAAACCACCAATGCACCGATGTCTGAGGGCGTCTGCCACTGGCAGGGGGAGTGGTGGGGGGAGATAGGCCTCCATACCATGGAGGGCCTGAGATGTCCCTAGAGAGGTGGCATCTGATACCCAACCTGACATATAGACACAGACAAACAGGCACACACAGATACAAACATCCATTCCCACCCTCATGCTCTCATATGCAAATACTCAGCACGCACCCAACGTGGAGACAGACATAAATAGACACTGTACACACAATCACACTCCCCAAGCGTACTCTATACCCCAGGTCTAGGTACCCTTGCCCCTGGAGGGGGAAACTGCACCCAGACCCAGGTAGTGTTACCTCTTCCCTGGGGTGGAGAGAAGCAGACCGCCCCGACTCCGCAGCAGCAGGGAGGCCCCACATTCCAGACCCCAATCGGACGGCCAGCTCCTCCTCCCAGCCCCCCCGCCCCAACAGGCGACAGAGAACGGGGTGTGTGAAGACTCCAAACCTCCCTCCGCCCGCTCATATGTAGTGTTGATGCATGTGTGTTCTAAGGTGCATTTAAAACCCAGGGGGGCATGGAGCTACCTGCCAGAGAGCAGCAGGTAAGCGCATTGCCCCTCCTGAGAGCCCTCAATGTATCCGTGTATTTAAAATTGAGAGTTGGGCAACGATGCCAGGGGTGAGGTTGTACACCCTGATGGTCTTCTGGATGATGTGTAGCGTGCCCACCCCCAAGGTCCTATATGTATGTGTTATGAGAGTGTGAGTAATGTGAATGTCTAAGTTGTGGGATAAAATTGAGGCACAGGCAGCCAGAAGGGGACAGAGGGGGGGATGCCTCCCCTGCACCCTGGTGACACACCTTTACCCCAAGGCCCTGCATGTGTGGGTGATTGTGGTGGAGCGGGAAGAGGGAGGCAGCTGGGGATGGGGAGGGAAGGAAGGGAGGGGAAGATTGGGAACGAAATATCAGTCATTATGACTCACAAAGTCCCACCCCTTCACAACAAAGTTTTGTTTTGTTTTTCTTTTCAAAAGGGAAATGCGTGTGGTCTTGCTGATACTTGTTCACATTCCAAGCTGCAGTGCTCATCAGATACAAACTGTCTGCCAAAGATTTGGAACTTTCTGACAAATTTTCCCTTTAGGGAGCTCGCTGCTTTTGTTACCATCATTGGCGTTTTTACTTACAAAATTTTACTTGATAATGCTATGCAATGCACTTTCAAAGATGTAACTCGAGACATGTGTTCTGGTCATCTTTAATTAAATATATTTTTAATTAATTATTTTTCTTAATGCTTTGGACAGACAACATATTACAGGAGACCTACAAGTATACACTTGTATATAAACGTAAATATGGCAGTGAATATGAGTGCAATTGTAATTGTAGGTGTTGTCCTAGAAAAGAGGAGCAGCGGACAACATGTGACTGTTGCTGTGTTTCAGTGAAGCCAGTAAAGTTCGACATTACAGGACAGAGTTATGTAGAGTTTTCTGAAGTCATATTTTCAAGGCAGGTTGTGTTGGTGCACTATGGGTCGTCTCTGTGCTCGTTGATGGAGACTGGTATGTTTGCTGTTGGAGTGAGAAAGAACAATCACAGTTAGCCTGCAAAGATAAAAAAAAAAAAATCCATCACAGCTGAGGAAAATGTGACCATTGGTTCTCTAAAAAACAAATCAAGGGCGAGTGTTTCCTTTTTTTTTTTTTTTTAAAGCATTTAACACTGTTTCATCCTATTCTAACTGATCTTTGGTGACTCCTTTTCAGCTTCCTGGATTCATTGTGCTCCTTGGCATGGTTTTTTCTGTTGGCCCTGGTGTCACTGTGGTGTGATTGCTGTAAATGCAGTTCTAGCAGAAGAGCTGTTTATGACAAAGTGATCTTGGAACAGGGAGAAAACTTACTGAAATTTCAAAGAAGAAGCAGAAGAAGAGTGGACCACCATCTTTGAGAAAATAGATTGAAAAGAAGGTGGAAAGCAAGATGGAACACAAGATAAATATGGAACTAAAGAGAAATGGATAACAGAGCTTGGAGATGTTGCTGCAAACATGATTGAAAGCTCAGAAAACAAACTTTCTAAACAACAGAAAATACACTGTAAGAAGTCATCTATAGAATTTACCCAATAAATCTGAGGTAACAATTTGCATTGACTTTTTTGGGGTAGATTTAAGTCAATATATTGTGTATAAAATAGCTTCAATAAAAGCTATGAAATACTTAATTCAACTGGGTAAAATTTACCCCCCATATTTATGTATATATTTAACAGCTACTTACTCATTGAAATTAGGTAAAATTAATTATATAATTACTAATAAAATTTAATTATTATCAGTTGATAAACATGACCTATTCATATAAGGTAAAATGTACCCCCCCAAAAAGACATTCAGATGGTTCATCATATCAATGTTTTTATTCCATAAAAACACAGAATAAAGTGCAACACAACAGCTAATGCAGACAACACTTTCAAAGGCCACTTAGTCCATTTTAAAAGCCAAAAGCACATATAGAAACTCTACGAGGTTGTTTCTGTGCATGTACGTTATCAAACATCTGGATAGATAGAACAGAACACTAACACCAACATTCTATAGTTTCTGTGCTTGCTGTCAGAAGAAAAATTACAGCTCCATCAAGTTCCAAAACAAGTTTTTGAAAAGTGTCAAATGTGTTCTGCAGCTCCTTCGGATATTCGAGGTTGAGGGCATATATCAGTCCCATCAGCAGTACACATGCCTTTGTTCGGCTTCCACATCCCTACATCACTTGGTTTCCCTCAATCACAATGGACACATCTGATGGATCCTCCTTAGCCATGATGTTGTGGATCACGATCACGTTCATCATATTGTCTGTGTAATCCTCACATTCCCACGTATTAAAAGAAAGAAACCAAAAGCATACACGTTTTATTTTATTTAAGATGCTTTTTCAATATATTTCAGTTTATCTAAAGAGGAAGTGGACAGAAGATGAATGGAGAAGGGGAGAACAGGGGATAGGAGAGGGCAGGAGAGAAGAACATTAGGATCCCTTGAGTTAATAAGTAATCTGTTATAGTAATCTGTTATCAATATGACATACCTGGCAGTCGTGAAAAAGATCTTCTTGTCTTTCCCTTTTCTTCTCAATGCTGAGCAAAGCTGTATCTGCATGACAGAACAAGCGTCTACTGCACAAGACATTTTTAAATACAAGCAAGCATGCTTCAGAGCTTTTTCAGAAAGTTCTGGTGCTGCTAAAACAAAGCTGCCAGTTACAGCTGGGAGAAAGCTTTCAGTGAGCTCTCGGCGATGATGAGGAGCTACAGATCAATGGGGAGACGCAGACAGATGGAACAGCTGACAGTTGGGAATGATCTGCCCAATGTTCATAGAATCTCAAAGACATACAGGATTTAAGTTTGTTTACGTGTTTTATATGCTGACCCAGAAGCAGAGCCACCACAACTTAAGGATTGCCCCTCTCATTTCTCAAAAAAAAAAAAAAAAAATCATCTGACGTCCATTTTCTTTTCCCTGAAGGCAGGAAAGTAGTTTGCAAAGACCGCGATTGTAAATATTGGGGGTGTCCAAATTCATGGGCTGCATCCTCCTGGGGACGCATTTGTAGACCGATTACGCCACAGCGACGTGCCGAAGGCTGTCCAAAGTCGTGGACTCCTCCAAATCCAGCCGACAAATGCGTCCTCCTTTTCCTCAAATTTTAAGGATGGGTCGGGTGTATCCTTCGTGGCCCACCATATCCCAGAATTCATAGCGCGGCCCAGCCAAACTCCAGTTTCCGGTATTAAACCCGATTCTTTTTTCCCCATGAGAAAACAGAGAAAACCGACTCATAGTGTGTTAAAACAGTTATATTTATTTATTTAATCATCTTCCGGAAGAGAGAGACCTCTGCACAGCTCAGACGCCAGTTGCAAGAGCTCTCTAACATTAGAATCATCAGCTGTGACTTATATGGTGTTATTTCGGTACTTTACACATCACACAGGCTTGAACATGGTTTATACGAAAAGTTCCTCTTTTCTGTGTCTTGATTTATTAATATGCCTTGTGCACTAAAACTTCCTGTTTTTTAGTCTGGCTGAGCAGTGGTTGTTCTGAGCACTTGTTGGCCTTGCTCTACAAGCCTTCATTATTAAAGTACATAAAACAATATAATGAGCAGATACACATTAAAAATATTTCTTTTATTCCTAACACCGGCAATGACACCGCTACTAAGTTTTAAAATTACTCTTATTTTTCTTTCTGGGTCACAAAATAACCCTTTAACATATTTTCAGGCGAGAATGTGGGTGTGTAAACTGCAACTATCTGCTCCATTTATCGAGACATTGCATATTTGCAAAAGTGCTTCGACGTTTTCGGAGATGTCTGTTACCCACCAACTCAATAGCTAGCCGAGAGCTCGAGGGTTACTAGAGCCACCGAGAACGGCTCAATCCCAGCACATCATTTTCAGATCACCGCGGTCTTTCACTACTCTGGTTAAACATAGGTTTACATCCGGCCTACCCGACCTTCTGAGGACCGGTCCACGTAACCCGCGAAAGCCGGGTCCTCAGAAGAATTCAGCCCATGAATTTGGAGACAACCTCAGCGTTGCGATTACCAATCCGGGATTGGTCATGCATGCTGACTGATAAAAAGCGCACCACGAACACATTTCATTGCAACTTACCAGCAGTTGTCTAGACGGTTAACAGACAGATTCAAAGTTTTATTTCAAGTAATGGCGCATTACACAGACACAAGCAATGCAAGTGAAGTGTAATAGGTCAATACTTCAAAAATTACCATTTGCATGCGCTATTATATATTATTCACCCTGTGTAAATATCTTACCTTCACTTCTGTGGTTCGATTGGGTTCGATGGAAGCTGGAGAAAGGACCCAGAATTTGCTTGCTGCCCCGCTCAGTCAAAAAGCGCGGTCTGGTGCATGTGCAATTAGGAACATAAGACTCATTGTTTGGGGGTATATTTTACTGCATTTAATGTAATGTTGTTACTGTTAGGAAAAGGTTATAATTAACCCATTGGTTTATAATTCCTTGGCTGAGTGCAATAATAGAGTAAATTTTATATGATTTGCATATATATATATACATATATATATATTCGGGTTCGTCCGCGCTCGCCTGCCCATAGAGTGAGGGAAACGGCGCTGCGGCTGTCTGCTGAGGCTGGATTTTCTCCAGGTTTGACTAGGCTCGGGAACTTTTCGCACAGTGGCCGCGATTCCGGTGGGAGGGGGTCGACCTCGCTTGGCGCGCTGTCACGTGATGTGAACAAACATGGCGGCGCCCAGCAAGCTGCGGCGAATATAAAAACGCCTAAGTTCAGCGGCAAGATGCCATGGGAAGTGTTTATTGCAGAGTTTGAGCTGTTAGCTGTTGCAGCTGGCTGGTCTGAGGAACATAAAGCTCTCCAATTGGCTTTGTGCCTGTGTGAGGATGCAGCTGCATGCCTGCTGCTGCTGACCGAGGAGCAAAGGGCAGATTATAATGCTCTGGTTGGGGCACTTCAGAGACGTTTCGGGCAGTGTAACCAACCGGTGCTGCTGAGGTCAGAGTTCCACAACAGACGCAGATTGCCAGGAGAGCCCCTTCGCATTTTGGCCCATGAAGTCGAGTGTCTTTGCCGGAGGGCATATGACAGCATGCCACCATCAGTGCAGGCGGAGTTAATTCGGGACCAGTTCCTGCAGGCCCTGAGCCCTAAAGAGCTCCGTATGCAAACTCAGCTTGCTCGACCAGCCACACTCAGTGCAGCCCTGGAGCTAGCATTGGAGAGGGAGATGCTTGCAGGATCCTCTGGGGGCGCTGATGACACACATGTGCTGAGGGCTATGTCAGCACCTGTGGAGCAGATGGAGATGCCAGCGGGCCTGTGCAGTTTGGTTCAGAGGGCTTCTCTGCAGTCGCCTTCCCCTCGGGCTGGCCCACGCCGTCGACCACAGAGCTGCTGGGGATGTGGACAAGTTGGACACCTCATCAGGCAGTGCCCCAAGCTTGCAGCGGTTCAGGGAAACGCCCACGGTCCCGTGTAGGTGGGAGTACACGGGCCAGGGAGAACGACATCCCCACACCACCGCCATTTCCACCCGGTGCGGTCATCGCTGTGGGCTGGACCCAGGTTGGCGACTTTTGCCATGTTCCAGTGATGATTGCGGGGGTGTACTGTACGGCCCTTCTGGACACGGGGTCCAATGCAACGCTGGTCCGACCCGATGTCGCCCCAACCAGAGCTGCTGTGCAACCAACTAATGTGCGACTTAAGACTGTGACCGGTGATCTGGCCCCAATTAGAGGGAGGGGAGTGTTCCAGTTTAAGATGGGGGACCTCGGTGTGGCTTATGCTGCCTGGGTGGCTGACGTGCAGGATGCCTGCATCCTTGGGCTGGATTTTTTGCGAGCCATTGGTGGTGTACTGGACTTGGGCAAAGGCTTCCTCACACTCCCTGATGGGAAGAAGGTGCAGCTTATTCCTCCCCCAGTCTGCCCAGCATCTACCGCAGCGTCCACCTCCACCTTGGAGACCCCCGCAGGAGCTCCTTTGATGCTGCCCTGGATGCCCTGAGACAAGTGTTGGGGAGGGTGGCAGCTGCAGGCCTGAAGCTGCACCCCGACAAGTGCCACTTCATGAGGAGGGAGGTGGAGTTTCTGGGCCACAAGCTGGGTCAGGAGGGCATCAGCACTTTGGAGGAGAAAATTCACACCATTACTGAGTGCCCCACACCAGCGGACCAGAAACAGCTCAAAAGCTTCCTAGGACTGGCGTCTTATTACAGGAGGTTTGTGAAGGGCTTTTCCTCTATAGCTGCACCACTCTTCCGCCTGCTGCAGAAGGACCGTGACTTCATCTGGACCCAGGACTGTCAGCAGGCATTCAACACTCTCCGCAGATCGCTGACAGAGTCCCCAGTCCTCGCCCCCCCTGACCCCACCCTGCCTTTTGTCCTGGACACTGAGGCAAGTAATGTGGGGCTGGGAGCTGTGTTGTCGCAGGTTGGGCCGGACGGTGAGAAGGTGGTGGCGTACTTCAGCCGGGTCCTGAACAGGAGTGAGCGGCGCTACTGTGTCACACGACGAGAGCTGCTGGCCGTGGTGGCAGGGGTAAGACACTTTAAGTACTACCTGTGTGGCACATCATTCGTCATCAGAACTGATCATGCCGCCCTCCAGTGGCTGATGTCTTTCAGGGAGCCAGAGGGACAGGTGGCTCGCTGGCTGGAGGAGCTCCAAGCCTTCTGTCAGGAGTTTTCCTGTATTGCAACTCAGGTCGGAATAAAAACGCTCAGACAGGTTTAACGTGTACACGGGTGAGACTCAGGGAGACTCGCACCATGCAGTAAAAAGAAAGAGTCTTTATTCAGAGAGCACATACAGGAAGAGAGAAAATAGAACTGCAGGCTTCCTGTGTAACTTCCCCATTTAGGAGTCTGCACAGAGTTGCAGAGTTTAAGCTGAATACTGAAAAGAGCAAACACATTTAGATAATGAAACGTACTTTTAAGCATAACATAATAAAAATCCCCAAATCCTAAAAATTCTCTTAACATTCCCTCCTGTTGTACATATGTATATGTACAGTTCATAGCTTATTGTATCAGTCTATGGCCACTTGTAAACATTTTTAGCCAAGACATCATAAAATAGTGGGTTTCGTGAGTATGTTATATCCAAGTGTCTATTTCATTATCACCTTCTTCATTCTGTGACAGGGTGATGCAAGCATGAATTGAAGCAGTTACCATTTTTGATACCATGTTCTTCAAACAAGGTATGACACATGAAGTGTAAAGACACAATAACAGTATTATAACACCAACAAAAACAAGTCCTTTAACCAGCAGGGACTTCCAAGAGCCGCTTAAAAGCCACGTAAGCCAGTCTTCTGTGTTTGTGGCATAGTCTCGTTGTTGTGCATCCCGAAGTTGTCTGAGTGTTTTCAGAGCATCAGTCATGTTCGGTGAGTGCACATTATCTGGAATGTATGTGCAACATGTGTTGTTAAAGAGGACACCTTTCTCCTTTCTCGGCGAGAATCATGTCCAATGCTACCCTGTGTTGCATTACTGCAATGCACAGAGCGTCAATCTCCTGATCCCGTTCGTCGTTGAATTTACATGAAGCATTCAGAACCTTTTGTCTTTCAGTCCAAAGTTTAAATTCCTCTGGGACATCGGAACCCCATATGGAATCATGCTGCTTGAGGTCTGGGGTACTTCGTCTTTTCCTTGTTGTTGACGTGGCGTCCATGGTTATCTTGAAAGTGTGGTCAGATATGAAAATGGGAGCGCACTGAGCTGTCCAATTCCCAGGAAGGATATCCCAGGCCATCCCTTGCACCCAGAAGGTGCCATTTGAGATGTTGCTGCTCTTCACGGGCCCTCCAGGAGCGTGTGTCTGTACTGCTTTGCAGTTGGTGGTGTTTCCCATTGGCGTGGATCCGTTCTCTTGGCGGTAGCATAGGCTGTGGCTCAAATTCCCATTGTTTTCAAGAAAGACTGGGAATGATTTAGCCTTACTTCTGTGCTTCACTTTTAGGTCAACCCAGAACCATTCGTCACATGTGCCATTTCGTAGTCCTATCTGGAGAGGTTCCTCATGGTTGACCACGATTCCCTGGAATCGATACCCAACGCTGGCGTAGCTTGCGGCACACTTTGCCTGAATTATGTCCATTCCCTTCGCATACAAGGTGGCGTATTGTGTCGTTGGGGGCATATAGGAGCAAACATAGCAGTCCTTTCTGGGTGTGCTGTCATGTATATATCGATACCATGCGTTGTTCATCTTCTTTCTTTCGGGTGAGTGTTAAGAAACTCACCAGGAGTGCAACATTAGCCACTAGGAGGACGAGTGTCTTCATGATGACCAGACACACCTGTGACCTCTGATGAGTAGACTACTGGCAAGAAGAAGAAGGCGGGGTATACCGGATCAGCCCTCCCTCCACCAATAGATCACCATACAGGAGTTAGGGGTGTCGGCGTCTAAATGTTTAGGTTGTCACTCACTTTTTTGCAGTGGCTTTCATGGATCCAGGACGGTCTTTCTGCTATTTTGCAGGCAGTAGGTGTGGTGAGTAGCACTTGATAAGGACCTTCCCACCTTGGTGAACTCCAATTTTTCCTTTGGAGTACTTTGATCAGGATCCAATCACCTGGTTTCAACCTGCAAGATACTGGAGAGTTGTTCAGAACAATCTCTTTATTTTCAAGTAATTTAGTCATCCATTCGGCTAGTGTAGTTCCTCTTATTGACTTATCTATAGGCTCACTTGTGATTGGTAGTGGAAATAGTCCACCGTGAATGATTTCAAAAGGTGTGAGTTTCTGAGAACTTTGTGTCAGTCTCATCCACATTTTTACCAGGCCTATACACTCAGGCCATGGTCTCCCTGTTTCTTCCATGCATTTTCTCAGTCTCTGTTTTATTTCCTAGTGCTTCAGAGACCTTACTGATTACTTCATTAACAAAATGTGTCCCATTGTCTGATCTTATCAGAGTGGGGATGCCATATATTGAAATAAAATGGTTGCACAAACATTTTGCTACTGGCATCTGCTTTTTTTTACTGGATAGATTTCTGGCCATTTTGAGATCACATCTATGATCACTAGAGCGTATTCTGAGCCTTGGCATTCATTTAGCTCAATAAATCCCATGTGGATTGTATGAAAAGGATGAGGTGGTGTGCATTATGTGCATTATGTTTTTGGCAAATCATGCATGTTCCGACAAATTTCCGAAAATTTATCTACCACTCCTACCCCCCCTCCTGTTGACAATAATGCTGCTGATATGTGTAGGGACTTTGGTAGTATCGGTTTGCTATTACAAGTCATCAAATCATTTTCTGGCTGTGCTCCACCTTTTAACCACCTCTTTTGTTCTCTAGTTGGTGCGGCTTTCTGTTCGTTTATAAGCACATCAAGTGGTATTTGCATTGAGGAGTCAGACATTAATGTGTCTATAGTTTGTTGTGCCGCTGCTTTTGCGGCTTTGGTCTCTTGGTTATTGCCTTCAGTGACCTCTGAACTGTTTTGGCAATATAAACACTTCCAACAGTGCCTTCAAAAGATTTCCATGTTGCAGTTGGGTTAGGCACGTATGACAGCTGTGAGTTCTGCACTCTGTGCAGAGTGTGAGGAAGTTAGTGCTTTTGCTTCTAAAATTGTGTCTACTGTGGTTACCGCATAACCTACACAGTTCCGCCCAAGGCTACTTTGTTGATATCTACAAAGATATCAACGACACCAGCCTGTGGGGTGCTGTGAAGGTCAGCGCGTGATACAGCATACAGCAATTCTGATGTGTGACAGTGTAAGCTCATAGCTCACAGCTCTAAAACTAGGCATCAGCAAATCATATGCCCAAATCATTATGTGTCACTGTAATCCACAAGTATGATCACAAATTTGTTTTCCAAACTTACTAAGCAAACAAACAAAAACAAAACAAATTGCCTATGACATCATCAAGGCTTTGCGTTCATATTAATTGAGTGTAAGCTGCTTTCTTCATTGCAAGTATTTATTACAATACGGTTTAATTCATGCATCTTATCACTGAGTTCTAAATTCAAACTATCTCCTCACACACACACGGTTTCCTGTCACCGACAGGCACACATTTCCTGTTTCTGCAGACTCTGTCTTTCAATGTATTTATAGTCTAAAAACCCTCTTTAATTCTACTAAAAACAATCTAAATCTCTTGATCTAAAAACGATACACCTTTATTTCACACACACTTTTTAATTGAGCTCTTTCAGACATCAGGAATCATCACACACACTGCCTTTTCTCTCAAACTTCCACTTGTTCACTCACTCCACTATGAACCTTTGTAGTGTTATTATTACTTGTATTACTTTTTTTTAAATTATTTTTATACAAATCACACCCAATCACTCAAAACCTACCACTCACAGCATTTACACAGTTAGAATCACACAAAATATGCTTTCATATTGTAATGAATTCAAACTCCATTTATACAATTGTAGTGAGCAAAACCAGCATGCGCGTCACCGCTCCTCATTAGCTTGGTAGTGTCCACATATTTAATTCAGCTTCTCATTAGTTGTTAGTATAGGTTTGCTCTTCATCCTAACAAAGTCTCATCTAAGATGGCAGGTTTACAAGCAGGTCAAGTGTCTCTATGCACCTGATTAGTGTAGTTATTCCTTATTTTCTTCATCTCATATATCATTGTACTGAGTTTGAGCAAACCTTAAGCTTGATTTAGACTACTTTCAACAATCTTCCACCTCACATCATAACTGACTGAGGTGCCTCTTCTTATTAATAGTATGTCATTATTAATGTTATCATTGTATTGTTTTTCCTTTTTTATAACAGCAATAGTATATTACAATACACTACTTTACTACTTTACTACTAATATACAATAGTTTATTTTAATATTTTATTATGTATCCATCACGGGTCTGTGTGTGTCATGATCCTGGGTCCTTTTGACCCAGCGTTTTGTGTTTTTCTATTGTGATTTTGGTTCTGTTCTTCCTCTGTTTAGTGTTTATTCAGTTCTGCCCATGTGTTCCTGTGTTTAGTCCGCGTTTCTTAGTCTGTGTCCTTGCTTGTGTAGTTCCTGTTTTATTGTGAAGGTCTGTGTCTGATGTCAGTGTGTTCTGTTTACGTTTTCCCCTGCCTCGTCAGTTGTGATGTCTTCCAGGTGTGTTCCCCTCCTGTTTCCCTTCCCCTGATTCCTGGCGTGTGTATTTATAGTGTGGGTTAGTTTGTCCTCGTTGCTGTTTCGTCTGTGTTATTCCCCTCCATTTTCCTGCGTATTCTGGCCGCATTATTCTCCCTGCATCTCCGTTTCATGTTTCAAGGTTTCAGCTCGCTCACCACTTAAGCAGTCTGCATCTTGGGTCCTTATCTACACTCCACACGTCTGCCACATCGGACGTGACAGCACGAAACAGCCAACACATGGATCCAGCAGACTTACCCGGGGAGAGCGATCTGATGCGAGTCCAACGCCTGGTCGAGTGGATAACCCACACCTCGAATATGAGAGCTAGGATCGTGGGGATAAATGGCATTGAGGAGATCCTCAAAGGAAATCCCTATCTCCGCCAGGTCAGAGGATGTTCGGACTTATTGGCCAACTTGTATGAAGCCCGGGAGGCGGCGCGAGCTTGGGAAATATCGGACGTCCAGCAGCAACAGCCAACAGCCACCCCGGAGCAGCCGCGTCAGCCTCACCTGCCGGATGCGAAGTTTACCCGGCCTGTCGGAGCCGGCTGCGGGAAGAAAGCGTCGATCGCGCCGCCGGCGCGCGCACCCCCACAGCCGGACATTCGGACTTCTACATCGTCGGCTGTGGTGGGTGAGGACTCTTTTCCCGTTGTGGATTGTGGAACTGTTTGTTCTGGGGCAGTGTTTTGTGCTGCAGATAGCAATGTAAACAGCTTATCGCCTGCTCAGCCATTCTTAGCTCAGTTAGCTGCCCAGCTGCCACTCTCAACTCAGTTAGCTGCTACGCAGCCGCTCTCCACTCAGTCTCCAGTGTCAGTCGCTCACTCACCGTCTACTCAGTCTCCGGTGCCACACTCTGCTCAGTCTCCGGTGCCACACTCTGCTCAGTCTCCGGTGCCACACTCTGCTCAGTTTCCGGTGCCACACTCTGCTCAGTTTCCGGTGCCACACTCTGCTCAGTTTCCGGTGCCACACTCTGCTCAGTCTCCGGTGCCACACTCTGCTCAGTCTCCAGTGCTCCCAGCTTCACCCTCAGTGCAGTCTCCAGAGCTCCCAGCTTCTCCCTCAGTGCAGTCTCCAGAGCTCCCAGCTTCACCCTCAGTGCAGTCTCCAGAGCTCCCAGCTTCACCCTCAGTGCAGTCTCCAGAGCTCCCAGCTTCACCCTCAGTGCAGTTTCCAGTGCTCCCAGCTTCACCCTCAGTGCAGTCTCCAGTGCCCCTTTTGGCTCAGTCCCCCCCAGTGTCACCTGTAGTTCAGTCTCCAGTGCCCCTTTCGGCTCAGTCCCCCCCAGTGTCACCTGTAGTTCAGTCTCCAGTGCCTCCAGTGTCACCTGTAGTTCAGTCTCCAGTGCCTCCAGTGTCACCTGTAGTTCAGTCTCCAGTGCCTCCAGTGTCACCTGTAGTTCAGTCTCCAGTGCCTCCAGTGTCACCTGTAGTTCAGTCTCCAGTGCCACCTGTAGTTCAGTCTCCAGTGCCTCCTGTAGTTCAGTCTCCAGTGCCTCCTGTAGTTCAGTCTCCAGTGCCTCCTGTAGTTCAGTCTCCGGTGCCTCCGGTGCCTCCAGTAGTCCAATCTCCGGTGCCTCCGGTGCCTCCAGTAGTCCAGGCCCCAGTGCCGCCTGTAGTCCAGGCCCCTGTGCCTCCAGTGTCACCGTTACTTGTAGTTCAGGCCCCAGGGCCACCTGGTTCACCCGTTCACTCCACGCAGGGAGGAAGTCTTACGTCTTCTCAGTGTACTTTTCAGGGGTTAGCCGCCGTTGGTACAGTTTGCCACCCAGGGCTTCCCAGAGGCTAGGTGTCAGGCCCCAGCTAATTCTGGACCCCTGCAGTTTAAGCAGCCCCCTGAGTACCACCTCATGTCAGCGTTGCCTGGGCAGGGCCAGTGCTCTGGGCAGTGCCAGTTGCTTTCATGTGTGCTAGTGGCCTCCATGGCTGCTGGCTTAGTGATGGCTTCTGCTGGAGGGTCCGTGGGACCGCTCCGGCCTTCGTCTCGTGTCTCCGCTGGAGGGTCCGAGGGACCGCTCCGGCCTTCGTCTCTAGTCTCCGCTGGAGGGTCCGAGGGACCGCTCCGGCCTTCGTCTCTAGTCTCCGCTGGAGGGTCCGAGGGACCGCTCCGGCCTTCGTCATCAGTCTTCGCTGGAGGATCCAAGGGACCCGTCCAGCCTGCAGCGCCTCCGGCTTCCACGCCGCCAGCTGCAGCGCCTCCGTCTCCGGCTTCCACGCCGCCGCCAGCTGCAGCGCCTCCGTCTCCGGCTTCCACGCCGCCGCCAGCTGCAGCGCTTCCGTCTCCGGCTTCCACGCCAGCTACAGCCTCTTCATTCACGCCAGCTGCAGCGCCACCGCCTCCGGCTTCCACGCCGCCGCCTGCAGCGCCTCCGTCTCCGGCTTCCACGCCAGCTGCCGCCTCTTCATTCACGCCAGCTGCAGCGCCTCCGTCTCCGGCTTCCACGTCAGCTGCCGCCTCTTCATTCACGCCAGCTGCAGCGCCTCCGTCTCCGGCTTCCACGCCGCCGCCAGCTGCAGCCTCACCATCCTCGCCAGCGGCAGCCTCACCATCTACGCCGCTGCCTGCAGCGCCTCCGTCTCCCACGCCGCCGCCTGCAGCGCCTCCGTCTCCCACGCCGCCGCCTGCAGCGTCTTCGTCTCCGGCGTCCACGCCGTCGCCTGCAGTGCCTTCGTCTCCGGCGTCCACGCCGTCGCCTGCAGCCTCATCCGCTACGCCAGCTGCAGTCTCCGAGTCTTCAGCGTCGCCTGCTGCCGCCCCGTCTGGTCCAGCCTCCGTGTCTTCAGCCCCGTCTGGTCCAGCCTCCGTGTCTTCAGCCCCGTCTGGTCCAGCCTCCGTGTCTTCAGCCCCGTCTGGTCCAGCCTTCGTGTCTTCGCCTCCAGCTAACCGGCCACTTTCCAGGCCGCTGGCCAGGCGCCATCACCGTCGTGGGCGGCCCCCAGACTCCCTTCGCCTGGGTCCCCACCGTTGCCGTCCTCACGGCCGGCCCCCTGAACTGTCCGGGCTCCTGTGTTGTCGGCCCCCGGGCCGGCCCCCTGAACTGTGTCCACGTTGCCGTCCTCACGGCCGGCCCCCTGAGGTGTTCTGGTTTGGACTGTTTTCTTGAGCTCTGGTGTGTTTCTTTTCTTTTGGTTTTGGGACTCGTGTTTTGTTTTTGCTGTCTAGTGCACCTGTTTTGTTTTGCTCCGAGCCCTCCGTCCTGGACCCCCGCCGCCCGCCCTGGTCGGGTTTTCTGTTTTTCTGGCGGTTTTGTTTTTCTTGTTGGGCTGTCTGGGGCCAGCCTTCGAGGGGGGGGTACTGTCATGATCCTGGGTCCTTTTGACCCAGCGTTTTGTGTTTTTCTATTGTGATTTTGGTTCTGTTCTTCCTCTGTTTAGTGTTTATTCAGTTCTGCCCATGTGTTCCTGTGTTTAGTCCGCGTTTCTTAGTCTGTGTCCTTGCTTGTGTAGTTCCTGTTTTATTGTGAAGGTCTGTGTCTGATGTCAGTGTGTTCTGTTTACGTTTTCCCCTGCCTCGTCAGTTGTGATGTCTTCCAGGTGTGTTCCCCTCCTGTTTCCCTTCCCCTGATTCCTGGCGTGTGTATTTATAGTGTGGGTTAGTTTGTCCTCGTTGCTGTTTCGCCTGTGTTATTCCCTCCATTTTCCTCGCGTATTCTGGCCGCATTATTCTCCCTGCATCTCCGTTTCATGTTTCAAGGTTTCAGCTCGCTCACCACTTAAGCAGTCTGCATCTTGGGTCCTTATCTACACTCCACACGTCTGCCACATCGGACGTGACAGTGTGAATCTGCAGCTTCACACCTTCCCAAGCTGGAGACATTTGCTTTGTCTTGGCTGAACAATGACACAGCCGTAATATACCTATGCATCTCTCTTTTTTATTTGATATATTTTCGTGTGAATTATCTGGTTTCATGCATTCTATTCATTCTAGGCACGGTCGTCATGCCAACTATGTTTCATTGTTAATACCAGTTTACAGGTTATCCTTCCTATTATCTCCCATTATCATGCTTATCGCAGATAAGCTCTGCTTTAATTTAAGTTAACCTTAATTTAACCTTTTGTTTATTCCACTTCATTCCACTTTCCATGCTTTCAAATATTACAACTCTTGTGTACGCTTTGTTTTCTTTTTAGCTTCCTTTTCAGTATTTATTTCTGCTTGGAGGGTTTCTTATAATTTAGTCAATGCATTTTCCCTCCCACGTGGGACATTTAGGTTTTCTTTGGATTTCTCCATCTATATACACTAATTTGTCCGGCACCTGGACATTTTTTCTCTAACCACTGCTCGTCAGCAGTGAGTTTTGAAGCTTCATTACCCATTTTAATCCTTTTAATTTTAATACTTTACAACTACACAACTGCGGCACCTTCTCTGGCACGAGAATCGAGAGAGGTAGTTGACACGGCCTTCTACTTTCAAGCTATTCTTGAAAGCGGTGTCAACACGACCTGTTTCTCTCTTTTCACCAGTACTTGGATGGCCAGCAGCAAACAAAATAGTGGAATAGTTCAGCCTCCTTATTGTGCTGTAAAATTAACTTATTCCACCAACAAAAATAAAACAATACAAAAACAAAACACGGACACCGTGTGTCTACTCACGCGCGCTACCTTTACCCACTACGGGGGAGCTACCAGTCCCTGACGAGCTCTATCTTTATTTTAAAACGCTACCAGCCCCTCTGGGCGAGCCTACTTTACCCACTATGGGGGAGCTACCAGTCCCAGACGAGCTCTATTTTATTTTACGCGAGGTGTCTCAGAGTGTTAATATTCACCTGGTTGCTGCCGGTCTCTCAGGTCTACCTCATCGACCCCCACCGCCGTGGACCACTTATAAGAACGCCGGCCAGAACCCGAATTCACGTCTCTGGACTTTATCCTGTACCTGGACAGGAGCTGTCGACAGACTTCAGCGCGGGCTTCTCACGACGGCAGGACTCGATGAGGCTTTCCTGTGGGGTCACACAAAAGTGCTGTGTCCCATCCGGCTCGAAGGACCAAGAAATGTCAGGAGTTTTCCTGTATTGCGACTCAGGTTGGAATAAAAATGCTCAGACAGGTTTAACGTGTACACGGGTGAGACTCAGGGAGACTCGCACCGTGCAGTAAAAAGAAAGAGTCTTTATTCAGAGAGCACATACAGGAAGAGAGAAAATAGAACTGCAGGCTTCCTGTGTAACTTCCCCATTTAGGAGTCTGCACAGAGTTGCAGAGTTTAAGCTGAATACTGAAAAGAGCAAACACATTTAGATAATGAAACGTACTTTTAAGCATAACATAATAAAAATCCCAAAATCCTAAAAATTCTCTTAACACCTTCAATTTCACTGTGGAGCACAGAGCAGGGACGCACCATTCTAACGCAGACGCCCTCTCTCGCCGCCCATGTGCTGCATCTGGCTGCCGTTACTGTGAGAAGTGAGAGGAGACAGAGCGGGAACTCACAACAATGGATGGAGCAACACAGCTCACCTGCAGGGCTCTTCTGGTGGTGGATGCAGCGGAGTGGAGGGCACGGCAGGAACAAGACACTGACCTGCTGCCAGTCCTGCAGTGGCTGGAGAGGGAGGAGCGACCCCTTTGGGATGAGGTCACTGGGTTTTCCATCTGTACCAGGGGGCTGTGGGCCGAGATTACAGCTCTCAGGCTGAAGGAGGGGGTGTTGGAGCGTGCCTGGAAGGATCCTGCCACAGGGGAGGAGAGGTGGCAGGTTGTGGTGCCAAGGTCGCTGAGGTCAGCTGTGCTGGAAGCCAGCCATGGGAGCACTGGCTCCGGCCACTTTGGGGTCTCCAAGACCCTCCGCCGCCTCCGCCAGGGCTACTACTGGGGTCAGCAACGGAGGGATGTGGAAGACTTTTGCCGCAGCTGTGATGCATGTTCCTCGCACAAAGGGCCACAGGACCAGTCCCGGGCTCAGCTTCAGCAGCAACCAGCAGGAGCTCCAATGGAGCGAGTAACTGTGGATGTCATGGGCTCATTTCCTCGTACAGAGGAAACCGCTATGTCCTTGTGGCCATGGACTATTTTACCAAGTGGCCGGAAGCATATGCCATCCCAGAGCAGGAGGCTGAGACTGTCGCTGATGTATTAGTGGAGGGGATGTTCAGCTGCTTTGGAACAGCAGAGACCCTCCACAGTGACCAGGGGCGTAACTTTGAGTCCAAGGTTTTGCTGCCATGTGCGAACGCCCGGGGATTAAGAAGACCCGCACCACCCCACTTCACCCCCAAAGCGATGGACTGGTGGAAAGGTTTAACAGGACGCTGGCCCAACAGCTAGCCATCCTTACCTCAGAACACCAACAGGACTGGGACTACCATCTTCCTCTTCCCCCTCATGGCCTACAGGTCAGCAGTGCAAGACTCCACCCAATGTACGCCTGCCCTGCTCATGTTAGGGAGAGAGCGGAGAACTCCTGCCGAGTTGGCTTTTGGGAAGCCCCCGGACGCACCAGAGGCGCCACCAGGCCGGGACTACGCAAGGAACCTGCAGGACCGGCTGGATTCTGCACATTCCTACGCCCGGGAGCAGCTGGCGAAGGCAGGCCTGCGCCAAAAGAGGAATTATGACATCACCACTAAGGGGAGGCACTTCCGTGCTGGGGAGGTGGTGTGGGTCTACAGTCCAAAGACAAAGATAAGACGGTGCCCTAAACTGGATAGCAGCTGGGTGGGGTCCTGCAGCGTCCTGGAGCGAGTGGGGGAAGTTGTTTACAGGGTGCAGTTGCCTCCTAGAGGGAGGAAAGTGGCGCTGCACAGAAACCGGATGGCCCCCTATAGAGGACAGTCCCTCCCCTCCTTCCCTGAGGGATGTGTACAGAGCCCCCATGACCCTGCACAGAGGGACCCCCGGCCGGAGCTGCGTTCCCCTCCCTCGGGGTCTCCACCTCAAAGCCCCAAAGCTCTGTGTAACCCCCAGGGGCTCAGGAGGTCAAGGAGGGAACGTAGACTACCCCCCCACCTCAGTGACTGTATTGTTCCCTCGGGGACAAGGAACTTACTGCTGGGGGGGCAGTGTAACGATGGTTAAATGTTATGTTACAGTGACAGGTTGGTTATCTCTGCCCGCTGTTGTTTCTTTAAGATACATGTTTGATTGTGCTGCAGGAAAAAGGGAGTTAATGTGTGCAGGAAGGGGAGGGGGGTCCTGTTTTGGTGGTGTGACTGTGCGGGGCTGAAGTGAGGTGTTGTACAAGAGCACTCTCCCTGGAGTTAACGGCCCGTTTGCCTGTGTCACTGAATAAACGGACAAACTGAGATCAAAACGTCTGGTTTTTGAGAACGTTACAATATATATGTGTCTCTCTCTAAAATAGCTTTTATCAGTGTACTAGATTCACAGCAAAATCCCCAACAATGTCCAACTGGGGGCACAGAAGCATCTGCAACAGGGGCCACAGCTAAATCCATGACAGAGGGCACAGCAGGCCTCAATAATGACTGACTGTTTCTGACCTGACGAGTTAGCTGCAAAAAAGGACAATTTGCATGTTTATCAACGGTTTACTAAAATTAGCTTGAAAATTTCAAAGTCATTGACATTATCAATCATAACCAACACATTTAAACATTTAATAAGTTATATAAACATATGCAATACATTTATATGATACAAATTACATTTTAAAACATGTATTCTATGAATGATTTTAAGGACTCCAGCCTTATTAATTCAGAAGAAAACGTTTAATGGATTGTTATGTATTCTTTGTGAGAATCCTGATTTTCTGGTGCCCAAAAGAAAGTGAGAAACAAAGGGAAGTATCTGCATCTTTTTTATATCATGGGTTGCAGCAGGATGGCATATAGAAAATCTTAAATTTCTTTTACATGTATGTATTGTTTTAGCCAATTTAGTCTTTTGCAAATGTAATCCAAATGTTACAAGTAGTAAGAAAGAAAGAAAAGCAAGAAAAGACATTTCCTGATATGATATTTTTGCATCTGCTACTGGCCTGAAAGGATTTAAATATTTATTTCGTTACATAAGGGTATACTACCATCTTGTTAATCTGGTAAAAAGAAAAAAAAAGTCTGCAAAAAATCTAACTGTTACATTATTTGTCTTTATCCAATCATACTATGAATTCAGTCTTGGATGTGGAGCCACTGATGTTCTTGCCTGTTTAAATCTCTGGTTGCAATGTGATATTCTATATTATTATTTTGTGTTTCATCATTTTATTGTTCTGTTGGCTGTCTCCTTATTAAAAGTCAGATTTGAACTAAACTGAATCTTCGTTATTTTGGCCTTTTATTCTCCTGTATTTGACATTTCATTATGTTAGTAAAGAGTCCAAGCTGGTGTCCCAGCTTCTAAAAAACCCTTTCCTCTCACAAAACAGTCCCGACATTTCTCTCCAGTGTCCAAAAATAAATATCACAGATTGTCCCCCTCTTGTAGACTTGGCAAAAAAAAAAAATCGATAATTAAATAAATATTCAAGCATTCCACACTCCTCCTGGGGAAACAATAGAAGCACCCATCAAAATACCATACAAATGCGGGCATACACACACTTTTAACAGAGCTTGAAGACTGATGTGGAGTCTCATGCAACAATCCCACGTCGAGGAGCGCTCAGGCACATTAGGTAGCTCCCCGACAAGGCTTGATCACCTCCAGGTGTGTGTGATGATCTTCAGGTGTGGCCAGCCAACTGGCAGGGCCACACCCACCAGGCCTGAAGGTGCCTGTCACAGCTGCACCCACACACACACACACACACACACCTGAGTATACACGCAAGCATGGACACAGGAACAGCAGCACAGTGCAGAATAAACACATATAGTATCAAATGAGTCGTCCACTGCTCATGGACCCTGTGTCGCTCAGACCCACGTCCCTGACAGCATTGATTTAAAAATGGAAGCCACAGTGGGTCAACCAGACCTACAAATGTTTGCTGTAACAGAAACCATGGACTGACCACCACTGCTAACAGAAAATATGATAATTTGCATGAAACACAGGAAACATTTGTCTTCTTGTGCTGTTGTGGTTGCCCCAGAAAGGGTATCCGGTGTGAGATGATGCCAAATCAAACAGCACCTACAAACCTGACTGTCTGTATTAAATTTAGTATAGTAGCATTAATCCGCCTCCTGCAGATCTGCCTGTTTGTCAGTTACATCATCTCCAAACCACACATCACAGCAGGTCTCACTGCCATCTTATAAACTTTCACTTGTTCTGCCACAAATCACCCCTGGCAGTCATCTCCACCCACTCCACCCTGCTTGCATTCTTTTTCTTCTTCACCTCTCTTGATGCGTTCATCGGAGTGTGAATGTGTGTGAATGTTTATTAGTTGCACTTGAGTTTAGAAGTGCTTGTATGAGTGGGTGTGAATGGGTGAATGAGGCATGTTGTATAGAGCTCTTTGAGTACTCCGGGAGAGTAGAAAAGCGCTATATAAGAATCCGTCCATTTACCATTGTTCATGTTTGCTCCAGATTTCAACACTGAACGGTTGAGCCATTGCCATTTCTTTACAGTAGACTCCACAGGCTGTGGTGACTAAATGGTGTTAAACACATGTTTTGACATCTCATGACATAAATAACATAAATTCACTTTGTATCTGTAACACTCTACATTTCAAACTGTGGAGATTTTTTGTTATTAGTCATAATGCAGTTGAAAAAATTAACTGATAAAAATCTAATTAATATTATGAAGCATAGATTACGATAACTAACAGAATCTAAGCCCAAATTACTGTATTTAAATGAGTGTTAATGCCTAACAGTACCTGATATTCAGTATTTGTTGTGCTGATAGAATTCATCATTCCAACTCATTCATCAAAAAACGTGTCGTGACACACAATTTGGGAAAAGTTTGAAATTCGCTGACACGACTTTGGAAACAGTTTTGAACAGAGTGCTGTTTAAACTCCTTCTCATGACGTCATATTGCATTTGCATCCTGCCACCTGTAGGAGCAACACTCGTGGTTCTTATGTGAGGTGGGAGAAGAGAGCTCATTTCATCACTTTGACTGGACGACTTGCTCATTTCACAGCTGCTATAGGACTGAGATATTAAGCTGAATTTCAAAGAGACTGTGATACTTGGTGTGAAAAGCAGGACATATTTATTTTTCCGTGTCTGTAATTTTACAGGTCAGAAGCTGCAGCCTCAGCAGGCACCGAACTGCTCAAGATGTTGAAAAAACTCCTGCAATATGCTCGTAGTGGAAAAATCGGCACCACTGGCACAGGCATTGGGATTTTCTTCGCATTTATGTATCTGCAGGCCAAGATGTGCGCTTGCTCAGGCCACACTTTCGATTGCAATGAAATGGTGGTCGTGCCTGTTTTTTTAGTATTTTTCCTGGTGCTCCTGATAGACCAGACATTTCGGAGCACAGCGGAGCATCCATCCACGTTTTTGTGCATTGTACTCAAGCGCGTTATCAGAGCGTTTCTAATCAGTCTGCTGTGGATTGTAGCTGTGTTGCTTTTCACAGACTGGTATAGTTGCTGTACCACTGATGAAAGAAAGAGGAAGCTGTTCTGTGAACCTGAGGGTCTCACGGCTGATGAAACAGCTCAAATAACTGAGCTGCAAATGAAGTCAAAGGTGAAGATGTGCATATGTACAAAGTGAATATGTAATGTTATTGTACTGTTATGTTTTTGAACAAACAAGCCAAAATTCATTCTTTCACTCTCACACACATACATTCTTCTTTCATATACATATACTTTCACTCTCACATAGTTTTATTTTAGTTTTATTTAAAATTTCTATATTTAGATATTTTTATTCTTATGTTTACACATATTTAACACACACATTCCTACATTTTGCTCTCATTTACATGCATTCAATATGCATTTAATCTTACAAATATAAAATATTATATATGTGTGTGTGTGTGTGTGTGTGTGTGTATATGTATGTAAGAAGAGAATGCATGCATTTCTGAGGAAAATATATGTATGCAAGAGAATAATGTATGTGTATGAAAGAGTATAGTGGAAACGGAAGGAGTTTAATGGAAACAGAAGGCTGGGTGTCTGTACCGCTGTGATTGGCTGAGAAGCACGCGCAGGTCACTTTCAAGTGTCTGACAGCATGGAGGGGGGAGAAGAAACTCAAGTTCTTCAGCAAGCTATCGGGGTGTTAAGAAATATTTTATCATCTCCTGAAACGGTCACATCGTTGTCCTCGTCCCTTGATCGAGATGGGACGGGCTCAACTGCACCCAGTGTTACCCACAGCACGGTGGAAAGTGAGATGAGGGAACTTTTTAGACCAGCTAACACCCGGGTAGCTTCAACGAGCCAAGTAGCTACATGGAGCTCGACTGGAGTGGGGCAGTCTTTGCGATATCAGACCCAGAAACACTTTGGCAACTGGAACTGCAGATCAAGGAAAAGGTAAGAACAAAACAGATTGCCACTTGACTCTACAACTGCGAAATACGAAATGTGCTTTGCTGATTTAGCAATGCATTTTGTTACCCTTATAAAATTTTAGCCCTAGTTAATTTATTCAGCAGCATCCGCATTAAAAACAGTAAAGACCGTGGCATTTAGTTCAATATTAGTGGTTGTTTGTACTTGTGACCCAAGTGTAAGTTGATGCTTACTTTGAGTTTACTTTATACTAAATCTTCTTTATTAATGTGGGAGGTGGTAGCCACATTAGCCTACTAAATAAAAGGTTGGGTTCATTTTCTTGTTATTTTTGTTTAGCTTTGTATTTATTTATTTGTTTATTTTTTGGGGTAGAATTTTAATATTGCTAGAAGACATCAATCCAACTCTGTGTTGTGAGTGGATCAATATCTATACAACTGTAGAGGTAGATAAACATGGATGCCAAGTCATGCCTTCAGTTCCAGTTTCTACAGTGTGTGTATGAAATAAGAAAAAAAAAGAAATATGATTGGTGTTTTTTTTGTTCTTTGTTCAAATCAAAGTAAAAAGTAATAGCAAAGGTTTCTTTGCATGCCTCTTTGTAGGTGTATTTCATTTTACAGAGCAGTAAAAAAAAATCCTTATGCAGTTTATTTTTTGAGCTTTTGTGATTGAGGGGGCGCACTGTAGTTGACCTGGAGCATATATATATATATATATACATATATATATATATAGCATAGGGGGTCTCTTAGCATAGAGACCCCCTATGCTAAGCAAGCCTACCCCAGACATGAGCGAGACAGATAAATATGAAGGCATGCCGGCTCGGACGTCGCCCGGATCAACAAGGTCCGCGTCAGGTGTTGAGGAACCAGGGCACCCTGACGACAAGTGGGCTACTGGAACAAGAAGGCATCGGTGGGCAAGAGACGAAAACAGGGCGTTGTTGGAATGCTACTACGCAAGTAACCCTGGCGGAAGGGGTTACATGAATAGGATGAGGGACCTATGGATTCTTTGATACCCAACATCCAAAATGACGGCGAAACAACTAGTAGCTCAGTGTTCCAACATTCGAAAGAAGGGACTGCTCTCACAGCTAGAGATTGACGAGGTACAACATAAATGCTACGGCAAGGAGGAGTCAGGACGCCAGGTCAGGGGGGAGATATCATCACCCCCACCCGAGATTGGGTACATAGCCCCAAGTGCGATAGGAGAAGGATCGTTGAGTGCAAGAGGAACTGACCTGAAAGATAGGATCATGGCCAAGCTTGAAACCTGGATCCCCCGTAGCCGGTTACCAAGATTACGTGAAGTATCCTCAGAAGGTCTGCTAGATGATGTTAATGCAGCACTACGGACGATACCTACAACCACAATTACCGACACTAACAAGCTGATCTACACTACGGCAGCAGTGATCAGTGAGATGCTTGGCTACAAGTTGAACAGCCACAAGGGGCAGTACCCTCCATGGAGAAGGAAGCTAGAAGCTAAAATCAAGGTAGCACGGAGGGAGGTCAGCCAACTATCGGAGTTGCAGAAAGGCGCAACAAAGAAGGTGCATAAGAAATACAGCAAGCTGTCCATACCTGAGGCCTTGGAAAATGCCAAGCAAAGACTCACAGCCTTGGCCAGCCGCTTGAGGAGGTACACCAGAGAGATAGAAGGCAGGAGAATAAACCAGCTGTTCTCCACAGAACCAGCAAAGGTGTACTCTCAGTGGCAAGGGAACAATAAGAGAACAGCACCACCAAGGCTGGAGACGGAGCAATACTAGAAGAGCATATGGGAGAAGGACGCAACCCATAACGGCAATGCTCAGTGGCTAGTGGATCTGAGGGCATGGATGACATCAAGCTGTATGCCAAGAGTGAACGAGACATCGATTCACTGATACACACTACCAGGCTATACAGCAATGACATTGGAATGTCATTCGGACTGGAGAAGTGTAGTCGGATGGTAACAAAGAGAGGGAAGATAGTCAGAACTGAGGGGATCGAGCTACCAGAAGGCAACATTGCAGACATAGAGGACAGTTACAAGTACCTGGGGATCCCGCAGGCGAATGGGAACCATGAAGAGGCAGCTAGGAAAGCTGCAACCACCAAGTACCTGCAGAGGGTCAGGCAAGTCCTGAGGAGTCAGCTGAACGGTAAGAACAAGATCCGGGCCATCAACACCTACGCCCTGCCCGTGATCAGGTACCCTGCTGGGGTAATAGGCTGGCCAAAGGAGGAGATAGAAGCCACTGACATAAAGACAAGAAAACTCCTGACCATGCATGGAGGGTTTCACCCCAAGTCCAGCACCCTGAGGCTGTACGCTAAGTGGAAGGAAGGGGGCCGGGGACTGGTGAGTGTCAGCACCACAGTCCAGGATGAGACAAGAAACATCCACGAATACATCACGAAGATGGCCCCAACTGACAGCGTGCTCAGTGAATACCTCAGGCAGCAGAAATCCAAGAAAGAGGAGGGAGACGAGGAACCATCATGGAAGGACAGGCCCCTGCATGGTATGTACCACCGGCAGATAGAGGAGGTGGCTGATATCCAGAAATCCTACCAGTGGCTGGACAAAGCTGGACTGAAAGACAGCACAGAGGCACTAATCATGGCAGCACAAGAACAAGCTCTGAGTACAAGATCCACAGAGGCTGGGGTCTATCACACCAGGCAAGACCCCAGGTGCAGGCTGTGTAAAGATGCCCCTGAGACAATCCAGCACATAACAGCAGGGTGCAAGATGCTAGCAGGCAAGGCATACATGGAACGCCATAACCAAGTGGCCGGCATAGTGTACAGGAATATCTGTGCCGAGTATAACCTGGACGTCCCGAGGTCAAAATGGGAGATGCCCCCAAGGGTGATGGAGAATGACCGAGCTAAGATCCTGTGGGACTTCCAGATACATACGGACAAAATGGTGGTGGCTAACCAACCGGACATAGTGGTGGTAGACAAACAGAAGAAGACGGCCGTAGTGATCGATGTAGCGGTTCCGAATGACAGCAACATCAGGAAGAAGGAACACGAGAAGCTGGAGAAATACCAAGGGCTCAGAGAAGAGCTCGAGAGGATGTGGAGGGTGAAGGTAACAGTGGTCCCCGTGGTAATCGGAGCACTAGGTGCGGTGACTCCCAAGCTAGGCGAGTGGCTCCAGCAGATCCCGGGAACAACATCGGAGATCTCTGTCCAGAAGAGCGCAGTCCTGGGAACAGCTAAGATACTGCGCAGGACCCTCAAGCTCCCAGGCCTCTGGTAGAGGACCCGAGCTTGAAGGATAAACCGCCCGCAGGGGCGAGATGGGTGGGTTTTTTTTATGTGTATATATACACACATTTTTTTTTAAATTCAAGCTTCAGTTAATTAAAATGGTAAAACCCCAAAACATTTTCTATTTTATGTACATTTTCCATTTTTTTTCAAAGGCAATTTATAAGCATGCTTTTACTTTATGCATTTTTTTCTTTCAAATTATGTTTCTGTTATTTGCGTTTGCTATTATACTCAACTCTTACATACACGAGCAACTTTAAACATATTCAAGTGGACTAAATGGCTACCTGTGATACTTTTAATATGAACTGTGACCTCAATAACATTTTATTTTATTTATAAAAGCTACAACAGTTTAAGCTGGTCACTACCAAGTGACATTAGCAACTTTCTTAAGGAACTGATAGTGTCTACGTATAGGTAAATAAAACAAAGGACACATAAATCTGAAATATAGTTGCTGTTTTGTTTTATAGGGCCAAAACATATTATCATGATACTTTCAACAAAGATGTCATCCTTCTTTTACGGCATTCAAGCAGTGTTGTTACCTTGTGATGGCCCGTTGAAGTCACTATCGGTTTACTTGTTGGTGCCTTGCTGGAGGAGCCTGAGCCTAGAGGCTGATTGAAAATCCTGGGCCTAGCGGCTGCTGTAGGATCCTGGGCCTAGTGGTTGTTGGAGGATCCTGGGCCTGGTGGAGCAGGAGGATCCTGGGCCTAGTTGCTGCTAGAAGAGCCTGGGCCTAGTGGCTGCTAGAAGAGCCTGGGCCTAGTGGCTGCTGGAGGAGCCTGGGCCTAGTGGCTGCTGGAGGAGCCTGGGCGTAGTGGCTGCTGCAAGATCCTGGGCCTAGTGGCTGCTGGAAGAGCCTGGGCCTAGTGGCTGCTGGAAGAGCCTGGGCCTAGTGGCTGCTGGAAGAGCCTGGGCCTAGTGGCTGTTGGAGGATCCTGGGCCTAGTGGCTGCTGTAGGATCCTGGGCCTGGTGGAGCAGGAGGATCCTGGGCCTAGTGGCTGCTGCAGGATGCTGGGCCTAGTGGCTGTTGGAGGATCCTGGGCCTAGTGGCTGCTGTAGGATCCTGGTCCTAGTCAGGGGCGGATCTAGAGAAACTTTCTTAGGGTGGCATGAGGGTGGCAAAGAAATCAAATGGGGTGGCAAAATCAAAGCCTTTTTTTTCAAACACATATGCAGGTGGTTACATATGGTTAAAATAATTCAAATGCAGTAAGTATACACGTTTTTTCATATAAATATAGTCTATAACTTAATTATTGTCTGTAGCCCACATAATTACACACTTTAGTTACATAAAACATGCGAGTTTTGATCTTATGTACTGTATAGCCTGTATGATAAATAAATATGTAGCCCAATAAGTATAAAATCCAGAAAGCTACACAACATGGGGCGGTTCATTTACAAACACAAGTCTAACTTAAGTTTCACACTGTTTTTTGTTAGAAAATAATCACATTGCTTAAATTACACAAAATGTCAGAAATCTGCACTGTCATGAACAAAAATTTAAACCTAATTTTTCATGATTTGTTGGATTAACCCACTGAGGTCTGAAATACAACCGGCCATTTTTGACTCCTTTTGAGTTTACGTTTGTATTTCACCCTCAAATTGTTTCATTTTATTTTTTTCCCCTTGCCTTGTTTAGTATAATTTCAGCTCAACTGAATTTAGTTGTTTTTTTCACTGACATACTGCATTAGTATTACTGATCTGAAATCACACAAAGAACTTCAAATCCTAGTAGTATTTTTTTACTGTAAAAAAAAAACACAGACATGTTGAGTAAATTTTTACAACTTGAAATGCAAATATAAAATGTACATTGTGTAAACATATACAACTATTTATCTAAAAATGCAGCCAATACACCTGCCGTTTTTTTCATTTTGTACAACCATTTAAAAATATTACTAAAACTAAAATGAGAGAACAATCAGGTCTCGCAATAAGATGCCCCACAAACAGTGGCGGTCCCAGCCTGTTTGGCGCCCTGGGCGAACACTCCTACAAATCAACAATTGACACTGACTAATTAATATTATATTATTGTATATACTGTTTGGAGTTTAGTCTGTTACTGTTACTATTTTTACCATTTCTTCTTGGAGGAACTGTAACCCACATAATTTCCTTAGGGATTAAGAAAGTATTCTGATTCTTAATGTTTTAGGATACATGACCTGCCATTATCCAATGACACATCTGCTTACCTGTATCTTTTGCCCGTTTCTCCTTGTAGGAGCCATAATTAAATGTATTGAATTTTGATGATCACTGGGTTTTCATTTGTTTGGCTGTTATGGTGATGTGTAACGGGAGTCACGAGGGTGGTAGCGGTGACATTAAGAGGACGTTGTCAGTCTGTCATTCACTGGTTTGATTTTGACAGAGCAGGGCTGGGTAGCCGTAGTTTGGGTTGACCGCAGAACAACGAGTTTCCCCTTGTTGAATTACAGCCTGTGATGTTTTAAGAGTTTGAATCGCGAGCCGATCACATTGCTCTGTAAACTTTTCAAGCACTTTAATAAACAAGCAAGCAATTCCACCTCTCGCATTATTGCGTAAAGTTGACAGCGCGTCAGGCAAATAGGCAGGCTCAATCCCCGGTCTCTAGCGACTGTGGAAGTCGCTACACTCCTCTTCTTTTCTCTTTTTTTTTTAAACTTTAAAAACGGGTTGTGTGTGAGACTTTAAATCAACAAAATATAAAATATACATTTTAAATTGTTATTGATCCCTTTACCCCGAGTCCTAAAGTGTATATTTATTTTTTTACTCTTAAATATTTATTGTTCGTTTACTTGCTCTGCTGTAACTGGAGCCTCGTCGTCTCGTCTCTCTATATACTGGACTGTATGTAGCGGAGATGACAATAAAGTTTACTTTGACTTCAGCAGCGAGCAGGCGCACCGAGGGCTCTCGCGCTCACTTTTCGCGTATAGATTTTTGAAAAAACATCGGTGCAAATTATAAGTGTGTATCATAATTAGGGATGGGTACCGGTGTCCTGACATAAACGGTAGTAACCCAGACCGAAAAGCAGCGCACATTTCGGTGCTTTATTTCGGTGCTTTTTTTCCCTGAGCCAATTCTAGCCAATCATTTTACGTTTCCGAGGATAGCAGGCGGGGCCAGGTACGTACGTTCTTTTAGAGCAGAGCTACAGATTAAAAATGCCCAAGGCGAAGCGGTCAAAAGTCTGGCTGTACTTCACAGCAAAAGATGCAAACTCAGCAGCCTGCAACAAGTGCTTTAAGCTGATACTGTGATACTGTCAAAGGAGGTAACACCTCAAATCTGATGAAACACCTGGCGACTCATAGCGGGTTTTTTAAAGCCGAGAAATGCGCCGTGTTTGATAGCTTGCTGCGAGACCTCACACCGAGCACATCTACTGTGGGTGTGGTGCCTGTTATCAGACCCGGAGTTAGCAACATCCCCCAAAAACCCGAAGAGTAGAGTCCTGGCCCCTAGCCCTGTCAGCGTAGCAGAAATGATGACGGATGATAATGGCAGCAGCAGCAGCCGTTCTTCTCTGCGTGAGTAGCTTCATGTTGTTCCTGTGTAATTTACGTTGAGTAGGCTAACCACATTATTACATTAATGCATGTAAGGTGAACTAGCAAACACCGTCGTAGTTACATGCGGCTGTCTTCTTGTTTGATGGCAGATACTCCCTTCACCCTGGCCAAAAAGGCTAAAATGACCAAAGAAAAAGTGGAAAACAGTTAAACATCAGAGGTTTTTGGACAAAGTTTGTGTTTTTTTCCATTGTTTAAGCACCGGTTTGAGCACCGTTTAAGCACCGGCACCGTTTCAAAAGTACCGGTTTGGCACCGGTATCGGATAAAACCTAAACGATACCCATCCCTAATCATAATGTCTGGTGTTTTCGTGTTTGTTGGTTTGCTTTTATTTTGTTTTATTTTGCGAGTTGGTAATTTTTGCTGCTCCAGCCAGCCAGAGAATCCCCTGCCGCCCCGCCCTCTCCTCCCTGTGCCGCAAGCAGCAGGCGCACCTCGCAAATGGAGGGCGCCCTTACTCCCAGCAAATGGGCGATAGAAAACCGATCGGTGCCTATGACATTCCCAATATGCGCTGGCATGATGTCGGGGCAGCATGAGTACGAGCAATTTTTTTTTTTTGCCGATGCCCGTGATGCCGCCCCCCACCACGATGCCGCCCCAGGCAACCGCCCGTGTCGCCCATATCTAAAACCGCTACTGCCCACAAATGATGTGTGCTAGTAAAAAAAAAGTTTTTCCACCAAAAGACAGAGGAGAACAGCACAGGGATAAACCTGCAGGCCTGACAACAGCAGGTGTATCACTCCGCTGGTTTTCTACTTAGTGACAGTGTTTACACTGCAGTGTGCCTCTGTGACATTCATTAGTGCCCTCACTGACACACAAAACAACGACTACACAACAGAACAACTACACAAGACAACACAACACACTAAGTATACACTCCACACTAAACGTCACAAATCTCCCACATCTAAAAACTCTCTCTCTCACTCGCTTGCTCTGTCTCGCTGCTGTTACCGTCACTCTCAAAACTCTCCCCTCTTGCTAAACAACCAAATCCCACGTGTCGACTTTTTTTTTTAATTGGTCGAAATGGTGCATTTTTCCACCGATAGGAAAGAGGTGGCTTTTTTTCCTTTCTTTACTATTTTCACGCTGTCCTTAGAAAATGCCTAAAACAAACACACACAAAAACGTGATGACAGTATTTAGAAAAAAGCGTGGCTTAGATATATTATCATAACTCTGGATTTACTGGCCTGTAATTAAAATTTAAAAACTTTCTCCGAACTTTCAATATGGGCTGAAATAGAGACTCGGCGTGGCTGCAGCTTGTTGCTATGTCAGCTTACATCAGTCATGTGATTTGGAGGTGCAGCGTGTCAGTGGACCACAGAGGGTTAATAACACTCACCTTCCTTCCATTTCCAGAGTGTAACATCCAACCACCTGTGTAAAATCCGAAATTCCCATGGTGTTGTTCAAAATGTGCTCTGGCACAATCATAAGCATGGCTTGCTACTGAAAACAAGAAAAAAGCCATTTGTTAATGGTGGAGGGGGGGGGACACTATGCAATATATTCAGTTTTAGCATTTATATTCACTGTTGACTGTAACTACGCTCAAACTGTTAATGCTATCTTATTTTAATAAACAACACTGTCATATGCAAAACTGGGGTGGCACTTGGGGTGGCAAGGGATCATTTTAGGGTGGCACTTGCCACCCCATGCCACCCTTCTAGATCCGCCCCTGGTCCTAGTGGCTGTTGGAGGATCCTGGGCCTGGTGGAGCAGGAGGGGCCTAGTCTAGAATTTCTTCACCAAGAGCCTGATGCACAAACCATGTCTAAAATACCCATTGCGAATACGTGCATCAATTGTTTAAAGTTACCACTTCATACCTCTTACTAAGACTTTCAGGAGAATATGGACTTTGCATTAGGTAATACACATGGTTTTGGAATAGCTTAATTCCTGGCCAGGTTAGTATGCTAATCTGAGCTTTACACTCAGTTAAATAAATGAGTGTCAATGATTAAGTAAGGTTTTTTTGTTTGTTTGTTTTTGTTTTTTGTTTGAATATCATTGCATTTTCTTTCCCAGAAATCAAACAAAAATGTTCCACCTAAAACACCAACTAACACACTTGAGACCAAGCTGAATTTAGTTTATGTTCCCATCTTTCATATTTCACCCACCTATTTTGTGATTGGAGGCTCCATTTTTGCATTGACCTTTTAACAAATGTTCATTTGCTTCAAGTCTTTTTGCTTGTCAGGGTACCTTTCTACAAGTATACAATAGTTATAAGGACTAACAAAATAAAATTAAATTCAGTTTCATTGTATTAATTTATGTGCATTGTGATTTTTTTTTCTAGCTTTGTACTTGTTTGTTGCTTTTATTCTCTGGTGTTCTTCAATATTGTTTATCTGACACTTCTATTCTATTTGATCAGTGATCCATGTTTGATGTATTTACTGACTGTATTAACATTAATGTTGTCAGTTTGAGTCATCTTGTTCCAAGGCAATACACCTGGTGATTGTGATGACCAAAAACCTCAATAAAATGTGGTTGCACAAATTTATTTTTTCTTTTAACAAGGTGTTTTAAAACGAAACATGGTTGTAAAATCTAAACACACTCACATAATACAACTCATAAATTCTTTAAAATTATATACAAACCGTCAACATGCAGGTAAAGGTTGATAGTAGCATTTTTGAAATTTAAAGCTGTGACTAAAGTTCTAATAATACTGAACTAACAACAATCATGGCACTGTATTCTTTTTAAGCTGCACAACCACAATTACAGTAAATGAAATTTCACCAGAGGCCTTCTTGATATTTTAGGATTGTCCCTCAAGAAAACGAACAAGGTTGCAAAATAAATCTATACCGTTATTGCCATCATCTTCAAATGGATCAAAGGTCTGCTGAAGTGTAACCATCATAGTGTCACTGATGGAAATGTTAATTGATGGAACAACAACATTATTGTTTGTCTCCAGCTCTGGCAGTGGTCTGCATTCATCAATACCAAAATCATTTTCACAAATACCAATCATATTTGGGTTATGTATTCCTGCATTGTTGACAATGCCCCTTTGCCACAGCTGAAGAGGGGTTTGCCCTCCTTGTGTTGAAAGTCCATGGTTATTCCACTGGTTCTGATATTCTGTGGCAGCTCTTTCAATACGAGGCAAATAAATATAATGAAGACAAAATAAATGGACCTCATTAAGTGAATCTAATACACTATGCTCCTCCATAAAATTGAAAAGATTAACAAAATGATATAAGACCACTCGATTTAATTCTGCCCATTATCGCTCAATTCTTTGATTATGCACTGACCTGCCAGTGATAACACTATGTCTGTTCAGTCCTTGCCTGTAAAGCATGAAACGGGCAACACCAGTGTTTTCTAGCCCGTGATCACATCTCACTCTGGATGGCATTCCAAAGTTCTGAACACCAACCATGAACAGTGACAAAACACTTGATGCCCTGTTGTTATCTAAACAAGCAAGGTAGATGATGGTTCTACTGAAACCATCCACACAGCCATGGAACACCATCCTCCATCTCACAAGTTTGTGGTTTCCATCTATATGCCTATAGAAAAATGAAATAAGTATAAGTTATGTATGGGGAAACTATGACATGGTCAAGGTTATGCACAAGTTTGAGTAAATAAAACAATGAGTTATTTTGCTTTAGATAATCCATTTCGCTATAGACTTAGAATCAGGACTGTTTTTTTGTAAGAATTTTCTCACCATAACTGATTGGGGAAAGGAACACCGTACAGTCGTCGACATATTGCATTGCGTTTTCTGAGGGAACGTCCAAAGGGGTCAGTTTCTTGTAGACTTTGTCTTACACGCCACCTTTGAATTTGTAACCCACGTGACCTCAAGCTGCCATGCACATATCGTTCACCTGCATTTGTGGTATACTGAAGAATTTCACTAACAACCCTGTTCAGGTTTTCTTCGGATAATGTTGCATAAGTCAGTGGCTCAATGCCAAGCTCCTCTCTGTGCCTGTACAGGGTACGGGAGCTGACCCCTAAGCACGTTGCAATGCTTTGCCAGTTCATTCCAAGAGATACTAAATGAGATATTTGCTCTCTTTAAATGCTGTATTGCGGTCGACCTTGAGAGCAAGTCATGAGAGGTGGAGGTAGCAAGACAAGTCTGTTCTCACATGTAGTTGCTTGTCTGGTTTTATAAGCAGTCAGTAAAAATGTCAGCCATCCATTTAAGGACTGTAATGTATTCACTGCTTCTCTATTTCTTGCATCGTCAACAAATCTTGAGATGGACAAAATTCCAGATAAGATTTGAATGTGATCACCAAGTTCTCTATGGAGTGTTACGGGTCCGAAATTGAGGACGAGAGTAAAACAATGATGGTCCAGAAGAGGTCGGTCAAACAATTGATTTTAATGAATACACGCAGCGTGGGGAGATGTAAACTGCAAAACATCAGTTGTAAATCCCCGTCCAAAAATACACTTCAGATTGCTTTTATACCATCAGGGTATTATAACGCCCCCTCTTGCGTTTACAAGCACATTATTTGCATCTTAAGAACATTGTTTGCCTCTTCTACAGCTAATGATCTATTCTAAGAGATAAATGCAGACACAGAAGTTCCCCTTTCTGGCATCCTCTTCCAAATATGGTGATGATTTCAGGCCTTTGAGGTCCCCATGGACTTGTCCTCCTTCTGTCACCTGTTGCTAGGCAAACTCAAATGCAACAAGAAGCTGAATACATTCAGGCCTTTGCTCAGCTACTATTTTACTGTAACAATATACTCAGCATATAAGCTTTTAAGATTATAGATTTAACTCAATGATTTAAAGTGGTTGTAACTGCACCTGTAATAAACATGTTAATATTTGATTATGATAACACCTGTAATACAAATTATAACATAATGCCAGCAACTTCAATAAATGCTTGGATGAAATGATAATTAATGCAATGATAAAGATGATGGTTATGTAAAATAATCCCTGTAATTCCACAGGAGCCTCTGACGAACAAAAGAATCTGTAGCTTCTCTTTGAATTTTTTCCACACATTCTAATACATTATTTTAAAAAGTTCTAATGTCATTTTCGTTACTACTTACTGCACAAATTATGTGAGAGTGAAAGAATGAATTTTGGCTTGTACCGCCCCTCATTCATTAGCACAGTTAGCTCACTCACACATTAGGTCAGACCATGACAATAACTACTACTAACCATTACATCATGGAAACCTTCATGTTGAAGTCGCAAACTTAAATCTCAGTCTCAAAGATTTCAGTTCTGCTTGAACAACCAACACTAACTGCTGAGCAGAGACTATAGCAGGAAGCAATCAAATCCTGGAAATAACAATGCATTTAACACTTAGCGTCATTAATCAGCATTTAAGTAAGCAGCATTTAACTTTCTCTCATTTGGAGTCAATAACAAATAATTCTATGTCAAACTGCCGGTGTTCCAGATTAACTGGTGTCGAGAATTAACTGGTGACAGTGGAACAGATGTGTGGTAGACTTGCTTTTCAGGAGCTGCTACCACCCAACCAGCAAATAAACACTGACTATTTCATCTGTGACATTTGTGAGGTTACCTTAAACACAGTCCATCTGTCTCATTGCTCTTGAACAATAAAATATTAAAAGTATAGAAGTCAAGACAAGACAAAGCAAGACTAGAGGGAGGGGTGCTTCTTCACGTGAGTGGCTGAGTGATGGAACAGGTGGAATAGAATACCGCTCAGGAAAAGGAAAAGAATATCTTTCTTTTCCTTTTCCGAGAGTCCTTGCAGCTCTCTGGACAGACAGCTGAGATTCCAATGTTATTCCAGGAGACCGGGAGGTAAGAGCAGTGCCACCTGGTAGGCAAAGACAGGCAGGCAAAGAGTGAGGGAGGACGACCAGCTTTAGAGCGAATCCAGCGATCCAAAGGTGCAAACTGGAAACACAGACAGCGAATGCCACACACAGAAATACTTGAAGCAAGTGAAGCATGGAGGCCGATTTACTGTTTAGAAAGTTCCTTCAGTGAAAAAAGCTAAATTTAGGTTTCAGAATATTGAGCGTGTTGATCAAGAGGTGTAAATAAATAATATTCAAAGTATAATGCAGAAGTCTGTTTTAAGCTCGTTTTGTGTTAATGTAATGTGCATTTGTAAACCACTGCACAATATGATCAAAATCTGATACAGTCCCTGAAGTTTTAATACTCGTCAGAACACAAGTGACAGATTTAAAATAATAATAATACTAGTTACTTAATTTTACAAGTTCAAAGATAATTTTCAATAAACTGTTTCATGTCTTTTTTAAATCAAACATTGTGTTGGAATTTAACTTCTTCATATATACAGATATAGATTATTAAAGCTGAGCAACCATGTTGTCATTCAGATCTCACACAGACTGACAAACTCTTCCTCTAGGGTAGTTCTACAATCAGCTATTCTGTACTATTAAAAATGCTTGACTGTAAGGGGATTGTTGTGCTTTGCAGAATTTGTTGTTTTATGGTTATTGTAGCCCTGTTATAAGATATAAGCAGGTGAAACTTGAATTCAGCACTGTAGTCTTATACATTTATTATTTTTTATGTGCAAGTCCAACTTCAGTGTTTTGCTGAAAACATCAGATGTAACGAGTGATGTCACAATAAAAAAAGAAAATAATAATAATGATAAAAATAATAATGAACACCATCTATTCAGAGATGTTAGATGTTAGAGATGTTAAAATGAAAAAATGTTTCGTGTCACATTTGGTTTTGTTTTGTCTTTTTTTTTTTTACATGTTTTTAATCGTTTAATTTATCAACAGCAAGACTGTGAACATCATACCTGAGTCCTGGTTTGACGATGGATTTACAAGGTGGCCTAACTACATAAGTGAAAAAACAGAGTGGTTTAAAAAAATGAGGACAGGAGAAGACTATAAACTCCAGTCCTCCCAAGAACTGGTAAATATCCATTTAGAGATGAAAATTGTACCAGTTACTTTGTTCTGCTTTATCCGTAAAGCTTCACTTTGGTCACACTCCCTACCTCTTCCAAGAAACTGAAGTAGAACTCTGCATCAGAACATTTATGTGAATTTGTGGCAATTAAGTAATTATTAATCTTTTGTGAATTCTGAATAGGTGATTACCTAAAGTCAAGAGAAGAACTAAAAGCATCACTGACCTGTGATAGATCAGAGCTACAGACAGATGAAGAGGAAGAGAGAGTTAGGAAAAAAATTAAGCCAAGGTTTGATTTTTAGAGATTTATGGCAAGTATCAAACTTAAAAAACAAAACAAACAAAACACTTGGCTGGCCATTGATCAATGGCCGTGAGTAAATGGCCTCCTTGACTCCGCGCTCAAACCAGTGTTCCTCCCTGTCCAGGATGTGTACATCCTCATCATTGAAGAGTGTCCACTGGCCTGTAGGTGTAAATAGACTGCAGAGTCCTGGCCTGATGAGTTAGCTCTTCTGTGTTGTGCCATCTGCTTTGCCAGAGGTTGTTTGCAGCCATTCCCAACTCTGTGAATGATACTCATGGCCATTAATCAATGGTCTTTGATCAGTGGTTGTTGATCAATGGTCATGACAATTTGCATATTAATGATCAAAGAACTGACCTCCCAGCCCATTGTTCATTCAGTGGTGCTAGTTTCAGTCATTGTGCAAATGTACTGTTTATAAGATTGGGGAAACCTGCTGAGCCAGTCAGCTGAGACTTCATCAGTCATCCAGGTGACTTATTAAATGTTTCTCCCACTGAAAACGCAACGTCCAGATGAACAGAATCAACTTTTTGGGATTTACTTACCTGGATGATTGAGCATGCATCAAGACTAATTTGTACTTACTCAAGTACACCATTACTTTTTGAACTTGAATAAATAAATAAATACGTTTTCCAATCAAGAGTTGGTCACGTGATTGGCTCATTCAGCACAAGGCAGTAGAACTATATATGTTTAATAATGTTATTAAAAAGGTAGGAAAAACAAATGCTTTGGAAAACCAACCGGTATCTACATAAATAGATACAGGTTGGGATGGCTATAGCTCAGGAGGTACAGCAGGTCATCTGCGAATCAGAAGGTTGGTAGTTTGATCTCTGGCTCCCACAGTCTGCATGCTAACTGTCCTTGGGGAAGATACTAACCCAAGTTGCTTTATTGTTGTATAAAGCGCTTTGAGTGCTCCTCAAGAGTAAGAATCAGTCCATTTACCATAAATTTAAACCAAACATCCCCAACTACTTGTTTCTCTTTTGGATCTTTTACTTTTAGTGACAAACCTAGATGTTCAAACAGTCTTTATGCTTTGGGATGCATTTCATTTGTTATTTGAGGCATCAGCATGTTGAAGCAAGACAGGGAACACACCCACACACATAAAATACCAACCTATTGCTCCCACATTTTTAGACCATCAGCATGTTACTTTGAAAAACCAGCAACATGTTCAAGCACGACAGGGCGGCATTTTTTTTTCAAGATGTGTGGCCTCAGATCTTCAGCACTCTTGTGGAGCTGTGGATGGCAACGCATCTGGGGTCTTTACCTGGCTCACTGGGGGCATTATAGCAGTCTTTCACCCTCGTTTTCAAGTAACATTCGCTGTCTTACACACACAGAAAATGCAGTGTTTGTTTGTGTACCTTTCTTTGTCTTATCTTTCAGGTGCTGTGTATGGTTTGAGTGTGTTTTGTTAAAGATGCAGCAGTTGGAGATACAGCATGACTCTCTGTTTCAGCCTCAACCCACCTCCCGCTTCTTTTCTTTCTTTCTTTCTGTCTCTTTGCTTTTCATATTCCACTCAGATAATATTATGAAAACACGATTAAAATATGAGCCTTCAGAGAGTGGATAGTGCCACAGTGCTCCTCTTGTGAAAGAAAATGTGTTTGCATGACAAAGCATTCAGTCTATGATTCTGTTTGTTAGAGCAGGTTTTTTAAAAAAGGCCATGGAAGTGTAACATAGTTAAATAGAGTTCAAGTTAAATCCCGCTAAATGGGACATTGGCACCACCTACTGTTGCAAAAGTCACCCTGCAATATTTACAAAGGGTAAGAAATTCTGGGTAATCCTCAGAGCAATGGAGGATTCCCGTAGAGGTAAGAAATGTACAAATGTCGTGGACAAAAAAATCATGTTACTAGCTGTAATAGTAATATAAGTTGATTCAGTTATTTTTGGTGTCACAGGCTGGGTCACTGAGCCAGCGCTCTGAGTATAGTTTTGTATTCATTTCATGTTAGATTTGTGATTATAGTTCTTGTGTTATTAATATTTAGCTTTTAGTTGAGGTTAAAGGCAGCCATTATTTATTATTGTTTCCTTGGTCTCCATGTTTGGGTTCTTGTCTAGTTTTATCATTTAGGTTTGTTAAGTCTAGTTTCCATGTTTCCTGTTTTATTTTGTGAAAGGATGGCGTGTCATGGCCGACTTTTTATTAATGAAACCATGTTGAAACTAAAAATCCAGATCAGGAATGGATAAAGATGAAAAGCCCCGAACAGACAAACAGTAAGCGGTTGCAGATCATTCTTCTTTATCAAAGTACTATTCCAATAAATAACTTACAATAGAACTTATTTATGTTTTATTATCGAATTAACTCCGCAGATAAATGTAAAATGCACGCGTATTGTGTAGAGCTATCTAAAATGCATTGAAATACAGTAATCTAGTCATCGTTGTCGTTATGTCTTTGTATAGGCTACTTTTTTTTTTTATCATTATTAGATTTTAATGGGTTTCAGGGATGTATTGATAAGTGTCCTGCTCCTGCAAGAGAAGATCAAATACAGGTTGAGCCAGCTGTCATTTTTCTCACATGTCATTTGTCTTTTTGAATCCACATTTTAGTTAGCTGACCTATTTATTTCCTGTCCAAGAGAGCAAAAAAATCAGAGGACACGAAGGAACACACAAAGATCAACAGGTAGTGTGAAGATTGTGAAGATATTTTCACCTCCACCAAGGTCACACAAATCCCCAGCATTTAAACATGAGAACATAGAGCACCGGTAGAACCTGTGTGTGCTCAGAAACCCCAACAGTAAAGACAAAGAGTGTTAGCATGTTGAGCAAGAAACATACAGGGAGGTCCCCATCAGTGTTCAGGGGTCCTGTTGGGACCCAGCAGAGGCCAGAAAGCACATTTACCTAACCAGTATAGACATGGTATTTTATATGATTACATTTTTTATAACAATAAAGTCAGAGTTAAATCTCAGTTAGGTGAAGTGATCTAAAATTGATAAAATCATGCCATCATTAAAACTGAGTGAGGGATGAAAATAATACTTAGACTTTAGCTGTTGGTCAGTTTTCCTTTCAAGCTGGCACATTTGTCTAACAGCAGCAGCTCAGTCAGGTTTGAAAGTGATGTTTGATTTGGCAGAAATTTACCCCGGATGCTCTTCCTGACACAACTCCGTATCACAGGAAGCCAAATGTATCCTGCTTTTCATACCAAGTATCACAGTCTCTGTTAACCCTTGAATTGTGTTCATGGATTTTGTTACTCAGCTAATGTTTATAGTTCTAGTCAACAAACTTTATTAAATTTAATTAAATTAGATCTTATTTACATACACTTACAATCATACAATTTTACAGTTTTACCTGTATTTAATAAAGTAGAGTTTTAATTGTTTTTAGGTTCTACTGTTACCTGTTGAATTTTATATTAACATTAAAGCCTTGTGAACTGACTGCATGGCTACGGCTCCATCCTATTGCAATAGGTACCTCCCACGGCCTCAAGGCACTTTATATTTTAAGGTATAAAGTGTTGTAAGGTATAAAAATACAGAGAGAACTCCAACAATATGACCCCCTTTAAATAAGTGCTTTGGCAACAGTGAAAAGGAAAAACTTCTTTTTTTTATCACAGTCTGAGACGGCAGACCCAACAGAGTCCAAAACCAGAGAACATGAAGCCAAAAAAAAGTTTAAAAAAACCTACAAAGCCCCGCTCTGGGGCTGGCCGTGTAGAAAGTGGCAGCGCAGACACAGTTCATGAGGTCGACTGTGTGGGAAGCGGTGGCGGTGCAGGCGTAGCAGGTCCGGAGGCCAACTGCGAGGAAAGCGGTGGTGACGGAACACTTCGGGAGACTGGCCACGTGGAAAGTGGCTGCGACACAACAGTTCAAGAGTCCACCAGGATGGGAAGCGGCAGTGGCAAAACAGTCCAGGAGGCAGGCCATGTGGAAAGTGTCAGCGGCAACGTTGAAGCTCGGTAATGAATGGCCAGGAAGGTAGTGATGGTATGGTGAGGTAAATAAATGTGGACAGGCAAGGCATGGAGGATGTGGACAGACAAGCTAAGCATGATATGGACATGCAGGCCAAGCAGGACATGGACGAGGCAGACCAGATGAGGCAGGACGAGATGACGGCGTCGCAGCCGCAGGCGTTTGAGCTGTGGGCAGCGTAGCGGCCACAGGTGGTTGAACTGTAGGTGGAGCTGATGGCTGGAAAGACTCTCCAGCAGACACGAGGGAGTGCTGGAGCAGCTGTCCTGAGCCCCCACTGGAAACAGACGGCAGTGTGGAAACCACAGGTGGCTGAGCAGGTGGTGGAAGCAGTGGTTGGAGTGGTGATTGCCTGTGAGCCACAGGCAGCTGAACTGATTCTCCTGACCCTCCAGTGGAGACAGGAATGGGTGCAGGCACGTGCCAGACACTAGCCGCCTCCAACCGAGTAGGTGTGGGTGCAGAAGTCAACTGTGTCCTGGCTGGCCTTGCCCTGGGGACTGGCATGGGTGCCAGGGCAGACCGAACACCAACCACTCACACTGAGGAGTAACTACAGATCCAGGAGTTAACTGGTTCACAGCTGCTCTCACCCTGGCAGCTGGGACAGGCACCGGCAACGGCTGGGCATCTGCTATCCCCACCCGAGGAGTAGGTACAGGTGCAAGGACTAGCCAAAGCAGGGACCAACCCGGTCCCAGCCCCCCTCACCTGGGGAACTGATACGGGTGTAGGGGAAGACACCTTGTTCTCAATGAGAAGCCTGCACTCAGGGGAACCCAATCATCCAGTGTGTCCTGGGTCTGCCCCGGGGCCTCCTCCTGGTGGGACATTCCCGGAAAACCTCATCCAGGAGGCATCCTTGTCAGATGCCCGAACCACCTCAACCGGCTCCTTTCGATGTGGACAATTTATCCATGTCCAAGTTATTTGTTATGGACTTCTCATGGGCCAAGATCACCAAATGCTGCACAATAGTACTTAAACTGAGAAAAAAAAGCAGGGCAATATCTTCATAAGAAGCCGCAGACAGCAAAATGTCTGACATGAAAAAACTGATATTAGAACATATTTCTCATGACCCATTTCCTGTCCATGTGCTAGCCACCTTGATGTTTGTTGCCAAAATTTATAACAAGTAACTGTCGTGCAGTTGCAGCACCCAAACTTTCGATTGCAATGAAGCCATGGCTGTGTCATTTTGAATATTATTTTTCTTGATGCTCTTGACAGGCAGGACATTTCAGAGAAATACAAAACACGATGGCACTATTTCAGGTGTTGTAGTCAAGTGCGCTATCAGAGCTTTTGTAACTACTCTGCTGTGGGTTGTAGCTGTGTTAGTTCATTGAGACTGGTACTAGTGATGGTAAATTCGATTCCTTTTAGTGAATCGAGTTTGAATGAGTCACTCACCAAAATGAATCGGGTGTTTTGAGTCATTTGAGTCACTGAGTCAGTTGCTAGGAGAGTGCAAAAAAATGTACATTTTCATGCAAACTTAATTTGTTTCTCTTTTCATGTAAACCCTATTGCTAAGATGAGTGATTGAAAAAGAAAAACAACTCTTTTATAGAGCAAAAAAGAGCAAAAATATAAAGATTTGTAAAGGGAACATTTATTTTTATTTCAATAGAATAGCAATGAAATGTCTGACAGATAATGAAATGTGAATCAACAAAATCAAAACTATAAATAAAAAAAAAATAAAATTCACAGATTAATGTGTTCAAAAGTACTAGTCCACTTCAAAATGAATTGTCCCTTACAGATTGGCATTGAGGAAAATAAGCTCCCGAACTTTTCCAGGGCTGAGACGGTTCCTCCTGTCTGTAATTATTTGTCCTGCCTTTGAAAAGATCCGCTCTGATGGAACGGAAGTTGCCACTATGCAGAGTCTCGTCTTCATAACATCGCAAGTTTTTTTGAAGACAGTGGCACGGGACTTCCACCACTCCAGGGGGTCAGATGTTCGGGGTAGGAGTGGCTCTGACAGGAATCCTTTAATCTCCAGCATTGCCTCTGTGAAGGGGTTTTGACTCCTGGCCTCAGTGATGCAACCCGCTCCTCAAAATCGGCCCAAATCACAGGCACTGTCTCAGTGGAAGGATTGGCCTGTGGGACACCCTCTCCTTCCTCTGTGCTGGATGTTGCCAGTGGCAGTGGTCTTAAGGACCTCGATGCAGCTCCCACAACTCTCGTAACAGCATCTTCTGCATGTCTATCATGCAAAATGCATGCTTCTTGAACCTGGGATCCAAAAGTGTAGCATCTGCAAGCAGGCTCACTTGTTCGATCCCCCAGCCGTTGACAATTTCTGCCATGAGGATGTCTACCATGTTGCGGATTGGCTGATAGATGGAAGGACTTCTCTGTCTGTGTGCAGTAACCCTCTGCAGCCCTCTTGCCATTAAAATGGCTTTTGATCCAGTAACAAACCTGTTGAGGAGAAATAAAGGAAAGACTATAGTTCCATGCTTTTTAATGCAGTTACAGCCCCTGCAGTGCACTGCATTAAGCATACATTGTCATATAAAACCATTTTACAGTTTACATTTAATTGTAAGCTGTTGTAAGAAACATCTTAAATGCTATTATCTGGGAAAGAATTGAAAAATGTGTTTAGGCAAATGTAATGACACAACATGAAATATATACATGTATTATGACACTATTTTAACATACCTTTCGGCACTCAGTTCCACAGTCACTTCCTCAAAACGCTGCAGGACCTCACAGGTTTCTTTGACCATCTCCCACTCTTCAAGTGACAGGGTTTGCAGCTGTGGATTTACCAAGGCCAGGGTGGAAATGAGGGGATCCTTCACTTCTGCAATCCGCTTCAGCATGTAATAAGTGGAATTCCACCTGGTTGGCACATCTTGCTTCAGTCGTAGTTGGGGCTGTCCCATCTGCTGCTGTGTCTCTCTCAGTTTAGCAGAAGCCACTGTGCTGCGGCGTGTATATTCAATTATTGCTTTTACCTTTCTGATAATTTCTTGAATTTGAGACTGCTGGATTCCCTTTCTGACAATTAAATTCAAAATGTGTGCAAAACAATTTAGATGGTTCCAGTGCAGAATGTCACCCACAGTCTTCTTGACATTGGCTGCACTATCACTTACACATGCTACTATCTTTTCCAAAATGGCCCATTCAGTTGCAATCCTTTCCAGCTCCCTAGCCAGGTTTTCAGATGTATGGTTGTCTGTTAGGAGGGATATTAGACCCCTTCTGTCAAAATATTCATGAGCTTTTTGAGTGTTAGGTTCTATGAATTATTCATGAGCTCAGGAAGTAATTAAATTATGATAATAATTAAATTATGATAATAATTAAATTATGATATTCATAAAAATTATGATTTTCATAAAATTATGATATTCATCCAAAATATGCTAGTTCATTGCTTTTCTTCCCCAAAATAAGAACTAATTGCTTATTTTAGAAAAGTTTTTATATCAAATAGCACTCTTTTATTTTTAATCCAATAAAAACTTTTTCCTTTTTCCCTAAAGAAACGCCATCTGGTGGTGGGTCAGCGCATGACAGCGCATGAGTGCACAGGGCGCGCGCGAGCGCGCCTGTGTGTCTAAGCGCGCTCGTGCGCGCGCCTGACTCGGGACCGTGCTTCTGTGGGGCTCCGTGTTTATGGGTGAAAATGTTAAACCAGTATAAATGTGCTTAGTTAAACTTGTGCTTTTGTAACGTTCAGTATGGCCAGACATACAGGGTGCATGCCTTGTGGGAAAAGTTTATTTCAATTTATATGCATTTGTTTAATCCAAACAAAGAAATTTAAAATCAAACTCAGAGTCACAAAAAAACACTCATGATCTCCGCGGGTCCCACCGATCCTTAGACAAATAAGCAGGGACAAACTCCTCAAAAACCCTCCGCGTTTTCTCTCAAAACCCTAGAAATAACCTGTAGGCACCCTCCTATCCCCAATCCTGAAACCAAATCCTTAGTCTTTTTTCTCAAAAAACAGCCCTATCACTAGCTCCGTGTCTAAGTTCTTACTCGCGATCCTTAGGCACATAACCGGCGAATCCTCCTGAAAAACAAAACAAAACAAAAAAAAAAAAACCTCCGCGGTTTCTCTCCAAAATACATAAAACAAAAAACCCCTAGAAATAACCTGTAGGGAACCCCCGTATACCCAAAACCTTATACTCGATAACAGGGGCAAATCCTGAAACCAAATCCTTAGTCTTTTTTTTTCTCAAATTCCGCTCAGAGTCTAAGTTCTCCCTTCGCTCCGAGCCGCACCGGCCCGCAACCAGAGCAGTGTCTTTTTCCTTCTTGTTCGCTCCACCATCTACTGCTTAATGATTCTGGGTCTTCGTTTGAAATTTGCGCCGGAGATCCACTCCGCCTCCCAGGTGCCCCGCTGCCAATCACATAACAAAAGGGGCGGCTCCATTCGCACCCCGCTCACCCAATCGCGCTCAGCTTGGATTTTCACGACCCCCGCTCAGGTTAAGACTTTCTTCGGTCTCTCACAAGCCATCTGACTTCGGAAGCATGGACAGCTGGCTCTCACTCAGGTTAAATAATTTAACATTTAGGCCTAAATGTAACTCTTCTTTTCTACCGGAAAAAAAAAAAACCCTATGCAAGAGAGATTCCGATTTTGGGGCTATGCCTTCAGCCTAAGAGAGAGCAAAATCTTTTTCTACCAGCTAAAAGGAGGTGAAAGTTTTGGTCCCCTCACACCGCGGATCGCCTTTACTTTGTCTAATTGGGGTGTTTTGAGCCTCATCGCTACGCCCGAAGTGCAGAAGAGCCTGCGGGAAACGAGCTCGCAACAACCGAGAACCAGGGATCAACAACAACTCGCCTCGCTTTCCCTATGTGCATATCACTCGGTAAGTGTTCATCTTCCTCTCTAACTACATTTTGCATTTTCCTTTTACCATTCTCTCAATCCTTTCATTTAAAAAATATCACATTGGTTTGTAACACGTACAATACACCATCCGTCCATCCATTCGCTTCCGCTTATCCTTTTTCAGGCTCGCGGCGGTGCGCTGGAGCCTATCCCAGGTACAATACACTTTAAAAATATATATAAGATCCAGTTTAACTCCCGTCAAAGCTTATACATTACATCTCTACATCACCTATCATTTTCTCATCAGGTATCTCATATCATCTTGTTATTGTTATGTTATGCTCCTTTGATATTTTGCTAGTTTGCGTGTTTTAAAACTCTTTTGTTTTTCTTTATATTTTTAGACTCTCATTTAAGCCAGATGTGTTAACCTGATCCCTGCGAAACACCAGCTCTCCGTGGATTTTGACCGCGAGTGACCGGATGTTGTTTCCGGCCTGAGGTTGCCTGAAATGCCGTGAGGCTCGTTTGAAAGATTGCGCCCGAGACCAACTCCGCCTCCAAGGCGTGCCTACCTTTAGCTGCCACCAGTGAGATATCAGAGCCGGGCTCCACATATCCAATCAGGAGCACGAGCAAGACAGCTTTTGCAGACTCTCCAGAAATATACAAGTCCTTACCAACTGCTCTGCAACCCAGTGTTTCTGGTCCCCTCACCAACATCGCTTTTTGAGATATTTTTTTTACGAACCACCAAAAAAGCAATTTTACCCCCCAGTACAGAAGACTGGATCTGAGGGCAGCAGCGGGGACAAATGATTGTAATGAAGCGACAGACATTTCATGGCTGGTCTTAGATAATTGTGAGTCATTGTGTCTTATGGTGAAAAGTACATAGTTTTGCAAGAGGCATACAAGCACTGTGGAAAAAGTAATCATAAAACTGTTTTTGTGAACACTTTGCTCCCTACGTTATGCTTTTAAAATTTGATACATGTAATGTGATCATCAAAGAACATGTTCTTTTTAAAAACACTCATTCTTATGCTTTTAAACTATGTCAGATTATCATAAAACACTTATTTGTATGTTATAATGTTTTTCTTACACCATGTGTAATTTTCATTCACACCTTGTTCATTGTATCAATGTGTAATTATGTATCTTTGATAAATAAATAAAATATTTAATCCTGTATTTGTGTACTTTCTGGTGATTCAATAAAAAATTAGTCACATATCGCTCTGATAAACACAGATGGCTGAAAGAAATGTTTGATGGAACAAAGGAAACAAGTGTCTTGCTGCTAAACTTTAAGTCACCAAGGTTTAAATGAGAAATTGCCACTAGGAAACTAGCAGCCCTATGTCTTTATGTAAAACATGAAAAACTCCATATCTGGGATATTTGTTCTTACAAAGGTGTACTAATTTCTTTGTTATGGTACTCTACTGTTCCAATGAAACGAAAGAAAATATCCTGACCTATTTTCAGGGACAACAATGTTCATGTTAGACTGTGTTTTAAATCAGGTTGTGATCTTAAACTAACTATCACAGCACTGATTTTACAGTAATGTTCAACAGTTGTAATGTCAATTAGAATTCCAAACTGGCTTTTCTCTACTCAGTGTTATGGTGAAATTTAAACTTGTTCTTTTGTGTAATTGCACATGGCCCATCACAAAGCCCCTTAGTAAGCTGTACAGCATAAGTTTTCAATTCACTTTTTGTCAGAAACCTTCACAATAGCACAGCACAGTTTCTCCAAATGTGTGCTTCTTTTTCAGTCAGCGTGCTTTTAGAGCATCTACATTAGCTCATGTAGTAAAAGTACAATCAGTAAGTGTACTTTAACATTTGAGATTCCGAGTGACTCTTGCTTAGATCATGTGAACAATTTCATCAACCTTTTTTTGTATAATGCATCAAACCTGTTCAAATCACTTTATTTTCAATTTATATTAACTAATCTAGAGACAAGGAACTCCTTTTTAGCTTCTGTGATGCATTTACCTCTCGCACGTTAAACTAAATGTTAGTGTTCTCAGAGTTAACATGTCTTATGTTACCATCATGTATTTCTAAAACCCAGCCTCAGTCTATGCCCTATAGACTCTCACATGGAAACACCATTGATCTAGATATTCACAAATTTTATCAGGAGATTCTTAAGGTATTAAGTTTTTTTGTTTGTTTTAATGATTTACACAAAAAACTTCACATTTTTATATTTTTAAATGAAAGCGTCATGGAAAGACATTTTTTCTTTAGTGATGTTGCTTCAGCAATCTCAAATACTAATTATGCTGGGAATTTTTATGGTCAAACTATGTGATTTTCCAAATGTGTGTGTGTGTGTGTGTGTGTATGTGTGTGTGTGTGTGTGTGTGTGTGTGTGTGTGTGTGTGGAGTAAAATGACCTTCTTCTTATGATGTTGTCACCATCAATCATTCAGGATTAACAACACAAATTGTATCGATAGCAGAAACAGTCTGTCTTATAGTTCTCATACGTTACCACTACTTTTACAAGCACAGTCTTCTTCAGTTCTGTTTATGTAGCTTTTATGAAACTGATTTTCCATAGTACAAGTAGCATTTAATTTTTCTTTGCTCTCCAGTATAAATTCAAGAATTTGCAGGCTTTATTGAAACTGTCACAAATGTAACACTCAATGCCAAAAACAGGGTTGATCCATGCTTCTATGAACACTGATTCATATATCAACAGCTCTGAAAATCCCCCTTTTTTTTTTTTAAAGTAATGCAGAACAGGATCTCTGTTTCTCTAAAAATCCCAACCAAACTGGCAATCACCTTCTAGAGGAATTTCTTTCATTTATGTATTGATCACTTTGTTTATTGGTAATGCTTTTAGGTCACTGTTTTAGCATGTCTGCCTCATACTCCATTCAAACAGTTAGACACACGGTGGGGGTCTAGTAAGGAAGTTGGGGGAAGCAGACAACTCCACATGAAGAGTCTTTTTGTCTTTTCTCCACTGTAAGAGATAGCAAGGGAGTGTGAAACTTTCTTTGGGGGAAAGACCAAAGGTGTGAAAACAGCTGTGTACTGCCTTTTGTTCCTGTAGGAGGTATTTAACTGAGAGCCATGCTCACCCTCTGCCCCAGCGATGGCAGTCCCTCACCAAGCTTGATTTCTGTTCTTTCTCTTGATTAAAGAATGTTAGCTACCGCTCTTCGCTTCTCTGCAGGCTTTATTAAATGGAAAACTTCCACAACAACCTCAAAACAATGGTTTATGGCTCTTTATCATCTGCAACACCATGTAACACTTGGATGTTAGATTCTTTTACCAGTCAGTGTTGTTGGCCCCAACCCCCAGGCTCCAGGTGTCTGAGCTCTAACCCTGGCTGCCAAATGTGCCTCTGAGCCCTTTGTGCCTCAGGGGGACATTTGCTCCATACATTTGCTCCATACATTATGATGGAGCAGTCACAATACACGACAATACACACTCACGAGATGTAGTTTGATTTTTTTAACACAAAGTTTGTATGAAGTTCACCTTATCAGCTGAAAATATTAAAGCCAGAACTTACAACATCAAAAACCTTCTACTTCATGTACAGGGTTTCCAAGAAAGTTTTATTTGATGTAATGAGTTTCCAAAATTATTTTATTTGATGTAATGAAAAACATTACACTTTGATTCTAGTGAAAACAAAATTAATGAGTTTGATTCTTGCAATGCTTTTCCAAGAAAGTTTTATTGGATGCAACGGTTTTCCATAAACAATTTATTTGATGTCATGAAACCGATAGATTTGAACGGGGTAAAACAAATAACGAGATTGATTCTTGCAGTGCTTTTCCAAGAAAGTTTTGTTTGATGTAACGGGTTTCCAAAATTATTTTATTTGATGTAATGAAACCAATACATTTGATTCAAGTAAAACAAATAATTACATGGATTCTTGCAATGCTTTTCCAAGAAAGTTTTATTTGATGCAACGGTTTTCCACAAACAATTTATTTGATGTAATGAAACCAATAGATTTGAACGGGGTAAAACAATTAATGAGTTTGATTCTTGCAATGCTTTTCCAAGAAAGTTTTGTTTGATGCAACGGGTTTCCAAAAATATTTTATTTGATGTAATGAAAAACATTACACTTTGATTCTAGTGAAAACAAAATTAATGAGTTTGATTCTTGCAATGCTTTTCCAAGAAAGTTTTATTGGATGTAACGGGTTTCCAAAAAAGTTTTATTTCAAGTAAACAAACCAATACATTTGTTTGTAAAACCAATAATTACATTGATACTTGTAAAGAGTTTCCAAAAAGGTTTTGACTGGCAACAACGCTCACCTGCTAAATCCAACAGAACACCACTGGGACCTTATGTTTCACTCCATCTGACTGTGCAGGAGCTCAGTGTTGGGTATGGTAAATGGTCTGTTTCATATTCAGTGCTTTTAGACTCTTCCTGGTTGTTGATGTTTGTTTCTAAAGTTGTGTGTGTGTGTGATCAGAGGTGAAGCTGCTTTCTACAAAGTCTCAACAACAACATCTTTAGAAACAAACATCAAGAATCAAGAATCAAACTCATTAATTGTTTTACCCCGTTCAAATCTATCGGTTTCATGACATCAAATAAATTGTTTATGGAAAACCGTTGCATCCAATAAAACTTTCTTGGAAAAGCATTGCAAGAATCAAACTCATTAATTTTGTTTTCACTAGAATCAAAGTGTAATGTTTTTCATTACATCAAATAAAATAATTTTGGAAACTCATTACATCAAATAAAACTTTCTTGGAAACCCTGTACATGAAGTAGAAGGTTTTTGATGTTGTAAGTTCTGGCTTTAATATTTTCAGCTGATAAGGTGAACTTCATACAAACTTTGTGTTAAAAAAATCAAACTACGTCTCGTGAGTGTGTATTGTCGTGTATTGTGACTGCTCCATCATAATGTATGGAGCAAATGTATGGAGCAAATGTCCCCCTGAGGCACAAAGGGCTCAGAGGCACATTTGGCAGCCAGGGTTAGAGCTCAGACACCTGGAGCCTGGGGGTTGGGGCCAACAACACTGACTGGTAAAAGAATCTAACATCCAAGTGTTACATGGTGTTGCAGATGATAAAGAGCCATAAACCATTGTTTTGAGGTTGTTGTGGAAGTTTTCCATTTAATAAAGCCTGCAGAGAAGCGAAGAGCGGTAGCTAACATTCTTTAATCAAGAGAAAGAACAGAAATCAAGCTTGGTGAGGGACTGCCATCGCTGGGGCAGAGGGTGAGCATGGCTCTCAGTTAAATACCTCCTACAGGAACAAAAGGCAGTACACAGCTGTTTTCACACCTTTGGTCTTTCCCCCAAAGAAAGTTTCACACCCCTTGCTATCTCTTACAGTGGAGAAAAGACAAAAGACTCTTCATGTGGAGTTGTCTGCTTCCCCAACTTCCTTACTAGACCCCACCGTGTGTCTAACTGTTTGAATGGAGTATGAGGCAGACATGCTAAAACAGTGACCTAAAAGCATTACCAATAAACAAAGTGATCAATACATAAATGAAAGAAATTCCTCTAGAAGGTGATTGCCAGTTTGGTTGGGATTTTTAGAGAAACAGAGAGTGAGAGAGATCCTGTCCTGCATTACTTTAAAAAATAACGGGGGGTTTCAGAGCTGTTGATATACGAAGCAGTGTTCATAGAAACATAGATCAACCCTGTTTTTGGCATTAGGTGTTACATTGTGACCGTTTCAATAAAGCTGCAAGTTCTTGCATTTATATTGGAGAGCAAAGAAAAATTAATTGCTACTTGTACTATGGAAAATCAGTTTTATAAAAGCTACATAAACAGAGCTGAAGAAGACTGTGTTTGTAAAACTAGCGGCGGCAGCTAACATTCTTTAATCAAGAGAAAGAACAGAAATCAAGCTTGGTGAGGGACTGCCATCGCTGGGGCAGAGGGTGAGCATGGCTCTCAGTTAAATACCTCCTACAGGAACAAAAGGCAGTACACAGCTGTTTTCACACCTTGGTCTTTCCCCAAAGAAAGTTTCACACTCCTTGCTATCTCTTACAGTGGAGAAAAGACAAAAGACTCTTCATGTGGAGTTGTCTGCCTCCCCAACTTCCTTACTAGACCCCCACCGTGTGTCTAACTGTTTGAATGGAGTATGAGGCAGACATGCTAAAACAGTGACCTAAAAGCATTACCAATAAACAAAGTGATCAATACATAAATGAAAGAAATTCCTCTAGAAGGTGATTGCCAGTTTGGTTGGGATTTTTAGAGACACAGAGAGTAACAGAGAGCCTGTTCTGCACTACTTAAAAAAAAAAAAGGATTTTCAGAGCTGTTGATATACGAAGCAGTGTTCATAGAAACATTGATCAACCCTGTTTTTGGCATTGAGTGTTACATTTGTGACAGTTTCAATAAAAGCCTAAAAATTGTTGCATTTATACTGGAGAGCAAAGAAAGATTAAATGCTACTTGTACTATGGAAAATCAGTTTCATAAAAGCTACATAAACAGAACTGAAGAAGACTGTGTTTGTAAAACTAGTGGTAACGTGTGAGAATTATAAGACTAATTAAGTTTTAAGACTGTTTCTGCTATCGATACAATTTGTGTTGTTAATCCTGAATGATTCACGGTGACAGCATCATAAGGTCATTTTACTACACACACACACACACACACACACACACACACACACACTTGGAAAATCACATAGTTTGACCATAAAATCCCAGAATAATTAGTATTTGAGAATGTGGCAGCAACATCATTAAAGAAAAAATGTCTTTCCATGACGCTTTCATTTAAAAATATAAAAATGTGAAGTTTTTGTGTAAATCATTAAAACAAACAAAAAACTTAATACCTTAAGAATCTCCTGATAAAATTTGTGAATATCTAGATCAATGGTGTTTCCATGTGAGAGTCTATAGGGCATAGACTGAGGCTGGGTTTTAGAAATACATGATGGTAACATAAGACATGTTAACTCTGAGAACACTAACATTTAGTTTAACGTCATGAGAGGTAAATGCATCACAGAAGCTAAAAAGGAGTTCCTTGTCTCTAGATTAGTTAATATAAATTGAAAATAAAGTGATTTGAACAGGTTTGATGCATTATACAAAAAAAGGTTGATGAAATTGTTCACATGATCTAAGCAAGAGTCACTGAATCTCAAATGTTAAAGTACACTTACTGATTGTACTTTTACTACATGAGCTAATGTAGATGCTCTAAAAGCACGCTGACTGAAAAAGAAGCACACATTTGGAGAAACTGTGCTGTAACTTCTCATACTGTGAAGTTTTCTGACAAAAGTGAATTGAAAACTTCTGCTGTACAGCTTACTAAGGGGGTCCTTTGATGGGCCATGTGCAATTACACAAAAGAACAAGTTAAATTTCACAATAACACTGACTGGAGAAAAGCCAGTTTGGGATTCTAATTGAAATTACAACTGTAATCAGTAAAATCAGTGCTGTGATAGTTTAAGATCAAAACCTGATTTAAAACACAGTCTAACATCAACATTCTTGCCCTGAAAATAGGCCAGGATGGCTGAAAAATGTACTTTAAAATGAGATTTTCTTTTGTTTCATTGGAACAGTAAAGTACCATAACAAAGAAATGAGTACACCTTTGTAGATATCACTGATATGGAGTTTTTCATGTTTTACATAAAGACTTAGGGCTTCTAGTTTCCTAGTGGCATTTTCTCATTTAAACCATGGTGACTTAAAAGTTTAGCAGCAAGACACTTGTTTCCTTTGTTCCATCAAACATTTCTTTCAGCCATCTGTGTTTATCAGAGCGATATGTGACTAATTTTTATTGAATCACCAGAAAGTACACAAACACAAGATTAAATATTTTATTTATTTATCAAAGATACATAACTACACATTGATACAATGAACAAGGTGTCTATAAAATTACACATGGTGTAAGAAAAACATTATAACATACAAATAAGTATTTTATGATAATGTGACATAGTTTAAAAGCATAAGAATAAAAGTTTTAAAAAGTCATGTTCTTTGATGATCACATTACATGTATCACATTTTTAAAAGCATAACGTAGGGAGCAGAGTGTTCACAAAAACAGTTTTATGATTACTTTTTCCACAGTGCTTGTATGCCTCTTGCAAAACTATGTACTTTTCACCATAAGACACAATGACTCACAATTATCTAAGACCAGCCATGAAATGTCTGTCGCTTCATTACAATCATTTGTCCCCGCTGCTGCCCTCAGATCCAGTCTTCTGTACTGGGGGTAAAATTGCTTTTTGGTGGTTCGTAAAAAAAAATCTCAAAAAGCGATGTTGGTGAGGGACCAGAAACACTGGGTTGCAGAGCAGTTGGTAAGGACTTGTATATTTCTGGAGAGTCTGCAAAAGCTGTCTTGCTCGTGCTCCTGATTGGATATGTGGAGCCCGGCTCTGATATGTCACTGGTGGCAGCTAAAGGTAGGCACGCCTTGGAGGCGGAGTTGGTCTCGGGCGCAATCTTTCAAACGAGCCTCACGGCATTTCAGGCAACCTCAGGCCGGAAACAACATCCGGTCACTCGCGGTCAAAATCCACAGAGAGCTGGTGTTTCGTAGGGATCAGGTTAACACATCTGGCTTAAATGAGAGTCTAAAAAATATAAAGAAAAACAAAAAGAATTTTAAAACACGCAAACTAGCAAAATATCAAAGGAGCATAACATAACAATAACAAGATGATATGAGATACCTGATGAGAAAATGATAGGTGATGTAGAGATGTAATGTATAAGCTTTGACGGGAGTTAAACTGGATCTTATATATATTTTTAAAGTGTATTGTACGTGGGATAGGCTCCAGCGCACAGCGCGAGCCTGAAAAAAGGATAAGCGGAAGCGAATGGATGGACGGATGGTGTATTGTACGTGTTACAAACCAATGTGATATTTTTAAATGCAAGGATTGAGAGAATGGTAAAAAGGAAAATGCAAAAATGTAGTTAGAGAGGAAGATGAACACTTACCGAGTGATATGCACATAGGGAAAGCGACGCGAGTTGTTGTTGATCCCTGGTTCTCGGTTGTTGCGAGCTCGTTTCCGCAGGCTCTTCTGCACTTCGGGCGTAGCGATGAGGCTCAAAACACCCCAATTAGACAAAGTAAAGGCGATCCGCGGTGTGAGGGGACCAAAACTTTCACCTCCTTTTAGCTGGTAGAAAAGATTTTGCTCTCTCTTAGGCTGAAGGCATAGCCCCAAAATCGGAATCTCTCTTGCATAGGGTTTTTTTTTTTTTCCGGTAGAAAAGAAGAGTTACATTTAGGCCTAAATGTTAAATTATTTAACCTGAGTGAGAGCCAGCTGTCCATGCTTCCGAAGTCAGATGGCTTGTGAGAGACCGAAGAAAGTCTTAACCTGAGCGGGGTCGTGAAAATCCAAGCTGAGCGCGATTGGGTGAGCGGGTGCGAATGGAGCCGCCCTTTTGTTATGTGATTGGCAGCGGGGCACCTGGGAGGCGGAGTGGATCTCCGGCGCAAATTTCAAACGAAAACCAGAATCATTAAGCAGTAGATGGTGGAGCGAACAAGAAGGAAAAGACACTGCTCTGGTTGCGGGCCGGTGCGGCTCGGAGCGAAGGGAGAACTTAGACTCTGAGCGGAATTTGAGAAAAAAAAAAGACTAAGGATTTGGTTTCAGGATTTGCCCTGTTATCGAGTATAAGGTTTTGGGTATACGGGGTTCCCTACAGGTTATTTCTAGGGTTTTTGTTTTGCGTATTTTGGAGAGAAACCGCGGAGGTTTTTTTTTGTTTTGTTTTGTTTTCAGGAGGATTCGCCGGTTATGTGCCTAAGGATCGCGAGTAAGAACTTAGACACGGAGCTAGTGATAGGGCTGTTTTTGAGAAAAAGACTAAGGATTTGGTTTCAGGATTGGGGATAGGAGGGTGCCTACAGGTTATTTCTAGGGGTTTTGGAGAAAAACGCGGAGGGTTTTGAGGAGTTTGTCCCTGCTTATTTGTCTAAGGATCGGGTGGGACCCGCGGAGATCGCGAGTGTTTTTGTGACTCTGAGTTTGATTTTAAATTTCTTTGTTTGGATTAAACAAATGCATATAAATTGAAATAAACTTTTCCCACAAGGCATGCACCCTGTATGTCTGGCCATACTGAACGTTACAAAAGCACAAGTTTAACTAAGCACATTTATACTGGTTTAACACATTTTCACCCATAAACACGGAGCCCCCACAGAAGCACGGTCCCGAGTCAGGCGCGCGCACGAGCGCGCCTGACACACAGGCGCGCTCGTGCGCGCCCTGTGCACTCATGCGCTGTCATGCGCTGACCCACCACCAGATGGCGTTTCTTTAGGGGAAAAGGAAAAAGTTTTATTGGATTAAAAAATAAAAGAGTGCTATTTGATATAAAAACTTTTCTAAAATAAGCAATTAGTTCTTATTTTGGGGGGAAGAAAAGCAATGAACTAGCATATTTTGGATGAATATCATAATTTTATGAAAATCATAATTTTTATGAATATCATAATTTAATTATTATCATAATTTAATTATTATCATAATTTAATTACTTCCTGAGCTCATGAATAATTCATAGAACCTAACACTCAAAAAGCTCATGAATATTTTGACAGAAGGGGTCTAATATCCCTCCTTCTGTTAATTCAAAACAGTCCAACAAGTTTGACTGCAGCTTAAACTCGGTCACATAGTGGCATGTAACAGACATGTAACTTGTTGATGTGCTGGAGGTCCAGCAGTCAGTTGTTAAGCACACAGCAGGTGCTGTCTTGATTTTTTCCTGAACATCAGCTCTTATCTTCTGAAACAAATCGGGCATCAGCTGTCTGGATACTGTACTTCTACTGGGAAGAACATATGAAGGATCAAGTGCCTTGGTGAATTCCCTAAATCCTCTGTCATCAACGATTGAAAAGGGCTGAAAATCTTGGGCAATCATTTTAACCAGAGCCTGGTCAACCTTGCTCTGCTGAAGTGGCATCATGGGCCTTGACACAAATGCTCCCATGTAAGACTGCCTCTGTCTCCTTTTTGCTGATTGTTGTCCTTGCCCTGCTGTGTGTGTGCTTGTATTTTCTTGCTGAGTACTTGTTGAGCTGCTGGAATAAACAGGTGATGTGACTGCTGTTGATAATGCTGCTGTTGAAGATTGTTGCTCCTGCTGCTGGCCGCTAGGTTGTCCAATGGTAGTAGCTGGGTTTTGACTGTGCTGTTGTTGTAGCATGACTGTGGGGTGCTTGCTACTGAGATGTCTTCTCATATTTGATGTGCTTCCCCCTCGAAAAGACAAAACTGCCTTGCAAATGTTGCATTGTGCATGTGTTGCACTTTTCATTTCAAAATGCATCCAAATATCACTTCTTCGACGACTATCCATTTTTCCTCGTATCATTAAGTCGCACTGCCTGCAAACAACACCGTAGTACCGCCCCCTTGCCCCATACACGTGGAAAAAAAACACAAACACCTTTAGAATTTTCTGTTTTTTTATCATTAGTATTTTCCTCAAATGTGTCACATATATATTTTCTTATCTAAATAATTTAGTGAAATAGTGAATTTCTAATTTTTTAACTTACATTATTGCAGCAGCAGAATGCGAGTCTGAGTATTTTTTTTTTTTAATAGCGGTGGAACTGAGTTTATATATTTTTTCCTTTAGTTTGCTTATAATCTTTGCAAAAAAACAATGTGTAGAATGAATGTTATACTGCGTCAGTCAGACTATCGGACTTCATCTTAGGTGAAGGAGCGACTCTTCCACGGTAACACGCTCTGAGTTTCAACAGCTGAGAACCGGGAGGGAGGGGTGAGTATGTCGTATGAAGCACGAGGATCCACTGAGCTGTGTGCCAGGGGGCGCTAATGCACCTTAACGTTGGTTGCTAACCAAGAAGAAGAAGAAGAAGCTGTGAATCGGGAGGGAGGGGGTGAGTGAGTGAGTGATTCCTCTATGCTACGATTCAGCACAGGAAGGGAGGGGGTGAGTGAGTCAGTGATTCGTTCAACTCGTTTGAGCTCTGAGCCAGGAGGGAGGGGGTGAGTGAGTCAGTGAGTGATTCACGTACTCTACGATTCAGCACAGCAAGGGAGGGGGTTAGCGAGTCCTGAGTGATTCACGTACTCTACGATTCAGCACAGGAAGGGAGGGGGTGAGTAACTCAAATGTGCTGTTAGCATGTTAGCTGAGCGATGCTACAGTGAACCGAGGAGCTATTTTCTTGATGTGAGGTTTCTACTCAGGGTTTTTTCTTCCAGTTCAGAGCAGAAATGTTTTTGTTAAGAAACTGGCTGTTGTTTTTTCCCCCCATAATTTTAATTATAAGCTAGATATATTTCTACTAATGGAATTAGTTTGCTAACAGCAACAGGGATGAGTCAGTGAGACAGTTGGGCTTGTGAATCATGATTCACGAGTCAGTAAAGTGATTCTCGAGTATTGAACGATTCGTTCACGAATCGAACATCACTAACTGGTACTTCTGTTGTAAGATTGACAAGAAAAACATCACGCTACCCTGCAAACCTGAGGGAAATCTCACTTATGCAGAAAAAGAACAATTCCACCATCACGCCGGGGTCTTTCTTTGTGGAGTTTGCATGTTCTACCCGGGTTTGTGTGGGTTCTCTCCGGTACTCTGGCTTCCTCCCACAGTCCAAAGACATGCAGTTAGTGGGGTTAGGTTAACTGGTAACTCTAAATTGCCCATAGGTGTGAATCTGAGTGCACGTGGTTGTCTGTCTCTCTGTGTCAGCCATGCGACAGACTGGCAACCTGTCAAGGATGTACGCAGCCTCTCGCTGGGAGACAGCTGGCATAGGCTCCAGCCCCGGCAACCCTGAAAAGGATAAGAGAAGAGAATGGATGGATGATCCATATAAGAGTGTTGAAGATTAAAGATCACCCTTCCACCATGTTTTTAGAATTAGGACACATCGCCCCCTGCAGGTAGCATATATGTATGTATTCACCCTTTAGTAGTACTATGCTTACAGCTTTGAGCAATCCACCCACATCAATACTTGCTCGTTTTGATAACATTTCCACACGGTGTTTCAAATAAGTTTACATTCATAGCAGTGAATGTCACATCTGTATTTGAGAGACTGACTTTTTTTTCTGAGGTAACTATGCTCCAAATTGCAAAATGGTAAATGGTCACAAACCAGCAATCTAAGGAGAGCTCCTCAGACCATCATTTCCTTGGTCACGTTTTCTAGCCACTCCAGTTCCTAAACCTTTTCCAGTTCTACCACTGAGGCATTCCCAAAGCAGTGAAAGATGTAGTCTAGCTTTATATCCACTTTGGTCAAAACTGTGTAACATGTTTCTATTAAGCTTCATATTCTCTGTAGCCTAATGACATTTTGCTTCCATGTTTTGTTAAAAGAGGCGGGACAGAGTCTCCCATGTTTCCACTTGCATCACATCTGAGTCGGGGTAAATGGTCTTGACATTCAACCTTACGTTTTGAGAATAATACAGAGTACTAAAGCAGAGTTGTGAGTATGGTTTTTTTGCTAATAGTAAATTTTTTTATTCTTAATCAAACACATAATGTCATGAAGCGCAGTTCATACACTAAAGCGGGACCCAAAAGCAAACTCAATACCCTTAATGTGAGCAAGTACAGATTTTATTGATTTAACAAAAGGTGACCCAGAACAACCAAGGAAGCAAAATCACGCAACTGAAGGAAACCTGGAAGACAAAATACACAGCGAAGCTGTATTCGGGACCATGGGAGGCTGCAACAGAAAGGGAAGAAAATTACTGGTGAGCAGGGAAATGAAGAGACACAACGAGGCAGGGCTATAGTAATCTGGCTTACGATGAGAGCCGGACCGTGGGACTCGGAGGGGGGGAAGCGTGTCCGTGGGAGGCAAATACGAGGAGGCAGGGATGAGGATAGATGGTGCACTCAGAGATCCGAGCAGGCATGAGGATAGGCCGGTGGCAGGCACAAAACGCCAGATAGTAACCTGGGCACACAGAGGCAGAATTAACACAGTTCATGCAACACTTGGATATACACAAAGCTTTGCAGGGAGCCTAGTTACCACTGATGGGTGACTAACGGACTGGCGTGGAGCATCCGTCAGCGCAGGGTTAAATAGTCCTCCTGGTAATCACCTGGAATGGGACGCAGGTGTGATGGTGATGGCCCAGTCCGGGGGTGTGGCCACCAGGGCATCCCACACACTGCCCAGACACAGAGCCACGGACCATAACACATAAATCAAACTACAAGTCTGATTAATATGTTAAATGATAAATGAGCTTGAGTAGTGAAAATGAATCTTCTAATGTCTGAATTCTGTGTGTGGACTTTTGTGTTTCTGCAGGAATGTGAACAGATAAGAAATGTATCACCAAGCCATCAATATAGATGATACCCTCGTTTGGCTCTTGACCAAGGCGGTCGCACTTTTCTCCCTCTCCCTTGTCTTTCCTGCTTGGCTTCTCATGTCCTTGTCTAGTCTCGTCTACTTGGAAAATGGTGAGAGCGACACGCAGGAGTCACTAGGGAATTTCTGACTTTAAAAATCTATGATTTAGTAAAATATATTGGATAGAGTACAGTGATGTGAAAAAAGTGTTTGCCCTCTTCCTGATTTCCTTTTTTTTGGGGGGGGGGGTGTTTGTCACGCTTAAATTTTTTCAATCATAAATATTGGCCAAAGACAACACAAGTAAACACTAAATACATTTTCTAAATGAAAATGTTTATTATTATTAAAGGCAGAAAAAAATCAAACACTAAATGGCACAATGTTAAAAAGTGATTGCCTCCTAAACCTAATAACTGGTTGGGCCTCCCTGAGCGGCAACAACTGCAATCAAGTGTTTGCAATAACTGGCAATGAGTGTTTTACAGCACTGTGGAGGTATTTTGGCCCACTCATCTTTGCCGAATCGTTACAATTTAGACACATTGGAGAGTTTTCCAGCATGAACCACGTTTTCAGGTTTCATCACAGCATATCAATCGGATTCAAGTCTGGACTTGGACTTCATTTTGTTTTTATGAAGCCATTCAGAGGTGGACTTGCTGGTGTGTTTTGCTCATTGTCCAGAATCCGAGTGTGCTTCAGCTTGAGGTCATGAACAGATGGGTGGACATTCTCCTTTAGGATGTTTTAGTTGACGGCAGAATTCATGGTTCCATTCACCAAAGCAAGTCCTCCAGTTCCTGGGGCAGCAAAACAGACACTCACACTATCACCCATTCATAAAATATGCATCTTGAGAATATATCTACTATCTAATACAATCAAACATACACTGCTTCAAGACTATTCATGTTTCCACTGTTAGTTTGAGTCTTTTGAGTTATTATTGTATGGGGGCCATTCATCAGAGGGAGAAGATTTACAAAAATCAGTACAGATATTCAATAAAAACACATTGCCCAATTTGCACTTCGTGCGTCCGCCCTCCATCACTAACCCAGGTATGGGTTACACGGCAGTAGTCCAGATAGACATCTCCAGATCTGACTCTCAATCCAGCGTTCCGACGCCAGCCACGACATGTAATCTCGTCATTCTGTCCTGGGTTTTCTCAGAGCATCCCCCACAGTGAGAAATGCCCCGAACCCTTCATGTAATCTATTTTTTACATTCTATTTAAGTATTTTTTCTTTATTCATTTTTAAAGAGGTCTGACATTAATAAGGCCTAAGGGTGGTTAGTGACAGTGTTGCCAACTCCTCAGTAAGGAAAATCGCTATTGGCTGTCCTAAAAGTCGCTAGAAGTCGCTGAATGAAGTCATTGCGTAATTTGCATAACTGGTCATGCTAATGTGATTGTAACCTACCTACGTTGTTGAAGAGAGAAATAACAACGTGGAACAAGACATAAAGTGAGTAAAGCACGTCTTAAATGCATTTAGAATTTATTTAGAACTACAAATTAAATTTCTTTTAGCAATTATTGTTTTTTAATGTCACAATTCTAACCCTGCTCCTTTATCCGGGTTTGGACCGGCAAAAGTGACACTCTGGTGGAGTTACTTTGTGTGTGTGTGTGTGTGTGTGAGTGTGTGTGTTTATAAGTAGTTTTAAACCTTGTGATCCACAAAACAGCATAACAGTAAAAGAAGAATTGACTGCGTTACAGTCAGTGCGGGGAGCGGCCGCTTTGCTCGTCGGCGCGATTCATTTGCCGTTTGAACGCATAGATGTGAACATCTCCTGCCCTGATAGCAGCTGGGGGAGGACTATCGTCCGCCTGTGAGCGCTTTGGCACGAGTGAGGTGCACCCGCTGCTTGTTGAGAGTAAGAGCGATACGCGCTTTCACCTCAAAAAGTCGTCATAAATAAGGCTCCAATAACACCAGAAAAAGTCGCCAGATTTGTCGCTAGTCGCTTTATAGAAAAAAAGTCCCTAAGGGGGTCTGAAAACTCACTAAATATAGCGACAAAGTCGCTAAGTTGGCAACACTGGTTAGTGAAATAGAACTTAGTTTTGTTTGTTTCTTTTAATTGGTTAATCAAACATTATTTTAACAGGGGAGGGGGATTAGTTTTTCACAGGTCCAGGTAAGCTTGGCTAGCTTTTTCCTTTAATAAATTAAACAGACATACAAATATAATTTGTTTGATCCCACACTGAGGAGATTAACTTGTTACAGCAGCAGAAGGGGCAGGAAGAAAAGAGAATTAGCGATATACTGGGCAAAAAAGCCCAAATCAATGCTTTATAAAGATGGTTGTTATATACAATAGCATACACCCATGTTATTATTATTATTATTATTATTTGCTTATGTTCATAAAGTGCAGTGAGAGTGACAATAATACACATGTATTTTTTAACCCATATTTCACTAACTGGGCCCACGTCCTCATTTTAGGTTTGACAATGTTTTAGTAGGTAAAGCTGAATGCTTGGACATGAATTGAGCTGAGGTTTGGGGAAGGCCTCGAAGGGGACTGGCGATGGCTCCCGGGCCTGCCTGGCAGATCCCCATGTACTAAAGAGAAGTGAAGAAGTTAAAGAATTGAAAAGGGGAGGGAGGGAGGCTGGGGCATGTAAACGAGAATGAACCTATATAGGTGAGAACCGGAAGGAGCGTGTTAGGAGGCATGGTCCCACTCCTGAAATTCCGATACTTAATCTCCAATTATCCTGTGTGCCTATTGTACAGCCTGACAATAGGACTCAGTTTTACACTATGGCTGTAACAGACACTGCTGAAAGAGCTGCTCAGGGCCTCCACAGTCTCATGCAGGTGGAGAGAGGTGTTGTCCATAATGCACATTAGCTTGGCTAACATCCTCCTCTCACTCAACTCCTCTATGGAGCCTAGGGGACTGTCCAGGAGTCTTTATAGTGCAACAGCACATGTAAGATATTATAATAATGCGTAAAGAATTAATAATATAGAGCTGGACAGAACTGAGAAAGCAACATTAGCAGTGGACATGCTGCTTTGTAAAACCGTTACCCCACCCCAAAGTGGCCTGGTATCCCATACTCTCAGAGCACTCTACACAGGATACCCCAAGGGAAACAGTCAAACGAGCTCTCAAAGTCCACTTCCTTCACAGAGGGTTACCGTAGGTGGTACGTGTGTGTCCACTTCCTTCACAGAGGGTTACTGTAGGTGGTACGTGTGTGTCCACTTCCTTCACAGAGGGTTACCGTAGGTGGTATGTGTGTGTCTACTATTTGTTTCACCATTTGTTTCACCATCCTCTAAAATGGATTCTCGATATTGAGACACAATATCTGTCAGTGCCCCCCAGGGTGGCTGTGGCTACAATGTAGCTTGCTATCACCAGTGTGTGAATGTGTGTGTGAATGGGTGGATGACTGAATGTGTAAAGCGCTATACAAATACAGGCCATTTATCATTTACCATTCCATAGTTTTTTGATGTGTTACTTAACAATACATCTGTTTTCTGTTCCCACAGGAATCTCTTCTTCCTCTTTACTTGTTCCTCTTCACGGTTATTACGGTTATTTCAGCACAACTTGTATGAACCCATTTGTACTCAATTTGAACTATAACCCTAACCTCCAGTATTAGAAATGCTTACAGCATGAGTATCCTGGAAACCTTCAGATACATGTAGAGAATTAAAGTGGTAGGTTTAATCTTTAACTAAAATATCTAACATGACTGTTTTGTATGAATGGGTTAAACTTTGCACTGTCCACCTGCACGGTGCAGATGTAGAACTGAATATCTGGACCAGATCCATTTGATCATGACCAAGGGGAGCATCACTTGATTATCCGGAGAGATAAGCTTGAGTCAGCATGAATCTGAAAATAATGTATGCAGAACACATCAGCTAATATATTTCATTTAGATAAGTGCTCAGTGCCTGCATTTAACATGTTTGCAGGAGTTTTGGGATTGGGCAGTTTAACGAGATCGGTTTTGCTGCTTTTGCAATGTTAATGTTACTGTCAATCAAGAAAGAAGAAGCAGCTGCCGTGGTTTAACCTCCTAGGACCTGCCGTCCACATATGTGGACATCACATTTTTGGTTATTTTGACCAAAATACTCAATTTTGCTCTACATGGGCCTGATATCCACTTACGAGGACATTATACTGCTACTGTTCTATCAAAATTTTAAATGAATATCCTCATTTGTGGCTCTCATTTTTCTTAAAAACAAAAATAAGGTAAAAAAAAAAAAAAATTTCTGGAAATTCTTTGTTTTTACATTCATCTGGCCCCAATATGCCCAAATATCAAAGAGAAATTAAAAATGCATGCCGTGGAAGAGTTCGGGTCTTAGTAGGTTAATGTAGGTGTAACATAATAAAACTCTTAACCAGTCACTTCACCCTCTTTAAATAAGCTTTCTTTAGTCCATACCTCCTACTCTGGACTACAGTATCCCATTTGAGTAGCATTGCACATGGATTTGATTTAAATTAAAAATAAAAAACGTATGTGAAGTAGATTTTGACTCCGTGGGGCAGGAAGTAAGGAGGACCCAAATGCAGGTGCTTAGAGCCGTTTATTTGGCTGAATATCCAGGTACAAGAATGGATCAGGCAATACAAAGGAAACTAAAATGTCAAATTACAGAAACTGAACTGAGCTAAACTAATCACAGACACACAAAAAACTCCAGGGAAGAGCAGACAATCCGACCAATAGAGATGGTAAGCTCGAAATAGATGTTTCAACACTGTCTTGAGCGTCTGAAGTGCAGATTCAAAACACTGCTCCAAAGTGCATTTCAAAACACCCAGATCATGTGAACATGACTAAACGAGGTTTTGGAGCGCGTCACCCCAGTTTCGACAGGTGGCATACCGAGTGCTTCTAGGTGCCGCCAGATACCATACTATTCTCTGTTTTTTTTCTACTTTCACCAGAAAACTTTATTTGGTGTATCAAGTTCAATTCAATTCAATTCAATTTTATTTATATAGTGCCAAATCACAACTTTTCAGGTGATGTCATCCTCACTATGACCCATTACTCACATACTGTGCTGCCATAAGGAATATATTTATACTGTTAAAACATATTAGGAAAACAAATCCATTAATTACAGGTGATCTCTTAACATTTTTAGTGGGAAATCACTTTTCCTTTTTTTTTTAAATTCTCACTTACACTTCTGGTTTGAAGAAAACAGAAACAGGAGGCCTCATGTTCACTTTAACCAAAACGCCAGACTCACAGTAAAACATCATGCCAGTGTTACAGGATGCAGCATTCATTGCACCATAAACTTCAGGAAGGTTCTTCATGGTTCAGAATATTATCAAGCTAGAACAACTATGCCAGGTTCTAGCTTGATAGCATGAAGAACAGACTTGGTGACATGAACATGATCAGCCAAACACATCCAAAGTTGAGGGCTGTGCACAAAAGGTCAACTGACCCCACAAACAGCTGTAAACCTGTGTGGTTACTACAGTAAACACAGCAGTCTTTTCCTAATGTGTTTTTCTTTATAAATTGACTTTTTGTAAGCAACATGAATGTTAACATTATTTTTCTTCAAAATAGGTATTGATCACAATTGCTGGCTGTCTGGTATAATAAGTAGCTTTAATTGGAATTGTGCAGCGCTTTTCTATGTCATTGTTTTACAGATCAGCATCATCAAACCCAGCTGGGTTTCATATTGTTTGGAAGCGTAACCTAGCCTTTATAATGTCTGAATTGGTTAAATTCAATCCAATTCAATTTTATTTGTACAGCACCAAATCACAGCAACAACATTCTCCCCAACTTTCTGTGTAGCAACCCCCCCCCAATGAAGGATGACACTTTAATGATGAAGTTTTGAAGGTTTAATGGCAGTAAACCATCAATCTGACCGTAAGAGCTGGAGATGTATACATAGAAACAGTGTGTAAGCAAAAAAAAAAAAAAAATCCACACTCTTACAATCGTAAACCTTATAACATAAAGTAAGCTTCAACATAAAATTTAACAAATATAGCCTCTGTCACACAAACATCTAAACATGTCCTTATTTATGTTGTAAACATACCTTGTGCCTCTATCAAGGGGGCTGCTAATGACGAAAGAAATCTCCATGGGCTCCGTTAAACCATCACATTTCAAACTCCCGCGACTGCCGCTGAAAAACTGCGCCAAAAACAGTTTTACAGGAAATCGTCCCACCAAAATAAAAGCGTCTACACCCAAACAGGAAGTTGGTAGTAGAAGACAGCGATGAGTGTCAAAATAAGGTGCAAGGAAGTAAATAAAGGCATTTAGGGTTATTTACATTCTGGGAATGGTACTCATGGCCGTTGATCAGTGGTCTTTGGTCAGTAGTTGTTGATCAATGATCATGAGAATTTTCACATTAATGATTAAGGAACTGACCTCCCAGCCCATTGTTCATTTAGTGGGCTGGTTTCAGTCTTTGTGCAAATGTACTGTTTATAAGGTTTGGGAAACCTGCAGTCAGCTGAGACTGAAGAAATCACTTGGATGAGTGACTAAATGTTTCTCCCACTGAAAATGCTACGTCCAGATGAACAGAATAAACTGTTGGGATTTACTTACGTGGATGATTGAGCATGCATCAAATCAAATCACTTTTATTGTCACGTCACATGTGCAGGTACACTGGTACAGTACATGCGAGTGAAATTCTTGTGTGCGAGCTTCACAAGCAACAGAGTTGTGCAAAAATACAATAACGTAAAACAAGCAAAATATAAGAATGGCTAAATCTGAAAGTAATAAATATATGTACAATATATAAGAGTATATGCATTACTGGATGTGTATACTAAATATGTTTTTCTACGTGTGTGTGTGTGTGTGTGTGTGTATACATATTTTACAAATTAAATAGAGTAAGCAATAAAATAAAATATATAAAATATAGAGGTTGGTAGTTGGACGTGCAAAACAGTGGCATTAATGTACAGTGTGGAGTGCATAATGTTGAAGTTCAAGACGCCCTTTGTGGTCACATGGCTTGTGGGCGACACCGACTATGAAGTGGCACAGTCAGACATGGGAGGAGCCACTCAGATTTATCACCTCAACCTCTTAAAAACATGGAGAGATGCTGAAACCGCTTCTCTGGTAGAGACCTCAGACCCCAACAGCTACTGAAATAGGGGGAAAGCATAATTAGTGTGACAGGAGTCAGCTGTTTCTGCTAGCCTCCTCTGGCGCTGCCCCATGAACATTCCGTTGCTCCACCCCTCCCCTGCAGACACACACCCCGGGACATACCACTATCGCCTGACTTAGGCTGATAACAAATGAAACTGTTTTTTTTTTTTTTTTTTAGGGTGGATGAATTACACTATGAAATAAGACATTATCGTTAAGTTTTTAATTAAATTGGCTACGCAGATAAGCTACATCAAAACATCCCCGGGCTGTAGGAAAAGGAAGTTATACTCTACTGCAGAGAGAGCCAATACCAAGTGAGAGCCAATCTAAGTACGTAAATAGTTTTTACAGGTTACTCCATTCTCTCAAAATAAACACCTATCGTCATATTCTTCTTGTTTTGTACAATAAAAATACAAGTAATGTCCATATGCACACTGTAGACTGTGCCACTATTTTACTCCTCCTTGTAACATCCTCAGCAATGAAGTTGTGGCGTAGGCTAAAAGATCTCAAAAAGCAAAACACATCCCACAATCTAAAGAAACAACTAAGAAACAAATTCTTTGCTATCTATAAGTCTGTAAAGGGTTTAAAAACAATTTCTAAGGCTCTGGGATTCCAGTGAACCACAGGGAGCCATTATCCACAGAGAAAATAGGAGCAGTGTTGAAACTTCCCAGTAAAGGCTGTACGACCAAAAATACTCAAAGAGCGCATTGTTGACTCATCAAGGAGGTCACTCAGAACCCAGAACAATATTTAAAGAACTGCAGGCCTCATTTGTCTCATTTATGGTCAGTGTGCAAAAATAGAATCTGTGGGGGAGTTTCAGAATGAAAAGCCACAAAAACAATAGACTTGTTTCACATTTGCTAACACCTAAAACGGGATGGTCATGCTCAAACTCTCCAATGTGGTTAAAATAAAACACTTCTGCAAAGGAGAGTGGGAAGGAAATTCTCCACAGCACCATGAAAGTCTCACTGCAGTTCTTGCTGCCATTGCAGTTATTAGGTTAGGGGTGATTTACTTGTTCACACAGGGACAGGAAGCTTTAGATAACTTTTGTCCCCTTAACAAAAAAAAAACAAAACAAAACAAAAAAACATCATTTAAAAACAAAATTTTATTGTAATCCTTTATAAATCTTCTGCATCTATAAAGCTCAGTAAGTCTATAAAACTTGCAAAGATGTAGCCTAAAAATGTAAACCTGAAAAACAGATGACACAAAAAATTACACTTCTCTGCTTTTCTATACAATTTCCAGGACTTTCTTTAAAAGTTGTTTGTGTAGAAAAATTAGCAAATTCAGATGGTCTCAAAGGATTTTACTGGGCCCTGAGAAACTGCAGCTACTGAAAACTACAGGCATGTTTGTGAGTTAAAATCACATAAGAAAGTATTCATAATGTCCCAAGAGTGTTTGAAAATGTATTTTCCATCCCCTTTCTTAATCTGAACCACTGAACTCGATGATGCATTCCAAAGATGCAGAAAAGAAATTGGCATAGTATGAAGAAAAACACTGGCCTGCAGATTTCTCTCCAGTGGTATCATGTCTTGTAGTTTTGCACTCATAAAACCGTTTAGGAGATATTTTAATAATGCTGTTTAAAGAAACAGAAATGTATTCAAGCCTTTTCAGTAAAGAATAGAGTAAATACATAACTGTAGGGTTTATGCTACTGTTTGGTAAAGGTACTGATAAACTATGGGTAGGGAACCATACTATCATTGTTAGGTGGGACTATACTCACATATGACAGTATTGGACAAATAAGAATGCTATAAATTTTCATAATGTGGAATAAAATTAAGTCATTTTCAGACAGGACAATTTTTCTGTTCATCTGACATGAACATGTCAGAGAAAAGAGAGACAAAGGGAGAAAAGAAGTCTGATGTGAGATACCTGCTTTTGGCCTGTATCTCACTGTTTCACTTGGCTCAAACTAATTTTACAGAAGCCAATCCTTTTTGAAAAAAAAGGGTTGTGAGTGAAGAAGAAATGCTCAGTGCACCATGGGTAGGTCCCCCCAGCCTAGACCTATGAGCATATCTAAGGTTCAGGGTTACCTGATCCAGGCCTAACTATAAGCTTTATCAAAAGGTAAAGTTTTAAAACTAATCTTTAAAAAAAGTGTTAAAAGACAGGCCTTAAAGATGAAGGTTCTCTCTCTCCACTCCACTCTCCCTTGAAATTCTGTTTCATTCTGTCTTATTTTAGCATTATTGTACAGATTAAATGTTTTTTAATCTTGTTTTTTTTTTTAAAAAACTACTTTTTCGGTAAATGCAAGAAAGCACTTTTATATAATTGTTTAATAGGCACACTGAAGAACACATCCTGGTCATAAGTTATTCCGAGTATCATCATAGTGTTACTGGAGGCCAAAGTAAGTATCTAGTTAGAGACCATGTTTCTGTCCTACACCATTAGGGTCTTTATCTTTTAATATAAAGGGCCTGAAGGCAACTGTTGACCTGAAAGATTTTTAGGACAATAACTTCAGTCTTTCCTAATAAGAAGCAGGAAATTAGAGATCATCCGGTGATAGCTGGTATGAAAGACAGGAAACATTTGTCTTCCTGTGGTGTTGGGGTTACAAAACGCTGACAAACCAAACAGCACCTATAGATCGACTTGCTGCTGTTCTTAGCCAAATGTCCAAGCATTTCAAATGAATGAAGTCTTTCTTGCATATGTACTTAAAGTCAGTGCAAACATTACACTGCAGCTCTGCCTCCTGCCCTAAACCATGCATCATAACATGTCTCTCTTCCATCTGTTAACTCTGTCACACTTCTGTCTTCTGGGATTTTTCGTTATTAATAAAAAGTTCGCTGTGACACGTGATTTCTTCACAGTATAAAATTTACGTGGTTTAAATCACCTTAGATGCTAAACGAAAAGCGTGACATTCGTTGACACGACAGTTTAAATGGTTTTGAACTGAATGCTGTTTAAACGCCTTCTCATGACGTCACGTTGCCTTAGCGTCCTGCTGCCAGTGGGAGCACCATTCATGTGAGGGTGGGAGAAGAGGGCTCTTATCGTCAGTTGGACTGAAGGACTTTCTCATTTCACATTTCACAGCTGCTATAGGACTGAGATATTAAGTTGAATTTCAAAGAATTTCAAAGTGATACTTGGTGTGAAAAACAGGAAATATTTCCGTGGCTGTAATTTTACAGGACAGAAGCTGCAGCCTCTGCAGGCTCCTAACTGCTCAAGATGTTTAAAAAAATCCTGCAATATGTTCGTACTGAAAAAATCGGTACCCCTGCGACAGTCATCGGGATGGTCAGCATGACTTTATTTATGCGGAGTATGATGTGCGCTTGCAAAGGGCGCACTTTTGAATGCAATGAAATTATCATCGTGCCTGTTTTTTTAATATTTTTCCTGATGCTCCTGATGGACCAGACATTTCGGAGCACAGCAAAACATGCATCCACGTTTTTATGCCTTGTAGTCAAGCGCGTAATCAGAGCGTTTCTAATCAGTCTGCTGTGGATTGTAGCATTGTTGATTTTCACAGACTGGTATGGTTGCTGTAACACTGATGAAAACACGAACAAGCTGTTCTGCAAACCTTGGGGCGTCACAACTGAAGAAGAAGCTCAAAAAACTGAAGTGCAAATCAAGTCCAAGGTGAGGATTTCTTGTTGTATATATGTGCTCTTATTCTACTTTTCTAATGAAATTATGGTAAACACACATTAATGCTGGTAATGTTGTATGTTTGTTGCTTCCTTTTCAGCTTACTGGTTACTCTCTGCTCCTGGGCATGACTGTTGTCGCTTTCTTCATGACTTGGAGTGGGTGGAGAAAATGGTTTGTAAAAAAATTCAGTTGTTGCAACAAGAAAACGTTTTACTACAAACTGATTTTGGAAGAAGAGAAAAAAGTTCTGGAGGAGCTTTTGAGGAAAGAAGCAAATGAGACTTTGACTAAAGAAATCATGAGCAACATAAAAAGGAAAGACTGGGACGGCTGTTTTAATGTTGCTCAACAAATGATCAATAAAGCAAAACATCAAAAACCAGAAGCAACCAACCAGCAGGTCAACTGGATCAGTGAGGGGAGCTCCAACAGAGGGGGACAGCATCATCAAGCAGCAGCACATCAGCAGGTAAAGTGCTGTGTTATTTACATACCAGATGTTACAGCTGCAAGACTCTGTCAGTCTAAATAAATGGAACTATTTTTTGTTGCATTCAGAACTGCACAGTCATCCAGGTCACCATCATATGAATGCAACTCATGATTAATAATGTTAACATATGTTGTTGTTGTTTAGTTAACTATGAAACCAAAAAGACACAGATTGCTATGCTGAATGTTCTTCCTGATGTAACGCTCTGATTTATCTGGGCTTGAGACCATCATTAGGGCTCTCTGTGTTTCCCCTCGGTTGCAAATATGATCTATGTTACCTCTAACTACTAACACTGTGAAGAAATGCAATGAAAAGTGAATAATTAGTGCATATAGATTCTGTCTTTTTCTTTTTTCTATCAGAGTTAACTTTTTTAGTAATTGATAAAAATCTTTTGCAGGCACAAAACTATGAACTTGATGCTGTGGCACAAGGTAAACGCACCAACACTCCTTAATTCACTGTACAGCTCTCTTAACAACAGCTAACTTCACTTTTACTGTGATAATACTAAAAACTGTCACTGGTGTGACAGTAGCGGTTTTTGATATGGGCGACATGGGCGGTTGCCCAGGGCGGCATCGTGGTGGGGGCGGCAAAAAAAAAAAGTTGCTCGTCACGCTGCCCCGACATCAGTCAGCGCATAGTGGGAATGGCATAGGCACCGATCGGTTTTCTATCGCCCATTTGCTGGGAGTAAGGGCGCCCTCCGTTTGCGAGGTGCGCCTGCTTCTTGCGGCACAGGGAGGAGAGGGCGGGGCGGCAGGGGATTCTCTGGCTGGTTGGAGCAGCATCTAATAACCAACTCGCAAAATAAAATAAAATAAAAACAAATCAACAAAAAAAAACAAAAAAAAACAAACACCAGACATCATGATACAGACTTATAATTTGCGCCGATGTTTTTTCGAAATTCTGTACGCGAAAAGTGAGCGTGAGAGCCCTCGGTGCGCCTGCTCGCTGCGGAAGTCAAAGTAACCTTTATTGTCATCTCCGCTACATACAGTCCAGTATATAGAGAGACGAGACGACGAGGCTCCAGTTACAGCAGTGCAACTAAACAAACAATAAATATAAGAAGAGTAAGAAAATAAATATACACTTTAGGTCTCGGGGTAAAGGGATCAATAACAATTTAAAATTTATAGTTTACAGTTTGATGATTTAAAGTCTCACACACAACCCGTCGAAAGGGGAGAGCACATTTCATTCATAATGATGTAAATCCAAGCCCATTATGTATTCATGATTTGAATCCTGGGTTGTGCGAAATCCCAGAAATAAACCCTAGACGAAGCATATCTGTGAACTAAGGTGTAGGTCTATTAGGTTATGTTGTGGTGATCCTCGGGTTGGGGGATTTGTGTTCATACTGGAGTGCAAAATTTAAACCAGTGAAAGATGGACAATAAAAGTTCACAACCATCAGGTGCTCAGTTTAGAAAAAAGAAAAGAAGACGAGGAGAAACGAGCAAAAGATACAGGTAAGTAGATGACTCATTGGATAATGGCAGGTCATCCTGAAACAATCAGAATCAGAATACTTTATTAATCCCTAAGGAAATAATGTGGGTTACAGTTGCTCCAAGAAGAAATTGTAAAAATAGTAACAGTAACAGACTAAACTCCAAACAATACATTATGATACAGATTTTACACATTTAAGAAATAGCACTAATATATACAGATCATTCAGTTCTAAATATCAAGGATTAACAGAGGGGATTATAAATAAATATCAAGAAAATTGACAAGAACATTCCAGAGTAGCAAAGAGTGTGTGTAAAAAGGATGTAACTATTGTAGTGTTTACAGTGTGTTAGCTGGAGGAGTTGTACAGGGAGATGGCCACAGGCAGGAATGATTTCCTGTGTCATTCAGTGATGCTTTTTAGTAATCTCAGTCTCTCACTGAACGTGCTTCTGTGACTAGCCAGCATGTCATGGAGAGGGTGGGAGGTATTATCCATGATTGTCCTTATCTTAGACAACATCTGCCTCTCAGACGCCAACCTAACAGAGTCCAGCTCCATCCCCACAACATTGCCGGCCTTGTGGATCAGTTTATTTAGTCCGTTGGCATCTGTGACCCTGCCACAGCATGCAAGAGTATAGAGGATAGCACTGGCCACAACAGAGATACAACAAGATAACATTAATTAGTAGGGATAGTGTTTGCCCAAGGCACCAAACAGGCTAGGACATAGTTACCACTAGAGGTCTCTGAGTTTTCTTGTTTGCAATGAGACAGTCTCACATTGAGGGCTTGCTTTGGCCCAGCTCCATGCAAAGCCTCTTTTGCATCTACAAAGCGAGCATAAAGACACGACAGACTCTAAACGTCTAAATTTTATCAGCAGCTGTAACTCAGTTTAGACATTTACTTTAAAAACTAAGTCACTCAGAAAACAGCAGACAGTGACAGAGGACAGTTACAGTTACTTACAGTTTACTCAATTAAAGTAATAAAGATAATTGTAATAACAACAATAATAATCTCTTTCACAGGGTTGAAATATCTTATACGTCATAGCTCATAATGAGATTTTTAATATTGCACTGTTGAGGGTTGGAGTTAATTTTAATCACTTTAGAGATTGGCCACAATGTGTTACTGTATAAAATTTTCCCACATGTTGTTTGTCTCCTGCTCTCCTGGTGCACCAGAACAGCAGTTTTATTTCCTCATTTATAAAGTTATCAAAGCTCAAAGTGTAGCAAACTAAGCAGGTTAATTTTCAGCACCTCCCAGTCCTCTTATTTCCCCTTTTGTTTTACTTATGACGACTGATGTTATGATCAGTCTGTTGGAATCAGAATAAAATTTATAAAATAAAATCTATGGTCTCCATCTTTTTAACTCTGTGACTCTGTGGACAGTAATGCAGCCGTCAGACTGTGAGGCAGTTTCACTGCACTGAAAACATTTACTGTTTATCACTGCAGCAGTCTCTGTTTTACCCTTCCTTACTCTTCATACTTACAGGATTCAGGACAGCTTGGACCCAGGCAAAGAATTCCCTCATAATGAGTGTCTACAATAGTGATGTGTCAGTCGCCAATGAAACGGCTCCTAGAGCCGGATCATTGACGTGGACGACGGGAGCCGGCTCCTTATAGGGCTTTGGAGTTGACGTCACGCCGCAATGCATTGTGGGAGCGCGGCACCATTTTCGGGGTCTACGAATCAAAACAAACACACTGGCCGTTTATCAGTGCCCAAGTACGCGAGTACGTACTCGCGTTCTCGGTGAGTACGTACCCGCCGAGAACGCGAGCACGGACTCGCGATATGTGTACAATTGGAACACCTGCGTGCGTGATGATGTCACAGGTCCGGAGTTTTACTGCCGTCCCCTCCTAATTTAACTGTGAGTAACATGTTATGAAGCTTAACTGTAATCACAGCCAAACCGGTTTACTCAGGAACAAATAAAACACTGAAATAAACCAAACATTAACATTTAGAAGTGATCTAAGTGACTTATATATATCATTTTTAACCTCAGTAGTGAAACCTCTATTAATAAAAATAGTGTACATGTACATACGTGTACATACCTTAATAAAACAAGCAGGCGAGATGTTAGAACGCTTTTATTTCTATTTTAGTGGACACTCAATACTATAGACAGCTGCTGGGGTTTCTTTAACCTGAGTAGTGAGAAGTCCGCGAGCGGGGGGGTTGAAAACGATGTGCCGGGAGTCCGCTGTTGAGTTTTGGACGAAATGCATTCTGGGATATATAGCTGTCCCAAGTCCACACCGACGGGCGGATCGAGAACACATCCGGGACTTTTTCGCGTTCTCGGCTTGATGCGTACTTCGAATTGGAACAGTACTTGGTCTCCGACTGATGACGTATCACGAGTACACAAGAACGCAAGTACGCACAAGTACGCATATTGAGAAACGCCCACTGTGTTGGAACGACGATTACAAGATGCTTAAAAGCAGCTCAAAAGAGAATGGACTGTATAGAGACCGATTGCGTCCAGAGGCGAAGCAGCGGTACTTGCAGAAAATAGCGTGCATTGGAAATGTGGACCCGTATGAGGCTGTGGAGTAGAAACCCTGAAGACCAACCGCTATTGACGTAGCCTGACGTAGACCTTATCTGTGGAGTCAGCGCTACAAGTCGTCATTCAAACAAAGGTAAGTCAGCTCGAGTACTGCGAGTGAAATGCGTTTGATTTCCCTGCGAACATTCAGATTAGTGCAGCATAAATTCATTCATGAGGGTGAAATTACAGTGAGAACATGTGGAGGCTCTGTTAGGTGGATAAAATAGTGAGTTCAGTGCATTGATGTCATATTGTCCTGAAGGATTTAGTTATTCTTTATGGTTAAAGAAATTGCACTGATTTATTCATATTTATTATAAATAATTCTAATTATACATCTTGCTTCAATATTTGTATCTTGTGTCACTAAAAATACATTTTATTTTAATTTTATACATTGATTAATGACCTGCAGAATCTCCTTATCATATTAAGTGATTCATAATTGTCACTTTATGCTTTCTCCATCTCTAAAGGGATTACATCCTTGCATTACATACTTTAGGTTCATTTTCTGCAGGCAGGTTTCAGACAGAGAACAGGCAGATTTAGAATATAACATGCAGTGTTCTATAGATGGATGCATAAAAAAATGAAAAATTACATGTATGTGCTAACTTTCTAAACACTTTGTTACATTTATGATAAAGTAGATAAAACACATTAATGTCGGCCTTGGCTCATAGTTCTTGTCTTTAAATGAACTTTGTCTGTGTGTGTTTCAGGTACTGCACTCTCAAAGACTGAATGAACCAGCATTGCAGCCATGGGTCACTGTGAGCATCACAGGGAAGGTTGAAGCCGCCCACTGCACCTGTGTGGCCGGAGTCGTGGAGACCTGCAGCCATGTCGCTGCTCTTCTGTTTAATGTAGAAGCAACAGTGCGGATCTGTGGCACAAGGACTGTTACAGATGAACCTGCATACTGGGTTTTGCCTGGTAATGTGACCAAGATACAGCCAGAGGTTGGCAATAAGATAGACTTCTCCTCTTCAGCTGCCCAAAAAAAGGCTCTTGATCAAAACATAAATAGACCATCCGTATTGAAAGGTAAAAGGAGCCGTCCTCAAAAAAGAAAAATCCCACCTGCTACTGTGGAGGAGTTGTCACTGCTATAATGCCATAATGTTTTATCTAGGGGTCTAGATTTATGCCTGTAGTGCACTGCCATGTAAATAATTTGCATTTACTGAATATGTACTGACTGAGTACCACTGTTCAAAAATTGAATAAAGAAACAAACTAATTTTTGCCTCTTTTTTTTTTTTAAATTAAAAACACTTTATAGAAAATCACATCAGTTACAATGTAGAATCCATGTCATTTATAGTTTACAAATGACAAAATGTTTACATAAAATCATGACAGTGTTTACATGATATCACCCACCACTAACATTACTTTATTTACTGTATCTTTTGAAAAAAAAAAAAAACACCACTATTTATACAGCAAAAGACTTAAGAATATTTAACAGGAGCGAGTTTTATTTTCCCTGGTTTTACTACAACACTGTTCAACAAACGCAGCAAACCTTCACCATCTTATCCAGAAGGGTCACCTCTTCACCCTCACATGGAAGAAGTAATCTGATTGGCATGGTGATATGTTTGAAGCAGGTCCCTTATGTAGCGCTGGAACCCAGTCATGATGTGTTTCATCCATTTCATAGGCTGGTTTGCTGCAATAATGCCAAATAACTAGCAACTCTATAGAAGGTAGTTCTGCAAAATCACTCAGTAGGATGTTTGTTCTAATTTGCTATGACCTCAGAGCGCATCGAAAACAAAACCAATAGGCTATAAAGAGTGATATGAACATATTTAGAATTTACCGGAATGAAACTGTCTGGAGCACCAACAGATATTTGGAGATGGAAGAGAGCTGGATATCAGCTCGTCTCACAGCTGCTATCCAGGCTAGACGCCTTCGTTTGGTAACATCGATACACGAGCTGCCTCATGTTGCTTCTAGGTTGGGAAAGAATGAAAACATAAACCATTTTAAAGCTTATTCTCTTGCCGGTCGTGCGATCGAACATTGCAGCGGACCACACAGCAAGTACGAACCATGGCTGTTGTGTGTGCCTTCGCTCCCTTTTCACTTGCGCTAGACCCCCAAAATGGCGGATCGGGCCAAAATCCTTTCCACGCCCACCCCCGTGACATCACGCTCCAAAGCTCTTTTTTTTTTCGCTTCACGCTGGACGTGAGCCTTATGTTTGCCGAGCAGAAGCGGGAGGGGCGCTAATTACACTTACAGTAGCGCAGGAAGGAGAGGGAGAAAGAGAGCCAGGGGCAACAACAAGAGAAAACATCATCACACTAGAAAGGTATAGTAATGAAAATGAGTGACACCAAGAAAAGAAGTTAAATCCGGAATCATTTCAATTTTATTGACAATACATAGGCAGAGTGTAGAGTCTGCGAGAAAAGGATATCATATAGAGCCGGCTCCACAAACAACCTGCACAGGCACCTGAGAACTGTCCCATCAGAGAACGTGCATCTCCTTTTTGTTTTGCATATTAATTTATATTTTATTGTGTTGTGGTTTGCAGTGTATTGTGTTGTTTCACTTTAAATTTGTTTAAAAGGAAAAAAGCTGAAAATTTAAATAGTTAAAAGTAGAATTGTAAATAGTTGGTTTTTGTATTTTATAATTTATTTTTTAAATTTTATGTGGAGTGAATAAATAAAAGAATATTTATATAATAAATATATATAAATAAAAAACACATTTTTTACATTAGTAATTCATTTTGTGCATAATTTTATATTGTTGTTGATAATAAATTAATTAAAGCAACAAAACAACCTGAAGAGCCGGATGGAAGCCGAAAGAGACGGTTCTCTAAAAAGAGCCGGAATTCCCATCACTACATCACTACTAATCTACAGATCAATTTAGAATGCATTAATAGCCTCTCTGACGTTATAATAAATTAATGATTCATCCTAAATGAATCTTTCAGAGAGCAGAGAGAATTCTGTGGCCTTTGCAACACTTGATTTTGGAGAATTGACAGCATAACAACCATACTAATTTAAATATATAAAAGGTTAAATGGCAAGAACATTTTGGAACTGTTGGGTTTTTTTTTAACTGTGTAAAAAATTTCCAGTTGTTAACACTGACCTCACTTCTATGTCATAAAAATAATAATAATTAAAATATTTTTAATTCATGCTTATAAAAAGTGCACAAAACTCTTTTACTGCAAACTAGGCTGTGCATTGAAAACAGTGGTAAGAAACCTTATATGTGCAGGAGTTGCTCATGTGACATTCCCTGAAATGGCAGCTCAGGTGCTCTTACATTCCAGGTCAGAGTCCACTTGCACCGCAGGATGGATCCAAAATTGATAAAAATCTCAGATTCAGACAAAATGTCTCATCCTTCTAAAATTATACTGAAATATCTCAGATTGAGCTGACTGACATGTAGATAGTTCTATAAAAGCTCAGACACCTCTCATCACATGTGCGCTCTAACTCATTAAACTTTACATCCTTTAAAAACTTTTTGCATTTTTCTTCAGCTACACCCGAAACAGTTACTACAGTTGAAGTCTGACCATTAACAGTAACTCAGTAAAACATCTCTATAGCAGAGATGTTGTAAGACAGTGTGGAATTATAGGGATTATTCTACATAACCATCATCTTATCATTGCAGTAATTATCATTTCATCAAAGTGTTTATTGAAGTTGCTGGCATTATGTTATAATTTGTATTACAGGAATCAAATATTAACATGTTTATTATAGGTGCAGTTAGAACCACTTAAATCGTTGAGTTAAATCTATAATCTTAAAAGCTTATATGCTGAGTATATTGTTACAGCTGAGCAAAGGCCTGAATGTATTCAGCTTCTTGTGGTATTTGAGTTTGCTTAGTTACAGGTGACGGAAAGATGTCCAGTTCATGGTGACCTCAAAGGCCTTAGATCATCACCATATTCGGAAAAGGATGCCAGAAAGAGGAACCTCTGTGTTTGCATTTAATTCTTAAAATACATGAATGTTCTGTACATGCAAATTATGTGCTTGTAAACGCAAGAAGGGGCGTTACAATACCCTGATGTTATAAAAGCAATCTGAAGTGTATTTTTGGGTGGGGATTTACAACTGATGGTTTGCAGTTTACATCTCCCCACGCTGCGTGTATTCATTAAAATCAATTGTTTGATTGATCTCTTGTGGACCATGATTGTTTTACTCTCGTCCTCAATTTCGAACCCTTAACATTTGGTGCATTGGCCTGGGTTGAGGGGAGAGACTTGGAGATTGAGACCGAGAGGGTCCGAGGCGCTCGAACAAGCAGACACGAGTCAGTGGTCGAAGTGAGTGGACATAAGCCGGCTTATTCAAAGGTAAGGCACTACCTGTTGAATTATTTCCAAAATGTGCCAGATTGGACATGAGAAATTAAAGTCTACTCACTGAAATTACTGGTAAAGGTCTGCTGTGATTTTGGTGAAAATCTCATGAGAATTGAAGTTGAAGTAATGGTAATGTAAGGTTAAGTGACAGTACTGATTAAAGGAAAAGCAGTTGGACTGCTAAACAAAGAATAAAGAGGATTTAGAATAAAGAGAATTTAGAATAATAGATTGGTGAAGTTTGTGACATTAAAGTCTCAATTGATTATAAAGCCGGGCTTGGACACCGATATGGTGGGTTTGTGATTTTCGGGGTGTCTTCAAAATAATTAAATTGTATAGAACGGGACTCTGGGAGTCTAACAAGTGCATTTCTCGGAGGTGACGCTCCAAATTTCCTGGGGACGCTTAGGATTTTCCGTTGGACGGGATAGTTCGATTGGCAATCGTGGAAAACTTGGGAATCTCCAAAATAGCTAGTGGTTGGACCACTTTACCGTCCGGGATGGTGGTTTGCACTTTTTTGGCCAGTAGAAACCGGGTTTCGGGCGTGTGACTTTAACTTAAAATTTCGGGGAAGCCTGGGATGTGAAATGTCCCAAGGTAGAGCTTTCCGGCAGGGATTTAGTTAGTTGACGCTTTTAAATTGTGTAGGGTCTTAGATATGTGACCACGGCCCGGGGCCGAGACTGGTTAATTGATGACAAAAAACTCAGGGAGTTTATCGGTTGGACCGTTAATTTAAATTTGTCGAAATTGTGTAGGTTTTAAAATGTCAGGCCTAATACTGCAGTTGTAATTATAAAGACGTCTGTGTAAATATATTAAGAGACTTGTCTGAGTCTGTGAGTCAGGCGGGTATTATTTTTAGACTGTGTGTGTGTGTGTGAAGATGCAAATAAGGAAGCTGAGAGGTGCATAGAGTATGAGGAAGTTTATAGAGACTGCTAGACATTGCTGAGGGCTGTATTTAAGACACTGGTTTTGTTTATTACAATATTGTAAGTAAAGTTTTTATTTCTTGCCATGACTGTATGACTGTTTGCTGGGTTTTAAGATGGGATATATAAACTGTTGATACTTATGACCGTTATTTGGGGTCTGAAAACTGAAATTGACTTTGAAATAATTTCATTAATAAATATGTCTGTAAGTGATGTCCCTTTTGGTGTGTTCAAGTAAGATGTTTTAGGATTTTTAGATGGGTTTCGTTTCAGTTTGAGATAATATACACAGTTACATTTGGGGTTCCTAATGCATTGTTGAGTTTGAGTGATACATATAGGTGTAAGTCGTTTGATGTTTGTTGGGCAAAGGAGGACTTTAGAAGATTGTAAGTGGTTTTTCTTTTAGTCCGATAATATATAAGGAGTTAGATTTGACAGACTTATTTACACTTTGGGTTTATGTTAATATAGGTTGCAACGGGCACAGAGGAAACACAGTACAACATCTTAAGGGTTTAAAATAATAATAAATAAATGAATGAAGTTTCTTAAGGGTTCTTGTGTGTGTTTTTAGGGATAGTTTTTTGTGGGTTTTTAGGGGGAGTGTGTGTTGGTGGTGTTTGTGTGTGTCAAACAGAGATAACATGAAAAGAGAGGAAATAGAGACTAGAATGTCCTAGAAGGCAATAAAATGCAAATTAAGAAGCTGTGAACTGCTTAAACCACAGTTGGTTTCACAAGTACTGCTGCAAACATTGTTGTATGCGTGTGTTTAAGACGCCATTTATGTTTATTAGAGGGTTATAAATAAAGTTCTGAGTTGCTGTAGTGGATGTATAGTAAGTGACTGAATTTTGATAGATGTATATATTTTGAGCCATAAAGGCTGGTGTGTTTTATTTTTCAGTTATGTGTGTCTGGTGAGAAGTTGTGTGTGAGACGATGAGAGGTTTCAGTTTTTCTTTTTCTTTTTTTCTTTTTGACTTGCTCTTTCTGATTATGGAAGGCATGTCCAAGATACTCGTATGAAAGCGTATTTTGAGTGATTTTAATTGCGTGAATGCTGTCAGTATTTGATTTGAGTGACTGTGTGATTTGTCTGAGTAAGTGAAAAGGGGGAGTTTGAAAGAAAAGGCAGTGTGTGAGACGATTACTGAATGACTAAAGAGGTTAGAACCTTTAAACGTGTGTATGGAATAAAGGAGTGTGAAATATATTTCTTGTGTGATGAAAAGTAGGATGTGCTAAAGTTTGAAAGTGTTTTTAATTCAAGAAAACAAAAAACAAAGGAGTTAGATTAGTTTGAGGAACAGGAAATATTGCTCTGTGTACCGGGGCTGCAGCGACAGGAAATAGTGAACAGGAACTGTGCATGCCCATATATGGGAACTGGGTGTGTACAGAAAGAACACAGAGAGACAGACGAGGCCCATGGAGCAAATGAAGCCTTTAAGAAAAATGAATATATTACTAATTGTATGCTTTAAGTGTGTCAATACAGGTGGACTCTCTCAACATTGGAACCTTGAGTTCAGCAGCAGAAAAGTAGATTAAAAGAATTGGGAGAATAAGCCAGTCTTTGGCTCGAAATTGTGCGGCTGGATCTCTCACTTTGTCCCTGAAGCGGAGAAGAAGTTCAAAGGACAGTCAATCGCCTGATGAAGACCGACAGAACATCGTGGACTTGAATACAGCAGGCAAACGGCAGTGCCACTGATCCATTAACACTGATGACGACTGATGACCAGCAGCAGCATGTAAGAGTACTGCAACATGTACTGTGAAAATACAGGCTGGGCAGTTGAACAGTGGGATAAAGAATTGTGGAAGAGCACTGGACATTGAGTGATATTTTGCCATGCTGGGACTTAACCTAAAAGAAAGACTGTAAAGAAACAGAGAAGAAGACAACAGCTGAGTTGAGACTGTGTTTGCTGGAGCTTTGAAGCCCGAACAGGACACTGTGAATGAAAAAGGACCAGTGAGAGGTGAAGCTGGACGAGTTTGACTGCGAGAATATAGGATATAATTGGATTGAAAATTGAAGCCTGAACTCATGAATTGTTTAGGGATGTCCACTACAGCATAACAAAGAGGTAAACATTAGAAAAGGTAAGAATAATGAACGAAAATAATTGTCATTACCTTAATGAGTAGAAAACACACATACAAATTGTTACAAGTGAGATTATTTTTGAAATGAATCAGAAGTGAGATAGTTTGAATCTAAGGCTCAGTGGTGAAATGCATAAATTAAATATGAATATATAGGATGCAATGAAGAAACAGCTGACACGTAGAGTACATTAACATGAATACATAGAAATGCAATGAGAAACTCAATGAATTAATTCAATGAAGAAGCAGTTTACACTCAATTAACATAAAATGCAAGGAAGAACACGCTTACATGCATGGCATAATTGGTATTTCTGACTAGAGACAGAGAAATGGGTCATTTAAGCACTTGTGGTAATAATGAAAATGTCTTAGTTTTGTTATTTTCAGGGGTAAAGCAGAACTGTACCAACTCTCCACAGCAGCAGTCGGAAGAAAGTTAGAAGTTAACATCACTGGATAAGTTAAGGCAAGTTTCTGGTTGAATTGTTCACAGAATCATGTGTCCATGAACCTGGAAAACAGGCCCTAGCTCCTGGCTGAAGACTAGGAGTGCTTTATTTAAGGTGGGAAATCAAAACAGAGGGTTAGTAATTCGGGGAAAAGAAAACTGACTGCTTAACTGGAGAATTGGGAAGGAGTCTGGGAGACTGTGAAGCCATAGATGCAAAATAACACATACCCATACACACACAAACAGAAAATGCATTAACCTTATAAAGACAAGCTCCTGAAGCTTAATGCATAGAGACATTGATTAAAACCTGGCTAAGAACATAAGCATATGCAATGAAGATCGGCTTGCTACTTGTATGAGTGATAGAATGGTGTGAATGTTGAATAAACTGATTAAACTAGTTTAAAAGGGTGACTTAGCAGTGCTTTTGCACTGAGTGATCAAAACAAGTGATTAGTATAGAAAGAAAATGAAAATAATTCAATAATGTGATAAAGTTTAAACATGTATTTCTTTTGCCAAGTTAAATTGTTGAGATATGGCTGAGTATGGAAAAAGTTTGAGAGCTTGTGTGAAGGTGGACAGAGGAGCTTGCTGTGTGTGTGTGATTGAGGCCTTAAAGGAGGGGTAGATTGTTCAGAGGTGCAAATTTGATTAGGAGGTTTATAAATTAGGGTTGACACATTGTTGTAAGGTGTTAGGCTGAATCTGAGTATGGTAAAGTGCTTAACCGGGGTTATTGTTGTGTACGAAATGGTGTAGCTTTTGGCGAGGTTTTCGGTGTGTTGAACGGGTGAAATTTAAGATGGTTTAAGATTTTTGGGGCTGTTGTTTTCATTTTAATAGAGGAGTTTTGATAAACATGGACATGTCTAAAAGGGCCCATAGTTTTTATAACAGTGCACTTAGAAAAAACCTGTCAGGTGATTTTGTTTTGTACTTTGATGAGCTAACAATCAGCTCTCTTTTTTCTTATTTTTGCTCTAAGCAGGCCTGGAAGAGAGTGAACTGACGGTGCGGACAAATTACCAAGTAAGGATTGCAGTGAGTCAATCCAGTCAAAAGTATAGAGAACTATTTTCCTAAAAAGGAAAACGAAATAAAACAAATGATTGAGCTCATTTTGCTGATGTGGAGCATCTGATGACGTGCGCGGAAGGCTGCAGATCAGCAAAAAATATCATGTGTGAATGCATGTGAGTGAATGTGAATGACTGGACTAAGGTGGGAACGAGTAAATGTGGACAGACAATTTACCATGTGGGGAAAAGAAAGGGGATGCTTTGTTTTGCTTTTGCCATGAGCAGGACAAGTGGAAGACTTAATTCTGGGGATGCTGATGTTTGCTTGGAGGGAATTTTTGTTTTATTTACTGGGGTTGGATTATGTTATTACATTATAAAATGCTAAATGCTAAAAGGGAAACATTGTTTGATATAACTCATGCTACCATTAACTGAAGAAACACATGATTGATAACTGTTCTGTTTTAAGTTTTTTGTTATGACACAAATTGGATCATAAATGGGGAGAGTTGAGTATAAAATGTAAAGTACAGGTTTTGTTTCCAGGAAGTTCCAAGGATCCAGACTCTTGCATGGAGCAAGGAGTTTGAGAAGATTTGACATGATGATTAAATTGATTTTATTCCTTAAGCACAGGTTTTCAGGGCCGGAGCAGAAAGGAGGATTGCTGAGCTGTTCGGAGAGATGATATGACTAACCTTTTTCCTTTAATTTCTTAAGCCCGGGTGATGCATTTTGAGTTTTTTGAGTTTTTATTTATTTGGACACATCTGGTGTGTCCAAATATAAAGGGGGAATTTAAGAGGTAATTTGAGATGGGTTCTAGGATCATTTTATGACTTTTGGGGTTGTTGATAATTTAGATATGGTAAAACTGAGGCAGAAATTGTTATTTTTAAATAGAGTTACTTTTAAAGTAAAATGAAACTCCCCTGCTTGATTTAAAATAGGCGAGGCCAAAGGCCTGTAGCTTTTAACTGTATAGCTCTTAACTTGCAGGGATGGCGTGGAGTGTAATGAATGAATGCAAAACATGCTTACAGACACAAACATGACATAGATTTATTTTATAGGACAAAGGTGGAACACATGGTGCTTTGTTTCTGCTTAGCAACTAGTGAGGCAGACGGTGTTAAAGATAAGTATGTAATAAGTGAACAGGAAACATGTGAGGGTGAGACGGGTGAAACAAAATGTTGTAAATAATGGAAACTTGTGTAACTGGCATTAACAGTAACTTTTGCATGTTAGGTATATGCTTGAAGCAAAAAGAGGTGTAAATCCTGATAGAAATTTTGAAGCGTGCTTTCTAGAGGAGAGGTAGGCTGACATGGGGATGGTGTATATTTTACCCGGGGTGTGTTTAATAAAACTAAAAGCGTTGCTCACACATATAAAGAGTATTGAGATTAAGTAAAGTTAATAAAAAGGATAAAGCCCAGAACATGATATGGTGAAACAACTTTGAATAATTAAAGGAACATTGGATGAACACAGTAGATTAGTGAGGTGTAGCAGAGAGAGGTTTTTGTTTTCTATCTTTTACAGGAGAAGATTTCAGGACCACAGCGAGAATCCTGGAAGCCCCAGACCGAACGGAACCAACCAGAGAAAGGAGAAAAACAGAGCACAAATACACCTAGTTGTTTATGTTACAAAGAAGATCAAAAGCTTGTTAGACACAGGTTATAATGGAAGCATAAAAGGGATGAGAGGAAATTTACATAACATAGAAATCCTGCAACAATTCGTAAATTGCCCAAACACAGTGTTCAGACCGGATATGCGCTACCCGTTAAAGGGGGCGAAGAAATCAGGCCTAAGTTTGAAAAATGAAACGGGTTAACTCGATAGAGGAGGTTTCCAAAGGTTGAGAAAATAATGTGGGACCTTTTACCAGGAGAAAGCTAATTGTATCTTCTACACTTTACAGTGGGCACTGAGGGAATGTGGGGATTCAGAAATTCTTTTATCCCTACTATATAATCTGCATTATTATGATTGCATTAAGAACATGTTTTACAGCATTGTTTATCAGTAATATTGTTTACAGGGTTCATATTGCATTGAATATGTTTGGCATCACATTCATTCTATTCACAGGTTTAGTTCATTGTATACACATTGCATATCTGTGCTTGTTTAGAGTTGATGTTCTATCCAAGAGGGTTTTAAGCTTCACTGGTGAGAGTGTCCAGGTGATACATGTTGAGGGAAGATGAGAACATAGCAGGTTAATTGCATGCATGCTTACAATACACATAAATCTAGTAGCAGGCCTGAGCGAAGGCCCAAGTGTCTTCTACTTCTTATTTGAGACCTGCGCCAATTCAGTTTACTTAGTGATTGATGACGAGGGTCCATTCCACTAGATTTCCACTAGAGAGGGACCCAGGAAAGGAGCAGAGATCACTTAAGCATGAAGTGTTTTCAAGTGGGAGCTGGCGTTTTTTATTATTGGACCACCTAGATGACGTGAGGTTATTGTCTGGTTTGCTGAGTCAGGGGACGGCTAGAGAGGGTCAGAGCGAAGGTAGTGGACCTGGGAATGGTGTAGTGACGTCTTTGGAAGACGTCAAGAGAGGGAATTGTGGAATTATAGGGATTATTCTACATAACCATCATCTTATCATTGCAGTAATTATCATTTCATCAAAGTGTTTATTGAAGTTGCTGGCATTATGTTATAATTTGTATTACAGGAATCAAATATTAACATGTTTATTATAGGTGCAGTTAGAACCACTTAAATCGTTGAGTTAAATCTATAATCTTAAAAGCTTATATGCTGAGTATATTGTTACAGCTGAGCAAAGGCCTGAATGTATTCAGCTTCTTGTGGTATTTGAGTTTGCTTAGTTACAGGTGACGGAAAGATGTCCAGTTCATGGTGACCTCAAAGGCCTTAGATCATCACCATATTCGGAAAAGGATGCCAGAAAGAGGAACCTCTGTGTTTGCATTTAATTCTTAAAATACATGAATGTTCTGTACATGCAAATTATGTGCTTGTAAACGCATGAGGGGGCGTCATAATACCCTGATGTTATAAAAGCAATCTGAAGTGTATTTTTGGGTGGGGATTTACAACTGATGGTTTGCAGTTTACATCTCCCCACGCTGCGTGTATTCATTAAAATCAATTGTTTGATTGATCTCTTGTGGACCATGATTGTTTTACTCTCGTCCTCAATTTCGAACCCTTAACAACAGCCGTCATATATCAGTGAGGCAGAGATGAGATCAAATTATAAATGGACGAAGCATTTTAATCCAGTAATGACAGAAATATTAAAATGCTCTTAAAAAAAAGGAGGTGTTATGTTTAAGTTTTTACTGAATAATTATTACAAAAATGAAATCAATAGTTTTTTATTTAATAAAAAAATCACTTGAGGTTGGATATTGATAACTCATGACTATGATGATGACACTGTGCAAAATGATTAAAAAGACTCTTTTGTTCCCTCTAAATGACACACAGTGTCACATGTTCACATTCCTCAGTCTATTAAAATGGAGGCTCTGTTCTTTTTTACATGTTGCCATGGTGAATCATGATATCAGAGCTCCTCTGATGAATCTTTTCCTTTTCTAGTCATCCATGTACTTAACTCAGCATGCTTCCTGTAACAGGGTCCAGAAGCACACAGTTCACAGTACAACTTTAGAAGATCACAAAACACCCACTGTCCTGTAGACAGCTCAGTAAATGGCTCCTCAGGCTTAAGTTAAACAGTCAAACCATTTCCAGTATATCTTTGTTTTATGTTCATTTCTTGGATTTTCATTTTTCAAGTCTCATTTTTTATTCAGTTAAACAGTTCATTTTAGTTTTCACTCCAGTTTAAATATAATAATTTTGCTCTGTACAGACACAATTCTTTGTTTTCTGACAAAAATATTTTTCTGCCCTGTAGAAAACAAAGACACCATGCCGTTATTTGACGAATCCGCCTAAAAGAACATCAAGTGATGCAGCTCCAGAAACAACGCAAGTGACCACAGACAAGTTATATACCTTGTCAGGCGACGTGAGGTCTAGAGAGAGAGAGGTCGGATAAAAGGTCTTACAGATTCATCCATATCCATTTGTAATCACATAAGGCTGGATATTAAGAGTTTTTGGAAAGGGAAGCAGGAGACTGTTGTTGTAGAGTGGATTGAGGAGAAAGGAGACTGAAGCTGTTCAGTTGCAAACAGAGAGTTCAGTTCCTTGCAAAACAAACAAGTTTAAAACAAGACAAAAAAAAGAAGAAAAAAGTTTAAATGTTCTGTTCTAAATCTGTTGTGTTCTACAAATTAATTTGAGAATTGTAGGAAAAGACACGGTGAACTCTTTTTTTTGTTTTGTTTTTTTGTTTTTTTTAAATCCTATGCCAACTCTATTTAGCTTTGTAAATATTGGCTATATTGTATGGAGACGTCTTACTTTACTATTACTTTATTTTGCAAATCTATTTGAATTAGGCTATCCAATTAAGATTAATTTTATGTTGTTTGTTGTAAAGATCTGGATGGATGTTTTACTTTATTCTTCATTTTAATTGTTTTTATTCTGTTTTTCAGTTTTATTTTTCAAGACTTGGTGAATTGACTTTTATTTATATAGCTTGGCCTACACTTTTTAGTATGTTGGCAACAATCAGAAGTGTTATTGTTAGGATCGAATATAGGCCATCTAATTTAGGTAAATAAATTTTTTTTAGTTGTTATAATCTAATGAGGAATATTTTATTTTATTTTTTGTTGTGTTGTTTTTCAGTTTCCCCCCTGAGGGATTGCCCCCTTGACATGGTCAGGGGAGTTTGCGTGCCTCAGTGACCCTAAGAGCTAGACCAGCAGAAGCTTAGTCTTCAGGTGGGACACCAACGTTGATCAGGTCTTAGGGTAGAGGCCTGACAAAGTGCAATCCAATTACATGACAAAAACAGTTATCCTGTGTGTGTGTGTGTGTGTGTGTGTGTGTGTGTGTGTGTGTGTGTGTGTGTGTGTGTGTGATTTGAGTGTATATGATTTTACTCAGTCAGTATCCAGTTCAGTCAGCTCCTGGGCATTTTTGTGAGGGTAATTTCATGTCATTATTAAAATGTGAAGTAAAGGAAAAGCATCAGGAAAGTTATTTAAATAACACATTAAAAAGCATCAGCTGCTGACCAAAGAGTTGTATTTATAAAATCATGAAAACAGAACAAAGTAAAATTACCATATGTGACAGGATTGTGATGCAGCAGCGACCTCGAGTGGCCTCTGTCTGAAAACAGGTTCCCCAAGTTCCTCCTTCCTCACTTACAGCAGCTTTTAAAGTGCACTAACAACCTTTCACTTTTTCTTAACACATTTGATTGTATTGAAGGTTTAAATGCCATGAATAAGAATTTTCCTAAACATTTTATTTTTGCCACAATATTTTTTCCATTTGATATCACAAAATGCTAAATGCAAAAAAGGGAAGCAAAACATCAAAATAAGCTACAAATTTGTACAAAAAAGAAAACGGATGCAGATGGAAAAATTCCACTGTGCAAATTAAAAAATATATATATTGTTCAAGAAAAATAAAATTTTGAAAAATGTGCACAACAAAGAAAAATAAATGAATAAAAATGAAAGTGATGGCGATGGCTTTGCATGTGCACATCAAGAAAAATAAACTGAAGGCAAACATCCTGGTAATTGTGCTTAAGGTCCCTAAAAAAATCAGGCAAGCAGTAGGACACATATGTACCTGTAATAAATGAGCAAAATCTGAACTGTTTCTTTTTCAATTTATTTTCACAGCATTATTTACAATACTTCTGCTTAACAAGATGACCGACGGTAGAAGTGACAGTTTTGGATGGGAGGGTGGAATACTAAGTTAGCTAGGTTAGCAAAGTGAATCCACAGACTGTGGTTGTTTCACAGAAAGGACAGATACCTGCTAAATATTAGATAGTGTTGTTGTTTGTAGCAAGAACCCAAACCAAAATCCAAAAGGGTGTCTCAGGGAGGAGAGCTACGCCACAGCTGAGATCTGAGGGGTTTTATAGAGCACTGCATACTGGGCCCAGTGTCACTGACTGGAAAACAAACCACACCAGCCTGCAAATGCCTGCAAATACCATCTGCTACACAAACAGGCCAAAAAGAAGTCAATTGGAGTGGGTTGTCACAGTATAAAGAATGTCACGAAGTGGGTGAGTGCCTGGTGTTTTTCCACTGCCTGCTTGTGTTTACCTGTGTCCTGCTTCTGGGCGGAGCCTTGGTTCCCCACCTGTTGCTAATCACCTGGCATCCATCAACGGCAGTCCAAGAGGCTGTATATAAAGACCCGCGCTGCCATCATTTCTCTGCCATTTGTCAGCTACCTCGTGTTTCTCTGCCATGACACCACCTCACTCACCTGCAGCTCAAGTTTCTGAACAAGTTCTGGAAAGAAAAGGTTGGAACCTCACTCGATCTCTCACCACTTGATGCTCACCGGGCTACCCTCCCCAGGCCACAGATTCAGTATTCACCTTTCCCCAGTATAGCCCCTTCCCCACTTCACATCTAATCTCACTCTCCCTCCATTTCGGTGATTTCCTGGCACAGAGTATGTTCTGCTATCTCCAATCCCTGTGCACTCAGTACAGCTTGTTAAAACATATCGCTGTCTCGATTGTCTCTGCTTTTGGGTCCACTCACACGTACTGGCCCTCAGGCCCTTTGACAAAACACATGGATTGATAGCTGTTCTTTAAACATGTCTGTGGTATAGTGCTTTCTACTTCTACTCCACATTTTTGGGGTGATGATATTGTATTCCATACCTTTGTATTTGAATACTTTCTTTTTATTATGTAGATACATACAGTATATGAATAATTAAGCAATCAACTCCATCTTTAAAGTGAATTAATTAATAATTACTTATCATGAATGATAATGAGTCTGGGTATGTTATATTTTGATAAAGATTTTGCACTATTATAGAAGAATTCTAACATGTACTTAGAGTTAAAGAGGTTAAATATTTTTTTGCCACTTTGCGAAACACATTTAATGTACTGTTTTGAAAATATTGTGCAACCACTTTCAGATTATGAAGCATGTTGCACAATATGTTAAGTATCAGTATCTGTATGAAGATTGAGGGATGCAGATTAGAGGAAAAAAATATTTGGGGCTCTACTAGTGTACTACTTTTGCTGTACTATTGTAATTTCTTATTATCAAGCTGGTTCTTTTTATGTAAACGCTACCTGAAAAGCCTGGATCAGTTGATTTGAAATGCTGCAGTGAGAGTGCTAACATGGAATACAAAGATACATCATATTCATCCCATATTAGCTTTGCTTCATTTGCTCCTTGATTAATCCAGAATTGAATTTAAAACCTTTCTCCTTACATAAGTTCCGAATGATTGGGCCCCATCATATCTGAACTCTTTTCTCCTTGGATGCTGATTAGAGTTCTTGTCTGTTGTCTTTATGGGTGAAACACTCCTCCCCCAGACTGCAGACCTACTTGTTGTTCCTAGAGTAATTAAAAGTAGAATGGGAGGAAGAGCATTCAGCTTTCAGGCCCTCTTCTGTGGAACCAGCTTCCAGTTTGGATTCAGGAGACAGACGCCCTTTTTTTTTTTTTTTTTTTTTTTTCCGCCTGTCCCGTTTGGCTCTTTTGCCATCAGAATTATTGTCTAAAGGCAAAGAAAGATGCCCAACGGATTTACTTTACCAAATGGACCATCCCGGCCTTGTCGTATTGGTCCATTTGATTCACCTTTTATTGTTTATTTTATTTTATTTTCGCTTGCTACACACGGGACAGACATGACTGGGGGAAAGAAAAGGGAGAAAGAAAGACAGGTAGTGAAAGAAAGTCAGCGGGGAAGAGGAACGGTGATAAAGGGCAAAAAACAAAAACAAACAAAACAAACAGACAAAAAATACATATATCAATCACCTGGATCACCTGTTCAGAAAGAAAAAAGAGAAAACAAGCAAAAAAAGAGAGCAATATAATAAACAACATCATCGCGATAATCTATGTGAATATAACAGTAAATACTAAATATTGAATATTATTGTGCAGCACGTAAGATTTACAGCACACAGTGTGCTTTGAGGTAGGAGCCAAAAAGGGTGTAGTTTGTGTCTGTGAGCACCTGTTTGTACACCTGTGAGCATGAGCGCGCTTGTATTTAAAAGGTTCCTTCATGTAATGATCTGCTAGAGGGTGTGGGGGGCCACAGCCCCGTCCTCCAGGGCATGAAGCAGGTATGGAGGAGATCCAGGCTCCGGACATCCAGAGACCCCCGGAGCACAAGAGACCAAGGAAGACCAACAGAGGGGCAACCGTGCCACTATCCCGGAAAGAGCTGAGGAGAGCCCCAGATGAGGGGACACTCAGCAGCCGCGGAGCAGAAGCCAGGGAGGGTTGCAGTGACGTGCCCGTGAGCTCCGCCGGCAGCCAGCTGTGCCAGAGTGACCGAGCCCCAGGCCAAGAGGCCGAGGGCACCCCACCACCCGAAGGGGCCTGAGCGAGCTCCAGGCTCCAGGCCCCGACAAGCAGCCACCAGGAGTGAGCCGGTGCGTACCTGGACGCCCATCCCCGGACACAAAGAACCACCAATGCACCGATGTCTGAGGGCGTCTGCCACTGGCAGGGGGAGTGGTGGGGGGAGATAGGCCTCCATACCTTGGAGGGCCTGAGATGTCCCTAGAGAGGTGACAGACAGATGCCCTTTTTAAGATTGAGGTTCATACTTTCCTTTTTTAAAAAGTTTATAGTTAGGACTGGATCAGGTGATCCTGAACCAGCCCTCAGTTACGCTGCTATAGGGACTCACTCACCACTTTTCACTCTCCATTTGTTTCATGGAGGACTGCATGGAAGCACATTGGTATAGGCTGTATACTCATAATACTTTTCTTTGTGTAATCAAATACCTGAGCAAATGGCCACAAACGCAATACAGTGAATTCCAATATAGTAAGGAGAGTTATATGCTGTCACACCCATTATCGCAACCATTTTGATTGCGATAATTTCTACATTCGATTTTCATTTCCTGACACAAATGGTAACTGTTCCTTATCTGGAGGTTTGTGAGGCAACAAGTTCTTATCTGTAGATACATTTTTTTCCTGCGATTGTTGCTTCCTGTTTATATATCTGTCTTGTGCAATAAGTTTTAAAATGGCTCAAACAAATCAATAAATAAAATGTTTCAGTTATTGCTACCTCTGACATGTAGTGAAGAGTAGAAGGGAACTTGTTTCATTTACTGGATCAAACACACTGTGTTACTGTAAAGCCATAACTTTAAAAAAAAAAAAAGAAGAACTAAACTTAATCTTTAGAATTAATAATAAATCATCTCTCCACTCTGTGACAGTAACGTGACAAATTGCAGTGAAGCTTGCAAAGTAAATGTAAATGACTCAGCATTTAATTGTAATTAATATTTATATTAAAATAACTTTTGCTAACATGAGCAGGATCTGTCTCAGCGGTAAATGCATTATAAATGTTAATGAGCCACATTCAAAAACACCAATAAGATACAAGAACTCAAATTTGGTGCGCAGACTCACACACTCAATACAGGAAACCTTAAATCACACACGGGATCCTGAAGAATGAAATCAAGTTGAAAATCTTTCTGCACATATGTTGTGTAATTTCTTAAGAACAAAATTAGGTTAGTGGAAACGAAAATCATCGAACCTTTGAGTGCTGGATTCAGATTCAAAGACAAAATTAAACAAAGTTAAAATTGTTCAAGTGTGAACTTTTTTTTTAAGCAGTGTTTATATAGAGAGAGAGATACAGAAGCTGAATTTAAAAAATATAACCACCTCAACAGAAGTTGTCCTACAAAAAACAGGAAATATGTGTTTTCCTGTGTGGTATCATTTTAAAGGACAGAGGCTGCAGCTCTCAGCAGATGACACCAAAACACTCGAGATGGATCTCCTGAGTCATTTTCGTTGTCAAGAACTTGGCACTTATGCCACAGTGATCGGGATTTTTACTTACATTGTTTTGCTTCATAGGGACATGCCATGCACTTGCAAAGACCAAACGAAACAATGCAATGAATACATGGCTCTGCCATTTGTTTTAGTGTTTTTTATTATGCTCTTCATCGACAAGACATTTCGGAGAACAACAAAAAACGGTGCTACTTTTTTATGCATTGTAATCAAGCGCACTATCAAAGCTTCTTTAATTGGTCTGCTGTGGGTTGTAACTGTGTTCATTGATGGAGACTGGTATGTTTGCTGTAAGATTGATGAAGTAAAGAAAATGTTACCCTGCAAAACAGAAGAAAACCTCACATCTGAAGAAGTTGCTGAAATCACTGATCTAAAAAACACGTCACAGGTGAGTTTTTTGGTTCTTGCACAGTAGGTCCGATTGCACTAACCCTTTAAATTACTATGATCTTTACAGTAAATGCACATCAATACTACAACATTACTGTGTATGTACTGGATACATATTACCATATTTGCTGCTTCTTTTTTTCAGATTATTGGTTACTCTTTGCTCCTGGCTGTAATTGTTGCAGCTTTTTTAACGTCATGCGGATGTGGATGGAGAAAATGCTGTGAAAAAAAGTTCAGCTGTTGCAGCAGGAAAACATTATATTACAGATTAATTTTGGAAGAAGAGAAAAAAGCTCTGGATGTGCTTTTGAGGAAAGCAGCAAAAGAGAATTTAACTAAACAAATAATGACCAAAATAAAAAAGAACGACTGGGACGGCTGTTTTAACGTTGCTCAGGAAATGATCAATAAAGCAAAACAACAAAAGATGGCAGCAAGAAACGAGGACATCAGCAAGGAGAGCACAAAAACAGGGGAACCTGCTCAACAAGGGACGAGATCAGCACATCACGAGGTAAAGAGCTTTGTGTTATTTACATGCAGAATGTTACTGCTGTCTGTCTGAGTTATTAGCTTCTTCTGGCAGGGTGGAAGATCTCCACCCTGCCAGAGCAGGAACCGTAACTGTTGTTTACCAGGCGGACCTCCCCCTCAACTCCTGTGCTGTTGTCCACTGCTGTTGAACCAGTGACATTAACCTGAAAAGCTGGAGAGGTCTGTGTTCTTGAAGCAGGTGTGGAATAAGGAAATCCAGGGTCTGTTTACAATTAACAAAGAAAATGATAATAGTGCAGTTGTGCTAATGGAATTTTGCGATAAAGAATTTGATAACAAGATTTAAAAAATTAATTTGTTAGCTTGTCTTCATATTTGAAATTTAACAATATTGAGACAAATTTGACATCACACATTTGAGTTTTAACAGCTTTATGTGCTATTGACACACAAAGACATTTGACGTACTGCCACAGAGAAACTCTACCAGCAAATCTCAAATAAAAAGTCTGTAGATGAAATGAATGAAAGATTATCTTATCTTATTTAATGTTTAGCAGGAATTTGTTATTGCAATGGGCAATAATGGAAACATCAGTATATTATCAACTTGGAGTGCTACTTGACTGTAACTAAAATGCAGAGATTGGGTTGTTTTAATGAAATATTTCAACAGAATCATGGAAGTTTCAACCAAGTTTTAAGAATATTAAAGTTTTCCTCCTCCCTTAACAATTACTTCATGTTTCGTGGTGACTTGTCGGCCACCAGAGGGCATCATTATATGAAAACCGACAATTTTTGCATTCAGAGGAAATCAAGGTCATTTTTCTGACCATATTTGAGATGGATGTAGTCAGCTTCTGAGCAGGAGTATGCTAAAGTATATAACATAATATGTTCTCTTACATCTAATTGGCGCTCTAACAATTGATAAATATTGATGTTTAATGAGAAAAAATATTTAATATAACAACACATGTGGGCAGACTTTAATGTAAATAAAACATATAATATTTCTATTATTGTATATTAAACTTTGCAGCATAGACACAGAGTAAAAAAATGGGACCTCAGTGTCTCCACCTTCTCAAATTTACCTTCACATATGACACCAGCATCTTCACTGTGGCTGCAGTCGTGAGATCCAAACCCTGAGTGGCGACACTCAAACAGGTTGGATTCCCAGCCTGTGCATGTCACCTGGTCCATCCAGATGGATCCTCTGCCCGCTCCAAATTTTGCATTAGTTGGTGCAGAGAGGACCCTACCACAGCCCAGTTGCCTACATACCACCTGAGCATCCTCCAGGCCCCAAGAATCATCACACACTGTCCCCCACTGGCCTCTGTGGAAGATCTCCACCCTGCCAGAGCAGGAGCCATGTCCTCCATTAACCAAGCGGACATTCCCTTGAGATTCTGTGATAAAGGGGAATACATACAAAAAACTAAAGAAATGCAAGAAAACAATAATAATTTTGGAATTAGCCCCTATAAACAGGTAGATTAACATTGCAAATTACCCAATTCAAACTCCACTTTCCTTCAACTTTAAATATTTAACAAAACTGAAGCATTCAATGTCAAAGAGCCTGTAGGTAAAATATTTTAGTGTAAAGTGAATATAAATGTGTGATAGTTGGTCACTGAAAACCTCTCACTAAAAATGTTATCAGGGACAAAAGTCAAATAGGTAGAAACTTGAGTCCACCCACCTTCTCAAATTTACCTTCACAGATGACAGCAGCATCTTCACTGTGGCCGCAGTTGTGAGATCCAAACCCTGAGTGGCGACACTCGAACAGGTTGGATTCCCAGCCTGTGCATGCCACATCATCCATCCAGATGGGCCCTCTGCCTGCACCAAATTGTGTATTAGTTGGTATGGAGAGGACCCTACCACAGCCCAGTTGCCTACATACCACCTGAGCATCCTCCAGGCCCCAAGAATCATCACACACTGTCCCCCACTGGCCTCTGTGGAAGATCTCCACCCTGCCAGAGCAGGAGCCGTAACTGTTGTTTACCAGGCGGACCTCCCCCTCAACTCCTGTGCTGTTGTCCACTGCTGTTGTACCAGTGACATTAACCGGAACGGATGGAGAGGTCTGCGGTCTTGAAGTAGGTGTGGATAAGCCAAAGCCCAGATCTGTTGAGTTCACTTCTGTTTGACATTGAAAAAGAAATACAAATAAATAATAGTAGTGCAGCAATGATGCTTAAACCATATTTTTTTATAGACAGTTTATTTTAAGAACAACATAACAAAAATAAGTGATTTGCTTCAGTGCACCCACATGAAAAGTGTTGCAGTTCCAACACAGTATGCATGCTTTCATATGACAGGCTACATAAGGTTGTAGATGCAATAGTTTCCGTAGCAGGTTTGACCAGTATTCCTCAGTAATAGACACGCTGGTCCACAGTGTTTATGTCATGCTTTGCCTCTTGCAAGCATGATATTGGTTGTATGGATTATCAAATTACACACTGAATATCACCAAAATAGCAATTGCAGCAATTGCCTTTCCAAGGACTGCACATTTTGCAAGTTACTGGAGCATGGGATCCACACCTGTATGAGTTTATACATCTCACTTTTATTCTTTGCTTTAAGCACATTTCTGACTATCACGCACTTTCACATTATGATGGTGCATTGGTGGCAATTTAGAGTACAAGACTGTGAGTGTGTGAAGCCTGGGACAGATTTAACAACATAGATTCCAAGGTTTTCTGGCAAAAAAAAATCATAAGATGAACAATTTAAAATTTCCAAGGTGTTGAACTGACCACAGATCATTTTGAGCTTATAAAATCTCAAGTAGAAATCTGTAAAAGTAAAGTACCACAAAATGGCTAAAATTCAGCCAAAATATAATACTAATAATAATAATAATAATAATAATAATAATAAAACAAGAAGAAGTGAATTTTCCTCATTCTCCCCTTATAAATTAAATGTGATATATGAACCGTTCAATACTGGCTACCTGAATGACTGCTACAGTTTGTTGTGTACAGTTGTCAGCTCAATTATTTGTTTCCAAAATAACAAAAAAACAGAAGAAAGATATCAATAAAGAAAGGAATGGGCACTCAGAGAATGCTTGTATATAGGGCCCTGAGTTCTGTGCTACAGCCCAACATCCACCTGTGGTGTTTCGTCCTTCCATTTCTGTATAGTTGGGAGTTTCTGGATTGGCAAGACAAGTGATTCCATTCTGAAGATCTGTTAAAAAGATAAGCAATCAGTAGTTACTATTGTCCTGTTAAATACTACAGTAAAATATAATATTTATAATTTAATTGAACACAGATTATTTACTTTATTTTATTGTGATAAAGTTTTAAAATTAGTAGTTAAACTTGCTATATTTTCACTTAATTATTTGAATTTGCAAAAATCAAAACTTTGTTATCCTTCCCTACACAAACGATCTACTGATAAAGATTATGTTAAAAGGCTGTGAAGAAGAAATTAGAATTTGAGCTTGTTTGTGATGACATCTTCAGCTTTTTGTACTTTTGTTAAATCAGGCTTTTAAAATTGTTTCAGCATGTGAACTTGGATAATTATTTATTTATTTTTGTTGTGTTGCAGTTTTGGAATGGGAGTCATGGGTTACTGTATCCAGTATGCGTTCTTAGGCCTGACACCTGATCACCCCAGGGAAGGGGCTACATGAATAGGATAAGGAGCCAATTGGAATCTTCGATATCCAGTATCAGGATTGACGGCGAAACAACTAGTAGCTCTGTGTTCCAAAATTTGGAAGCAGGAACTGCTGTCACGGCTAGAGATTGATGAGGTACAACACAAATGCTACGGCAAGGGGGCGCCAGGATGGCAGGTCAGAGAGGTGATATCATCATCAACCCCACCAAGATTGGATACGAAACGCCCAAGTGCAATGGAAGATGGAGCGTTGAGTGAGAGAATAACTGACCTGAAAGATGGCATCATGACGAAGCTTAAAACCTGCAACCTCCGTAGCCAATTAATAAGATTATGTAAAGTGCCCTCTGAGGATCTACTAGATGATGTGAATGCAGCACTGCGATGATTACCAAGACTAACCAGCTGACCATAGCAGCAGTGATCAGTGAGTGATCAGCCACAAGGAGCAGTACCCTATATGGAGAATGAGACTAGACTACAGAAAGGTGCAATGAAGAAGGTGCCTAAGAAGTACAAGAAGCTGTGAAACTGCCGAGCAAAGAGGTATACCAGAAAAATAGAAGGCAGGAGAATAAACCAGTTGTTCTCCACAGAACATCCAAGGTGTAGTCGTAGTGGCATGGGAATATGAGAACAACACCACCAAGGCTGGAGACATAGCAATACTGGAAGAGCGTATGTGATAAGTGCTCAACACATAACTGCAATGCTCATGAGCACTGCTGTTACTGGACCCGAGCATGGTCCAGTACACTGTAAAATGTAATTCTAGATGTTTGTTATTTCAACATATTATTCTATATCAGTTTGACGATAGATGACTGAAGTTGTTGTTATAACATAGAATTACAAGTTAAAAACGTCCCAATTACACCAAAAAAAGCTAACTTGAAAACTCATGTCCAGCTAAATCAGCAACTTATGTGAACTTGACAATGTGGGTAAGTTGAACACAGCAGGATTCAAAACTGCCTCACGTGACTGCTACCGAGGTGCATCATGGGGAATTGGCGGTTAACGACATGCTCACTTTACTTGGACGTTTTCTAATCGTCTTCTTTGGAATATGCTTTCAAGGTGAGTAACATTGGTTATAACTATAAGGAAAGAGAGCTACAAAAGTTGGAACATGTTTTGAATTTATGGCATGATGTGTGTTTTGCTTTAGCTAATGTAACTTTAGCCGACAAGGTCCAGCTTGTGTGTCATGAACAAACTTGACCTAATAAACTGACATATGGCCTTTTTTATGGGTTTAATGTGGCACTGACCAAATCACAAGTATTGTGCCGCTAGCTTTAAGGTTGTGCACTCAACCACTGTTGCGATATTAGCAAGCTAACTCAGCTAATTAATAAAGCTTATTTCATATTGTCTCTGTACTTGTAAATTTCTTTCAAGTTCACAGGCTGTTGTATTTTGGTGGAAGTTCATTTTGGCAATATTTCCAATAACTGACTGGGTTCAAAAGAACTTTTGGCAGGACTCCGATGCTTGTTGTCATCTGTTTACCCCTATGTAATCACTTAAGTTGTTATTAACTGCTGCATGCTAAGCTGCAAGAGTGCACTGAGGACTGAGACAAAATATGGTCTTCAAACCAGCATTATATTAGTTTTATCAGATAGTCCTCCAGTGTGTTTATTTTTTGCTTTAATTCTATTGTGCAGTTATTTGTTACCCTGAAATGCTTTATGCTTAACAACAGCTCACTATTTTGACTTTTTTGAACTCTTGTGATCAGTATGACTAGATTGTGTGAGTTTCCATACTAAAAGAGCTGTAGTGATAAAATAATTGGCATCAGAGACACTGATTTTTGGCATGGTATACTGCAGGAGTTTTTTTTTTTGTGCATAATTTACCTTTTAATTAAACTGCATTCTCTGTATTGTAACAAAACTAACATTGTTTATATGTCAGAAAATTAGCAAACATGAATAAATGGCGAAAACAATATAATTATAACATATATTTTTATTTTACTTATTTTAGGTCTGTGAAGCCAAACTTGATGCTGGGGATTTATTTTTGTCAGTGGAGTCAAATGGTAAGTTACAATTTGTGCATTTTGTCATACTGGAAACACCACAGATTATATTGTAATTTAATAGCTCTGTAGAACAAATGATATAAAGATTGTAGTGTCAGGGTACTTCTTAAGAAGTAATATGGCACTATTGATGATCACATGCAGGTGCATAAACTAAATATTCAGACGTGTTACCAACAAGTGATTCATTAACAAAAGCAATGGAGCAGACTGTTTAGGTTCTTGTGGTTGTAATAACATCCATAACTGCAAGTTTGTCATTAATTTATTTTCACAGGTCTAGATGATCACATCTGTCTTTGTCATTTAAATGAGGTGGACTTGCAAACTTTGCGCTCTTTTGGGTAAATTGCTGTCCACTACATATACACAGAATGTGCACAGTATTTCAGATCTAAAAGGGAGTATGTAATGGACTTGCTGGCTTTAATGTAAAAAGCCTGTTGTGTAACTTTAATGAGGCAGTTGGACTAAAACAGTATTGCTCATCAAGGTAAACATCTGAGGAATAAGGAAACTGTTACTTGTCCTTATACTCAGTGTTCTTTTAATCGCACGTTTACTAAAGTTTTACATCACATAAGTCATTTTCACAATCATTCTACTTTAAAAGATTTCAAGACAGAGCTTATTGTTCTCTGAACTTCCTTGTTTGCTGAACGGCAGGTAAAGTGCATCTTTTTGTTTGTTTGCTTTTGTGTGTTTGTTTTCTCTAATGGGCCTCAGATGACTGTTTGCTTAAATTTGGGTCTCAAAGAATCTTTTTTTTTATTCTGCCTGTACTCTCCACCCCTCTTCCTCTGTTGCTCAGGTTAAAGCAGAATTTGCCCGTCTTACATCTGTTGACCTGAAAGGGTTCCTTTTTGCTGTGCTTGACCATTATGGAGAGGTTCGTGGAGCTGTACAAAATCAAGAGCGGCATAGGAGGGCTAACTAGGCTCATAAGATGCTTCGGTGATGATGTAAGTGTTCAACTGCGAAATCTAATCCTTTGTTTAAGTTTTAGGTTATCCAGTTCAACTGATGAACTCATTGAAAGAAAGCTGATAAGTAAAGTCTGTCATCATATTTCACAACTGGACATTTAGTGTGGTAACTTTTACAGAATCTGTGTATATTGGTGGTAGGTTGGATATCATATTCTACTTGAATGTCCTGATAAGCCTGATTCAAAATCTCCAATGATAATCATATATTGATGGAATTATGTATCAAAAAGCTGTGAATTTGGAGCTGTCTACATGCTTCATAAACACTGTTTAAAAAGTGTTTTTGTTTTCTTTTTGACTTCTTTGACCAGAGCCCTACACAAAGGAAGAGCACAGAGGACCTCATTTTCTAAAGGAAGATCCCTCACACACTTTCAAGACTGTGAAGGTTAGCATTGTTTCTTTTAGTAAATTTAATAATGACAGCACCACAATGGATTTTAAATGAAACATGTGGCATCTATGAAACAACAGATGCCACATGATAACATGTGTACTTTTTCCTCACCAAATGTATTATTACAAGATCTTTGACACTGGATTTGGTCTGGGTTTCAGAGAAACTAACTGGCAAGCTAGCATTGATATTATTAGTGTCTTGTGTTTATTCATGTCTTCACCAGGGTCTTTGACATTTCGCTGCTGTACTGTTCACTTCAGCTTTATGTTTGATTTCTCACATTGTATATTGTAATGGCAGAGATATTAGGATATTTAAGGGGCTGCAGTGGCTGCTACAGCTGTGGGGGCAATACTTTGGTGAAATGTCCTGGACCCTGGAAAAGAGACTGTGTAGACTGGGTAAGCAATTAAAGGTTACTGGCCGAGAGTCATTGGGCAGCTGGGTAAAGGTGGATGTTGATATTCAGTGCCAATTATGCAACCTGTTCAGCCATGTCTATATGCTCTTTTTCATGCTGTTAATATAGGGGAAAAATAAACTTTAATCAATAAACTGATTAAAGAAGCATTGTCTATGGAGCCACAATCTGATCCTGTAGTGTAGCTTCAGTTTGCACATTTCATGTATTCTCAGCCAGATTTGGTTTAGAGCACAGCCAATATTTAGCATAACTAGATTTAAATTCACACACTGGTGATGGCAAGCTACATTGTAGCCACAGCCGCCCTGGGGCTCACTGACAGAGGCGAGGCTGCCGGACACTGGCACCACCGGGCCCTCTGGCCACCACCAGTAGGCAACAGGTGAAGTGTCTTGCCCAAGGACACAACGACTGAAACTGTCGGAGCTGGGGCTCGAACCGCAACCTTCCAATTATAAGACGAACTGTCAACTCTTGAGTCACGATTCAGTCATCCACCCATGTGTGTGAATGACTGAATGTGTAAAGCACTTTGGAGTCCTTAGAGGACTAGTAAAGCGCTATACAAATACAGGCCATTTACCATTTAAATTGAAAATTTTGTTTGAATTCTGCAATTGAAGACATGCTCAGTTATTTATGAACATGGTCTTTGTTTAAAGCAAGAAATGGATTTGTAACATGGGGTGCATATCTCATTCTGAAAAAACTTTAACAACTAATAAGTGTTACCCAAAGCCAATCACCATCATCCAAAGCATCAGTATGGCTCTTCTTTGGAAAGACATGAATTCTTAAGCACAAGGGATATTGTGTAATTGTAATTGTGTAATTTTTTTTTTTTTTTTTTTGTCTTTGAACCCTTTTATAGCCAACAGGTGTTGAAGACACATTTTCTAAGAGGATGAAAGTTGGCATTGCGATGGTGAAAGAAGAAGACATCATCGATGTGTTGGTTGTCCTTGAGGCGGCAGTAATCCTGTCTAATCTGAGGGATGTCTCAAGTGCCATTTCCATGCTGATGGGCCTTCTTTTGCCCTCAACATAGACTATCCAAAGGAACTTAAGGACATCTTTGAAGTCATTCAGAACATCCTAATGAACATTGGTGGAAGGCAGTGCATCTCACTAGTGCATGGTTTAAGAAACAGACTCTTGCAGAAAGCCATGCAGAACTGTAATTGTATGCTCACAGCATATAATTGCTTTAGTGTTAAGGACAGTTTTATTTTTACTGTTTGCTTTTTATTCTTGCAAGTTCTCATTCTCACTTTTGTATGTCACTAAATGACTACACTTTACATTCCAGATTAGACAATTACTCATTTGTTCATGGTTTAAGAAACTTATGTGAACAACAATATAATGGTGGACTCTGCAGATGCTTATCTCATGCAAGTCAGTAGTTTTTCCTTTGTTTTGCAATTGAGCAGACTCAAACTGATGTTTCTGAAATATTCATATTATCAAATGTTTCAGAAGCATGCACTCATTTTCAGAGATATTGGTTCTGTGGAATTTGTTGCAATTGTAAACGAAGACAAATACAAGAGTTTGATGTCTTAGTTGTTATAAACTGATCTTTACTGTCACTTATCAAAGGTTTTGTACTATTTTAATATTTCAAGTTTTATGCTAACAGGTGTGACTGAGCACAATGAAGTTTGAACATTTTGTAAATGTAAAGAATAACTTTTCTAAAATAGCAAGTGTGTGTTACATTACATTAATGCAGACTTTATGTTGTTACTTCACAAGAATCACTACTGCTCCTAGAGTATTGGTCAGAATTTAATCTTCACCCAAACTGGGCTCAAGACCAAGTTCAAATTTATTGTTTCACAGGGAGCAGCCTTTGAGTTTTGATGGATTGTGAGCCTGATGAGCTACGTCACTGATTTTTCTGTTTCTCAGATGACTAAGATGGCACAATAAATGGTGAATGTTGGGTGCTCATGAGTAAATGTCTTGTCATGTTCTTAAAACAAACTTTCTGTATGAAATGATCAGATAGACTTTAATGGAATCTGTGGGTTTTATTTTTTTTCTGTAAACAACAGAAAATTAATTTAAAGGAATGTAGATATTTAAACCTGAGATCTAAGATAAACCTAACAGGTAGTTTTGCTGAAATGGATGTTAGAAAGCTAAAAAAAAAAACAAAACTTAAGATGTTTAATACACATTTTTCTTTACATCCAGTCAATCAACTCTGATAATTAAAATGAAACTGATTTACAAGTTCACTCAGCTACCTTAAGGAGCTCAGTTAATTAATAAACTTAAATCAACTTAGCTAACAGATTATGTTAGTTAAGCTAAAATAGATTCCTAAGTTAAAAGAACTACTAAAGTATTTGAATTGACTAAAAAACCCAAGTCAACTGAACTAGGACAAGAGTTTAAACAATAGATTATTTTAATTTAGCTGAAAGGGTTTTCCCAAGTAAAGATGACAATTAAAGGAGTTGAACTGACTAACAAATCTCAGTCAACTAAACTAAGATGAAAGTTTAGACAACATGTGATTTTTCATTAAGATAACAATTGGTTGTGTTATAAGAACAAACTCTATTTCTTGACTTAACTTAAAATTTTAAGGCAGCCCTTTACCTCATATTTTTAAGTTGAAACAACAAGTTATATTTTACAGTGTAACCATCACATTGGTAGACATCCAAGAAAGGTTCTGCAGCATAAAGAACTGGACATCACCAGGCCCCAACATGATTCACAATTACTGGCTGAAGAATCTGCTTGCACTCCATGAGCGTCTGGCAGTACAAATGAACCAGCTGCTAGTCAATGAGAGCCGACAAGAATGGCTAACTGAAGGCCTGACAGTCTTGATCCCCAAGGGTTCTCCAGAACCTGCCTCAGAACCACATGGAAGCTCCTGTCACGCATCACAGCGGCTAAGATGAACAGGCACATTCCTCAAAAAGACACATAAAGGAATTGGGAAGAATACCAGAGGAGCAAAGCACCACCAGCTACTGGTAGACAGAGCACCACCAGGATACACAGCAACAACATTGGAATGCAATTCGGATTGGAGAAGTGTAGTTGTAAGGTAGTCAGAACTGAGGGGATTGTACTACTAGATGGTAACATTGGCAACAAGTATCTAGGAATCTCCACAGGAAAATGGGAACCACAAAGAGGCCGCAGGTAAGCTGCAACCACCAAATACCTGCAGAGGGTCAGGCAAGTCCTGAGAAGTCAGCTGTAATAGAAAGAACAAGATTCGGGCAATCAATACCTATGTCCTGCCCGTGATCACATACCCTGCTAGGATAATAAGCTGGCCAAAGGAGGAGATAGAAGCCACTGACATCAAGATAAGAAAGGTTCTAGATCATGGATGAAGGGTTTCACCCCAAGACGGAAGGAAGGAGGCCAAGGACTGGTGAGTGTCAGAACCGCTGTTCAGGATAAGACAAATATCCATGAGTATATCAGGAAGATGGCCATAACCAACCTTGTGCTTAATGAATACCTCAGCAGTGTTGGGAAGGTTACTTTTAAAATGTATTCCACTACAGATTACAGATTACATGCCCCAAAATGTATTTTGTAACGTATTCCATTACGTTACTCAATGAGAGTAACGTATTCTGAATACTTTGGATTACTTCATATATTATCATGCTTTTTACAATTACACAAATGTACTACTGCAGTGTGATTTATTACTATTACTTAAGGTTATTCGCCATATCAATACCAACTAATGTCACGGTACTGGGTCATGTGACCCAGTATGTGGGTTGTTAATGTGTCATTTTGTATTCATTTGTGTTCTAGTTTCAGCTTAGCTCATCCAGTCAATTTCTAGGTTGCTGTTAGTCCTTTGCTTCTTAATTTCTTTGTGTCATCTTCTCCTGTGTTAAAGTTCCCCTTGCTGTTTATTAGGTGTTATTGGTTATGTTTCTTGCCTGCCTGGTTAATGTTGTCAAATTTGTGTAAGCCTGCATCTTGTCATGTTTTCCTGTTTATTTTGAAAGTCCAGTTTTCATGTCTTTGTGTTTTGGTTTACATTTCCTGTGGATTATTATGTTCATCCTAGTCAGCTGTTTCCTCAATGTCTCCACTTTCCCTGATCATCTCATGTGTATATTTAAGTCCTTTGTCTCTAACTGTTCTTTGTCAGGTCGTCTGTTATCCTTGCCACAGACTTCATAGTTTTCCCTCGTTGTTTCACTGTGTTTCATAGCATTCCTAGTTACTCTGTGCTCATAGTTTTTCATAGTTCTTTCACAGAGTGTCATAGTCTTTTAGTTTACACAGTGTTCTTGGTCTCCTTAGTTTTCCCAGTTTCAGTGTGTCTCTAGTGTTGTTCTCATGCCATCAGCCACAATAAAGGCTCGCTTTATATTTGGAAACTTAGTGATGCTGAAAAACTAGTTCACGCATTTATTACTTCCAGGCTGGACTACTTTAATTTATTATTATCAGGATGTCCTAAAAACTCCCTGAAAAGCCTCCAGTTAATCCAACATGCTGCAGCAAGAGTCCTGACAGGGACTAGAAAGAGAGAGCAGATCTCTCCTGTTTTGGCTTCCCTTCATTGGCTTCCTGTTAAATCCAGAATTGAATTCAAAATCCTGCTCCTCACATACAAGGTCTTAAATAATCAGGCCCCATCTTATCTTAATGACCTTGTAGTACCATATCACCCTATTAGAGCACTTCGCTCTCGCTCTGCAGGCCTACTTGTTGTTCCAAGAGTATTTAAAAGTAGAATGGGAGGGAGAGCCTTCAGTTTTCAGGCCCCTCTTCTGTGGAACCATCTTCCAGTTTGGATTTGGGAGACAGACACTATCTCTACTTTCAAGATTAGGCTTCAAACTTTCCTTTTTGCGAAAGCATATAGTTAGGGCTGGACCAGGTGACCCTGAATCCTCCCTTAGTTATGCTGCAATAGACGTAGGCTGCCGGGGGATTGAGTATTTCCTTTCCAGTCACCTTTCTCACTCACTATGTGTTAATAGACCTCTCTGCATTGAATCATATCTGTTATTAATCTCTCTCTCTCCTCCACAGCATGTCTTTATCCTGTTTCCTTCTCTCACCCCAACCGGTCGCAGCAGATGGCCGCCCCTCCCTGAGCCTGGTTCTGCCGGAGGTTTCTTCCTGTTAAAAGGGAGTTTTTCCTTCCCACTGTCGCCAAAGTGCTTGCTCATAGGGGTCATCTGATTGTTGGGTTTTTCTCTGTATCTATTATTGTACAATCTACTGTACAATATAAAGCGCCTTGAGGTGACTGTTGTTGTGATTTGGCGCTATATAAATAAAATTGAATTGAATTGAATACTTCTGTCTCCACCGTGTCTGCTTTTGAGTCTACCTCATCTTCACACTGGCGCACCCCGCCGTGACAACTAAATTTTTAAATCTTAATATAAAATGAGTAACAGTAGGGTGGACATTAGGCAAGTGTGATCCACACAGATATGTGGTCACAATTGTGAGTTAAGTGTCGTGATATATGGAGATTATTATGCATGTTTTATTTTGCTGGTTTATTGGTGTAATTTAAATCCACAATGTCATGTAAGTTCCCTGTTGCCAGGAGAGTGTATAACACTTTGGACAGTAGGGGGCAGCAGCGTGCTTTGGGAACTGAGTCGGGTGCATAGCTGCCTTAAGTTTTCCATTCTGGCAAGACTGACCAGGCGAACAGCAGCGTGTCTCCTGTGTTCACTTTCTCTCCTGTTTTACAGGTCAGTAATGTGGTCAAAAACATAAAGAAATACACAGCTGGACACTGTGATATTTAGACTTTCATGACATAAGACGGGTCTGTGATATGTGATGTATTATACTGTCGCTATGTGAGCTACTTTGGCTCTGTAGGATGTTATAGCTAGGCTGTATGCCTGGGTAACGCTAGCAAGCTGTTGCAACTGCGTATAATACTCCATATAATAATAAGAAGCACCAACCCGGTTGGGTTTACAGTTCCTGATAAACTTGTAGCTTTGTGTTCATGGCAAATGTTTTGTATAACGTGTCTGTAAAGTGTTCTGAGCCCACCTGAAGTCATGTGTAAACTTGCTGTTTCAGTGTTAGAATCTAACTGGTCTGAAAAAGACATATGAAGCGAGAGAGAGCTAATAAGAGTACGGCCAACAAAAATGCTGGCAAGGACAATAGTGCAGTAATGTTGAAAGTAGAGATTCCTTTCTATGATAAGACACTACCATGATCATGTGAATTATTTTGTTTATCTGTTTTATGGGAAAAGAGGTGTAGTTTTCATTTGTTTCATTCATTTAAACCCTTTGTTGTTTTATGCCAGTGGTGTGGATTAATTGAAATGTACACAGCAAAATCTCCAGTGTTAAATTAACACTACAGAGTGTTTATATGTGTCCACACTGTTGAGTGTTAAATATAACACTGTTGAGTGTTAAATGAACACTTTTGACAGTGTTGTATTTTTAAAAGTAACCTAGTCAGTTTTCAAAATTTACAATGACTAACACAGAGCAGTGCTGATTTTCTAACACTGGAATATTTCTAACATTTTGAGTTATTTTCCAGTGTTCAGAAAATCAGCACTGCTCAGTTTTGGAATTACCAAAAATAGAGAGGGCATAGCCTAATATATGAAACAGGAAAAGACCGCCGTGTAATCCATTTATTACAACAAAGTAACTGTATTCTGAATACCACCTTTCTAAATGGTAACTGTAACGGAATACAGTTACTCATATTTTGTATTTTAAATACGTAATTGCGGTACATGTATTCCGTTACTCCCCAACACTGTACCTCAGGCAGCAGAAACACAAGAAAGAAGAGGAGCAAGGAGAAGAACCATCATGAAAGGACAGACCCCTGCATGGTATGTAACGCCAGCAGATAGGAGAAGTCAAAGCAGCTTAAACTGATTAATATACCCCACTGCTTCTTAACTAACCAGATTAATAAGCCAGAGGTTTAATTAACTTGATGCTATACTCTAATTAAAAGTTTTTTGAGCAGTGTAGGTTATTCTGAGTTTATCTTTTTGAACTGGAGGAAAAACAACAGCAATCCGAAAAATAATTTCTGGGGATGAAACAGGGATGAAATGAATACACCATAACTAGCACATAACAGTTGTGAAACTCATTTCTGACAGGTTTATATTTATTTATATTATGTTATCTTGTACTTTCAATGCACTGCATGCTCATTGGAAGTGGTGTATGCCGTGGTTCACTGTTGACCTATTTTCAACCTTGAACAAATAAAATGAAGAAAGACTGAAGCAGTTAGTGTTTAAAAATGAACAAAGCTTAAGGATTAATTCCTAAGAAAAGAAAAGAAAGACAAGTAACACTAAATATTAGAGATGAGAATTTACTCACTCAGGAGGATGAAGCAGATCAAAAGGTGATAGACCTTCATCTTGAGCCACTGATGGGTTAATGTTGCTTCTTTTCTTTTTTACTTGCAAACCAGGAACTTCTCACTTCTCGTTCTTATGTCCCCTCCTCCTGACTCCTCCCTCTCCTTAGGGTTTTATCAACTGCACAGTCAAAGAATAACTGTGTATGAATTCATGGTTTTCTATTCAAGTTAGTTATCAAAACTTAAATATTCTTTGGTTTTCTTCATTTAGTCTCTACTGAAAACAGGCTGTTTGGGTTTTTATTACATTACAAAATATTAATTTATCATCTGGCAGTACTGTAGATTCAACATATCAAACAGTGAAAACACTTCTTGTACATTTTCTGGCAAAAACAGCAGTGATTAAAAGATATAAGCTGTAGACAGGCACAAAAAGAAATATGAAAATGAAAATGATATGAAAAGTGGCAGGTTAGCTTTCTTAGACTGTGAGATTTCCATCAGTAATGGAGGACATCTAAAAGATGATGTGTACCGTAAACCTACGCATACGGATCAGTATGTAAGGTTTGACTCTCATCAACCACTAAAGCATTAACTGAGTGTTATCAGGAGGCTACAACATAGAGCGAACACCATCCCCACAGACACAGTGCCCAGGGAAGCAGAAGAATATCACATCAAGAAGGCCCTGAGTAAATGTGGTTATCCCAGCTGGACATTTGTCAAAGCTGGGAAGGCCCCAAAAGAAAGCTCCAGCCGATACAGGAGAGAAGGACAACCGCTGCCTAAGCGAAAACCTGTAGTGATCCCATATGTGTAAGGAGTATCGGAAAAGTTGAGACACATTTTTTCGAAACATTGCGTGTCTGTGGCTTTTAAACCCCAAAACACGCTGCGCCAAAAATTGGTCCCCCCCAAGGATCGGGTCTCCCGACACAAACAGAGTAACATAGTGTACGCTGTTAAGTGCCAGGAGGGTTGCCAGGATTTATACATCGGGGAAACCAACCAACCTCTGGCAAAGTGGATGGCACAACACAGAAAAGCAACCTCGGCAGGCTAGGACGCTGCAGTCTATTTACACCTACAGGCCAGTGGACACTCTTTCAAGGATGAGGATGTACACATCCTGGACAGGGAGGAACGCTGGTTTGAGCGCGGAGTCAAGGAGGCCATTTACATGAAAAGAGAAAGGCCATCTCTGAATCGAGGAGGGGGCCTAAGGGTACATCTGTCACCATCTTACAATGCTGTGATTGCAGCCATTCCCCAACTCTCTGTGAATGGTACTCATGGCCATTGATCAGTGGCGTTTGATCAATGAGCCTTGAACAGTGTTTGTTGATCATTGGTCATGAGAATTTGCATATTAATGATCAAGAAACTGACCTCCCAGCCCATTGTTCCTTCAGTGGTGCTAGTTTTAGTCATTATGGAAATTAACTGTTTATAAGATTGGGGAAACCTGCAGTCACCTGAGACTGATGAAGTCACTTGGATGAGTGACGAAATGTTTCTCCCACTGAAAACGCCACGTCCAGATGAACAGAATCAACTTTTGTGGATCTACTTACCTTGATGATTGAGCATGTATCAAGAAATGTTTTGCTCCATTGTTTCAAGCTTATAATAAGCCATGTTTTACATGTTACTGTAAATCAGAGGTTCCCAAAGTGGGGGGCGCTTGGACACTGCTAGCATAATGGACAGGTTTTTTGACGGGGCTTCCACACAAACACGAAGCAGAAGATGAAGCATCAACAGATATGTTTCCAAACCAATTTCCTGCCAAGCCAAATACTAGAAAATATGATGAAGCATATCTTGCCTTTGGCTTCACCTGCACAAGTGCCAAGGTCTGCCCGACAGAATTATGGTCCCCTGCATCAGGAGCACTCACTGGGCTCTCCAAATCAAGGACAAACAGTATCCCTCATTCTTGATTTTTAGTTCACAAACACTTCTTATAATGACTAACTACTCCTGAAATGTTGGAGATGTTACCTCTTCATAAAGTAAACTTACAGTGGGATACAAATAATATCAGGCTGATCCTGCCACAATTTGTTACCACTGTCCAAATCACGGACAAACAGTATCCCACAGTAGTTATGCTTTTGAACCCATTTTGCACAGAGAGGGATTTTTTGAAAAATGTATTGATAACAATGCTGAATGTTATTATACAGGAAAAAAAAACAACTATGCGTAAAACAATTACACCATGACGCCTCTGCCTTTCTAAATGGAGGGACAGTAGCTGCGTGTATATATGTAAGCGTGTAAAAATTGCAGATAGTAAGATTAACAGTAACAGTATTTTGTCTCTGTCTGCCATTGTAGAAATTCATCTCATTTAACATGTAATGTGGCGCACAGTGTGAAGTGAAAAAAGGCACATACCTTTGACGTTTCGTGACGAACTCCGTATTCCTCGCCCACACGGAAACGCAAAAACTGAGTTTTCGGAAATCTCCAACCTGACAGGAGTTTTTAAAAATCTCAGTTTTTGGTGATACATGTAGACAAAAGCTCAAAACGCTTTGAGTGCTCAGAAGAGTAGAAAAGCGCTATATAAGAACCAGTCCATTTACCATTTACCAAAAGTAGTCTATAAATGTTAATGTAATTAACGCTTTGTTTGAAAACATAATTCCCAGCCCCTCTCCTGCTCTGTGACCAATGAGCTGACAGCACACTTATGACAATTCGAGTATGACAATTCAGATTACTGCTTATCTCATTGGTCGAGGAAAGGTCGCTTACGGAGAAGAAGACAAGAGATGACCACAACAAGAAGCATGGCCAACAGGGAAACAAACGCCGACACTGCGGTGCAAGTCTCGGACCACAGTACACCTAAAGAGCTGGGCATACACTGTGCGATTTTTTCAGTCACGTTATTCAGCTCCTGCTCAAACTGTACGATTGACTCGCAGAGGTTATAAGTTCGTAGGTCACGATGCAGGTCTCACACTATACAGCCCGATGCTCTGATGCGACCTGAGTGCTCACACTGTGCGTCCATACAATGAAGGTTATAACAGAAATTCTGTCACTTGCTCTCCCTCTCTGTCTTTCACTCACACAGACACGCACACCACCACCATCAACTTTGCTGAATTGCTAATGAAAAACATTGATCAGGCAGCTGTGATTGAGCAACTATTTTCACAGTTGTTGTGGTCGTGATAATTTTGTGAGGCCACATCGAAAAGGCTCGGATGAGCTTTCCAAAGTTCTACTAGTTGTGCCTCCATCGCTTGTGTCCAGATCACACGCTGCACAGCCGTGCTGCTCCGTCTTTTTCACCAACGTTTATGTGTTTGCGCGTGCGCAGTGTGAGCAACTGTGGTGACACCCTGGGTTGCCCGGTCCTGGCCACGAGGTGTCCCTTATTTATTTTTCAGGGAGTTGGCAACCCTATCTGGGTCTATTGTGTAACTGACACCACCAACATTAACAGGACACTTATATTAGAGCCTCTTTTTGCGTGTTTTGTTTGGGTTTCCAGCAATCAGAATCAGAGAAACTGTATTAATCCCAGATGGAAAAAAAAGGCCACAGGTCAGACTCAAATCCAGCCCAGCCACTCTCAGCGCAATATGATTCCATGCTCATCCGTGCTAAACCTGCAATGGCTGCATTTAATCACCAAAATTGGAGAAGGTATAGAGAGGGGATAGCTTATCGTATGAAACAGGAAATTTTATTTCAACAAAGTAACTGTATTCTGAATATCATCTATTTAAATGGTAACTGTAACGGAATACAGTTACTCATATTTTGCATTTTAAATACGTAACGCTGGTACATGTATTCCATTACTCCCCAACACTGCTGGTCAGAAAACTCAGTTGCAGTAGTGAGGAAGGCCCAACAGCAACTCCACTTCCTGAGAGTTCTCAGGAAGAACAAACTGGAGCACTGTAGGAAGTAATCTATAGAATTTACCCAATAAATCTGAGGTAACAATTTGCATTGACTTTTTTGGGGTAGATTTAATTCCGTATATTGTGTATAAAATAGCTTCAATAAAAAGCTATGAAATACTTAATTAAATTGGGTACAATTTACCCCATATTAATGTATCTATTCAACAGCTACTTACTCATTGAAATTAGGTAAAATTATCTCTTTTTTGCTAGTTGGTAATAACTGATAATTACTAATAAAATTTTATTATTATTAATTGATAAACATTACCTATTGGGGGCACTAGCGAGCGCGATGGAGTGAACACCCTTTCTTCAGAGCTGCTGCACATTCCAGCTTAATTGCATCAAAAATAGGCACCTAAGTTACCAATCTGCTCTGAAAGACAATTTTAAACTTTTAAACACGGATACAAATCCAAGAAAGTCGCTTTTATGGCTGCAAATCTGCGGAGATACAAATACGAAGCTTCGTCGACAGCTAAGACCAGTGCAGCCAGGTAAAAGTTGTGACAACACCGCTAGCCAAACACCAAAGTCGGCACCGATAGCTAAAATGGATGTGGCAGACCTCAAGACAGATATTCTTACCTTCTTGCGACAAGATATCGCTGCCATCATCCAGCAGGAAGTCAAGACTGCTCTGGCTGACAGCTCTGACTCGTTGAAAAGGGATATCCAAGACGTGAAGGCAGAAATCAATAGCAACACTACCGCCATTCGAGCCAAGCTGGACCAGGTGAAAGCTAACGTGAAATCTGTCGAAGCGGGTCTGTTGAATTGGTCTGACGAAATGGTGGCTGTACAAGAGACAATGGAGTCCCTCACAAAAGAGGTGAAAGCCCTAAAACACAAATGTGAAGACCTTGAGGGACGGATGAGAAGGGGAAATATCCGGATTATTGGTGTGACTGACACCCAGGGATCCAGCTCTCCGGCGGCGGTCTCTGCGCTTCTCAAAGAGGTGTTTCAGCTTGACAGAGAAGTCCGCGTGGAAAGATCTCATTGTAGCCTGACTCAGCGGAGACCCGGGGATACTCCACATGCTATCATTGCTAAATTAAACAGCGAAGGAGATGCGGTGGACATCCTCAGGAGAGCACACAGAGTAAAACTACACTTCAAAGGAAACCCAATCGCCATATTCCCCAACTACACGGCCAGCGTAGCGAAAGCCAGGGGGGCTTTCACTGACGTGAGGAAGAAACTCCACGATAGACCGGGAGTCCGCTTTGGCATCCTTTACCCTGCCAGATTCCGTGTCACTTACAACAACGTTGAAAAGGAGTTTGTGGATGCTGCCAAAGCCATGGATTATGTCAAGGAAAACATACTTTCTCCAGCAGATGGTGAACTATGACTGTCTTATCCTCTGATCCAAGGTGGAAGGTAACTCGGAGTTCTCTATGTCAGTAAGCTTCATCACTGTGCCTGGTTGTAATTAAGTCGTGCAGCGCCTGAGGTCCAATATTGTTTTAGCAGACAGCACTGAGATTTGTTGGTTGCACTGAGACTGCTCGCCCAGCAATTTTTACCCGAACTTCAGTTCATCATTCCATATGAAGACATCTAAACTTGAGTTAGCTGTACTCGGGGTCCTTTTGACTTTCTGTCCTGCTGTTGCTATCCCTGTTCAGGTCCCTTGTTCTCCCAGGGATCATTTGATGGGTAAAAAAGTTGTACGAAGTGGTTTATATGTTAGTTTCTGGTTTGTTGGTTTGATGGTTCTTTTTGTATTACCCTACGCTAAGCAAAACCTTGGGTCATTGTGGAGTTCAGAATTATTTGTGCCTCTCAGATATCTCTCAAACTTAACCCTAAACAGTCAAGATAGATTTGCTTAAAGTCACAAGTTATAATGTCAAAGGCCTCCACAGCCCTAGCAAAAGGAAAAAAATACTAGGCTAGCTAAAAAGTCTCAATTGTCATATAGCTTTTTTGCAGGAGACGCATTTATCTGATGCTGAGCATGACAAGCTAAAAAGGTTGTGGGCACAACAGGTGTTTTATTCATCCCACAAATCTGGCAGGAAAAGAGGTGTGGCTATCCTAGTACACAAACAGATAAATTTCACCCTACTCACTACATATAGAGACCCAGATGGCAACAGTGTTGCCAACTTAGCGACTTTGTCGCTATATTTAGCGAGTTTTCAGACCCCCTAGCGACTTTTTTTCTTAAAAAAGTCGCTAAAAAAAGACATGAAAGCGCGTATCGCTTTTACTCTCAACAAGCAGCGGGTGCTGTAACACAGTCAGTTCTTCTTTTACTCTTTTACTCTTATGCTGTTTTGTAGATCACAAGGTTTAAAACTACTTATAAACACACACACACACACAAAGTAACTCCACCAGAGTGCCTATTTCGGATCACTTTTGCCAGTCCAAGCCCGGGTGAAGGAGCAGGGTTGGAATTGTGACATTAAAAAAAACAATAATTGCTAAAAGAAATTTAATTTGTAGTTCTAAATAAACTCTAAATGCATTTAGGACGTTTTTACTCACTTTATGTCTCTTCCACGATGTTATTTCTCTCTCAACAACATAGGTTACAATTATATTAGCATGACCAATTATGCAAATTAGGTGATGACGTCATTTAGCGACTTCTAGCGCCTTTTAGGACAACCAATAGCGATTTTCCTTACTGAGGAGTTGGCAACACTGGATGGCAAGGCATACATTAGAGGTCACATAATATCATTTGCAAATGCCAGGAAAAAAAAAAGAGAGGCCAGGCGGTGTGAATTGGAGGCCAAAATAAAACACCTAGAGCAACAACACAAAAAAGCACAAACAACCAATTTGCTTTCCGATCTTAAAGTGTTGCGTAGTGAGCTTAATAGTTTAATAAACAAAAAAATTAAGGGCAATTTAAGATTCATTAAACAAAAATACTATGAACAGGGTAGTAGGGCTAGCAGATTGCTGGCAATAAGACTCAGAAAACAGCAATCTTGTAATATGGTTCAAAAGTTGAAGTTGGATCAAACCCTAATTACTAAACCAAATCAAATTACAAATTGCTTTGCCAGTTTTTTCGAGTCATTATATAAAAATTCAGATACACGTAAAGATGACAATACACTATCTGATTTCTTCGAAAAGATCAATTTAAAAACACTGCCGGAATCTGTAGCAAAGGAGTTGGACGAACCAATTCGAGAACAAGAAATTTTACAGGTGATTTCAAACCTTAAAACAAAAAAAAGTCCTGGCCCTGATGGTTTTATTAACGAATTCTTTTTTAAAAACTTAAGGACAAAGTCGCCCCCTTATTACTAAAAGCTTACCACTGCGCTCTGCAGACTGGGACTATGGCGCCCTCCTGGAATGATGCTACAATTGTCGTAATCCATAAGAGGACAAGGACCCCACAAATTGTCAATCATACAGGCCAATCTCATTACTCAATACTGATTTGCGCATTCTCACCACGATCTTAGCCAAAAGAGTTAGTAAAATTATTACACAAGTTATAAATCCAGATCAAACGGGATTCATTGCAGGAAGGCACTATGGGGACAATGTTCGTAGACTATTGAACTTAATGTCTTTGTACAAGACCAAACAAAAAGAAACAATGATTCTGTCTCTTGATGCGCAAAAAGCATTCGACAGAGTTTCCTGGCAGTACTTGGGCCATACACTTGAAAGATTTAAATTTGGGCCAAACTTAATTAAATGGATACAGATTCTTTACTCTAACCCAGGGGTCGGCAACTGCATGCGGCTCTTTAGTCCTTATACTGCGGCTCCGCCTGGTTTGGGCAAATAAAGTATTTAGCTGAAGTGTATTTTATTTATGTTAGTTCTTTTTAACTCGTAGTTCTAAATTGGAAGATTATTGTGATACTGAAATATAAAAATAAAATTATATTCTATTATTTTTTCATCGCTCAAAATAAGAGTCACACTCGCGGAAGCCGGTATACCCGCCTAAACGCCGCGCATTTATCGAGACTTTCAACCCCCGGTAGGCCAATTATGAATCTTCGGATCCACATTATGTCAGCAGCTGTTCTCCACCGTGAACTATGTTAAAGACAAACACCGTTCACGCCTGACAGATGACAGCTTACAGTCCTGCGTAAACTGACTTCGTACAGCCCCGATTTGCGGACTCTGTGCGCACAGGTTCAGGAGCAGAAGTCCCATTGTAAACAAATCACGGCAGACCCGACGATGTTTCCATGAGCATGCTTTTGAGCATCTCTTTATTGAGCACTTTTCTAGTGATGGTAAATTTGATTCTTTTTACTGAATCGAGTTTTAATGAGTCACTCACCAAAGTGAATCGGGTTTTTTGAGTCATTTGATTCACTGAGTCAGTTGACCAGAGAGTGCAAAAAATGTACATTTTCACTCAAACTTAATTTCTTTTCTCTTTTCATGTATATCCTACTGCCTACTGCTAAGATGAGTGATTCTAAAAGAAAACAACTATTTTATAGAGCAAAAAAATTTCTAAAGGGAACATTTATTTTGTTTATTTTTATTTTATTAGTATTTTCCTTAAATGTGTCAAATATATATTTTCTCATCTAAATGTCCACTGAGCTGTGAGCCAGGGGCGGTAATGCACCTGTAACATTGGTTGCCAACAAGAAGAAGAAGAAGCTGTGAGCCAGGAGGGAGGGGGTGAGTGAGTGAGTGAGTGATTCGTTCGCTCTATGATTCAGCACAGGAGGGAGGGGGTTAGCGAGTCCTGAGTGATTCGCTGGCTCTATGATTCAGCACAGGAGGGAGGGGGTTAGTGAGTCCTGAGTGATTCCCTTACGCTTACGATTCAGCACAGGAGGGAGGGGGTGAGTGAGTGAGTGAGTGATTCGTTCACTCTACGATTCAGCACAGGAGGGAGGGGGTTAGTGAGTCCTGAGTGATTCGCTGGCTCTATGATTCAGCACAGGAGGGAGGGGGTGAGCGAGTCCTGAGTGATTTGCTTACCCTACGATTCAGCACAGGAAAGGAGGGGGTGAGTAGCTCAAATGTGCTGTTAGCATGTTAGCAGAGCGATGCTACTGTGAACCGAGGAGCTATTGTCTTGATGTGAGCTTCTACTCAGGGTTTTTTCTTCCAGTTCAGAGCAGAAATGTTTTTGTTAAGATACTGGATGTTGTGTTTTTCTCCACAATTTTAATTATAAGCTAGATATGTTGCTGCTAACAGCAACAGGGATGAGTCAGTGAGTCAGTTGGGCTTGTGAATCATGATTCACGAGTCAGTAAAGTGATTCTCGAGTATTGAACGATTCGTTCATGATTCGCGCATCACTACACTTTTCACACACGGTTGCTGTACGCATACAGCCGGCTGTAGCTTTTCAGCTCACAGCCCGACATACACCACCAACAATACAACAGCACAGATAGCGCAGACGTAAAGGCAGCGAGGCGTGATTGTGGGTGTCGCTCAGGTGCGTCCGCCTCCCCTGCAGCGGCGCTGCAAACCACGCCCCGCCGCACGCATTAAAGAGGTAAAATACATATTTAGGCAGAATTTTGCAAATATCTGTTTTTCATTTTTCAGCAGCATAGTGCTTTTTTCCAATTATTTTTTAAGAGTCAGGTCAAGGCTCCAACAGCCCAAAGGCGATATAAGGGTGGCGGCTGACAACAGTTTTTGTTTGCTACATGGATCATTTTAGTTCAGGTTGGTGTCTTTCCTTTTGTTATATTTCTTTAAGAGTTCAAAATGTGTTGATTACATAAATATAATTTAATTTTCTCTGTAGCACTTCATGGATTTCATAAGCAGCACACCTTAGTTGTTCACACAAAGCATAAAGATAAAAAACAATATATACAGTGTTATCTTCATTTTAGATGTCAAAAAGTATTTGCGGCTCCCAGTGTTTTCTTTTGCGTGGAAACCGGGTCCAAATGGCTCTTTGGGTGTAAAAGGTTGCAGACCCCTGCTCTAACCCAATGGTGGCTGTACAGGTAAATGGAACAATGTCAGCCAGATTCTCACTAGAACGTGGGTGTAGACAGAGATGCCCACTGTCTTCAGCCAGATTCTCACTAGAACGTGGGTGTAGACAGAGATGCCCACTGTCGCCCCTGCTGTTCGATATAAGTATTGAGCCTCTGGCATAGTTGATTAGAGATGAACATGAAATTAAGGGCCTTAATTAATGGAGAACAGCATAAATTGTCCATCTATGCAGATGACGTACTTATATACATTTCAAATGCTGCAGTTAGTGTACCTCATTTAAAAGAAATTATTACCAAATACGGTTACCTCTCTGGTTACAAAGTTAATATTGACAAAACACTGGCAATGGATATAGGAGGAAACATTTCACAAACATTCAAGGAGCAGTGTGGTTTTAAATGGCCAAACAAAGGTATCAAGTATTTAGGAATTCAAATTCCTCACTCATTATCAGACTTGTTTAAAGTAAGTTATGAAGTCAAGAGTATACGTATGAATGTGTTACCAAGTCTTCTATACCTTTTTCAAATGCTGCCTATAAACGTTCCCAACTCTACATTTGATAATTTAGATAAACTTTTTTCCAAATTTATATAGCAAGGCAAATGCCCAAGGATCAAGTTTCAAACATTAATATTGTCAAAACTGCAGGGGGGATTGGCTGTTCCAAATTTGAAATATATTTCTGGGCAGCTCAGATGAGACCCCTGACTCTATGGATGCGGGATCTGTCTGAAACTCAGTGGTTAAACATTGAGAAGACAATATGCGAAAGATCATTGGAATCCCTGCTTTTTTCTAACATTTCAATTAAAAATGTGCATATGGGGGAATGGACAATGGTCACACTAAAGATTTGGCGTAGAATCAAACAGTCATTTGGTCTTCCAAAAGAAATTTCAATTTTATCAAGCTTCTCCTCCCTGCAGGGTTTTTCTCCTATTGTGGAAGACTCTGGATTCAAAACATGGTCAAATAATGGGCTTCATAAACTTTGTCATGTTGTGAGGAATGGGCACCTGAGTTCATTTGAACAGTTGAGAGGTCAGTTTCAGCTTCCTTCTTCTGACTTTTTTAGATTTCTGCAGCTAAGAAGTTTTTTGACAAAACATAAAGAATGGAGGCAAGTTTTGGAGCCCTCACCCATTGAGGAAATATTTCTAAAAATATGTCAAAGTAATTCCTCCCCAAAATTGATCAGCAATTTTGAATATTAAGGCAAGGTGGGAAGCTGAGACTGGCACTCAAATCTCAGAGGACACTTGGGTTAGGGTGTTGTGTTCCCTGAAGCCCATCTTGTGACTAATTCTGGGCTGTGGAGAGAATTTAAATGGAAGATGGTAATGAGATATTTTAGAACCCCAGAGATAATTGCTAAAATGAACCCTACAAATCCTGACACTTGCTGGCGAAATTGTGGTACTTACTTAGGAACCCACACACATATTCTGGTCATGCCCAAAAATTTGCTCATTTTGGAATGGCATATTTAAAGCTCTCAATACAGTTTTCCAACAACCATTAACAAAAGACCAACAGTTAGCCATTTTAGGAGTACTACCAAATGGTTTTACGGGAAACAATAAAAAGTATCTCTTAAGAATCTTGCTTACAGCAGCACTAAAGTGTATCACTATTAAATGGTTGAATCATGACCCACCTTCATACAATATGTGGATTGATAAAGTAAGAGAGATTTACCAGATGGAGGAAATAACATATGCGCTGCGGATTCAGAGAGAATTGTTCAATGAGCGTTGGCGACCCATACATGCTTTACTGTTTCAATAATTTAGCATAGGTTTTGTTTGTTTTGTTCATTTATGGCTACTAAGATTGTCACATCTTATTTAAAATTACATGAAGCTTTTGTGTGTGTGTGTGTGTGTGTGTGTGTGTGTGTGTGTGTGTGTGTGTGTGTTTGTTTTGTTTTGCTTCGTAGTATTGTTTTGTGTTTCCTTATTGCAGTTTTTATTTTAATCTGTACTTCTGCATTGCTGCTCCTGTAACTGTCCTACTTGTGAACATTGACAAGTACAAGTTGCAATGTTGTAAATTATAATAAAAACTGAGTTTAAAAAAAAAAACATTACCTATTCATATAAGGTAAAACATATAAGGTACCCCCCAAAAAAGACATTCAGATGGTTCACCATCTCAATGTTTTTATTCCATTAAAACAGAATAAAGTGCAACACAACAGCTTCAAGCAAGATTTCAAATAATGAACCTGTTTTATAACTTCTAAACTAACAACTTTAAAAGTTGTTTCAATAATGTTGGACAATAACACATCCCTTTTTTTTCAAGATGGGCTTTGAGATCAGTGTAATCAAAGCAGAACTGGAAGACATCAAATGTGAAAATCAGTCTTTATATGATCAGCTGGAACAGATTAGGAAGCAAATGGAACAGAGAAGCAAAAGAGGAGTTTCTCCTAATGTAGACAACACTTTCAAAGGCCACTTACTCTATTTTAAAAGCCAAAAGCACATATAGAAACTCTACAAGGTTGTTTCTGTGCATGTATTTTATCAAACATCTGGATAGGTAGAACAGAACACTAACACCAACATTCTATAGTTTCTGTGCTTGCTGTCAGGAGAAAAATTACAGCTTCATCAAGCTATGTCTGGACAAAAGATCCTCTTGGAACAAGAGGGGAAATATGTGTACATTGCATAAGCTTATTTTTGAGGCCATGGACCTTTTTCAGTAGTTTCACCCCGTCAAGTTCCAAAAAAAAGTTTTTGAAAAGTATCAAATGTGTTCTTCAGCTCCTTCGGATATTCGAGGTTGAGGGCATATATCAGTCCCATCAGCAGTACACATGCCTTTGTTCAGCGTCCACATCCTTCCATCACTTGGTTTCCCTCAATCACAATGAACAGATCTGATGGATCCTCCTCAGCCATGATGTTGTGGATCACGTTCTCCTTCATCATATTGTCTCAGTAATCCTCACATTCCTACGTGTTTAAAAGAAAGAAAATAAAAAGCATACACACGTTTTATTTTATTTAAGATGCTTTTTCAATACATTTCAGTTTATCTAAAGAGGGGAGTGGACAGAAGATGACAGCCCGTTCTCACTCCCGGGGCACAGCATACCGACATTTTGTCACATCCCGCGGCGTTCATGAGGAACGCGTTCTGATGGTACGCGGCGGGTTATGGATGAATTCCAGTGGAATGACGGTCCCGTGGTAATAGACATTCCAGCCATGTATTCCAGCCCTAAACCTAACCTAACCTAACCTTATCCCTAACCATAACCCTATTCCTAACCTTAACCATCACAGAAATGACGTCAAATAGTGTTTTTGAAAGCAATTTGAAGAAAATGAACGTAAATGTGTAGATTGAGTCCAAACGGTTCTCATGTTTTGTCATTTTTCCGATCTCGTCATTTAGGAACGTGTTGGGTACCCGAAAGCGTAAAATGTTGACGATTTGTCACCTAGCGTAAAATATTACGCTTAGGGAGTGAGAACGTGTTGAAGATGAATGGAGAAGGGGAGAACAGGGGATAGGAGAGGACAGGAGAGAAGAACATTAGGATCCCTTGAGTTAATAAGTAATCTGTTATCAATATGACATACAGTGGCTTGCAAAAGCATTTGTGACCTTTTCCACATTTTGTCACATTACAGCCACAAACATGAATCAATTTTATTGGAATTCCAGGTGAAAGACCAATACAAAGTGGTGTACACGTGAGAAGTGGAACGAAAATCATACATGATTCCAAACTTTTTTTTACAAATAAATAACTGCAAAGTGGGGTGTGCCTAATTATTCAGCCCCCTGAGTCAATACTTTGTAGAACCACCTTTTGCTGCAATTACAGCTGCCAGTCTTTTAGGGTATGTCTCTACCAGCTTTGCACATCTACAGACTGAAATCTTTGCCCATTCTTCTTTGCAAAACAGCTCCAGTTCAGTCAGATTAGATGGACAGCGTTTGTGAACAGCAGTTTTCAGATCTTGCCACAGATTCACGATTGGATTTAGATCTGGACTTTGACTGGGCCATTCTAACACATGGATATGTTTTAAACCATTCCATTGTTGCCCTGGCTTTATCTTTAGGGTCGTTGTCCTGCTGGAAGGTGAACCTCCGCCCCAGTCTCAAGTCTTTTGCAGACTCCAAGAGGTTTTCTTCCAAGATTGCCCTGTATTTGGCTCCATCCATCTTCCCATCAACTCTGACCAGCTTCCCTGTCCCTGCTGAAGAGAAGCATCCCCAGAGCATGATGCTGCCACCACCATATTTGACAGTGGGGATGGTGTGTTCAGAGTGATGTGCAGTGTTAGTTTTCCGCCACATATAGCGTTTTGCATTTTGGCCAAAAAGTTCCATTTTGGTCTCATCTGACCAGAGCACCTTCTTCCACATGTTTGCTGTGTCCCCCACATGGCTTGTGGCAAACTGCAAACGAGACTTATGGTTTTCTGTTAACAATGGCTTTCTTCTTGCCACTCTTCCATAAAGGCCAACTTTGTGCAGTGCACGACTAATAGTTGTCCTATGGACAGATTCCCCCACCAGAGCTGTAGATCTCTGCAGCTCATCAAGAGTCACCATGGGCCTCTTGGCTGCATTTCTGATCAGCCTTGTTCGGCCTGTGAGTTTAGGTGGACGGCCTTGTCTTGGTAGGTTTTGTTATGGGTCCGAAATTGAGGATGAGAGTAAAACAATGATAGTCCAGAAAAGGCCGTTCAAACAATTGATTTTAATGAATGCACGCAGCGTGGAGAGGTGCAAACTGCAAAGCAGTTGTACATCTCTACCCAAAATACACTCTAGATTGCTTTTATAACATCAGGGTATTGTAACGCCCCTTCTTGCGCTTACAAACACATAATTTGCATGTACAGAACATTCATGTATTTTAAGAATTAAATGCAACATAGAGGTTCCTCCTTGTGGCATACTCTTAAGAATATGGTGATGATCTAAGGCCTTTGAGGTCACCATGGGCTGGACATCCTTCCGTCACCTGTAACTAAGCAAACTCAAATACCACAAGAAGCTGAATACATTCAGGCCTTTGCTCAGCTACTATTTTACTATACCAATATACTCAGCATATGAGTTATGATATATATATATTTAACTCAATCATTTTAAAGTAGTTATAACTGCACCTGTAATAAACATGTTAATATTTGATTATGATAACCCCTATAATATAAATTATAACATAATGCCAGCAGCTTCAATAAACACTTTGATGAAATGATAATTAATGCAATGATAAAATGATGGTTATGTAAAATAATCCCTGTAATTCCACAATTCCCCCTTTTGACGTCTTCCAAAGACGTCACTACACCATTCCCAGGTCCACTACCTTCGCTCTGACCCTCTCTAGCCGCCCCCTGACTCAGCAAATCCGACAACAACCTCATGTCCTCTAGGTGGTCCAACAATAAAACACCAGCTCCCACTTGAAAACACTTCGTGCTTAAGTGGTCTCTGCTCCTTTTCTGGGTCCCTCTCTAGTGGAAATCTTCTCCTGTAAGGGATAGAAAACAAACAACCTTTCTCTGCTACACCTTACTAACTTACTGTGTTCATCTCAGGTTCCTGTCATTATTCAAAGTTGGTTCCCAATATCATATCAGGCAAAATCACAAACCCTACTGCCACATCTACTTTGTTAAGCTCTTCAGTTAGACTCTGTACCGGTTTGCCAATCTGTGTGTACATGTCTCTACACTATTAATGTCTAAATGCACATCTGGATGTATGTGCACTTGTATGTCTATCTGCATCTATGAGTCAGTGGTTTTTCAGAAAAAAGGCGTTAAAGTGAAAAATATTTCCTGACTATTAACTCCTGATACTCAAGGAACTTTCCTGTTTGCCGAACTTCCTAGGTTTGGCCTTTTACACTTTTACTAAAGAAATTTTAACAAAGCCCGAAAAGATTTTTATTTTGCTCCTGTGCTTGACAGGTTAAGCGAAGTTGTTTTTTGTTTTGTTTTGAAATTTTTCCCTTCTGTGTGTGTGTGTGTGTGTACATAAGTAAGAATATGATAATCAACATACGATCCCTGGTTTGCAAATGATTTTCTGCCCCCGCTGCAGGGCAACATCATGTGGTGGTAAGTCTATGTTGGCTAATTTAATACAGATATATAACAGTTGCTTGATTGCATTGCCCACTCAGAGTTGCACAGTTTTTATGTATGTGGAGAGTGTTTTCACAGTTTAAACATAGGTTACTCACATTTCTAGCCTGATTGTCTCCCAATAAAAGTGAAATCAAACATTACATTTGATTTTACTTATGTATTATCCTGTTCTGGGCTCTATCCATTATATTAACTTTATTTAATCTCAATACTCTTTATGTGTGTGAGCAACGCTTTTAGTCTTATTAAACACAACCCAAGTAAAATGCACACCATCCCCATGTCAGCCTAAATCTCCGCTAAAAGCACACTTCAAAGTTTTCTATCTGGATTTACGCCTCTTTTGGCCTCAAGCATATACATAACATGCAAAGGTTACTGTTAATGCCCGTTAGACAAGTTTCCATTATCTACAACATTTTGTTTCACCCGGCTCACCCTTACACATTTCCTGTTCACTTATTGCATATTTATCTTTAACACCATTTACCTCAGTAGTTGCTAAGCAGAAACAAAGCAACCTGTGGTCCACCTTTACCCTGTAAAATAAACCCCTGTTATGATTGTGTCTGTAAGCATGTTTTGCATTCATTCATTACACTCCACGCCATTCCTACAAGTTAGGAGCTGTAAAGTTGAAAGCTACATCAAGTCCAGGCCTCTGGCCTGGCCTATATATAAATCATGTGTGTTTGTAAGCGTGCGTGCAATTCACCTGCTATGTTCTCATCTTCCCTCAACATGTATCACCTGGACACTCTCACCAGTGAAGCTTAAAACCCTCTTGGATAGAACATCAACACTAAACAAGCACAGTTATGCATTGTGTATAAAATTAACTCAACCTCATGCTAACCTGCATAAGTACCTGTCTTAAGAGAGACCTGCACAGCTCAGACGCCAGTTGCAAGAGCTCTCTAACATTAGAATCATCAACTGTGACTTATATAGTGTTATTTCGGTACTTTATACTTCACACATTTTTGAACGTTGTTTATATGGGGAGTTCCTCTTTTTGTGTCTATATTTATTAATATGCCTTGTGCACTAAAGCTTCCTGTTTTTCAGTCTGGCTGAGCACTTGTTTGTGAGTATAAACTGGCCTCTACAAGCCTTCATTAGCAGATACACATTACAAATACTTCATATATACAGAGAAAAACCCAATAATCCACATTTCACTATTTTGTTCTTTGGTTCAGATTTGGATTCTGTATTGTTCTTCATTTGTTATTATTTATGTTTAGATTGTTTATTGCTAATCTTGGTTTGTTGTTGTCTGTTTGGGAGCTGACATAGTCTCTATAAATAAGCTTCTTTTGGTGGAGTAGCATCAGGAGAGAAGCTCCAGAGAGGCATCTTCCATGTTAAACACTAAAATATAACATAAGAGATCTTCTCAACGTGTTGTATATTTTAATATTTCCTTATTATTTTGTCATAAAATAAATCAACCAAATAACTTAAGCTGTGTGACAGCACCTTGCGTTTACGCCAGGCTGTGAACTGCCCTAAATCTACTTGCTACACCCCTTTTCACCTAGTTTAATTTTTTTTCAATCCTAATTTAAACTATTCCTGACTTCCCTCAATGCACACTGTAAAGTGTAAAAGATACAATTAGCTTTCTCCTGGTAAAAGGTCCTACATTATTTTCTCTACCTTTGGAAACATCCTCTATCGAGTTAACCCATTTCATTTTTCAAACTTAGGCCTGATTTCTTCGCCCCCTTTAACGGGTAGCGCATATCCGGTCTGAACACTGTGTTTGGGCAATTTACGAATTGTTGCAGGATTTCTATGTTATGTAAAGTTCCTCTCATCCCTTTTATGCTTCCATTATAACCTGTGTCTAACAAGCTTTTGATCTTCTTTGTAATATAAACAACTCGGTGTATTTGTGCTCTGTTCTTCTCCTTTCTCTCGTCTGATCATCTCAAGTACGTCCTGTACCCAATTTGCTTCCTCTTTTCAAGTCCCACATTTAATTACAAGCTCAAACACATTTGCCCTATATTGCTGTCTCGACGTGTTTCCTGTCAACTTAACAGAGTTATTCTCAGAACTCAGAGCTTTCTAAGTCTGTATATTCTACAAGAGAGCAAGTCGGTAAACAAGTTTATCCTCACAAAGGTTATTAGATAAAGGTCACGTAGAAATTTGCTTAGTAACCCTAAAACAGCACATTTCATGTAGCTAATCGCATATATTAACACCCCCCTTTTTGTGACACATCTCATGTGTTACAAACTCAAAATCCTTCCCTCAGGTTAGGGAATTAAAAGAAAAGTTTAGTCCTATCATATTATGTATAAATGCTCCGGAGCTTCAAACCTGTATTTAAGGAATGAAATCAAATTAATCATCATGTCAAATCTTTTCTTGGCTCCATCCACAGCCTGCATCCTTGAAACGTCCTAGAAACAAAAACCTGTGTGTTAACCAGAACATCACCTTTTATACTCAGTTTCTCCACTTCATCCAACCTGTAATATAAAAAAGTTAAAACAGAACAATTATCAGTCATATGTCCAACCTTAGTCCAGTCTTTTGTCAGTGTCCAGTCGGTCCAACCTATGGTCTGCCTCGTCCGTCCATTCACCTGTCCATTCCCACACATTCACTCACACGCATTAACATCAGGTATTGCTGACAGTGGAGACTATCTCGCAAATATTCAGTCTTCACTCTCAGCAACATCAACTCATTTATCTGTTTTACTTTGTTTTTAAGAAAATAGTTCTTTCTGCTTTTAGACTGGATTGGCTCATGGGCAATCCTTTTACTTTGTCAGCGCTGTTATCCACTCTTTGCAGGCCTGCTTACAACAAAAATGAGAAAAAAAAGAGAGCTGAGTATTAGCTCATCAAAGTACAAAACAAAATCACCTGACAGGTTTTTCTTTATAAGTGCACTGTTACAAAACCCTTAAACATGTCCATGTTTATTAACACTCCCTCTTTAAAAATAAAACAACAACCTCAAAAATCTTCAACAATCTTAAATTTCACCCATAGAACACACCCAAAACGTAAAAAAGCTACACCGTTTTGTACACGAGATCCCCCTTTAAGCACTTTACCAAACTCACATTCAACCTTAACATATAAGCACGTTCTCACAATATGTCAACACTAATTTATAAACCTCTTAATCAAATTTGCACCTCTGAACAATCTACCCCTCCTTTAAGGCCTCAATCACACACACACAGCAACCTCCTCTGTCCACATTCACACGAGCTCTCAAACTTTTTCCATACTCAGCCATATCTCAACAATTTAACTTGGCAAAATAAATACATGTTTAAACTTTATCACATTATTCGATTATTTTCATTTTCTTTCTATACTAATCACTTACTTTGGTCAATCAGTGCAAGAGCACTCCTGAGTCACTCTTATAAACACTTTAATCACTTTATTAAACATTCACACCATTCTCTCACTCATACAAGCAGCAAGCAGATCTTCATTGCATATGCTTATGTTCTTAGCCAGGTTTTTAATCAATATCTGTTCATTAAGCTTCAGGAGCTTGTCTTTATAAGGTTAATGCATTTTCTGTTTGTGTGTGTATGGGTATATGTTATTTTGCATCTATGACTTCACAGTCTCCCAGACTTCTTCCCAACTCTCCAGTTAAGCAGTCAGTTTTCTTTTTCCCCGAGTTACTAACCCACATTTTGATTTCCCACCTTAAATTACCGCCCTCCTGGTCTTCAGCCAGGAGCTGGGGCTTGCTTTTCAGGTTCCTGGACACATCATGCTGTGAACAATTCAACCAGAAACTTGCCTTAACTTATCCATAGATGTTAACCTCTAACTTTCTTCCGACTGCTGCTGTGGAGAGCCGGTCCAAGTCTGCTTTACTCCTGAAAATAACAAAACTAAGACATTTTCATTATTATCACCAGTGGTTAAATAACCCATTTCTCTGTCTCTGGTCAAAAACACCAATTATGCCAGGCATGTAAGCGTGTTCTTCCCTGCATTTTATGTTAATTGGGTGTAAACTGCTTCTTCATTAAATTAATTCATTGAGTTTCTCATTGCATTTCTATGTATTCATGTTAATGTACACTACGTGTAAGCTGTTTCTTCATTGCATCCTATATATTCATATTTAATTTATGCATTTCACCACTGAGCTTTAGATTCAAACTATCTCACTTCTGATTCATTTCAAAAATAATCTCACATGTAACAATTTGTATGTGTGTTTTCTATTCATTAAGGTAATAACAATTATTTCTTTCATTATTCTTACCTTTTCTAATGTTTACCTCTTTGTTATGCTATGGTGGACATCCCTAAACAATTCATGAGTTCAGGTTTCAATTTTCAATCCAATTATATCCTATATTCTTGCAGTCAAACTCGTCCAGCTTCATCTCTCACTGGTCCTCTCTGCACAATGTCCTGTTCGGGCTTCAAAGCTCCCGCAAACACAGTCTCAACTCAGCTGTTGTCTTCTTCTCTGTTTCTTTACAGTCTTTCTTTCAGATTAGGTCCCAGCATGGCAAAATATCACTCAATGTGTAGTGCTCTTCCACAATTCTTTATCCCACTGTTCAACTGCCCAGCCTGTATTTTCACAGTACATGTTACATTACACTTACATGCTGCTGCTGGTCGTCAGTCGTCATCAGTGTTACTGGATCAGTGGCACTGTCGTTTGCCTGCTGTATTCAAGTCCACGATGTTCTATCGGTCTTCATCAGGCGATTGACTGTCCTTTGAACTTCTTCTCCGCTTCAGGGACAAAGTGAGAGATCCAGCCGCACAATTTCGAGCCAAAACTGGCTTATTCTCCCAATTCTTTTAATCTACTTTTCTGCTGCTGAACTCAAGGTTGCAAAGTTGAAAGACGCCCACCTGTATTGACACACTAAACCATATAATTAGTATTATATTCATTTTTTCTTAAAGGCTTCATTTGCTTCATGTGCCTAGAGTTAAATCTCTCTCTCTGTTCTTTCTGTACACACTCAGTTCCCATATATGGGCATGCACAGTTCCTGTTCACTATTTCCTGTCGCTGCAGCCCGGTACATAGAGCAATATTTCCTGTTCCTCAAACTAATCTAACTCCTTTGTTTTTGTTTTCTTGAATTAAAAACACTTTCAAACTTTAGCACATCCTACTTTTCATCACACAAGAAATATATTTCACACTCCTTTATTCCATACACACCTTTTAAATGCTCTAACCTCTTTCAGACGCCATAAATCGTCTCACACGCACTGCCTTTCTCTCTCTCAGACTTCCCTTTTCACTTACTGAGACAAATCACCCAGTCACTCAAATCAAATACTGACAGCATTCACACAGTTAAAATCACTCGAAATACGCTTTCATACGAGTATTTTAAACATGCCTTTCATAATCAGAAAGAGCAAGTCAAAAGAAAAAGAAAAAGAAAACTGAAACCTCTCATCGTCTCACACCCCGCTTCTCCACACACATCACCATTCTTTAGGTCAGTTTTGTAGCATCAGTCACACAATCATTACACAATACCCTGAATCCAACATGTGTATTTACACAAACTGTTATAAAATGTTGGTCAAAAAACACGGTGTGATTACAAAGAGTCAATAAAACATGAGTCCTATTACTCTCAACAAGTATTACGTCGTTCAAGGACGTGTAAAGCAAAACCCATACTCCAATTCTACATGTGTCATAAAGTAGTCATCATAATTAACAACCGTAATGCCAACAAAGTAGAAATAAAAGCAATTCTTCCCTTAAAACACCAATATAAGTCGTCCTTAACCCAGTCTCTGCAGTCAGTCATTAGTTACTCATTAGTAAACAGGAAATGTCAGTCTAAATAAGTCACAGGCATCTCATTTACATAGACACAGACACACTCTCAAAATAACCAGCCGGCTGCAGTGCCTGTGACAGGCAAAGCCTATACACAAACAAAGAAATTATAACATAGAGACGTCTGATAAATTAAATAGTATTTACAAGGCCTTAAATTGCACAACCTACCTAATTTAGACAAATTTGCATTAACCCTCCAAGGGACAAACTCCAAGTTTTTGATAATCAATGACCCAGTATCAGGTCCAACCTGTGTCTGGTCTAATTGCTAAAGTTCCTAAGTAAATTTAAAAGCGTCCAACGCCCAAGGTCCAACCTTTACTACCCAAAAAAAGTGCAAACACCGTTCCAAACGGTCAACTGATCCAATCAGTAGCTATTTTGGACCGTCCTCAGTTGTCCACGATTGCCAATCGAACTATCCCGTCCAACGGAAGATCCTGGTCGTCACCAGGAAATTGGGAGCGTCACCTCCGAACAATGCACTTTCTTAGAACTTCCCACAGTTCCGTTCTACAGAAATTTACTTGTATTTTAAAGACATCCTATGAAACCACAAAACCAACTTTATTGATGTCCAAGCCCAGCTTTATATTCAATTATAACTGTATGACCATATACAGATTTCAAATGACCTATTCCTAAATTCAGTAGTCCAACTACTTTAAATTCTCTTTCCTTAGCAGTCCAACTGCATTTAAATCCTCGTAGCAGTCCAACTGCTTTTCCTTTAATCAGTACTGTCACTTAACCTTACATTATCATTACTTCAACTTCAATTCTCATGAGATTTTCACCAAAATCAAAACAGACTTTTACCAGTAATTTTCAGTGAGTAGACTTTCAATTTTGTCAGAACCAATTCAGCACTGTTTGGAAATAATTCAACAGGTAGTGCCTTACCTTTGAATAAGCCGGCTTATGTCCACTCACTTCGACCACTGACTCGTGTCTGCTGCTTCGAGCGCCTCGACCCTCTCAGTCTCAACCTCCAACTCTCTCTACTCAACCCTCGGCCAATGCACCAAATGTTATGGGTCCGAAATTGAGGATGAGAGTAAAACAATGATAGTCCAGAAAAGGCCGTTCAAACAATTGATTTTAATGAATGCACGCAGCGTGGAGAGGTGCAAACTGCAAAGCAGTTGTACATCTCTACCCAAAATACACTCTAGATTGCTTTTATAACATCAGGGTATTGTAACGCCTTCTTCTTGCGCTTACAAACACATAATTTGCATGTACAGAACATTCATGTATTTTAAGAATTAAATGCAACATAGAGGTTCCTCCTTGTGGCATACTCTTAAGAATATGGTGATGATCTAAGGCCTTTGAGGTCACCATGGGCTGGACATCCTTCCGTCACCTGTAACTAAGCAAACTCAAATACCACAAGAAGCTGAATACATTCAGGCCTTTGCTCAGCTACTATTTTACTATACCAATATACTCAGCATATGAGTTATGATATATATATATTTAACTCAATCATTTTAAAGTAGTTATAACTGCACCTGTAATAAACATGTTAATATTTGATTATGATAACCCCTATAATATAAATTATAACATAATGCCAGCAGCTTCAATAAACACTTTGATGAAATGATAATTAATGCAATGATAAAATGATGGTTATGTAAAATAATCCCTGTAATTCCACAGTTTACAGTTGTGCCATACTCCTTCCATTTCTGAATGATCGCTTGAACAGTGCTCCGTGGGATGTTCAAGGCTTGGGAAATCTTTTTGTAGCCTAAGCCTGCTTTAAATTTCTCAATAACTTTATCCCTGACCTGTCTGGTGTGTTCTTTGGACTTCATGGTGTTGTTGCTACCAATATTCTCTTAGACAACCTCTGATGCCGTCACAGAGCAGCTGTATTTGTACTGACATTAGATTACACACAGGTGCACTTTATTTAGTCATTAGCACTCATCAGGTAATGTCTATGGGCAACTGACTGCACTCAGACCAAATGGGGCTGAATAATTACACACACCCCACTTTTCAGTTATTTATTTGTAAAAAATGTTTGGAATCATGTATGATTTTCGTTCCACTTCTCACGTGTACACCACTTTGTATTGGTCTTTCACGTGGAATTCCAATAAAATTGATTCATGTTTGTGGCTGTAATGTGACAAAATGTGGGAAAGTTCAAGGGGGCTGAATACTTTTGCAAGCCACCGTACCTGGCAGTCATGAAAAAGATCTTCTTGTCTTTCCCCGAGGTAGCTAATGAGGCAGCAGATAACGACATCCCTTTTCTTCTCAATGCTCTTTGTCTGTAGGGAAATACAATTTAGTGAAAATACTAAATCGAGTGATTTACATACATTAAGACTGAATTCCTTAAAAACAAAAACATTGTATAAGATTTCACAGATTGACGTTAAAAGGTAGTTTGATATGTTGGTAAGGAGGTTGACTTTGTGCACAACAAAGCAATATTTACAACACTTTCTATACCCCTTATCCCCTTGGGGGCGGGGGGGCTTGTGCCTATCTCCAGCTTTCAACAGGTGAGAGGCTGGGTACACCCTGGACAGTCAATCACAAGGCAACATAGAGACAAAGAGGATAAACAACCATGCACGCACACACTCAAACCTAAGGACAATTTAGAGAGACCAATTAACCTAACAGTCATGTTTTATAACTGTGGGAGGAAGCCGGAGTACCCGGAGGGAACCCACACATGCACAGGGAGAACATGCAAACTCCATTCATAAAGACTCTGAGCCGGGATTCGAACCCAGGACTTTCTTGCTACCCACTGCAGCCCTCCATAATTACATATTTGTGAAAAAAGTCAAATAACATACGTTATTCAAAGTGTCCAGAAGAGGTCTCATCTTGGAACCAGCAGCTCCTACTTTGGCACGCATAAGCTACAAAAGACCTGGTGTGTATTCATCTTTTTTTTTTCTTTTTTTTTTGCCGCCTGTCCCGTTTGGTTCTTTTGCCATCAGAATTATTGTCTGAAGGCAAAGAGAGAAGCCCAACGGTATTACTTTACCAAGTGGACCATCCCTGCCTTGCCGCATTGGTCCATATGATTGACCTTTGTTGTTGTTATTTATTTATTTTATTTTATTTTCAGTTGTTACAGACGGGACAGACATGACCGGGGGGAGGGAGGGAAACAAAGACAGCGGGGAAGAGGAATAGTGATGAAGGGCAAAGGGAAAAGAAAAGTGGGGGGGGCAAAAACAATACATATTTTTATATATATCACCTGGATCACCTGTTGAGAGAAAAAAAAAGAGAAAACAAGCAAACAAAAACAGCAATATAATAAACACAACACCATCGCGATACTCTATGTGTATATAGCAGTAAATATTAAATATTGAGCACGTAACATTTACAGCGCACAGTGTTCTTTGAGGTAGGAGCCAAAAAGGGTGTAGTTTGTGTCTGTGAGCACCCGTGTGTACACCTGTGAGCATGAGCGTGCTTGTATTTAAAAGGTTCCTTCATGTAATGATCTGCTAGAGGGTGTGGGGGGCCACTGCCCTGTCCTCCAGGGCATGAAGCAGGTATGGAGGAGATCCAGGCTCCAGACATCCAGAGGCCCCCAGAGCACAAGAGACCAAGGAAGACCAACGGAGGGGCAACTGTGCCACTATCCCGGAAAGAGCTGAGGAGAGCCCCAGATGAGGGGTCACTCAGCAGCCACGGAGCAGAAGCCAGGGGGGGTTGCAGTGACGTGCCCGTGAGCTCCACTGGCAGCCAGCTGTGCCAGAGTGACCGAGCCCCAGGCCGAGAGGCCAAGGGCACCCCACCCCCCGAAGGGGCCCGAGGAAGCCCAAGGCTCCAGGCCCCGACAAGCAGCCACCAGGAGTGAGCCGGTGTGTACCTGGACGCCCATCCCCGGACACAAAGAACCGCCAATGCACCGATGTCTGGGGGCGTCTGCCACTGGCAGGGGGAGTGGTGGGGGGAGATAGGCCTCCATACCTTGGAGGGCCTGAGATGTCCCTAGAGAGGTGGCGTCTGATACCCGACCTGACATATAGACGCAAACAGGCACACACAGATACGAACATCCATTCCCACCCTCATGCTCTCATATGCAATTACTCAGCACTCACCCAACGTGGAGACAGACATAAATAGACACTGTACACACAATCACATTCCCCAAGCGTACTCTAAGCCCCAGGTCTAGGTACCCTTGCCCCTGGAGGGGGAAACTGCACCCAGACCCAGGTAGTGTTACCCTTTTCCCTGGGGTGGAGAGAAGCAGACTGCCCCGACTCTGCAGCAGCAGGGAGGCCCAACATTCCAGACCCCGATCGGACGGCCAACTCCTCCTCCCGGCCCCCCCGCCCCAACAGGCAACAGAGAACGGGGGTGTGTGAAGACTCCATCAAGTTTCAGCATGAATGTCTCCACCAAGGAAACTGTGGTGATGTGTCTGAACTCTTCGATGATCTAAGAAGTAAGGGGACAAAAAAAATCCATCACCAGTGTGTGAATGTGTGTGTGAATTAGTGGATGACTGGTTGTGTAAAGTGCTTTGGGGTCCTTAGGGACTAGTAAAGCACTATACAAATACAGGCCATTTACCATTTTTACCATTTGCGTTGTTTTTCTTTGTTATTTCATAAATTAATTCAAGCCTCTCTTTCTCCAGTGTCTCTTGGGTTTCTGCAGTAGGATGCGGAGGGAGATAATTAACCTCTGATGACACTGCATCAGCTGGATGCTTCCTTTTTAAGGTGTTAATTTCAATTTCTGGGTAAGAAAGTTTTCAAGATCTTAGCTTGGCATGGTAATTGTACATCTTGTTTTTTATGCGCTGCTGCTAGCCATATAAGCTGGCAAATGATCCTGGCTCCTTAAGACACGGAAACTTTGAAACCAAGGCTTCTGTCAGGGGACGGAGAAAGAGCAGACTCAACAGCGGAGCTCCTTGCAGGTAAACAGTGTGGTTTATTTACAAAGTGGTGAAAACAGTGAACAGCTGATCCAGGTACAATGAAAGGTGAGTGGGTGGTTTTCTCCTCTTCTTTTCGTCCGTGCCCGAGTAGAGAATAAACACCCCGTTTTCTCCAGTAACCTTCGTCCCAGGTGGAGATTAGCCCTCGAAATTCCTCTCCTCTGCTCGCGGTCCCTGGTGACAAACAAACAGAGCACAACGATGACGAGGCAGTTCCTGAGGGAGAGGCTTAATTCACACATCAGCAGCTACACTACTGAGCTTTGCTAATACTCCAGCGCTGACTGAAGGTCGATCGCTCTGTTAAATAGTCCAGCTAAGATGGCGGATGATTAGCAGCAGGTGCGAAGGCTTCAGCACGGGGACACTCCCAGGAGCGTGCACTCCCAACGGACGTAAACAAACACAGAGAGAGGGGAGAGGGAGCGAGAACACAACATCACGGGCAGGCCGACCGGTGAGGACCGTCGCACCTTGACAGCTTCAGCCACTGAGAGGATCTGCTGATTGGTTGGGTAAGCAGTGTACGAAAAAAAATTACTTTTGCAAGGTCTTGCATTATTGCTGATTTAACACTGGCATCCATGAAACGTCTTCCAGTGTCGTGATATGAGTTGTTTGCCTCAGCGAGGATTAGTTGTATGTTTCGGGAATACTTGGGTACTTGAAATGGCACTGGCCATGCAGCAGGGCAACATGAATCAGGCAGAATGATGGTGTCACTGGAACTTGCCGATGCGCAGTCGGACACCTGTGAGGATGCATCATGATCGGCAGGGCAGATGTCCATTTCAGTAGTACTTGCAGGATGGGTGCTCACTGAAGTCGAAGAGCTCAATGTAGACAATGGTCCTGATTCACATACTGGTTGTAAGTCAAGGGTGATTATTGGCTCTTTAAGGATCACTTTAACAGTGGCCTTGTCATACAAGTCAGCAGTTGAGATGACACTGAAAAACTGATATCAAAGTCTTTGTCTTGGTATAGCAGTCCAAATTCCCCACGCAACTGGAAAGTTTCAGTAATTATGGAAACCAGATCTTCCACTGTATTAGGAATTCCTGTTGGAAGTGTCAACTTTTCAATGCTGTGTTCTTCTAAAAAGACTCTTACCTGGACTGCCATTGTTGTTTGGTTTGCGTTTCCTCAGCTGTAGAGACAGAGAAAGAAAAGAAATTGAGACAGGTTATTAATAGTTGATAAGCTTACTTGCATATATTTTCTTCATTATTCTTCTGCCAGAGAAATAAAAGCAGAGATTTAGTTCAGTAGAATTTTTGAATAAATAATTTTTGATTGTCATTTTAAGAAGAGGTAGATAATGGAAGAAGAATAGAGGAGAGTTAAGTATGCATCACATGTTTCCATTTTCTTTTTCAATGTTATATGTATTGTGCCTGTTAAATAAACATCACAATAAACAAATAAGACAGGATGCCTGCCCATATAGTTGTTGGTAAAATAATAGTTTTTTCAGTAATTTCAATAAGTGCACAAACATTTGATATAACAGAAATAATCAACCCATTACACTTACTCTGATGTGCAAATGAAGTGCTTAAGGGACACCATACAGCCATCTGCTGTATTGTATGCAGCCATGTTTCTTTCAGTTCAGAATGTTTAAGGATTTCTGTCTCTCCTGTGGGCACTACTTTGAAACTCCTCAGGTGTTCACAGTACCAGCCTCTAAGCAACTTCAGAACAAAGACAGGAGTTCTGTGCACAATGATTATTTGATGGATTTCTGCAAAGTCAGGTAGACCTCCTGTTGAGCCAAACGGCAGCATCATGCCAATATTATAGTCTGTGCTTAAAATGGTTGCTTTATTTGTCATGTTCACAAAGTCTTCCCTGGGGAACTTCCTTGCAAAGGACTCCTTAATGCTGTCTTTTAGAACATCGACTGCCACTTGAGTCTTCTAGGACACTGACAGTGCTGGCCTTTGGTGGTTGTAATTGTAGGTATGATACGCAATCATCAATTGGTGTTTTCTTGCCATTGTCATGACGATGTTTCTAAAACACCCAGTCTGCCTCACACTCCTTTTAAAGAATCGATGTTTGGCTTCAAATCGCATAGTCCAGAAATGTACAAGTGGCCTGTAAACAGTTGTAAGCAAAGGATAGTGCTCGAGAAAGTGATGTTTTGGTCTCAGTTTCTCCTCTAAGAACACTTATAAATATCTGTAATGGTGTTCTGAGATCTTACTTTGCATGTATCCTATTGTGTGATCTGTGTGGAGAGGAGCCATGACAAGCTCAACAACATCTTTCAGGGTCATCAAAACCTCCCAAGCAGGCTCATCTTCTGGTACTTTGTTACCAATCATGATTGGTATCATTCTCAACAAACACCAGTTTTCGTGTGCGTTGCCTCCTACACTTTTTTGTGCTGTGAAATTTGGGGCAATGGGTTGTGGACAGTTTGCTTTGTCACTCCATTTGTAAGGAAAGCAACGGATGGAATGGTTGAGCTGCTCAAGAGATATGTATTTCTTCCTCATTAACACATCAAGGCAGAGTGATATTTCCACAGGTACAATCTGTGGAAAAGGGGAAATTGCTTTACTGCTACAATATATTAGATAGCATATTAATCAGCATTAATATTATCTCGTATAGCTTTAAACTGGTCAGATGACAGTTAATACACGAACACCAGAGTAATCATTTAACACGCTGACACCACATTAATCCTTATTACAGGTGCAGCATAACCACTTTTAGTATTATTATGTCTTTATACACACATTGCAGTCCTGTGCTCATAAGGAGTTGAAGCTTTCCCAGGTAATTAAAGGTCTCAAGCTTCATTCAGCGTGACTGTCTGGGTGACACATTGGTTAAAAGCCTGGAGCTTAAGAAAGATCGCACACATGCTTACAAAACACACATATATCACATATAACCTAGAACTAGAGTTAAGTATAGGCCTGAATGTACTGAGCAAACATGTTGCACTGGAGCTTTCTCGACAACAGGTGACGCGTGGAGAGGGCCAGCCCCTGGAGACTGCAGAGGCCAGAGTCCATTGCCTTTTTTGGAAGAAGATGCCAAAAAGAGGAACCTCTGTGTTGCACTTTATGCTTAAAATACATGAATGTTCTGGACATGCAAATTATGTGCTTGTAAACGCAAGAAGGGGCGTCATAATACCCTGATGCTTTAAAAGCAGTCTGAAGTATAATTTTGGTGAAGACCCTTGCTGACCTGTGCAGTGACTGTCTTCCCGCGCGAATACTTCAATAAAGATCGCTTTAACCCAAATCTTCTGGACTGTCTTGCCTTTGTACTCTCCACCAATTCTGAACCCGTAACAATTGGTGCATTGGCTGCGGTTGGAAGGGAGAGGCGGTGTTGGCATTGTGGACGTCCAAGAGGGTCGCATAGACGGGATCCGGTTATCAAATTGAGTGGACAAACGGGCAGCCCATCTCAAAAGGTAGGCACTACCTGTTGAATTACTCCGAAGTGTGCCGAATTGGATGTTTAAATTAATGTCTACTCATTAGATTACTGGTGAATGTTTGTGTTGTGATCATTTAAGAAGTTGACATTCTGGGTAGCATATGCATATGGAGCAGTACGGAATATAAGAGTAAAACGATTAAGAGAAGTTACAAATGGTTGTGAAGAAGAAATAACTGTGAAAGAAAAGTGAATCAAGACAAGTTAATGTATTTATAGTGACAAAGAACTTTTGTGTGATAGGTAATTGGTGTATTTTGCGACGATAAAGTCGCAATTGACTATAAAGCCGGGCTTGGACACCGATATGTTGGGTTTATGACTCTTGGGTGTCTTCAAAATAATTAAATTGTATAGAACGGAACTGTGGACAGTTCTATGAAGTGCATTTCTCGGAGGTGACGCTCCAAATTTCCTGAGGACGCTCGGGATCTTCCTTGGATAGGGATAGTCCGAATTGGCCATTCGTGGAGAACTTGGGAAACTCCAAAACCGGCCACTGACTGGGTCAGTTTGCCGTCCGGGGCGGTGGTTTGCACTTTTTTGGTCAGTAGAAACCGGGTTTCGGGCGTCTAACTTTAAACCTAAAACTTAAGGGAAGCCTTGGATGTGGAGTGTCCGCATAACAGGGCTTCTCGGGTTGAGTTGATTGATGCTTTTAAAATTGTGTAGGGTCTTAGATATTTGGCCACGGCCCGGGGCCGAGACTGGTTACAATTGAATACAAAAAACTCAGGGAGTTTGTCGGTCGGACTGTTATGGTAAATTATTTCTAAATTTGGTAGGTTGTTCGCTTTCAGGCCTTGTACATATATTTTTCTTTGTGAGACGTCGTTCGGATATAATTTGATACTCTGTATAGCTTGTGTATGGTTTTGGCTGAGACGAAATAAGGAAGTGCAGTTTCTGAGTGTGTTTATGTAAATGAGGTGCCTGTGACTGATTTAGACTGATATTTCCTGTTTACTAATGAGTGACTAATGACTGACTGCAGAGCCTGGGTTAAGCAAGACGTGTGTTGGGGTTATCAGGGAAGATTTGCTTTGATTTCCAGTTTGTTGCAAATAATGAATAATCTATACTGTGTGTTTTGATTTACTCGTTCTTGAATGCTAGACCACTCGCTGAAGTTCATATGAGTTCTGTTTTTGATTGTCTATACTGACACTCTTTTAATATTGCGTTAAAGCTTCTGCACATACACATGTCAGATTCGGGATATTGTTTACTTGAATACACACGGACAGGGGATTTTTATGTCGTAACCAGTCGATGTCGCGTTGTGACTTTAGGGATTCCGTATGCCTTTTCAGTTACTGCAGTAACAGGGTCGTCGGAGGAAACTCTGGTTGATTTTGCATGTAGTAGTCTTGTTATCTTTCGGGCGTTGGCATTATACTGTAGACAGCAGAGAAATTTAAACCCCACGGACGCTGAGCAGGACTTTTTGGCCTTTTGTGGAATTGCTTTCAGGGATTTTGACATTATGTTTGAGTGGCAAGGATAATTGCTTGTCTCCTTTTGCTCGCATGTTCGATAACGGTTCTTGTGTGGTTGAGTGTACCAGGACAGGAGACGTTGTTAACGTCGCTTGTCGCTGTAACGCTGAGTTTTCTAACATTGAGTATGGCTTCACAGTAACTGCGGCAGTAAGGCCTTCGCCACAAGTGTTATTAGACTTTACCGCTCGTTGTCTTATTATATTTCGGGTGCTGGATTTATACTGTCATCCCGACAGAGGTCCCACTCCCACTGACGCCGAACGGGACTTTCCCGCCTTTTGTGCTTCCGCCTTTCGGGGTTTTGATATTGATTTTCAGTGGACCAGATAGATTGCTTTGTATTTCGGCTTGATTTTGCTCGAGACAACTTTGTTTTGTAAATACACTAATGTGCACTGCCGTGTAGATTTAATGGCTGAAAGATACCACACGGTTTTGGGGGAAGGGCGCAGGGATGTCACCGGATTTACTTTCAGTCTTGTGTTGACTCCAGTAACGGACGGACAAACATGGTGGGTGGAGACAGAAGTGCGTGTTTGCTGTGAAGTAGGGCTCACGGAGCGTGACTACACTTTAATTGTGAACTTGACTGAAACAGAATTCCCCCTGTTATTACATGAGTGTTTGCGCTTGGTAACAACACTACGTGAGATTGTGGAAGAGAATAGTGAGGAGGCCGCAGAACTATAAACTGATAAACATTTTCTCTTATACGTTTGTGCAACATTTCCCATTTCCTGTTTTGTATTTTAATGTATTTGCTCTTGGTGTGCCACATAGCTGTCGTGTGCATACCTAAATTTGCTCTTGTGTTTCATCTGATACAATCTTACTGCTTACAGCGCACACATTAACGCAGTGACATGCTGACTTTTGGGCACTGCAGAATAACAATTACTCCCCTGGGAGAGGGCCAGTTCAGAGCCAGTCGTGTGTTTCGTGGAGAACGTGCGGACGCACCAGACGACCCAATTGAAATTGAAGTCGCGACCACTATCACAGAATCACAAATAGCATGGTGGTTGACCACGAGCTTTGCATTGTTTAGTACAATGGTAGACCTGTGCGAGGAGGACGACACAGTACACTGGGCATCTCCGGCCGAGGGGAGTGGAGAAGACATGTAGGACTGTTCCTGTTGTGTTGCAATAGCTATGCATTTGGGGTTACTTATACAGGTTTGTTTTATTGCTTTACACTGTTCAGTTTGACTGTCAGGCAGTGGTGGATATTAGATGAGATTTGCTGAAGAAATGCTTGGTCCCTGGGGAGCTAGGGTGTGGTTCCTGTTTGCTCACTAAAGCGTGAAAGGCAGCAGCTCTGCTTCCGGACAGGCACACCAGGGTCCCTGGAGGGCTGTACAGGTTTGTGAATATTGAGAAACATGTAATTAGAGGCAAGACACTAAAATAAAGGTTATTAAGTTTATTGGAGGGGATGATTTTCAGGTTTATGTCATCGACGGGATCTGGGTTGTTGCTCAGGGGTTGACTGAGCAGATAATATTGTGTTGTGAGGCCTGAGTTCACTGTTCTCTGTGTCACCAAGCAGAATTAAAAAAAGGGAAGTGACTGCTAGAGCGGACAGACGAGCTCTGAGGCGGAAAAGGGAAGTGCCGGAGGGTGACTGACAGGGAGGAGCCCACAGCAGCCATTTTGAAGAGGTACGTGCTGTCTTGCAGGAAATCACAAAATGGCGGACACCTCGGCCAACGGACAGAGACGTTACAAGACATTGAAGGATCAGGTAGTGGAGCTGAAAAAGGCCATAAGGATGGCCTGTACAGGTACGTCTAAAGCAGCCGAAAAAGAGTGCCGAGCCATGGAAGCAGAGGTAAGCAAAATTTTTGACTTACAACACAAAGGGACAGATGAAAGGACAGCTCTGGAGGTTGTGCTTAGAACAGAGGGAGAGAGATGTGAGAAGAAACTAAAAAACTTACAGGAGGAATCAGGAGGCCGCTCAGTTAACCGGAAAATAAAAAAGGAAATGACTGCTTTGAAGGCAATGCATGGCAACTGCTGCAAGTGGATGATGATGTGCAATGCAGTATCATCCTGGATGAAAGACAAGGTGGAACAGCCTGAGCCAGCAAAGGAAGAGGACACGGTGAGTATGATGAAATTACTGCAGAAATTACAGGAAGACAATGAAAAGCTGGAGGACAAAATGGCAAAACTCACGTTGAAGGGAGAAGAAGTAAATAACCCTCACACACCAGCAATATACCCGTGGATCCCACAACTTCCCAGCGCCCCGCCACAGCTGGGTGGAGCAGGGACTCCTCCCCCTTATGTGATGCCAGTGATGTCCTTAGACGGAGGACAGGTGCAGGGCCCTGATGGACAGACGGGCATTGTGACAGGAGGACTCGTAAATGTCGAGTACCCAGGCATGACCAGGCCAACCCAACATGCAGAAATGACGGTGGTGGAACCACACAACAGGGAGAATGCAGGGACGCAGACGGCCTGTGCCACGGGTCACGGGTTGACATCGTGTAGCCGGGCCTGGACGACGCCAGACTCACTAGGAGAAGCAGCAGGATCGGGGGTGCCTCACACCGAAGCCTCACCTGCTGTTCGGACTGAAGAGGGGTCCTCGCAGGATGGGGAAGACGGAAGGTCAGAATTGGTCGAGCCGCCGAACCAGGACAGACAGACACACCACCAAGCAAGCAAGCAGATTACTAACAGGCAGAATAGGTGGGATGGGCAGGTTTATGGGCAGATGCACGAGGATTGAGACGCTCTACTGGCAGTAGTAGAAACGCTGACCGTGATAAAGCAGAACGCCCTGAAGGAACTCATGGAAGAGGAACTAAAGCACCTGAAGACTTCATACAAAGGCCATAAGCCCCCGAAGACAATTGCGGAGGTTGACATGGAAGGGGGCAAGACTTCATCGGAAGATGATATGGATGAAGAAGAGGAGGAAAGTAAAGGAAAAGACGGCTGTGACCCGGACAAAAACTTGAACTTGCGCAGTAGAACGGTGCACAGACATCAAACTAAAAAATTGAAGTCCGACGCCAGAGCGGAACGCAAGTCAGTGTTTGACGCCCCAACGACCGGGGGGAAGACCAGGAAGAGCAGGGAAGCGGACGCTGAGGATGCAGTTGAGAGAGCAGGCTGGAGCATGCCGCTAATAGTGGGCCCCAAACATGAACCGATCTACCGGGCATACAAGGTAAGGGATCTGGAAGCACTGGCCAGACAACTGCCACCTGTCACAGAGGGAGGAGCAAGATGGCTGAGGAAGCTGGATGCGTTAACGGAAGGAGAAGAGATCGCCATTGGGGACTTCCGCGCCCTAGCGGGGAGGGCAATGATTGCATGTGGGCTGGCGGACGTGGAGGAAATGGCAGGAACCACCAGCTACGCCAACAACAGGCCATACCGCGAAGTGCGAAATGCCCTAGCGAACGCAGTGCGTGAGAAGTACCCGACCCCAAATACTGGAGCCATTCCTAAAATAGTTTGGGATCCGCAACACACACCTCTAGAGTTTCTAGCGAGAGCAAAAGAGCAGTGGCTGTCAGAGACAGGGATACACCCTGGCCAAGAAGGAGAATCACGAGCTTGGTTTAGAGCTGCGGTGCTGGCAGGGCTGCCTAAGCAGGTGAGAACTGATTTAGAGAAGAATCCAGACTTTGCTGTCGCTGACTCCACCCAGTGGGAGCGGCATTTAACACACCGGCTGATGCTGGAGAGGGATGAGGTGAACAAACTGAAAAAGGACCTGGAGGACAAACAGGCTGAGTTGCTGAAGCTACAACTGAATGAAGCTCGCGAAAAGTACGTCGGTAAGAAAAAAGAAATCAAAGAAGCAAGTAAGGCCATGATGGTGGCAAAGCCCCAGCCTGATCCCGTGCCTGAGTGGCCAGATCTGGATCCCAACCTCTATCCTGATGACCGCTGGGCCGTCAATGCACCAAGACAGAGACAACCCGCGGGAAATTGGGGGGCGGCGAGACCATACAGAGGGCGTGGTGGTTACGCCGGAAGGGGACAAAGGGCTCGTGGTACGGGGAATCCCAGCTACACGTCTTGGAATGCCTGTTACAGATGTGGTGTTGAAGGACATTGGGCGCGAGACTGCCCCGGACCAAGCCAGAACACCCAACAGCGAGGCTACCAAACCCAGGCACGTGGAGCTCCTAGAGGAAGAGGTGCATACAGAGGTGGACATGAAGCCCCTAACCCGAGTGCAGCGCCAGTGGCCCAGTATCCAGTGGCAGACTGGGGCTGGGAGGGTGAGCAATATTGACGGGGCCCTGAGAAACCGGACGGTGTGGGAACGGCAGATCCCATGCTGTCGATGACTGTGGAAGGAACACCACTGACCTTCCTGGTGGACACTGGAGCGACCTACTCAACGCTTATATCCACACCAAACAGTGCAACACTCTCAGACCACACTGTGAGCGTGGTTGGTTTCTCTGGGGTTCCCATGACTCTGCCACTAACTGATCCAGCACTGACCAGGCTGGGGAAACAGACTTTGAAGCACAGATATGTAGTGTCACCACAAGTACCTGTAAATCTCATGGGCAGGGACCTGCTCGTGAAACTGGGAGCCACCATAATGTGTTCTCCTGATGGACTCACAGTTACTCTTCCGGGAGGCAGACAGTTCCCGTGCCTGGGGACATATTCAAAGACTCAATATCTGATCCAAGACTCTGAACAAGCTACCGCCGACATTTACTGGGGGAGGCTGGTGGAAGACGGCATTCTCAGACAATATGAGCTGTGGAGACCCTGGATAATGAGCCTGGCCGTCTACACCCCGCCGCGTGACCCTTACCACGTCACTCTGTTTTATGATAGGGACGACGATGATACGTGCCGAGAACAATTTGAATCTGACCTCGAAGGTCAAATTTGGAACGCATTGCCACAACATTTATGTTGGGCGGAAGGAGTAGCAGCTGCGGTGAAATTAACGGAAGAACAACTGCCTTGGTACGAGATGGGTTCGATTCAGCTCCCCATGTCACATTGGCGGTCCACATAGGTCATCAGGCTAGAGAAATGGGACCGATGGTCAAGCGGGCCCTGGAAAACGGCTCGTGGCAAAGTACTCAAATTCCAAACGTTTGGTATGCACCCAAGTGCAAAACCTATCGCATCACCTGTCTGTCTAACGACGCGGTGGTTGTAGAACACAAAGAAATTTCAAGAACACACGGCAGGGAAAAAACAGACCACCCTGACGCAGTTGCAGCGCTTTCACAGCTCCCTGACAGTTTGTGGTCAACAGGGCCCACGGATGTTGGCCTGGCTAATTGTTCACCCGTCCTGTTTCAGCTAAAGTCGGAGGCGCCAATTAACAGACCACAGTATAGACATAAACCAGAAGCTGAAGAGGGAATTGCAGAAACCATTGAAGGGCTGTTGCAAGTGGGTGTGCTTGAGCCTTCACAGTCATTTTGGAACACACCTATCTTGCCGGTGGAGAAGCAAGGGACAGGGAAATACAGGATGGCACATGACCTGAGAGCCATTAACGCCATACTGCGCACTGACACTGTGCCTGTGCCAAACCCATACACGGCTTTAACCGCCATCTCATGGGACCAAAAGTGGTTTACATGCATTGATCTGGCTAATGCTTTCTTTTGTCTCCCTTTGCATGAGTCACTGAGGGATGTTTTTTCATTCACATACAGAGGCCAGAAATACAGATACACACGCCTGCCACAAGGCTTTGCACTGTCCCCAGGCATTTTCAATCAGGTGCTGAAAGATGCATTGTCACCATGCCACCTGCCTGAAGGTTGTACATTAATTCAGTATGTTGATGACCTTCTCATTGCAGCCCCGTCAGCATCGGCCTGTACAGCAGCCTCGCTTGTGGTTCTGAACCGATTGGCAGAATGTGGGTTCAAAGTAAGTAAAGAAAAACTGCAGTTGGTCCGACCGAAGTAACGTTTCTGGGCGAGTCATCGCGCAAGCACAGGTCAGTGGGTTTGATGAACACACACAGAGACCAGATTCTGACACACCCAAAACCACGAACTGTAAAGGAGCTCCTCTCCTTTCTGGGCCTGACAGGTTACAGCAGACAGTTCATTCCTAACTATGCAGGCAAAACGGCCCTTTTAAGGGACCTGATAAAAAGGTGGGTGTTCGAAACCTTAAGGCTGAATTGCCCTGGGCGCCAGCCACAGAAACAGCGTTCATTTCACTAAAACAAGACCTGTCAAGGGCCACAGACCTGGCCACGCCCAACTATGATGAACCATTTTATCTTGATGTTTCTGAAACAAGTGGGGTGGTGAATGGGGTGTTGTTTCAGAAAAAAGGAGGAGGTAGAGATGTGCTTATGTATGTTAGCATAAGACTAAACCCAACAGAGGCCAGGCATCCCACGTGCACACAACACGCAGCTGGGGTAGCAAAATCATCCAGAAAACAGCACATGTAGTGAGAGAACATCCACTTAAAGTGCTCACCACACATAGTGTAGTAGCATACGTGAACTCACAAGCCTTCACTATGACACCACTGACACAACAGAGGTTGAGCAAAGTCCTAGACGCTCCAAATCTGACATTTACACATGAGGGAATAAACATGGCGGACTTGATGGGGTCAGGGGAACCACACGACTGCGCCAAAAGAGCTGAAGCTGAAGAGAAAGTTAGAGAAGATCTGAAAGCGGAGCCCATCCCCGGAGCTGAAGACTGGTTCACAGATGGCTGCTGTCACCGTGATGAAGAAGGACTGAAAGCAGGCTACGCTGTGGTTTGCAGAAGAGGACAACACTATGAAGTGAAAGAAGCCGGAAGAATCGAGGGCCAACAGTCAGCACAGAGAGCTGAAGTAATAGCTCTGACCCGAGCCCTCAGACTGGCCAAGGACATGAAGGTGAACATTTACACTGATTCAGCTTATGCGTTTGGAGCAGCTCACGTGGAACTTGCTCAATGGAAGAGAGCAGGTTTCAGAACAGCAACTAATGCCCCAATATGCCATAAGAGGGAAATGGAAGAACTGGAAGAAGCTCTGAACGACCCAGGCGAGGTAAGTATCATAAAATGCAAAGGACACTCTCAAGAAAACACAATGGTGGCCAAAGGGAACCAGAAAGCAGATGAAGCATAAAAGAAGCCGCAGGCTACAGAGGACGAAGGCAAATGGTGGAGGTCACTGCAGGCGAGGAACCAAACTTTGATGTCCTAGAAGAAACCAGACAGGCTCAAGAAGAAGCCACCCAAGAGGAAAAGGAGGTGTGGCAGAACCGAGGAGCCCGGAAAGAAGGAGGTCTGTGGCGAGGACCTCACGGGAGACCGGTTCTGACAGCTAAGCTGGCTGAAAAGAAAGTAAGCGAAGCGCATGGACTTGGCCATGTGGGGGTAACACAGATGGAGAGAAACCTGTGTCACTGGTGGCATCCTGAGCTGAAAAATATGATAAAGGAAAAAGCTAGAACCTGTCTAATTTGTGGGGCACACAATCCAAAGCCAGCGATGAAGCCAGAAACAGGTAAGTTCCTCATGCCAGAGAGGCCCGGAGAAGAAATTGTGATCGACTTCACCGACATGGTAGACCCAGGACCAGGGGGAGTCAGGTATTTGTTGGTATGTGTGGATGCTCTGACCGGCTGGCCAGAGGCATGGGCGACTAAAGAGAGGATGCAAAAGTGTGATTAAATGTTTGATCAACCACTACATACCAAGGCATGGGTTTCCTAAGAGAATTAGATCAGATAATGGAACCCATTTCAGGAATCAAGATTTGGCAGAGGTGGAGAAAATGTTGGGAGTCCAGCACAAGTTTGGGACAGTGTATCATCCGCAGTCCCAGGGGAAAGTAGAAAGAATGAACCTAAATTTAAAGAACAAACTAGCTAAAATCTGTGCACAGACAGGGCTGAATTGGCTGGCAGCCCTGCCCATTGCTTTGATGACCATAAGATGCTCTGTTAACCAATCCACAGGTTTTACGCCTTACGAGCTGCTGACAGGACGGCCGTTTCCGGCGCCCTGGACGATGGTCCCAGTGGAGCAGCCCAGAAAAAGTAACAGGTCTCATGCTGAATATTTTAATGAGTTGAAAGCTCTTGTGTCCAGTTTCACAAAACAGGTTACCTCTGGAAGACCCACAGCAGGAGGGGAGGTTCCAGACGCAAAAGCAGTGTGGCTGAAAGTCATCAAGCGGAAGTGGAAAGAGCCTCGCTGGACAGGTCCGTACGAGGTAACCGGTAGGACGAACACAGCGGTCCGACTGAAAGGGAAAGGCGACACCTGGTTCCACTGGACGCAGTGTGCTGCAGCGGACGAGAGCTTGGTGAACAACGACCCAGCTCCACCGAACACGGTGCTGGCGACAGCCAGAGGCAAAATAAATCCTCTCACCCGTGCAACGGGCCGAACAGTAGTCTACCTGGGAGGCCGAAGCAAGAAGAGCAGCAAAGGAGGAGATCCCCACGCCAACGCAAAGGAGTGGTAACAAATTAAAGAAAAAAGGAATTTGTATGTCAGCAGTACGCATTTCATATGACACCATGCACACATTTGACTTACAGGCACGTAGCAAGAAGCGTGAGGAGAGGAAATTGGTAAAAATGCTTCTCACAATCACTTGGCTGTTATATAAGATAGTATTAGTTTTGGGTATTTGTCTTTTCTGTATTTTTGGCAGACAGCCTGGCGCAGCCCACCTGAGCACGGAGGTCAGCCCAGCCCAATACTGACTGAAAACCAAATACCGAAATGTGGCCGCTGAAAAGACCCAAACGTGAGGTGTCAGGTAAAAGGGATGATTGTCTCAAGCGCATATAATGGCATGGAACTGGACTACGTTAAAGGGTCCACAAGCTCATACACGTTCGATCTATGCGGTGATTAACTGTGAAGGAGCAAACAGCAGCTGGAGGGATATGATGTGTGGATGTGCAGCCACCCTTACGTTTGCACCAGGAGGGAATCCTCATTCCAGCCGGGAATCCGCCCTGTGCTGGCGTCATACACAGCGGCACAGTGGTGCGCCCCTGGCTGGGGAACGTGGTAAGTTGGACAGGAGTAGGGTGGCAGCCACAGGTGCCGGAGGGGTTAAAGGAATAGCCATTCAGAGGATTTTCTACTGCCCAAAACCCTATCACACTTTCTCTGGGTCCCTGGGACACCCTGCCCAGGTCGCAGAGCCCAGGAAACGTGTTCTACCTGGTAATCGGGGCAGATGTCTCGGGGACAGATCCGATCGGATTAATTAGGATAAACTTAGTGAATCCCATGTCTAATAATGTCACACATTTTGGTACGAATATTACAGAAAAAGGAGGGGACGGGTTGCCAACCGCTACACCAGAGGAACATGAACCAAAAGGTAGACGAGTGTTGACGGTCGATTACACTAGGCTGAAGCCCCAGGATTTAATCGAGCGCGTGCCACGGGTTCAGTGACAGTAACCTCTGGCTGGACTGGGTGGCCCAAAATGCTAAAGAACAACAAGTGTCTAACTGTGTTGCTTGTGCCTCAGCTAGGCCGCGTTTGTTTACAGAGCCCGCTCCACTGTATCCAGAGGACAAATGGGGGTACGAGTGTATGCTGCGACTTACGAGAGAAGCGGTGAGTACTGGCAACTGTTCAATTTTGGCCAGCCTTTTTCCACCAATTGACAAGCAGACACAGGTAGGACCATTCAGACCCAAAAAGGATAACTATACATGCTTTAAGTTCTCTACAGATAAACAAAGATACACGCTGGGAGATATTGACCCTAGTTGGTGCTCTGTGACAATCACAGGGAGAACCACAAATATGAAAAATCATTCAACTACATTAATTGGCAACTGGGCAAGAAGTGGGCTATATTATTATTGTGGGCAGAGAACTCTCTTGGTCCGTGTTCCTCTGGGAAGTGTTGGGACGTGTGCAATGGTAAGGTTGGGAGCTCCACTGACATTAATCGGGAACAAAGTGAAAGTCATGCCCGAAAGAAACACACGCACATTGGCAGCCAGACGTAAGAGACACATATTGAGTAGAAGAAGCACTCAGGGAACACATGTATACGATCCCAGAATGGATTCACCCACATGGATTGACTGCATAGGAGTGCCCAGGGGAGTCCCAAACGAGTATAAACTGGTAGACCCAATAGCAGCCGGTTTTGAAAACTTACCAATAATCTCTGCTCTTTTTCCAGTGACCCCAAACAAGAATGTGGACAGGATAAACTACGTTCATTACAATGTGCTGAGACTCTCAAACCTAACCAGGGATGCCTTTGAGGGAATAGTGGAACAGTTGGGTCCGACCTCATTAATGGGGGTCCAAAACAGACTAGCTCTCGACATGGTTCTCGCAGAAAGGGGCGGAGTCTGTGCTATGTTTGGCGACATGTGCTGTACCTTCATCCCAAACAATACTGCCCCAGATGGCTCAGTTACTCGGCTGGAGGGCCTTAAAACTCTGTCCAGGACCATGCATGAAGACTCAGGGATTGAGAATCCCTTTGAGGGTTGGCTGACATCCGTGTTCGGGCAGTGGAAAGGGTTAGTGATGTCTGCAATGCTTTCTATATCTGCTTTTTTAGGGATTTTGGTCACCTGTGGATGCTGTCTCATTCCTTGTGTCAGAGGATTGTTGGAAAAGGTAATTACGAGGGCAGTGGATCCCGGGGCAGTGACCCCGGTGTCCATGATGCCATTGATGGAGATGGAAACGACTGAGTGGGCCGAGGAGTGACACAGCACACGGTGTATGTGACCTCTTGTGGTCAAGAGGTCAAAAGGAGGATTGTGGAAAAGGGGAAATTGCTTTACTGCTACAATATATTAGATAGCATATTAATCAGCATTAATATTATCTCGTATAGCTTTAAACTGGTCAGATGACAGTTAATACACGAACACCAGAGTAATCATTTAACACGCTGACACCACATTAATCCTTATTACAGGTGCAGCATAACCACTTTTAGTATTATTATGTCTTTATACACACATTGCAGTCCTGTGCTCATAAGGAGTTGAAGCTTTCCCAGGTAATTAAAGGTCTCAAGCTTCATTCAGCGTGACTGTCTGGGTGACACATTGGTTAAAAGCCTGGAGCTTAAGAAAGATCGCACACATGCTTACAAAACACACATATATCACATATAACCTAGAACTAGAGTTAAGTATAGGCCTGAATGTACTGAGCAAACATGTTGCACTGGAGCTTTCTCGACAACAGGTGACGCGTGGAGAGGGCCAGCCCCTGGAGACTGCAGAGGCCAGAGTCCATTGCCTTTTTTGGAAGAAGATGCCAAAAAGAGGAACCTCTGTGTTGCACTTTATGCTTAAAATACATGAATGTTCTGGACATGCAAATTATGTGCTTGTAAACGCAAGAAGGGGCGTCATAATACCCTGATGCTTTAAAAGCAGTCTGAAGTATAATTTTGGTGAAGACCCTTGCTGACCTGTGCAGTGACTGTCTTCCCGCGCGAATACTTCAATAAAGATCGCTTTAACCCAAATCTTCTGGACTGTCTTGCCTTTGTACTCTCCACCAATTCTGAACCCGTAACAAATCCCTTCAAGCAAATCATGCAAAGCATCTGGGGGATAACCTGATGTAGCATGAAAGTGAATGAGTCTGTCTGAGATTGGACACTGTCTTTTAACTCCACAGTGGTGAGCTTCTGCAGGATCAGACAGTGCTGCTTTGACATGCATGGCATAGTTGGACTTAGTCCGTAGAGGAAACAGTCCTTCTCCTACTTCATGCTCCTGGATCTGTGACCTTTCTCCAATGCAAAAGCAACAGAAATGTGAAGCTGAAAAGCTTTCAACAAACCCGTCTATTGAGTGAGCGCCAAGATTGTCAACGACTACAGCAAGTACAGTGCCCTTGACCACTTTGCCCAGACTTGAAACAAAAATACCATTATCTTCAAATAGAGCTGGGCGATAGAACGATAACGATATGTATTGCGAAATAACTTTTTCTCGATAGAAAAATATAACTATTGCGATAGGCCTCATCTCTCTTGTCCTCTTAAAAGAAAAAAAAAGAACAGCCAATCCAAATTAAGTAGCGCAGAGCCGAACCAATCACAGCCGCAGCGTCACGTCACGTGACTTGTTACGTACAGCACAAGTGCCAAGGCGCACATGTGTATTTGTTTGGGAAGCAGCCAGCCGGGCTGACCAGGTAATGGAGGAAATGAGTGTGCCGACTAGAGAAAAATCAACCGAGAGCGTGAGCGAAGGTTACCGAAGAAAAAACAGATGATGGTTCCAATGCCGGAAAGATTGTCGAACGGAAAGGCCATAGAAGTTCCATAGTGTGAAGGTATTTCGGCTATTTCAAGTCTGACAAAAAACAGAGTAGCGCGCACTGTAAATTGTGCCGAAAGCAAGTCTGGAAATACAATAAACCGGTGCATGCTCAATCTCTGACTGAAAGCACTAATTCGTCATTCGGCTTTTGTCAGACTAAAGCAGTGGTTCCGAAACTTTTTTTGCCAGGCCCCCCTTTGTTTTACAAGAAAAATGTTCGCGCCCCCCCACTGCACAAACACATCCTCCAAACACACACACCCATATTTTGCTCCATTGCAGTTTATTTCACACCTCAAACATTTAGTAAACAATTAAGCAAATACAAGTAAACGGCAATAAATTACAGGTAGTAATAAAATATACTACTAACTCTTTTACGCTGCGTCCACACCTACACGGGTATTTTTGAAAACGCAGCTGTTTCTATGCGTTTGGGTCTTTCGTCCAGACGTAAACGGCGTTGTGATTCACCGAAAACGGAGATTATTTAAAACTCCTTTTTTATATAATCTCGTGGACGAGGAATACAGAGTTCGTCACGCAACGACAAAAGTATGTGCCTCTTTTCACGTCACGCTGTGCGCCACGTTATTGTTTACATGAGATGAATTGCAGAATGGCAGATAGAGACAAAATACTGTTACTGTTAATCTGACTATCTTCAATTTTTACACGCTTACATATACACACGCAGTTACTGTCTCTCCATTTAGAAAGGCAGAGGCGTCACGGTGTAATTATTTTACGTGTAGTTGGTTTTTTTCCCGTGTAATAATTTTCAACATTGCTATCAATACATTTTTCAAAAAATGTCTCTCTGTGCAAAATGGTTTCAAAAACATGGGATACTGTTTGTCCGTGATTTGAACCGGGGGAACAAATTACGGAAGGATCAGCCTGATATTATTTGTATCCCGCTTTAACTTTACTGCATAAAGAGCTAACATGTCCAAAATGTCAGGAGTAGTTAGTTATTACAAGAAGTGTTTGTGAACTAAAAATCAAGAATGTGGGATCCTGTTTGTCCGTGATTTGGAGAGCCCAGCGCTGCTCCAGACGCAGGGAAAACTAATTCGGCAGGGGAGACCTACCTTGGCACTTGTGCAGGTGAAGCCAAAGGGAAGATATGCTTCACCATATTTTCTAGTCTTTGGCTTGGAAGGAAGTTGGTTTGGAAACATATTTGGCGATGCTTCATCTCCTGCTTTGTGTTTGTGTGGGAGCCCCGTCAAAAACCTGTCCATTATGCTAGCAGTGTCCAAGCTTTCTTTTTTTCTTTTTTTTTTTTCATACCGCGCCCCCCCTGCAATGGCTCTGCCCCACACTTTGGGAACCTCTGGACTAAAGTACCTGTTAAAACTGTTTGAAAAGCTAAGCTATACAACAAGGAGAGATTGAGAATTTCCTTTTAGTTCTCAGTTTATTTGATATTGACAAAAGTTAGTCACTTTTGTCTGTTCTTCTGTAAAACAAACTAAGATTTATTTTTAGAATTAAAATTTTGTTTCTAAGTGGAATTGACAATTTAGTAGTCTGTTTTGTTTTTTCTGTTTTGGAACTTAAACGCTTTAGCGGCTGCCTTTTGTGTAGTTTGCAATATTTGCCTTTATTTATCTGAAACTGAAGTTTCATGTTCCTTAAGTACATCTACCCTGTTGAACTTATTATGGGAAATAAATATTTAAATCAAAACAAGCTGCTGATTATTTCACATTTTACTTGTGAGCAACGGCACATTTAAATCTTACAAATATAGTTATTTGGCTTATATCGTGATATATATCGTTATCGCCTGAAATGAAAAAAACATATCGTGATATGAAAAAATCTTATATCACCCAGCTCTATCTTCAAAGGACTTCAAATCTTTGAGCAGTGGGTCCAAAACTTTTGCATAGCCAAACTGGTTGACATCATTTGCCTTGAATAAAATGGTTAAGTAAATGGAAGTCAGTGTAGATCGCAATGTGGCAGGTATGTCTGCAAACACCCAATACACAGCTGTGACTTTATGCTTCTTGCGGGATGTTCCCAGAGGGTTGCATATCTCAAAGTCATCTATATAAAGGATGAGTGGGAGTTTAAGTTTGTCTTTACATAAACAGCTGTTTTCTCTTAGTAAAGATCCATCATTAAATGATTTGTATTCAGAAGAGACATTGGATGGCTTTTGTTTTGTAATATTGTGTTTTGAATGTGTCTGTTGTCCACAAGTTGAGATAATGATGGGAGGATTAGTATGTACTGAAATGTTTTATTATCTGTACTATCAAGTATGTAATCAACAGGTTCAGTCAATGAAAATGCTCCTTTCTAAATTCCTCTCTCCTAAACTGACTGCTTAAAGGCCCTTCCACTCTTAAAGCAGCACAGACAGGGCTTAGCCGGAAAAGGTCTTTGACCAGTTCTGAAATCACTGAGTCTTCCAATGTACAGCCATGTTTTCTCAAAGTGCTCAGAATTATCTCTTTAATGACGGGACCAGATGCAGATGCTGTAAAGAAATGAAGTACTCTACTAGTTCGTCAATGCATGAAATAGAGACATTGAAAATGCTCTCCATTTTCAGGAGGAGTAGCCCCACTTTCTTAGTAATAATTTTGTTTAAGTCTTCATCCTTCTCAAGGACTAAGCCACATTCGTTTTCATCGTCAACAATATCATATTCTTCGTCCGGGTTCTTTTGGTATTGATGAAGAACATTAGTCTTGAAATCTTCCAAGGAATGTGGGTTGTCTTTTCTACTCTTGTGGCTGTGGAATGTTGTATATTTGTTAACCTTATAATCACAATCCTCAAAAAAAAAAACATTAAAGGTGCCCCAAAGAACCATTTCTTGATGGTTCTTTGGGGCACCTTTAAAGGTTCTTCAATGAACCACTGAAAGAAATGGTTCTTCAAAGAACCATTGTTTGAAAGATTCTTTGTGGCACCAAAAAAGGTTCTTCTATGGCATCAGTATAAAAGAACCACTTTGGTTCCAGTTGGCACCTTTATTTTTCTGAGTGTGTGTGTGTCTTTTTAAGTAGTTTTAAACCTTTTGATCCAGAAAAAGTAAAAGTAAAGTAAAAGAAGAACATTTTTAACCATTAACAATCAAACTGGACATAGCAAGCCTCACCAGATGGCTTCAGTCGAAATCGGATGTAGAAGATGGCGTTAAGGCTCTGCAAGGACATTCGATTTCTAAGTTTGCAATGATTGGAATGATGTATTTTAATGCAGCTTAATGATGCATTGTATAGGGAAAAATGTACAGTTACCGCTGCTCCCGCCCTGCGTTACAGTCCGGGGGGGGGCAGCGGCTATCTCCTGCTCTGACATCAGCTCGGGGTGACTGCTGCGTGATGACTACCGGCTGCCTGTAAGCATTTTTGCACGGCGAGCTGCCCACGGCAGCACCCCCTGCTTGTTGAGAGTAAGAGCGATACGTGCTTTCACGCGTAAAAGTCTCTAATAACACCAGAAAAAGTTGCCAGATTTGTTGCTAGTCGCTTTTTGGGAAAAAAAAAGTCGCTAAGGGGGTCTGAAAACTCGCTAAAGATAGCGACGAAGTCGCTAAGATGGCAACACTGGTTCCCTGGATTAATCTGGTGGGAGTTGCACGTTTCACAAGGTACTGAGTTAAGTTATTTTTTGCTCTTTGAGTGAAGAACTTCCAGTTTGGAGATCTTATTGGATTTTACGTTTCTCGAGCATCAATACAGGCCTGCAACGAAGGGTGTATTTCTGCCGGCTTAAGGTTTCGTTTTGGACAGTAATTCTTTCTGTAACTAATGGTTTACACTGTATGTGGAAATTCCTGGTATAGCTGGTAAATTGCTGTGTGTTTTGTTTGGGTTTGCCTGAATATTGAAACCTGCCGTTTTATTATTTTAGTGTTTTAATTTTTTGGGTAAATTTAAGAAGGGTTACCATCTACTTTACATTGTGTATGGCATGATTTACTGCACTGTTAGACACTGGTGTTCATTTTAGCGTATAGTGCTACTTTTAAGAGGTAAGCTTCATTGATTCCAAATGATAGAAATTAATTTAAGAATATAGTACGAAAGTACACTGTGAAAAGAACCCAGAGACAACTTATTTAAGAGTATTGTGTAAATAAGAAGTTTAATTTTTCACTGTAGAAAGACGTTTTCTTCCCACGCAGAGCGTACAGCGGACGCTCATGTTTTTGTCACTCTTTACGGACTGAAAAAGTAATGTAATTACGTCCTCGCTTTAAACGCTGCATGGTCGTACGCTCTCCCGCACTCCATATTATCCATTGTTGATCTACACACGTCTGTTGCTGCCACAGGTATTGCACGTGCTCACGTCATTGTCATGAGACACTCTCACAAACAAAATCAGGATGGTTTAATAAAGCAGTAATGCAGCGTGCTTACGGGAAAGTAACAGTAATCTTATTACTTTTTTGCAATAGTAATCCCTTACATCACTCGTTACTTGAAAAAAGTAATCAGATTACAGTAATGCATTACTTGTAACGCTTTACTGCCCACCTCTGGTCATCAGGCTACTCAGTACCCACAATACACTCTAAGTAGTCACATGCTGAACCTTGGTCCTTGTGCAATATATACCTTAAATGTAGATTAGATCATGGTCTCTGTGGCATTTAAATCAATCCTACATTTAAAGAGACTAAAGAGTTGTCATACAGGATTATCTGGGAAAACAAACTACCAGTGAGATGTTGTAAAAAGCTGATGACACAGTTGTCAGTAACAGAAGTTGAGTTTTGAAGTGATCGAAGTATATAGAGAGCATATATGCGTAAAAGGCATAGCTGGACTGGCCATCGGGCATACCGGGCATTTGCCCGGTGGGCCGCTGGCGATTTTTTTGTTTTTATGGGCCGATGGATTTTTTTTTTTTTAGGAAGGGTGTATATATAATGAAAGGTGTTGGATTGGCCAATTGGTCATGATCCGACTCTGGGCTGGACCAATTACAGCCGAGGAGGCCGGATGCACCCTCCCCCTTGTTTAGCAATCTTATAGACGAACTAAAGAAAATGGAGAACAAAAAAAGGAAAGGGGGTGTTTATGAAAATATCACTAAATCTGTCATTTATTAATTTTAATATTAATTAATGATCATGTCTCACCTCTAGTGTTCTTGGTCTTAATTTAAGGTTTTTCCTATAGCGATTGACAGATCACGTGACTTTCGCGCATTGCATGCCGGGAACTCGAGGCAAAATAATCCAAGTACCGCATCAAATGCAAGCATTTGCAGCACCGCAAAACGTTCATTCTCCGGTTCCAATACCTTCTTGGTTTTTCTTTGCGGCACAAAAAAGGAATGTACAAAACTAAGGAGAACAATGCCGGACCGTACAAAGACAGACTCGACGAAAAGGCAAAGAAAATATACGCGGAAAAAAATCAAAGGAGTGAGAGGGTCAGACCCTTACGAGCACACAGAGTGGACAAAAGATGTTAGCGTGCTGCCCAACTTTCACCACGCTCAGATTTATAATTATATGGTTCTTGGAGTGAGTGCATACACTCATGAAGTTTTTAGTAACTTCAGGTCACTGCAACAAGCCCGGGTACAGTTTACCGACGGATGGGTACAAGACCTTGAAATGCACCGTGTAGAACGACCATCGTACAAACAAAGGTAAGTTTACCAGTCTCACAAATCGTCTTCATAAATACACAATCGTTAACCGTTTATTAATATAACCTTTGAGCTCAACGGTAATTAATTAGTAGTGGAAATAATTTCTGATACGCATTACAGAAATGTAGCAGTGACAATAATATTGTATGTTGTAATCGCACTGGGAAATTAGTGATACAAAAAAACTGTTTTATCCTGTGAATAAAAGTATATGTTTTTGTCAATGTACCGTGGTAATAACAGAAGCGAAACGCAATATTGTGTCAGGACAATTCACTATTTATGCACATTAAACAAAGGAGCATAGCGCGACAATTTCTGTTCAGCGCCACACTTGCTTGTAACCTATATCACCAATTATGTTATGAAAAATGACATATTAACTGCTACAAAACACTGACCTTTGTGGGAATGCTTGGAGCAGACTAACATGTGAGCAGGAGTGTTCTGAGACGTTATATTTGGTATATCCAGACCATCCGTCGGCTTTTACTTCGGAAACATGGCTTAAACAATTTCTCTTCAACGACGTAATCTAATAAAAAAAAAAAAACGATCTCTTTACCCTTCGGCTTCCCGTGGCTGTCATGCGACCGGCTATTGCAGTTAATAATACAACAGCTTCTTGCCATTTTTGGGGTTTCTTTTTATCGCTGTGTAACTGAGTTCAATTGAAAGCCTGCGTGCGCTAGTACCTCTTGCCTCAAGTTCCCAGAATCCTTTGCGGTTTTACCCCTGAATGACGTCACATTTTCAATCTCTATCCTGGTGGGCCGGTCTCTAGTCAAAATGCCCGGGCCGATTTTTTGTCCCAGTCCAGCCCTGGTAAAAGGGAACTGTTTGGTTTTACAAGTATCTAGAGAAATCTTGTTTGCCATTTCTCATAAGAAATTTGTCACATTTGAGCCCACTGATCACACTATAGAGGACACATACTGATACAATTACTATTTCTGGCAATAATAATGATTAACATGAGCAGCAAAAAGCTGTCATCAAGACAGTGAGAGACTTTTACTTTGTGTTTTGTAGGTAAACAATTGCCGTTTTACACATTTAGAATACACAGGGCAACATTATCACAGATCACATTCATACTGTGTAACTATTAAACACTTTTTACTTTCGCTATGGAATAGATGTGAACTTTGACTACTTCTGGTGTGTGTATTGCATGGTAAATGTATCTGATCGGTTTGTTTGATTGAATCAAAGTTGATAAAAGTGTGAACAGTAACAATAAAACTAATGCAATGAGATGAAAGATACTAAACATATTTTTTATTCTCTCTCTTCTTCCTCTGTAATTCATTTTGCATAATATTATGTGTAAAGAAGCAGGTAGATGTGTGCCTTGCTGTGGGAGAGGATGGGCTGAATGTGCATATTTAGCCCACTCGATCAAGGTTCTGGAGAGTGAGTAGGAAAAAAGGCCAATTAACTAATGTGACTGTAAAATATGAGCGAATATAAAACACTGTGACTACAGTATCTTATTACAGTTGATGACAGGTCTTAAAGTTTGAGTGTCCATGGCAGAAATGTGCTGAGCATATAGAGAAGTGAGTGAAGTAGTTTGGGTCTGACATTTCCATTTCAGGTTTTTTCTTTCGCAATTTAATACTTAAAAATATATTTTGCAATTTACTTAATTTTTTTTTTTTTGGGGGGGGGGGGATCCCACTGGTGATGCAGAAGTCTGAAAAACTGACAAAAACACACATATCAAATATAATACACTAGGCCGGGGGTGTCCAGCCCCAGGCCTCAAGGGCCGGCGTTCTGTAGGTTTTACATGTGTATTTGATCCAACACAGCTGATTTAAATGGTTAAATTACCTCCTCAACATGTCTTGAAGTTCTCCAGAGGCCTGGTAATGAACTAATCATTTGATTCGGATGTGTTGACCCAGGGTGATATCTAAAACCTGCAGGACACTGTCCCTTGAGGCCTGGAGTTGGACACCCCTGCACTAGGCGTTAAGGCATTAAACTCTCCGCTTCTTTTACGCACCAGTGAAAAAAGTATTTTATATGAGATGAAATTGTCACTACTGGATTTCAAGCTGACCACAGCAGCCAGGTTCAGAGAAGCGCTGATTTACACAGAAACAGACAAACAATATCATCATTAATGCATTTCTTGTTCCCTTTTTTGTTTTTGCTTTCAGTTTAAACAACTACAGAAAAGTATCTGGCTCTTTGACTGCTCAGTACTTTACTTTGAAATGCATGGTGTACTCTTTGCGTATGATTTTATTTATTTATTTGTTATAACTAAAAACAATGTTGATGAAAGCATTGTGAGGGGGAATATTTAAAAAACAAATGGAAATCTTAAAGGCACTAAAGCCTGCAAGGAACTTAAAGGGACAAAAAAGCCAGATGATAATTCTTATAATGATAATGTCATGACAGTTATTATTACAAGTGTTTCAGGAGAGGAAACATTGCCCACTCTGTTGGACAAGAGGAAATGAATAACCTGAATAGACAAACACCAAATGCTAACAAAGTTGAGTTGTCAAAGAATCAAAACTCAAAATAATTTGTAATGTAAGCTCCCATAGATTTCCTTTGTGTACAAAGTTTTCAACAACTGAATTCAACAAAATGTCAGCAGATGTTTTCACAGGTATCTCAGCTGAGTTCCATTTCCTACACTAACAGTATAATATGTATTGTCTTTATACTAGAGAATACAATAAAGATTGAATTCAGTGAATGAATCTAGGCATCATCCGCTTAAATGCAAATTCATCTCTGCTACACTTGATGTAACAAAGCACTGACCATGAGCAGCACAGCCACTGTGCACCAGCCCAATACAATCCTCTTTTACTGTGAATTCACCACAGTACTGTAAGCTGACCTCTTTACCCTGCACAAAATTAGCATTTTCATGCAACATCTTAATAACACAACATTAGTATATTTGGTTTGTTTTCACGATCCAATGTTTCACAATATGAAAATACATAATTTATCAAAACACATCATATACAATCAAATATGTGATTAAAAGTGATGATTTTACATGTAACTAAATCTGCAATTTATCAAGTCTCACTGAGCAGCACTTATGTTTAAATATAACCTCTCTTCTTCCTCTCCTGCCTTTGTTACATCTTTATCTCTGACTAAAGTTATCTGGCAATCAATTATCTCCCCTGTGAAATACAGTAGCTATACCTCTAGCTAGCAACACACTGTGCAACAACTGCACACAAACAGTTTATGTGTTTGCTGATGTTTGTTGAGCTATGTTGTATTTGAAAATATCCGACAGTTAAAAAAAATATTACTTCCTTTATGCTCACTCTTCTTCTGTAGCTAGATACAGAAGTACAGCTGCTACAATTTATGGAGATCTGCACTTGTTGCGGTGTTGTGCCAAACCTGCCCACTTTAACCCCTGAAGTATAAAAGCTATTAATGATACCATTTAACCTAAAGTAACAAGTCTGTTTGAAAAGTAAGGAATAGAAAGTACAGAGTTTTCTTAACAATGTAAAGAGCAAAAGAAAAATAACTTCACAAAAGATACCTGTTACTGTGGGAACTTCATCAGTTCCCACAGTAACAGAAGTATGTACTTTGTTACTTCCCGCATGTATTCCTTTTTTATCATCATGTCATATTTTCCCATGGGACCCAGCAGTAGTGAAAGTCATTCTAGAAGCAAGTATTGCAAGTTGGCCACTGCAGATGCATGAAAAAGAAAAACAGTTTAGACTTCTGAGAAGGTCTGACTTTGCGCTTATGTTGGATTCCTCTTTTTAAAAGCAGAATTATAATTCATTGAGGTATTAGGTCAGGTATAATTTCTACATGCTAAAAAATATGTACTTTCAGGAAACGGGGATCAGTTTCTAGAATCAGGTACTTCACATGTGTCAGGTGAAGGCTCAGATCCTTCTGAACCATCCATGGAGCCAACATAAGGCACTAAAACATCTTTCACAGCTACAGCTGCTAACTGGTTTTAGTCAAGGCAACCTGAATGATACTTTTCAATGAAAAGAACATTAGAGTCCAGTAGGTTGTACATACTGAACATGTCTTGAACAACACCAGACTCTCTCATAAAGTTCAGTTTCCACCAATCATCACGTAGTCTTCCTCTTTAAAGTCAGTGTGGTAATGCAGTGTTGACAAATGTGGCTCAGACAAGAAGTGGCCTGATACCTGACTGCATGTCTGAATTCCATTAACCAGTTCCTTTTTTACCAGAAAAACAACACTAAAGTTCAGAGATCATTCTGTCCAGAGAAGCAAAAAACACTTTTCCTTTTAAAACCATCTGATTTGGAAGAACTACAGACCTCACTATTTATAGTTGAAGGTGACTAAGTAAAAAATTCGTCCATCTAATTCCTCAGTCTACAAATGATTTAAAACTGATTCAGTTTTAGATCATTTGACAATGATCCAAAACACACGGCCAAGGCAACAAAGACTGGCCCAAGGAATGGATCAAGAACAAGGTCTTGGAGTAGCCTAGTCAGTCTCTAGACCTTAATCCCATAGAAAATCTGTGGGGGGAGCTGAAGGTTTGAGGCGCCAAACATCAGCCCCAAAACATTAATGACTTGGAGAGGATCTGCAAAGAGGAGTGGGAAAAAATTCCCCCTGAGATGTGTGCAAAACGTGTGGCCAACTACAACACATCTTGTAGTTGGCCACAGTAGTCTCTGTGATTCCCAACAAAGGTTTTGCCACCAAGTACTAAAGCACATTTTGAACAGGGATCAAATACTTATTTCATTCATGAAAATGCAATTTATAACTTTTTTGAAATACATTTTTTTGTTATGGTTTTGTCTCTCACTCTTCAAATAAACCTACCATTGAAATTATAGACTGATCATTTCTTTGTTGGTGAGCAAACTTACAAAATCAGCAAAGGTTCAAATAATTTTTTTTTCTTGACTACCTGTGAAGGCAGACGAGCAAATACTTCTGGTAATATAGTGTGCTTGTGGAGGTATGGAAATGCCTAGGAGAGAGGGCAATGGACTTGTTGACCAGACTGTCACTCTTCAGCATTTTTTAAACAGAGTGCCTTATGAGTGGTGGATTTTCTAAACAGAGTTCCGGAGGAATGGTGTCCTAAGAAATGGAACCAGTTGTCACCATTCCTGATGATGTCCAAAGCTGTGTGACTTGTAGCATGAAGCTGAAGTGCAGGGCTCGCAAAATCGCTAGCCCAACGTCCCGGGGCAAGTGATTTTTCCAGTCGGGCTACCAAAATCTATCAGCCCTGCCCGTTGGGCTATCATAGGAAGGGAAAATATATGTCAATGCTTTTGCATTCTTTCGAAAATGTAGCTGAGTAATTATGTCATTGGCATCGATGAGCCTCTGTCAATATGTGACATATTGAAATCGCGTTTGAATTTGCGCTTGTTTTTGGCTTTCACTTTCACTTTGCGATCGCGCGAACGGTGTATAGAGAGCGGCAGCACTGATTGGTGAGTGACGATTAATTGCGCACCAATTCCTCTGACATCGTCTTATCACTCATTGGCTTACTATTCAAACGTGACAAGTGAAATCTCCCACAGCAAGCTTAAACATTTGAGAGGTTGATTGCGCAGAGAATCGCTGACCGTTATGTAAGTACGTGTGTAAAAGCAGCAGGATTTACGCCGGTATTTTAGTTCTGCTGAGCCAAATAAGACAGGTCAGGGTGAAGAAGGGACAACCAAATAAAAGCCGACCACAAAACGGAAAAGTGATGACAAATCAGATTATGAGGCAAAAAGAAAGCTCAGCTTTTTTGGTTTCATGGACAAAAGAATTTCTGTGGCTGGAATATGACGAGCTAAATAACATAATGTTCTGCCAGGTGTGTTGTGAGTTTCATTTCATTTGAGTCGACAAGTGCCTTTGTAACTGGGACCAGTCATTTTAAGAAAGACCCCATCAGAACCCATGAGAAATGCAAGAAATGCATTATTGCTCAGTCTGCAATATCTTTCCCAGAACAAACAGCAATTGCAAAAAACATACTAAAAATAAACCAAGCACAAGCAGAAGTCCTGAAAAATCTTTCAAAAGCGTACTATGTTGCAAAGAGTGAACTACCATTGGCCAAATTTAGCAGTCTTTGCAAACTTCAAAAAGCAAATGGCCTCGATCTTGGTTCCACATAACCCTTACCCTTGACTTCAGTGGAATTTTCAGATTCAGGATCTGACACAGACTGATTCATGTTCTACACAGTTCTTACAAGTTCATAGAAATTTCTGTTCAATTAGAACCAAGTATTTGAGTTGATGACTGTGATTTTTATACAGTTGTTGTGATTTGTATTTTAACAACTTTCTGATTAATTTTTGTTTCCGTTACAATATTATGCTTTAATGTATAATATTGTAACGGAAACAAAACATTAAAAAATTGTTCTCTTTTTTATTCGGGCTACTTAAATTTATTTTGGGCTACCAAAAACTGAAGAGGGGCTGCCCGAAGGGCTACCAGAGATTTTGAAATTTTGCAAGCCTTGAAGTGGTAAAAGTCTTGACATCCAGCCTTGTCAAAAAGGTGTTGAAAATGATCAGTGCTAAAACAGAGCTTTTTCATATTTGCTAGAAAGCAGATCATCTTTATTTTTGTGTAATAAAGACAAGATAGATAAATATTTCCAATCACGACTATCAAAGTGATCAAGCAGCAGGAGCGGGAATCTCCAAAAACCTTGAGGCATTTTTGCAAATAGGCTTTATTTGACAAGCTGACCATATAGTAAAGATTACGCCTCTTAATTCTCAGCTAAAAAAAAAGATAAAAAATGGTCAGCAGCGAGTAGGGATGCCAATATGAATGAATTAAATATTCATTCATGTTGGCATTAAATTAATGAAATAATTAATTAAATGTGTCATTAATTAATTAAACTTGAAAATAATTACATATAAATAATTTTTAAAAAAATTGAATGAAATGAACTGACATTTAATTAATTATTTACATATTTATTTATTTCCAAGTGTCCAATTAATTAATGACACATTTGATTAATTATTTTTGTAATTAATTCATTTTGGCACTCGAGGCCCTCTACAATACCTGGAGTCTGGCTGACTGCCCAGTTGCAGGCAGGTCCCTTGCAACCTGGAGTGAAAAGCTTGTTTTTGTTTGCATTTTTTTCTTTCATTTCCAAGTAATTACTGACATAACTGCATGAATAAATTGTTTGGGTGACAGACCTCATTTTCCAAAAAAATAGCAGAGGGTGTCTGATACCACTTTCACACCTTACAGATGAGTGAAATACTTTAGTCAATCCACACACTGACTCTCTAAGGCACAGCTACAGGACTGTGGTAAAGTCTTGAGCCAGCATTAATACTTTATATTTTGCTTCCAAGGAGTGAGACTTTCTTTAACTTTTTTAACATGATCGTGAGTAATAGTTCTCCAGGCTGTCTGAAGGTCTTTCAAAGTTTTCCTTTTGAACACTGGCTGCTTTTTGATTAGTTTTAAGTCCAGTCCTTGAACCTTACCATTTTCAGAGGAATGTCTTTTAACTTTTTTTTAACTTAGGTACTTTGTGACTAGCAGCCTGATGCAAAACCACATCATTTGTTCCAATTTCTTTTGTTGAATCTACAAAAAAAAGCCAAAAATAACAGAATTTGACAAGCATGTAATAGTATTTTTGCATCCCAGGAGCTATTAGCTGAACAGTTGGCATGTCTCCACATGTTAATATATCTTTACCAAAAAGTGGAATAAAAAGACTTTATATCCAGCCATGGTTGGATAACAGATATAAGAGATGTTAAATTGTTGACAAAAAGCGATTCCTTTAATATTAGTGCAGCGCATATTCAGTCTTGTGCCATTTTGAAAGTGATACATAATGCTGTAGCAAAGAAATTATGGAAACATGACAAGTGTGTTCACTCAAACATAAAACTGGCACACTCAGATTAACAGTAAGTCTGTGTGAGTGTAGGGTAGGTTTGGTGTTGCTCTGGTAGGTCAAGTCTTCACATGTGGTTACTGGAATATAGTCCTCACAGACAGCAATCTGGGGACAAAACACCTGCAAATGAACTGATCTGACATGCTTTCAGTGGAGGACCAACATTTATCTACACCATCAAGAAGTAAAAATGGATTTACTGTGTTACGTTGCGGTGGTCCAGGCATTCAACTGAGCCTCGCAGTGGTGAGATGATGTTGCTCCCACCTATTGTTCCACCACTACTAAAGTCACCGTGCTAAGAAACTTGGTTCCATCACTGTTACGGCCCTGGGCCTTGGAGGGAGTGAGACTGCCTTTTTTTTTGATCATGCAAATCCAAGTGTGCTATGACTCGTGGGTGATTGGTTACTGGGAGACCCGTGCCAGCCCTCTTTTATGCAGATTGAAGTGTGCCAGACCACGCGGACGATTGGTTGCCTGGAGATCCGATGACACTCCAAGAGGAAATGACTGGCTGACTGTGTGCACCTGTGGGTATAAAAGGCTGAAGATCCTTCACACTATGGGGATTGCTGCTCAGAAGTGAATGTGCAGTGTCCTCCTCGTCTGCCTCTCTTTTGAACTTTGTTTGCTAAACCTGTTCGCAGTGTGGCACTTTGGTTGTTAAACCTGGTATACAGCTGAACTTAGTTTTATTAGAGTTTTGTGACGCTAGCTTGCCGTAGTTACCCCTTAGCTTTTACTCTTGACTGTTTTTTCTTTATGTATTAGTTGGTTGCCCAGTGGTCTGTTGAACAGCCCTGTCGGTTTTCTGTTTAAAGTTTGCAATAAAACCTTTTATTTTACTCAGTTTTCATGTGGGGGCTTGTGTATGTTACTCGCCTCCTGTCGCCTAGGAGGGTCGTAACAATCACTTTTAGGGGAAAAAAGGGGAGCTTGGGGGATCCATTCTAATAGAGATGGATGAATACACCTCACATGTGGAAAAGGATTTTAGAACAAAAGGACGCACACAACATAAGTACACACTTTACATGAAACTGCAAAAACACCCACAAAAAAACTTAGCCAGTAATAGCTTAGTTCTCCAGGTATTCTTGACATGTTGGCTTTAATATTGTGTAGAAGTGAATACTTGAGACACAGCATGCACAAAATGGAAGCAGAGCATTAGCATTAACGGTGAACTAGTTAGCTCTTTATTTAGTTGCAGGATACAACACCATTATCAAAAATGTCCTTGGTTGTTCGAAGTGAACTCACCACCAATGGGATAAGTATGATTACAGATGTTTAACCTCACAAAAAAGATGCTTCACAAAATTCACAAAGCACTCAACATCCTCTCTCATGTTCTCCAACAACAACAGGGCCGAGTCTAGGCCACAGATTTCTTCGTCTGTCTGTGCTGTCTTTCTTTTTTGAAGCAAGTTGATGAACGTGCAGACACTAATCCAAACACTAATGCAGTGAGCTGAAAGACATTAAAGGCTAAGTGGACTAAACAAAAGTACATAAAAAGCATTCTTTACTAATATAAAACACAGATTAGTGCACATTTAAGAGAACAGGCACTGGGTATTTGCGGCGGTGTGGGGTTGGTACATGCCATGGGTCACATTTCAGTGTTTAATACTGAAGTGAAATATCGTTTTATTCTATTCCATTAGATGTGCTAAAATCTGCATTTACAAACTTAAATTAATTCCTCACAGGTTTATAATTTCAGAGTTAATTTGCATTGTTAATGTTTATTAACAATGTATTAATGTATTTTTTTTGTATCGTATTGTTATCAAACTGCATGCTTGAGGGAATATTTTAAACTGAACGCAAGCACAAAACATCAAATCCATTAAACAAGTACCAAAGGGTAATGATTAGTATAGTAGTAGTTGTAAAAAAAAAAAATCCAATAACACTGAGAACTGAGAAATTGACAGAATTAAACAATTATTTATTCACTGAAGAAGATGATGAAGCACAAGGTGTGACAGACTTTCAAAGCGAGGCTCTGATGGGATAATGCTTTTGCTCTTCTTCACTTGCAAGCCAGAAACTTCTCACTTCTCTTAATGATGAGGTCCTCCCTTCATTACACGTTTACACTGCTCCCCTCTGCTTTAAGCTTTGTTTCCACTAACATACTGTACTGTAATTTTTATTGTCAGACTTTTTGTTTAAATTTTGTCTAATAACGTACATTTTGGTTGTCACAGCTGGACATTTAAGGTTTATTAAAACAAAATTCTTAATATATTGACTGGCAGTACTGCAGTTTTTTCAGTTAAAATAGAACATTACCATCTCTCACTATACTATGATGGCTGACCTAATGTTTATCTGTGTGCACACTCGTTTGTTTACAGGCTACCTTTTTTTTTTTTCTTCTTTTTTCTTCTGCCTGTCCCATTTGGTTTTTTAGCCATCAGAATTGATGTCTGAAAGCCAACAAAGATACTCAACGGATTTACTTTGCCAAGTGGATCATCACACGGCCTTGCCGTTTTGTTCCATTTGATTGACCTTTGTTGTTATTATTTATTTTATTTTATATTCAGTTGTTACAGACGTGACAGACATGGCTGGGGGATAGGAAAGGGAGAAAGAAAGATAAAGTAACAGAAAAACAGAGGGGAAGGGGACAGTGAGAAAGGACACATAAAAAGAAAGAAAAATCTCCCAGATCACCTGTTGAGAAAAAAAAAAGAACAACAAAGTGAGAACAAGCAAAACAGGAGAGCAACATAATAAACACAGCACCATCACATTAATTTAGCTAACAGTAAATGACAGTAAATACTAAATATTGAATGTTGTTGTGCAGCACGCAGGACCAACAGCGCACAATGTGCTTTGAGGTAGCAGCCAAGAAAGGTGTAAGCTGTGTCCCAAAACGTAGGCTGCATCCTTCGGAGGCCGCATTTGAAGCCCGATTACGTCACAGCCACGCGACGAAGGCTGTCCCAATTCGTCGACTCCTTAAAATGCGGCCGACAAATGCATTCTTCATTTCCCCAAATTTGAAGGATGGGTCGGGTGTGTCCTTTGTGGCCCACCATATCTCAGAATTCATAGCGCGGCCTAGCCAATTCCAGTTTCCAAGAATGGCGGCCGCTGCCAAGTTTTAATATTACTCTTATTAATCTTTCTGGGTCACAAAATAAACTTTTAATATATTTTCAAGCAAGAAAGTAGCTGTGTAAACTTCAAATATCTGCTTAATTTATCAAGACATCGCATATTTGCAAAAGTGCTCCGACGTTTTCGGAGATGTCTGTTACCCACCCGCTCGATAGCTAACCGGGGTGTTCAATGGTCACTCGAGCCGGCGAGAGCAGCGGACTCCCGACTTCATCGTTTTCAGACCCCCGCTGTCTTTCACTACTCAGGTTAAACATGATATATACGTAAGTCACTCAGATAACTTAAAAATGTAATTGTTTGGCTTTTTTCTGTGTTTTATTTGTTCAGAGTAAATTGGTTTTGCTGAGATCAAAGTTATTAGATTAGATTAAATAATTTATTTATTAATCCATCGGGTGGGTTCCTCCGGGATTTTCACACAGCTGAATAAACGTCAAACAGAAAACTGATTAAACAGAAGTGTGAGACGGTCGAGAATTTACGCCAGTGTCCTGTTATATTTTACAGACGGCTGAGTTTATTAAACTTCACAGAGACAGCGGTGATGCAAATCTGAAGGCTAGACTGTCCCATTTCACAGCCTCGCACTTCCGGCCTTCTCGGTCTTCGAAGGACCCGGCCCACATAGACCGCGAAGGCCGGGTCCTCCGAAGGATGCAGCCTACGTTTTGGGACACAGCTGTAGTTTGTGTCTGTGAACACCCGTGTGTACACCTGTGTGGATCAGCACGCTTGTATTCAAAAGGTTTCTCCACGTGCCACCCTCCTGGGAAGAGCTGAGGAGAGCCCCAGATGAGGGGTCACCCAGAAGCCACGGAGCAGAAGTCAGAGGCGGCTGCAGGGGCATGCCCGCAGGCTCTGCCGGCAGCCAGCCGGTTTGCAGACTACCTTTACTACCTGTAAATTCAAAAGCTAGATGCAGTGGTGGACTATCTAGTGGAGTACAAGTCATAGCAGCTGTAATTAAACCTTCAATAATATCTAACAGTAGAGTACAGAGGAGTTGAAGCATCTTTGGTGTATTTGGCTGTGCGTGGGGTAGACAACTTCATCTGCTTTACTACAGGGGGTGCTGTTGGTGGCAGCAAAATGGGAACAATCCGCTACAGAATAATTAGCATCATTCAACTTGTCTTCAGCCTGAAGGAAAAAAGTTAAATTTTAGGCTCTTGAAACTATTTTGTAAATAATTACTCCCAGAAAGATGATCAGTTTCCCTTAATACATATTCAATTCAGTCAGTTTAATTTACCTGAATTCATGTTATATATAAATTAAAAAAGGTGGGCACTGTCAGCCTTCTCTAGTTTATAAAAAAAAGGAAATCAGATGAGTTATTTTACTATTTCCACTGTTCTCTCTGCTGACTCTAAAGATACTGGTTTCTGGCAATAGAGCAGAAAAATCAAACTACAGTTCTACTTACTTTGTTCTGAGGACAGGTGACAAGGCTGTAGTCATCTGAGCTTTCAACACAGTTTTCTTGGGGGCATGTTTCAGTGGTGTAAAGTGAAAACACTTCCACAGGAGGTGAACTACTCTATCTGTCCCCCTCTCTGATCTCTTCATACAACTGACTGGCCTTTAGGACAAAAACACAAAGAAACAGATGATTGAACAAATGATAACAAAAAATTATAACTCAAGTATCTCAAAATTGCTAAAACTCAACTTTGTAATGCATTGTCAGTCTTCAAAGGAGGTTCTGAAAAGCATGCAGGTCAGACAGTAAATATTTGGTTCTAACTAGTGCTGTCAGCGTTAATCGTGTTAATGCAGCCTTAATGCATTAACGTTAATGGGGTCATCACGATTAAGGCGATTAAAATTTTTAACGCACTCGACCCATCTGGAGGGCAGAATGGACAAACTTTGGACAAACTGCCCAGGTTGCGTTGACAGAGACATTTCAGGGATTTTGAGTCAGTCTGCACTCCAGTTGGCTTAATTGTTAATTGTGTTAGTTGTGATGAGAGTGTTAACACATTTAAGCCGCATTAACGCATTAGCGCCGAGTAACCCCTTACATGGGCCAATCTGTGTTAACTCGTTAACACGGATTAGCTCATTTTAATGCTGACAGCACTAGTTTTAAACATATCCAGCTCAAGAACGTTAAAGGAACATCTTTAAATCAGAGTTAAGCTTCTAGTTTATCGATCTGCTCGGTTAGGTAACAGAGGGGGTTGTTAATCAGTTTTAGCTGTTTTGGTGGTAATGACTCCCCAAACGGTCACAGGAGATGGATGGCCTGTGTCTGGTTCTGCTGGACAGTTTCTTCCTATTGAAAGGGAGTTTTTTCTTCCCACTGCCAACAAAGCGCTTGATCATAGGGTTCGTATGATTGTTGGGGTTTTCTCTTTTTGCTTTGTATTATTATAGTCTTTATCTTACAATATAACGTGCCTTGAAGCAACTGTTTTGGTGCTATATAAGTATAATTCAACTGGATTGAAATTAACAACAGGTGCACTAGAGAGGAAGCAATGAGACAACCCCCAAAACAGTTATGGTTTTGCAGGTGGAGGCCACTGAGATTTTTTCTTCCTTTTCTTTTCTGACTGTTTTTCACTGGTTTGCAGGGTCAGTGTCACTACTGATTCATGAGGTGATACCTCATGAACCCTATGAGCGAGCACTTTGGTGACAGTGGGAAAGAAAAACTCCCTTTTAACAGGAAGAAACCTCTGTCAGAACCAGGCTCAGGGAGGGGCGGGGCCATCTGCTGCGACCGGTTGTGAAGAGAAAAGGAAGACATAATAAAAGACATCCTGTGGAAGAGAGCCATAGATTAATAACAAGTATGATTCAATGCAGAGACACACAGTGAGTGAGAAAGGTGACTGAAAAGAAAATGCTCAATGCATCATGAGAACCCCCCCCAGAAGCCTACACCAGAGTAAGATACCATATTTCTAAGATTTTCAGGGCCAAGTATGATAACCTCAGTTTTATCTGAATTTAGAAGCAGAAGATTAGAGGTCATCCAGGTCTTTATGTCTTTAAGACATTCCTGTAGTTTAACTAATTGGTGTGTGTTTTCTGGCTTCGTGGATAGATAGAAGTTGTGTGTCATCTGCATAGCAGTGAAAATGTATCCTTTCTGATGATACTGCCTAAGGGAAGCATGTATAATGTAAACAGAATTGGTCCTAGCACTGAACCCTGTGGAACTCCATAATTAAACTTAGTATGTGAAGAGGACTCTCCATTTACATGAAAAAATTGGAGTCTCTTATATAGAGAGATGAGACGAGACGAGACGAGACGAGACGACGTGGATGAAGCCCCATCAATAGCTATAACCAGTCAGTGGTCTGAGTCACAAACTAACATCTCATGCTGTGGTTACATATGGGGAAGCATAACCTGATCCTTACAGTTGCGTTCATTGCCACTGGAGTCGCATTTGACTTAATTCTTGAAATTTTATAGTCCAATTTCCACATCTGGGTGTATGTTGTATATTGCTAAATTTTACTATAAAAATTTAAGCTAAGGGGGTTTAAAGTTGGGGATAATCTCTAAGAAACATCCTTGGAAGTGATTAAAACACAAAAACATGATGCATGTTTACTTTCAGCTTACCTTTGGATTTCTCTGACCTCCTCTTCTTGCAGAGCCACCAATAAGATGGTGATCGTATCAACTGGAATCAGAACCAAATAAGGCAGCATCCCAGCTTGACCTTAACAGAACAAATTTAAGTCCTCTAGCCCTAAAGTTCCATTTATTGTTTGTCTTTTGCACTGAATGGAACTGGAACCTCGTTGTCTCGTCTTTCTATATACTATTCTGTATATAGCAGAGATGACAATAAAGCTGGACTTTGACTTTGATAGATATGGCACAAACCACTGCAGCACAGCGCCTATAACACCTTAACAATTGTTCTAATAGAATATTATGGTGAACAGTTTCGAAAGCTGCACTTAAGATCTAGCAGGACAAGGACAGAGATGAGTCCACTGTCAGAGGCCACAGAAAGAACTTCACTAAAGCTGTTTGTGTACCGTGATGAGCTCTGAAATCTGACTGAAACTCTTCAAATAAGCCATTCCTCTACAGATGATCTGTTAGCACTTTGACAACTACAATTTTCTGAGCTGGACAGAGCCACAGAAGTTCCTTAACCCATCCTGCTGATGGAGGAACAGGATGAGCAATGTCAGAGCCTTAAAAAATGAACTCCAGCAGCCACTGGTGTGAATGTCTCTAATTAAAAAATCAGAAATGGACTTCACGAGGGTGGCCTGAGGGTTCAAGGTCCTCTCGTGGGCCCTGTGTTCTGTGGAACCTGATTAGCATTTACAGTACTGAAATTGGAACGTCCATTAGTAGCCTCCTGTGCTTTCTAATTATGAGAGCGGGTTCACCCTGGTCACATGTGACAAATGTAAAAGGGTCTGAAGAAGGAATGAACATGTACCTGTAACATCATTCGAAATGACCTGTTTGGTGGTGGGTCAGTGATGGTCTGAGGAGGCCTATCCATGGAGGAAAACCCATAACACCACCCTGTCTGCCATTAGATATCAGGATGCTTTGGTCCACATCTGGGAGGACATTCTATAGGAAGCCATTCATTGTCTCATTAAAAGCACGCCCTGACATGCAGGTATGTGTACGAGCCGATGGGGCCCATAAAAACTGCTACAATTTGTAATGCTGCAAAGAAATTTCAGCAGAATGGACTAACCTGCCAAATATTTCTTTTTTTTTATTTACTCATTCATTTTTGCTTTTTATTTCTGGGTTTCATTTCCATGAAATGGTGTAGCAACATTTTATTCCTAACACATTACCCAATCCACAACAGTATAGATATTCAGCATTTTTTTTTTTCCGTTGAGATCTGATGTGTCTATGTTCCAGTAAAGAACTACATTTCAGGAAATGAAAGAATTATGACTGGAAAAGAAAATGCTACTTTGGCAGGTTGTGGTTTGCAGCTCAGCTGCAGGACAGGGGTGGAGCAGTAGGTTCCGGGTTTGGTGTCAGGGGAGGCTGACACGGATCTGACCTGATGTTTTTCTGATAGGTCCCTGATAATTCAGTACTTCTATCTATTACTTGCTATACTTTGACCTATTATGGATTTTACTTAAAAAGAAATATTCATATATGTAGTTCTAGACCTTTTTTTCCCCTTATTCTTCTCTAAAAAATAAAAATCCTTCTTCAACAGATGTGCCATTCATGCCATTCATTCTGTGTTGTTGTTGTTGTTGTTGTTGGTGAAGGTGTTGGTGGTAGTGATGTTGGTGTTGTTTTTATTGTTGGCGTTGTTGTTGTTGTTGTTGCTGGTGGTGTTGTCATGGTCATTTTTGTTGTGGAGGCCGATGAGAAAAATGTAAAAGCTGGCAAAGGTCGCACGGTGGATTTCAGTTTTGAACTCACTGAAGCTGTGAAGAATGACAGTCAGAGTCATATCACTACTACTAATAGTCATAACAATACTGTTCAAATCTGCATGTGACAAACAATTTGAGGTTTTGTGGTGCTTTCCTAAGAATGAAAGTTTTTTTTTTGTCTAAACCTAACATGTAGTCTACTTAAAAGATTGGCAGTGAGAAGCAAAGATTTCTTCACAGATTTATAAACATGAATACAATTCTTAACCCTTTAGAGTTCTGCTCAACCAATTGGTAGAGTACATTTTCAGGCCCTATAGCTAACTGAGGCTTTCACTGAAATTGACCTACCTTATTGAGTCTTTTCTACCAATTGGTTTACATCCGTAATGCCAAAAAATCCTCCAGAAGGCACTGTGAATGTAAACGGTTGGCTCTTCTTATCCCTCTCCCAACCAGGAAGTCAGAAACAAAAAACCATACAAAATATTTTGAATGTTTTTGATGAAACTAAGGTAGATAAATCACATTAAGTGTTAGAACAGCAAGAAGTAAGTAATTTTTGTAACTTTCTGAGTTAATATTAGTAAATATTGTAAAAAAACAAGAGTAACATGTGGAAATCATAAATATCACAAGTAATTACCTTTTAACCAAATTACAGCAGCTGTTAAATTAATATTATTAAATTGTCAAAATTATAATTTCACGTTTAACAAGTACTGTATGGACGCTAAACAATTATATAGCTAAAAATCACATGGTCCTGTGGCATGATACTCATGGTACCATCCACCTTCAACCACAGTGTGTTTAAGGTCATGGTTTCATATGAAGCCACAAGGGCTGGCACTCTCCACCAGAATTATTATAATTAGCATTTGGGAGGAACTGAGCTTTCTGATATGCTATTACACCTGTATAAGACAAGTTACAAGTTACAAGTTTAGGAGATGGCCTACTGGACCAGAAACCGATGGCTCTCAAAGGGTTTCCACCTGGCTGTGTCTGAACCAAGTTAACAAGCTAGCATCTAGAGTTGGACAACCATGATTCAGCTCTCCATGACCACAGAATAAACGCTACAGCCTAAGACCCCAACGACCAAAATCACAAGCAGATGTGCTTGATTTGCACTGTTTTTGTTTTATTTATTTTTTTAAACAAAAATGATTTTGCACAGTAGCATTCAATCGGAAGTGGCCTGAATGTCTGTATTTTGTGCTGTTGCACATTTTTCACATTTGCAGATAAAAAAAAATATGTATTTTGTTGTTTGATATAATACTTTCCTTTGATGGAATGAAAACCAGCAATGGTCACGGGCATGCTACTCGAAATAGTGTGTATCCAAATACCTGGATAGTTTTTGTTATTAATTTAATTATAATTTGGCCCGTTATTTGATTTTTTTCAACTGTATTATCTACTGTACTTGTATTTGCATGACATTTCAAACGTTAACCATTAAGTGACATAATCAACCATTTCGCAGAGATCAATATTTTAAAAACTACAGGGTCTACTGAAAAAAAATATTGATTGTGGTTATTACTCACCCAAATCAATAAGAAATGCAAACAAAAAATTTTTCCATTGCTTTTTTCTTGGTGTGGACCTCAAAGGGCTATACGAAACTCACCGTATGTGACAACAATCATAAACTCATGGTATGAATCTGAAGCCCAAATTGTTTCCAGCAGAGAGCGCCTGTACTGTCCCGAGTCAGACTTTTTCAGTTGTGTGATGCTCAGATACAGAATATCAGATGAAAACCAAGATTTTTTTTATATATTTAATTCTACATCTGCTAGTCTGAACTGTATCCTCATTTGTGTCAATGAGATTATTATCATTTTCACATTTTCCGTTACAGAAGAGCCTCCTTCTTCCAGACAAAGAAAATTCGCATTTTGCTGTGATGTTTCCTCCTTCCATTTCTGTATAGATGTGAGTTTCTGCATCCTGCAGAGTTAATGGAAAAGATCAATAGTTACTCTCTTTCTGTAGTTTCAAATTTTTCTTTTGTTAGCCTTTTTCAATCTGCAAAATGCTTTTTTTCAGATTTTCAGATATTCACATGGGCCAGTCGGTCTTATTACAACCGTTGCAAGAGCTTGTTGTGCAAAGCCGGCAAAAAGTCAGACTCATTTCTGCTGGGTGTTGGACTCTGCCAGGGCTTACCTTTGTCATTGATTCTATTCATAATTTTTATGGGGAAAATTTCAAGGTGTATTCAACTGGCAGAAGGCTTCCACATGTGGTCTCAGAATCTCGTCTCTGCTTTTCACAGATGATGTGGTTCTATTGGCTCCAGCTCCCACTGGAGTGCTGCACAGCTGAGTGTGAAGCTGTGGGAATGAGAATTAGCACCTCCAAATTTGAGGTCATGGACCTCAGCCGGAAAAGGGTTTAGTGCCTACTCCTGGTCAGGAATGACTTCCTACCCCAAGTGGAGTTTAAGTATCTTGGGGTCTTGTTCACACGTGAGGGGAGACGGAAGCGGGAGATCAACAGATGGATTAGTGCTGCAGCTGCAGTGATGCTGTACCGGTTCGGGCATCCGACAAGGGTGCATCCAGGGTGCCTCCTGAGTGAGGTGTTCCAGGCATGTCCCACCGGAAGTAGGCCCCGGGGCAGACCCAGGACACACTGGAGAGATTATATCTTTTGTCTGGCCTGGGCGTTCCCCCAGACACGCTGGTGGAGGTGGCTGGGGAGAACGAGGTCAGGGTCTCTCTGCTCAGGTTGCTGCCCCCGCGACACGGCCCCCGGATAAGCGGAAGAAGATGGATGGATAAAAAATAAGTTCAGTCGAGTTAGGCTAAACAAACAAGAAAGTAATTTCCTGGTTAGCTTTGAAAATGATGATAACATTTAATTGTTTTAACTAAATTTTTCAGTTTTAGGGCTACTTTCCTTGGTTTCCTGTCTGTGCCAAAGCAGTTCCTAATAACACAGGTTTACAATTTGAGGAATACATTTGGATTTTTAATCAACTGCATGTTTAAGTGACTCATTTCCAACTGTGTTTAACCACAGAAACCCAGAACATAAAAGAGACTGATAAAAATAAGGAAACGTTGAAACAGTTTATTAGTACAACTGCTCAACAAAAAACTCAAACTTAGTGATCAACTAGAAATAAAAAAGAAACCAAAAAAAAAACAATACTAAGAAGAAGAGAAAGAAAAAATGAGAGAATTTACTCACCAAGGAAGATGAAGGACACCAAAGCATGGCAGATTTTCATACCGAAGGTTAATCTGATGGTTTAATGGTCTTCAGTCTTTACTTGCAAATCAGAAACTTGTTACTTCTCTTTTATGATGAGGTCCCTGATGGGTCTGTCTAGCACAGACCCGCCGCTGGAACGAGAGAATTTTAATACAACAGCAAAAAGCATTAGACATCAATAGGGATGGGTATCGTTTAGGTTTTATCCGATACCGGTGCCAAACCGGTAAGTTTGAAACGGTGCCGGTGCTTAAACGGTGCTCAAACCGGTGCTTAAAGAATGGAGAACACAAAATTGGTCCAAAAACCTCTCATGTTCAGCTGTTTTTTTTGTAAAAAGATAACAATGTTAGCCTTTTCTGCAGCTATAGGGCATATATGGTCTCACTCTTGGCTGGAAGCAGTGCTTAAACAATGGAAAAAAAGACAAACTTTGTCCAAAAACCTCTCATGTTTAACTGTTTTCCACTTTTTCTTTGGTCATTTTAGCCTTTTTGGCCAGGGTGAAGGGAGTATCTGCCATCAAACAAGAAGACAGCCGCATGTAACTACGACGGTGTTTGCTAGTTCACCTTACATGCATTAATGTAATAATGTGGTTAGCGTACTCAACGTTAATTACACATGAACAACATGAAGCTACTCACGCAGAGAAGAACGGCTGCTGCTGCCATCATCATCCGTCATCATTTCTGCTACACTGGCAGGGCTAGGGGCCAGGACTCTACTCTTCGGGTTTTTGGGGGATGTTGCTAACGATAACAGGCACCACACCCGCAGTAGATGTGCACGGTGTGAGGTCTCGCAGCAAGCTATCAAACACGGCGCATTTCTCGGCTTTAAAAAAACCCGCTATGCGTCGCCAGGTGTTTTATCAGATTTGAGGTGTTACCTCCTTTGACAGTATCACAGTATCAGCTTAAAGCACTTGTTGCAGGCTGCTGAGTTTGCATCTTTTGCTGTGAAGTACAGCCAGACTTTTGATCGCTTCGCCTTGGGCATTTTTAATCTGTAGCTCTGCTCTAAAAGAACGTACGTACCTGGGCCCGCCTACTATCCTCGGAAACGTAAAATGATTGGCTAGAATTGGCTCAGGAAAAAAAAAAGCACCGAAATAAAGCACCGAAATGTGCGCTGCTTTTCGGTCTGGTTACTACCGTTTATGATGGCACCGGACACCGGTACCCATCCCTAGACACCAAGCAGGCAAAGTTCTTTGTGTTACACGTATACGAGGGAGGCCCGAGCCAAGTGTGTTCCTTCCACTTGACTTCAGTTGCTCTCATCCGCTCCCCCGTAACACTGCTCTTTTATTTAGGTTACATGAATATACATAGGTTCATTAACATATGACGTATACATACACACAAAGAGTACCTTGTCTGTGCGTTGTGTAAGTATGTGTGTGTGTGTGTGTGTGTGGTCAGAGTGTGACCCCATAAACAACTTCCCTAAACCTGCTGGTCTGAGTCCAGCAGTTCATCTAAACAAAAGGCACTTAGACTTAACCAGATATACGTGTGTTTGCTATACCATATATCAGAAGAGAAGATACAACCTTGCTCATGATCCCAAGAGGTGTGTGATCTATGCCAGAAGACTCTGGAGAGGAGTGAACGCACCCCCCTCTTCTTGCTACACAGAGTTGTTACAGACCTCCGAGGATGAGACATTCTTTCAATCTACAAATGATTATATACTTCTAAGCATATATAAATATATATTTCTAGGCATAAATGACAATCCAACAATACAAATCTAACAGTCAATTCTTCAAAGAAATCACACCCATACACCCCCCAACACACACACACACATCACACAGAAAGCCACACAATTGTACACTTTTTGGAGTTCATGTAATCACAATTGTTATTCATTTATTGCCTTTTGTCACAGTGTAGAGTACCACCTTCTCTAACTGTAATAACACCTAAACACTTATTTCCATTTCTACTGTCTAAAAAACTTGTTCTAACGCTAAGGACAATAAAATGATTTTCTGAAGACAACCTTTATTTTGCTAGAAAGCAATAAAACAATATCCAGATGATGTTGAAAATGTTTCTATGTCTCTGATGTTGGCATAACTTTCCTTTAATCTTTTTTTTATTCTCGCTTCCCTTTTTGAAGCAGGCAGGTGGGGCTGTTAGCCTTGGGTCTCCCAGACACACCTGTGGAGCATCAGGCAGCTATTTAAGGAGCGGCGTTGCAGACGTCCGGTGTTGGAGTATTTTCTCAGGTGCAAGCGGTAACGAGTCAGTCGTTCTTTGTGTGTAAATTCTGCAACAAAGTATTTATAGGATTCAATGCCAACTTGCTTCACAGTCAATCCAGCCGTCTACAGCCTAAAGACCTCTTCCATGCTCGCCATCTTCCCTTACCGTGCTTCCTCGAATCAACTCCCTTTGCATGCCTACACTGTCATTGACCCACACCAGCCCTGCCTCAGCCACTAGCTCCACCCCGTCCAAGTCCTCAGTAAACGTGTGACAAGTAAGCTGTCCAATTTTATTCTTTGCATAATGGTCTTCCTCTCATTGTTGCCCATTTATTATAACCTCTTCTCTCTCCCACTGCCCATAGAATGCTCCAGTGACTCTGTCAGCAGGCTCCCGCATCCCCATATTGAGTTTGTATTATTTCTCACTGTAAAAACAATATATTTTACTACTACCAAGTAGTGAAATTTTGATCATTCTTACTCACATAAGCCGGGCACAAAGACCTTTTACCATTTTTTAGCTACGATGTAGAGGCAGCGGGGGGGGGGGGGCAGCAATCTCTTCCCTGTTCTTCCCTAGGTCACACAGCAGAGCACTGAGTTTTGCTTCATCCACAATAATAAAACATATTTACAAAAGTATTCACTCACCCATCCAGATGTTTGAATTCAGGTCTATAAAATCAAACATCTAGGCATGCACCCTGCTTCCTTTGTAAAAGAATATGAAAGAAATTTGCTCAACACTAAATATTCCAGTCAACTGTATTACTTTCATATAAATAAAATCTTCAGTTATCAGACCAGGCAGATAGAAAGGAAAAAAACATCAAACAAATCCTTCGTTTTGTTTTCTTCTTGCACACTTATGAGGCAGTCAGCTGATTTAAGTTCATGTGCTGAGAGATGGGAAATGGTGAAGCAGTTTATAATTTTCCAGGAGTGGAAATATGAACACACTATTTCTTTCCTTCTTTCATTCATTTTTCTAATTGCACAAAAGGACAAGAAGACAATGATGAAATAGAAACTGTGTCCAGGACAGAAACAAATACTATTATCATACCTTCAGCTTTGCAAGCATCTGCACTGACAGTTTGCTCACACAAAGCTAGTAGAACCAGATACTTCCTCTGTGATGAAACATTGACGAGTGAGGACTCATTTTTGACCAGGCGATGTCCTTCAGTGTGTATATTAAACAAAGATGTTGGACTGTTTTTCTTGCATCTGTGCATTATAGCGACTCAGAGTAATGCTAAAAAACTAGTTAATGCATTTATTATTTCTAGGCTGGACTATTTTGTATCACAGTAGATTTGTTTTCTTTGTGGACATGCTATAGTCAGCTGACCTGTGACCTGTTTTGTTCTGAGGTTTACTGCTCTTTGTGGATTTAAGCCAATTAAAGTAATATAACACTGTTACATGACTCTTTCTGGCTGCTTTACAACCACAATAAATGTGGAATTTGGCAAGTGTAACATCATGGGCTGAAATTCAAATTAATGACGCCTTCTAGAGGCAAGTCCTGATACTCAGCACCCATACTAAAATATATATGAGCACTTATTTGTTATTTTCATACATTATCTACATCAATTTTCATTTAAATATCAAAAATTGCATGTATTGAATATCCAATCAAATCTGACTATGCACACAAGCAATGAAGTTATACATCGTATTGATTTAAGTTCTGCTGCTTACTTTCAAATGCCTAAACAACCTTCCCCCTGACTATCTCACCGACCTCCTCACTCTCTATACTCCCAGCCGTTCTTTACGATCTTCTGGTCAGTTACTTGTGGCCCAGCCCAGGCACCGTCTGAAGACTAGGGGTGATCGTGCTTTTGCCTCTGTAGCACCAAACCTCTGGAATAGTCTTCCTGTTACCATTCGTGCCTCTGACTCCATTCAATCTTTTAAAGTGCGATTGAAAACTTACCTATTCAACCTGGCTTTTCCGACTCGCTAATTCTCACCGCTCATTAATTGCTGTATCCCTGCTCATTTCTCTGGATAATCATGATTTCTCCCTATCTCTACTTACTAATGCTTTATTGTTTTCTCTATTTTCTCTATTTTACCTTGTTTTAATGACTTACTGTTCAGTGTAATCATTTACCGTCATTCCTTACTGTGAAGCACTTTGGTGTACCCCCTGGGTTTAAACGTGCTATATAAATAAAATTGTATTGTATCTACAACCATTTATATGGTTACAAAAATCTTCCACAAATACCAATTCAGAATTCTTTCAGTGCCATGTCTTCCTTTTATAATGTCTCTTTCTGCTATCAGGACCTAACATGGCAGTGATTGTGGATATCACAGTCTGTCATTCACCAGTACAACATAGCCCGCCTCTGCAAACCAACCCAACTAGCACATATTCCACAATAAACTCTGAACATCATGGAATTATTATCTTTAAAGTTGTTTTCAAAGACATTTCTCAGTTTGAAAGAAACCTTAATATAAAGCATATGTGGTCAAGTTGAAAAGAATCTAAATTAATTCAGAACAATACATGAAATTTCCAGAGCATCAAATGTCACTTGCTGAGCTTTCCTTACCTTTGACAATCTCTCATCTTCCCACCTGTGTGTCTTTTTTCTGATATAGTTTGTCTTTAAGAGTAAAGTTATTATTTTTGTACCTTTAGCTAGCACACAGATGGTCTATGGTCCAAACCACACAGAAAGAAGTTGTGTGGTGGTTGTTAACCTATTGGAAACATTGGATTTGAAATCACCTGGTATTTCAAAAAAGGTAGTGAGCACCCTCTAGTGGTGCCATGTACACAAATAAATCATGATGACATTTGTTTCTTACTAAGCTTCTTCTGCCTGGAAGCATCTGGGTGCTTGCAGCTCAGGATGTAGATCAATAATCAAATATCTAATAATTGGGAGTTTGGTGGTTCAATTCCCAGCTTCTTCAGTCATGCTGACTACATGCTGAAGTATCCTTGGGCAAGTTACTGAGCCGTAAGTTGCTCCTGATGCAGTCAGTGGAGTGTGAATGTTACATAGAGCACTAACATGCAGACAAATGTGTTTTTAGTTACTTTTAGAATAAAACAAATGTTATTTCCTTTGTTTTTGACTGGATTTAGTTACATATTTTTTATTTGGTCCTTCCTATAAGTCCATAGATAAATTATAAGTTTATAATACAAGTTTATAAGTTCATTTCCTTTCCTTTGATTTTATTCAACTTTTTTTAACATCATAGTCCCAAATAATAATTATATTACTATATTTTATATTAGTTGGTTCATTTGTGAGTAGTTATCACAACAACTTAACCATTTTAACTCATATTTTTTCCTTTTAGCTTTTTGTTCTTAGTATATCTTTCCTATCCATCTCATTCATCATGTCATTAGAGTGGTTTTAAAGCATGCATGACCTAGCACACACAGACAATATGTAATTTAGATTTGATATCTCTGTGAGTGTAGGTTTGGTTCTGGTCCCTGGATTGATGCTGTGGTACGTCAAATCTTCATGTGTGAACACGCCAGAGCACTTCGCTTAGAGAGCACCTAAGAAAAGAATACAGATTTAAGAAGAAATGGCAGAATACATGAAACGCAGATCGGTAATGATAAGATAAAGCAAAAGATGATGACATGGATCAGTCATTACACAACTGGATTCATTTCATTCCACTGGCTCCTCAACAGTTGCAAAAACAGTCCAATTACTGCTCTGATTAAAAGACAGCAGTGTAACATTTATGAAAAAAAAATAGTTATGATTAGATGTACCTAATAAACTGGATCCAGAGTGTGTGTGCATTACCAGCAAATCTGAGTATCATAATTACCTGGGTGACAGAGATCCATCAGAAAAGGACAGCAACTAACAGAAAAGGGAAAGTTAAGTTGGTATCACTCTACTGTGTTTATATAGAAAAGTTTGAATAGCTTGATTCTTTTTATATATATATATCAGTATCAACATATATGTTATACTTAGTCCTGAACCGTCCAACATATTATTGACATAAAATCTGAACAATCTTTGAAATCCTTAATCCCATAAATTAAAAATAGTTTTTTTAATATAAATTTGAATCCAAATTTATTGTAAAATACAAATTTAAAAGACTTTTCCCTCTCCAGTACACTTATCTCCTCTACAGGCAGCTCCACAATTCTTTCATAGGGTTGGCCATATGGGGGCCACCAAATACAGAATTTCCAGTTTTATTATGCTGTTGTCAAATACAGGTTACTTGAAAAATATGGCAAAAATGGGAGAAAGAAAAGAATTATATGTCAACTTAATTTCCTGCTATTAAAGTCGATATCAGTGAAAATGGATAAATATGAAAACCAAATAAGATTTTGAAATCTATGATAATTTGCTTTAAATAACGATTTAATGTTTCAACTCATTTGTAGGGTGTTTTTGTCTCTCCTGTGCTCACGTTTATTTAACTTATTACCATCACAGGACAGTTTTGGCAGGAGGGCCAGCAAATTTTGAGGTGGTGGCCGGTGCCACCTTGGTGCACCCTGTTTACAATTAAAGAAGAAACTTTTATATCTTTAACCGTCAACAGTTTATTGGGAAAAATTATTTCACAACTTTCATCTTTGTGTCTAAGAACTGAGAAATGACTATTCCCATTTTTACCTGATTCACTATAAAGAACTGAACTGAAAGATCACGCCACTTACACTGTTTTAAGTTCTAAGTGGCAATGCTTTAGTCATCTGAGCTTTCAACTCCATCTGGCTGGGGACATGTGGCAGTGGTGTAAACTGAAGACATTTCCACAGGAGGTGGAAATGTCTCCTCTCTGATCTCTTCATACAGCTGGCTGTCCTGAAGGAGGAGAAGAAACCACCTGACTGATACAAACTAAGCAATAATGAAAGTCATGTCTCATACTTCCTAAAACTTACATCTATGATGCTGGAGTAGATATTTTCCACTGGAGGTCCTGAAAACAAAGTTTAGAACATAAACATCTTGCATGAGGAAACCTTGCAGTATGTAGAACCTGAGGAGCCAAACACTGTAAAATATGAGGAACTAAATCTGAAGAACTGAAATAAGGTCAGGTCAGTGACATAAATATCGAAATGACTAGTAACTATTAACTATATAGTAACTACGAGTAGTTACTGCTGTAATCAGTCACTGTTCTTAGTTATAAATGAACATCTGGTGCTTTGGTTACATACAGGGAAGAATACATTGAACTTTAAATGTATATTTGGTGTGACTGATAAGCCACACCTGATTTAATTGATGCAAAATAGTCTATGTAACATCTGTGCAGATGTATATTGGTGGCTTTGCCTCACCTTAGTAAACTGTGTGTGTGTGTGTGTGTGTGTGTGTGTGTGTGTGTGTGTGTGTGTGTGTGTGTGTGTGTGTGTGTGTGTGTGTGTGTGTGGAAAGACAGGTTTGACTTCTGTGTACACAATTTAAAAGAAAGTTATAGCTTCATAGATGAATAGTATCTTTTTAAAAGTGTTCTTTAGTCTTACACTAAACACTTGGTACATACAAATCTGTCCCACTGAAAGTTATTTTTGTAAACAGTCTCCATAAAGTATATTTCTAGATTTTACTGCAAAAACTAGGTTTTAGGTTGGGGATAGTCTCCAAAACAGGATAATGCATCCATAAAGTCCTTTAAAAATATTAAAAAATGCTTTAAAATTCATTTTTTGTACTCTCACTTTTGGGTTTAGTTGCCCTCCTCTTGCAGAAAATCAGCAAAGCTGCTGATAAGAAGGCGCTCAGGACAATCACAACCAGACCCATGTATAGCAGCAGATCTACAGGAGTTGAACAGAACAGACTTAATTTATTTAGTTTAAATACAGTATGTGGCTGTGGGCCAGTTCATTTTGCCACAGTGTTATATGAATTCATGTGCTTGCGTGTTCACAGTAAGCAGGTATTTTCCTTATTCATTCAGCAACAACACATACAACAGCTCATTAGGTAGAGAGAAATGTTCATTTAATATTACTTAAAGCATAGTTCCTCATACATGTCCACCTTAAGATGAAAACTATAAGGATAAGATTTGTTTCGGTTTTAGGCATGATTATCTACTGCTGTGCTTCCTCATTTTAATTAAAGTATTCATTAATACCTACAGTTCATATGAGGCTTTTTGTGTGCTATAACTGCTGTACTCACAATTGTAAAACTAGAAAGATTAGAAGATTAGAAGTACTGCACTTTTTCTACTTGTACGTTATTTCAACTTAATGTCTTTTTACTTCTAACACAGTTATTCCTTTGTGGGTATGTGACACATTCTTATAAACTCATGTGTAATTTAAATAGACCCATCTACATACATGCAAATATAAATGTACCTGAACTTGCAGGTTGTGTGGGAAAGTGTTGGAAAGCTTCAGTGGAGGATGATGTAACAGTGGAGTTTGAACTCTGTGGTGTCATCTTCATCGTTGGTGTGGAGGCTGATGGGACAAATGCTTATGTTGAAAAAGGTTTCAGAATTAAATTTAGTGTTGAAACACTTCATCAATAATGCTATCAAGCTATCAATAATGAATAATGCAGCTAGTTGACTGACAGGTAAACTGGAGGTTCATAAATATTCTTTTAGTGAAAAAGTCCAAGAAAGTAACAGTTTGGGCTTCACAGCAGAACTGATATAACTGCATTTGTACAGTTGATATAATATACAAAGGTAATTTGAATAAGGTGTCAGTAAGTATTTGGACAGGTATGAACAAACATTTTCATGACATTCAGTAGAAACTCACCTTCTTTGACAGAGATCTGAAATTCATAGTTTGAATTAAAAAAATCTACACCCACTCTGCCCAAAGAGCACCTGTACACTCCCGAGTCAGACACTTCCAGCTTTGTGATGCTCACATACATAACTGTCTTAGTTTCGAGAAATCTTCCTTCTTTATACTCAATGCTGTATCTGCCTCGTTGAGCTGTGTCCTCCGTTGTTTCAATGAGAATTTTTCCTTGTTCACATTTTTCCTTACAGAAGAGCCTCAAGCTTCCAGACAAAGAAAATAAACAGCCAACTGTGATGTTTCCTCCCTCCCTTTCTGCATGGATGGGAATTTCTGCAGTAGCAAGATCAGCGTTTCCATCCTGAAGTGCTTCTGAAAATACAAACAATCAGTAATTACTACATGCCCAAAATAATTTGAAACACTTTTATAAATTAAATTGAAGACCAGAAAATATTTAAGCTAACAGATCAAACATTTTCAACTTCAGTTAAATTCACTACATTTTTATTGATTTTCAATTTGCAAACATGAAACTCCATGATTCTTCCTGACATCAACACAAACCATTGGCTGATGAAAACTCAGAAACGTATAAAAAAAAAGCTTGAAAGCTGGACTTTTATATGTTTCTGATTAAATCTTCTTCTGCTTTCTTTGCATGTGAAATGGAGGTTGTGGATGTGTTGCTAAACATCAGAAGATTTCTGTTAACACATTCATGTTGTGCTTTTTAAAACAAAGAAAAATAATAGATTGATCCCTCATAAGATCTAAATGAAGATGAGTTCAACAAACAAGGAAACAACTCTCTAAGATTATTTTTTTTATATCCTGTTTATTTGCTGAAGCAGTGAGGCTGACACAGTACCAGTCTGCACTTCTAACTCTTTATACCAGAAAAGGCATCAAAAATATTTTAAATAAGAAATTTTAAAAAAGAAAAACATTTGGGTAATTCAACAAAGATGAAACTATGATTAAAAGGCCAATTTCTAATGAGAGATCTATGGTGAAACTAAAAATATATCTATAAAAAATATTTTTGTGCTAAGAACTTATTTTCTCCATAAGTTTATATTTTCATGCAGTTAAATGGTGCTGTTGGTGAGCTATGTGTGGAATTGACCTTTTCCCAACTGTTAACCACATATTTAACCACAGAAACCAATAACTTGTAAGAGAGAGATGAAAATAACGAGCAAAACAGAATACACCATTTAAACTGTTTAGCAAGTTGCAAAATGAACTCATTAACACCACATAAAAAGAAAATGAAAATAAAAGTGAGAAAATAAGTTAAATAAGAGAATTTACTCACGAAGGAAGAGGAAACAGACCAAACTGTGACACAGTTTCATATCGACGTTCTGATGAATAACTGCTTCCTCTCTTCCTTCTTTACTTACAAAAAAGGAACGTTCCACTTCCTGTTTTGCACGAATGATTTAGTCCACCTAATGATGTCATTCCTATCTATCATCTCTTGCTCTCTCTCTCTCTCTCTCTCTCACACACACACACACACACACACACACACACACAATTTTATGAACAGGTTTCATTAACTACAGGCGAAAATTAAATACTTTGTTTTGAATGTAAAACAAACCAGAAAGTGCATTTCAGTGCATGCTTCAGCTGTTGCAATGTTTGTTCTGTCATTGCTCCTCATTGGTTTTCTTTCAGTTCTGATTTTACAGCTGATATTTGTGCAAAATTGCAATGTTAAAAGTGTGTCACTGTTGAAGGATCCAGAAATGAGAGCCGGATTTATGCAGGATTTTGGAAGTAAAGGGGAAATTGAAGAGAAACTGCTAAATGTCGGAAGGAGAGACGTTAACCACAAATAGTGATATTGTCTTTTGTAACAAAACCAGGATAATTTACTATTCACACAGGGTTTTTACCGCTCAGACATTTGACATTGGAACAAACCTTAAGTTGAATCTAAAGGTTAACTACGTTGGCACATTAGAAAAAGTGTGTAGGTTTGGTGGCAGAGAAGGTCAACGAGGTTACACACAGATGAACGAGGAAGAAGAGTTGGCGGTTTAAACTTTCGCAAGAGAGATGACCTACAGTACTGAGACACAGAGACTAGAATGATTTTAGAGTCTGCCAAGTTGTGCAGATGAAGTTTAAGATGAGCATGGGCAGTTTCTGAAGTCTCTAAACTAGGAACCATCTTAACAACTTCCCCAAACGCTATTCAGCTGAATTACAGTCAAAATCTTGTCTTGTGCATTCTTTTGCAAGAACACTAGATTGTACACTGTGCCTAACAGTCGCAGGTAAGTACTCATGATTGCATATGCCTTTGTTCTGCAAGGAGATCTTACCCTTAGTGTCACACATTGTGAATACACACAGTGGCATTGAAGTCAAGCACTCGTGGTTACAACATGCCTTAGGTTGTCCCAAGGTTGTGCAGCGGGATCTTACCTGTGATGGGTTCACCAGCTTCCATACTTGCCTATGAATGAAAGGCATTTAAGTTGAGTTCTCATCATGCACCACCTCGCTGCCAGTCAGAGCCAGCTTTGTAAAGTGTTCTTCTCCACTTTAAAATTTTCCTTACTTTTAGGCCTTGAAAGCGTAATTAGTGATTTATTAAGCTTATTTGGTCTCAACTGTGCCTAACATGCTGTGTAGCAGGTTATGTTCCAGATTACAGATCAACAGGTATGAAATCATCACGTACTGACTGATTAGATCTCTGGAAAATACAATCCCCTTTCCTGGAAGATCCCTCAGTCTCTGTGTGGACAGCAGGAGGTTGTAAAGGTTTCCTTTGGGAAGTAATTGTTAGGAGCAAGGTGTACATTATAGACACTAATGTCTAATCGGGGAAATGTGCTGGACAATAGATGCTAGTAGACAATTGTGTCTATTTTCCACCACTTTCCCGACTATCAGTAAGAAATATATAGTCTTAGAGGAAACTTTATTTTTTCCTGTTGGTTCCAAACATTTTGTTTGTTCTCTAAGCACAAATACATGATAATAAATCAGAGCACTTGTTTGTACTTGCTAAACTTACATCCAGTTTGCATGTAGACTAATTTTTAATTTTGTTATTTATTCTTTACTTACTCTCAAACTATTAAACACCACCGAGGATGCAGATGAGAGAATAAAGTAGTGCTACATTTACATCTAGTCTACATCTAGTAGATCTTCAGAGGGTACTTCAAGTAATCTTGGTAACCAGCTATAGAGGATCCAGGTTTCAAGCTTCACCGTGATCCCATCTTGCAGGTCAGTTCCTCTCACACTCAAAGCTCCTTCTACCATCACACTTGGGGCTCGAGACTGAAGAAGTCACTTGGATGAGTGACGAAACGTTTCTCCCACAAAACGCTACGTCCAGATGAACAGATTCAACTTTTGGAGATTTACTTTCCTGGATGATTGAGAATGCATCAAGACATTTACTAACTAACATTCACACATTGAGTGTTCTTCTAAAAAATGTAGCTTGATCTCTCTGAATCTTTAAAGAAAGTTTAATTCACCTTCATTATTCTACATGGTAGAATTAGCTCCAAGGGTCTCTTTCCTTTGTATAATGTTATTCTGGCATTTTAAAGTTCTGTCTCGCTTTCTCATTGTTTTCCATTAAACTTGCCTGAGTTTAAAAAGGAGGCGTTGTGGGTTTTGGTGTTGCCCGTAGCTCTGTTTCTCGTTTGTAAAAAGAAGACAGAGATCTCTGATCGTAAGTTACCCTATCTGTTTGATTAAGAATACAGTATCTGACAGTGAGTACACCCCTTGCATTTTTTGGAAGTATTTTATTATTTCTTTTCATGGGACAACACTGAAGAAATGACAGTTTGATACAATGTTAAGTATTTGGTGTACAGCTTGTATAACAGTGTAATTTTGATGTCACCTTAAAATACCTCAACATACAGCCATTAATGTCTAAACCGCTGGCAACAAAAGTGAGTACAGCCCTAAATGAAAATGCTACTAGTTGGACCGTCAGACTGGATGCTAGGTATTGAAGATTCCATAGGTCCCACATCCTCTTCATTTAACCCCTTCTGCTGGGGTTACTTGCATGGTAGCATTCCAACAGCGCCCTCTTCTCATCTATTGGCGACGTGTGCCATCTTGTTCCAGAAGCCCACTTCTTATCGGTGTGTCCCGATTCCTCAACACCTGACCCGGACCTTGTTAATCTGGGCAACGTCTAAGTCGGAATGGCTTCAGTTTTCCGTCTCTTGCTCAGATCCAAGGTAGGCTTGGTTAGCATGGTGGGTATAGCATGTTTTCCTGCCAATCTTTGGTTCATCCTAGTTCAGATTTCTCTTTTGGTGCTTTGTTTTACAGTATTAATGCTGGAAATATGATATTTCAAATTTCATGATAGACCCAAATACAATATGGTATTTTATATTTGATTTCAGTTTAATTTTAATTGTGTTCTAAAACTTTGAAGTCCTTAAACTTACCAATATGCAGTTTATGTTGTTGCCAGAGTCACTGAAGACATACAAACAAAGTGCTGTTCATCAACATTTTGAAACGTAAGAGTTCAGTTTGAAAGGATATAATACAATATTTGTGAGTACTGCTGCATCACCACCAGGTGGTGCTTTTAAGTTAACTGAGGATTTTGTACATTACAAGAAAAGAGAAAACCCAAAAGAAACTCACTGGCACATTCAAATCTTTATAGTTTTTTTCTTTAAAGGGAAGAAAAAGGAGGAGTTTGAAGGCACAATCCATGGTATGAGTTTTTGTCTCTCTGGTTGCAAAATCAACCTTTATGGTATAAAATCCATATTCAAATTTAGACAGTATCATTTGTGTTGTTGTATCTGTGTGAGTGAAGAGTAGATTTGATCCAGGTCCCTGCTGGCTGGATCAAGGCTCTGATAGATCGGGTCATCTGGTGTGGAGACTGGAGAACAATTCTCATAAAGTGTAACCTAGGGGAGAAATATACAGATTTTATAAAACTGTGACACATTAAAATAGAAAATGATGACATGCCTTAGCTTTAAGCACTTGAGGAAAATTCCAGAATTCACCACCATCCTCCCAGACCTTTTCACCAGCACGATGCACCCAGGCATCACCACCATCATCTGCATGTTGGTAAAATACTTAGCTAACTAGACATAGAGAGTTAGACTCCATCCCCATTTTTTTCCATGTCACTCTACACCACTGCTCCTCGAAACCGAGCCTATTGCCTTACTTCCTGTAGAAACCAAACAGCCAGCTCATAAATGCATGGCACAACAAAGAAGAGCCACCTCGACAGGACAAGACTCAGCTGTACATCTGCATCTAAAGACAAATGGTCAGATTTTCAAGGATGCCAGTGTCCACATTTTGGTCCAAGAAGACAGATGGTTTGAAAGAGCAGTGAAAGAGACCATTTATGTCCATCACTGACCTCATTATTAAACAGAGGGGGTGGCTTACGACATCAATTGTCAGCCACCTACAATGCAGTCTTGAGATCCCTTCCCAGGCACCTCAACCTCTACTCACATCTCGCATCACCTCAATAAATCCCATGATAAGCTGAGGCAACATCACACAGTGGCTTCACCCAAAACCTCTGGTGGTATTGACCCATGCTTTTCTCACACAGACAAAAAAAAAAAACCCTACATGGCAACATCCGATCTGCTGAAAATATCATTGGCTTCTCACTACCCACAGTGGATGACATTACCACATCCTGCTTCCTCGGTAGAGCCAGGAACATCATAAAGGATCCTTCACACCCTAGCCATAATCAGTCCTAGCTGCTGGCATCAGGCAGGCACAACAGGACTGCTAAAAGCTCTGCATCCAAACTCAGAGACATTTCTTTCTCAGTTCCAAAATCATAAACTCTTGTATCCATTAACATTCACTGAGTCACAGAGCCAATACAATCAATTTTGATTTAAAAAGAAATATTTGTGATTCCTTTGATCGATAACATATTGCCGCTGTTGTAGTTTGCAAGGAAGACCCAGATTTGTCTGTAACAAGTAGTGAAACCTGAAATATGTGCGATGCACACTGGAAACGGAGATCTTCACATTCAAAGCACAAGTTTCACCTTACAGCTACTACCAGCATGTTTCAAAAGGCACAACAACAAACAAAAAAAACTGAAATTGTATTAAAAGATTCATAAATGTCAACACAACACAAAGCTATCTGATACACCATTAATTTAAAAAAAATCTGATTACTGCAACTTTAATTAAAGATGAAGTAGGGATTTGATACCAAATCAGAAATAAGGCTCTTAAGAAGAAGAAGAAGAAGAAGAAGAAGAAGAAACAACGAAGATGGCTCGCCTCAGTCGTGTTGTGGTCGGGGTTTCTCCGTCTGTTCAGACCTATAGCAAAAACATCAGTTAATTATAACTTCACAGTCATGAGGACAGTAGAAAGAGCATCACTTCCTTTGAGGTGACAGTGCTGACCACTGCACTACTGGGCCACCTAACTATTTGAATGAGTTACAGTATCTCACAAAAGTGAGTACACCCCTTACATTTTTGTAAATATTTTGTTATATCCTTTCATGGGACAACACTGAAGATATGACACTTTGATACAATGTAAAGTAGTCAGTGTACAGCTTGTATAACAGTGTAAATTTCATGCCACCTCAAAATAACTCAACATATGGCCATTATTGCTTAAAACCTTGGCAACAAAAGTGGGTACATCCCTAAATGAAAATTTCCAAATTGTGCCCAAATAGCCCTTTTCCCTCCCTGGTGTCATGTGACTCATTAGTGTTACAAGGTCTCAGGTGCAAATGGGGAACAGGTGTGTTGAATTTGGTGTTATTGCTCTCACACACTCTGATATTGGTCACTGGAAGTTTAACATGGCACATCATGGCAAAGAAATGAAATGAAATGAAATCCTGAAATGCGCCAACAACATTGAGAGTAACATCCTCCTCTCTGCCCCTTAATGCTCTCTGGTCGCTATGGTAACACATAAATATTTCTTTCAAAATTAGACACACAACTACAACAGGGGAAAGACCCAGGGAAACCGAGTTAACGATAAAAACCCTGAAAACCATAAATTTCACACCCGAGCCTCAACTCTTGCGGCCCAGTACCGGTCCATGGTCTCTAACATCCACCTGCTCCATGATGTCATCATGGAGGAGTGGAAGAGGGTGCCAGTGGCACCCTGTGAAGCTCTAGTGAACTCCATACATAGTTAAGACAGTGTTGGCAAATAATGGTGGCCACACAAAATATTGACACTTTGGGCACAGTTTGGACATTTTCACTTAGGGCTGTACTCACTTTTGTTGCCAGCAGTTTAGACATTAATGGCTGTATGTTGAGGTATTTTAAGGTGACATCAAATTTACACTGTTATACAAGCTGTACACTGACTACTTAACACTGTATCAAAGTGTCATGTCTTCAATGTTGTCCCATGAAAAGATATAATAAAATATTTACAAAAATGCAAGGGGTGTACTCACTTTTGTGAGATACTGTATTCTTAATCAAACAGATAAGGTTGGAAGGTAACTTACGATCAGAGATCTCTGTCTTCTTTTTACAAACGAGAAACAGAGCTACGGGCAACACCAAAACCCACAACGCCTCCTTTTTAAACTTAGGCAAGTCTAATGGAAGACAATGAGAAAGCGAGACAGAACTTTAAAATGCCAGAATAACATTATAGGAAGGAAAGAGATCCTTGAAGCTCAGACTACCATATAGAATAATGAAGGTGGATTAAACTTTCTTTAAAGGATCAGAGAGATCAAGCTGCATGTTTTAGACAAAACTCACCTGTGACAACAATCTGAAAATTACAGCATGACTCCAGATTCTCCGATTCGTTCAAAGTGCAGTTGTACATGCCTGAGTCTGAGGTTTTCAGCTGTGTGATGCTCAGATAAAGAAAATCGTTGTGAATGCTGTATCTCCCCCTCTGAGCCATGTCATTAGTTGTTTGAAAGAGAGTAGTTGTTTCGCCATTTTTCTTACAGAACAGTTTCTTTTGTCCAGGAGAAGAACATGTGCATTTGATTGTGATGGACTCTCCTTCTGTTGGCATACGAATGGGAAAACCAGTGTTTCCATCCTGCAGCGCTGTTGAAAAATCATTAGTTAAGATTTTCCTGTAAGTTAAAGCAGTGCAAAGCTAATTCCTTCTTCAGGTTTACAGGTTTACAATTTGATTTGGTTATTCAGATTCAGAAATCTATACAACATTATCTTCTACTAAAAATGTGTAAGACTTGTAAAAAAAACCAAAAAAAAAACCTGCAGCCCATAGAAAAAGTATCGATGTGACCAAAGTTTATTGCTCTTCATCTGTGGATTGCATTTTGTGTAAGAAAAGGCAATGGATGTGGAAGAGTGCATCCACGAATGTTTTTATCAACAAGTTGTTGGTGTCACGGGGTGGAAATGGACAAGTTACTGTGAGTTTTTGATGCATGTTTTGCTGTGTTTTACTTTAATATTGTACAGTGTTTTATTTTTATGAGTTTTGTTGCATGTTTTATTGTATTTATCGGTGACTTGTCCGGAAAGACTCCGCCCCTCCCTGATTATGAACCATATACACCTGCGAGGTTCCCGGAGGCTAATAAGAGGGCCTACCAGCCGACAAACGGAAAGGCCTGAGAGAGAGAGTAGCAGTGATGGCGGTCTAGAAGTGGCAGCTGACGGCCGCAAGCGGCGGGGGCGCCGGAGTTGGCGTCAGTGCGAGGCTGGGAGAGCTTGGCGTGAAGCGAGCCAGGAGGATACAGCGCCGATACGCAAGGACGCAGGGCGAGGTGTCCGACTGCTTCAGTAACTGGAGGCCAGATTTCGCGTCTGCGGAAACTAGAGGCGGGCCGGTGCCGATTGGCGATTACAAAGAAGCAGCGGGCAGAGTTAAGAGCTCTGCCCACTCGGGGTAAGTCTTTTGACTTGTCCCCGTTAATGAATGATAGCTGCCGAAAAGAGTAGTGACTGCCGCTGCCTTTCTTCCTTTAGCGCACCGGGGCGCAGAACGCGAAGGAGACGAGGACGCCGCCGGGTTTCCCTCCTGCACCGCTTCACTGGATTTTTAAATTTTTAGTGACTTCTATACCGTGGCGATCGCCACTGGACTTTTAATCTTGTGTTATTGATGTTTATGGTGTGTTCTCCCCTGGCCAGGGCTGTTTTAATCTATTTTACATTTTTTTACTGTTAAAATATAATTTATTACATTTAATCTTTACAGTTTTTAAATTTGTTCTGCATTCCCTTGGCTGCCCCACTGCTCTGTCCGTTTTAGGAGGGTTTCTCTCTTTTTAATATCTGTGCAAAGAAACACCCACCTTTCCTCCGTTACATTGGTGAAATACTGTTCTGATAAGTCTGTGAAGGTTCTCAGTCATCCAGGTCATCGTAGTCTAAAGAGCTTGGAAAGAAAAGTGTCTGGACTTTAAGTAGCTTGAAGACGTTTCATCTGAGAAGCTTCTTCAGTTCTAAGGTCAAATGATGGAGAGTCCCAGATTTAAACCCTGTGGGAGTGTCCCCCCAGGAGGGATAATGGACCTCCTAATGATCCTCTACCTAGTCACATGAGCCAAGGTGTGAAAACGGGTGTAGGTCACAATCAGCCAAGGTTTCGGATGAACTCATTGTGAAACCTAGCCCCACACTATCATGTGAGTGGGCGTTAAGGCGTCTGGGAAGGGATCTCAAAACTGGACTATAGCTGGCAGACAATTGGTGTCGTAAACTACCACCTCTTTTCAAAGATGGTTGTTCTCAGTGGACATAGATGGAGTCATCACTCCCACCACCCTCTGAAACACAAACTTGGAGTAATCAAGACCCTACAACACTGGGCAGAAAATGTTCCATCTAAGCCTGAAGGGAAAAAGAAGGAAAACACACATGTAATGGAGGCTCTTAAAACATGTGGTTATCCTAATTGGGCCTTCATCAAGTCAACAAAGAGGCACCGAAAAAAAGATCAGACAACAACTGGGGAGGATCAGAAAGAGAAACACAATATTGTTATCCCCTTATGTAGCAGGTTTATCAGAAAAACTCAGGAGAGTCTTCTCCATCCCAGTGTATTTCAGACCCAGCAACACTCTCAGACAAAAACTGGTTCATCCCAAAGACAGAACTCCTAACCACGAACTTAACAACGTAGTATATGCTGTACAGTGGAGCGAGGAATGCTCAGACCTCTACATTGGAGAGACCAAACAGCCACTTCATGAACGCATGGGACAACATAGAAGAGCCACCTCCACGGCACAAGACTCAGTGGCCCATCTGCATCTAAAGGACAAAGGTCACTCTTTTGAGGACACCAATGTTCACATTTTGGACAGAGAGGACAGATGGTTTGAAAGAGACCATCTATGTCCACTGTGAATGACCATCTTTGAACAGAGGCGGTGGTTTACGACACCAACTGTCTGCCATCTATAATCCAATTTTGAGATCCTTTCCCAGACGCCTTAACGCCCACTCACATCCTGGACCTTTTGACCTCAGGAAATCGCATGATAGGGTGGGGCTAGTTTTTACAGTGAGTTCACCCAAAACTTTGGCTGACTGCGACTTAAACCCATTTTCACACCTTGACTTGTGTGATTAGGTAATTAGGTGGTATTTTGTCCCTCTTGGGGGGATAGTACTACAGGGCTTAAATCTGGGACTCTCCACCATTTGACATTAGAACTGAAGAAGCTTCTCGGATGAGAGGAGAAACATCTTCAAGTAACTTAAAGATATCCAGACACTTTTCTTTCCAAGCTGTTCTGATAAAATAAAATAACATGTTTTAGACCAGTGGTCCCCAACCCCCAGGCTAAGGACCAGTACCGGTGTGAGAGTCATTTGGCACCGGGCCGCGAGAGCTGAGGCTTGGGTATGAAATTTATGGTTTTCAGGATTCGTTAACTTGGTTTCCCTGGGTCTTTTCCCTGGGTCTTTTCCCGTGTTGTAGTTGTGCGTCTTATTTTGAAAGAAATATTTAACTGTTACCATAGTGACCAGAGAGCTTTAAAGGGCAGAGAGGAGGATGTTACTCTCAATGTTGTTACTCTCAATGTTGTCGATACCTTAAAGGCAGGTCAGTGAAAATATTGTTTGACATTAAACCGGTCCATGGCCCAAAAAAGGTTGGGGACCGCTGTTTTAGAACATAAGGAAGCCTCTAAATTTAGTGAACTTGTCATTTGCAAAGGGGTTTTCCTAGCTGCAGTCTAATAAAAGCAAAATCCACCCAGTCTTCTTTTGGTTGAATGAGCTTCCTGTTTTATGAGGTCAGAAGTATCTCAGCTAAAGCAACATGAATAAAACCCAAAAATGTGTTAATTTAAAAAAGACCAAAGGAAGCAAAATGAATATATACAAAATATATTATTTCCTTAAAGTAAATGAAAATGAAAGTGAGCTCCCATGGTGGAGGTTTGCTCTTATAGTGCTTCATGTTAATGTATGGTGTTATCCTGAGTATAAAGTGATTTCGAGCTGTGCTTTAAAAGGTGCTAGACACTTATTATATAAGTTATTATTATTATTATTGCTGTTATTGTTATTAGTAGTAGTATTGTTATTATTATTGTTATTAAAATTGGAGCTTAAATTAAAATTGATTGACAATGTGCACAAACTTACTGGTCAACTCTAAATATGTTAGTAAGTAAATAAAAAATAACATATTACAAAGATGTACTCACTGATGAAGATGAGGAAGATCAAAGTTTGGTATACAGTCATATTAAGAATCTGGTTTCATCTGACGTCTCGTTTTTCGCTTGCGAACCAGGAACTCCTTACTTCGATTAGTAATGAAACTCTCTTACTCTAATCTCACCCTCAGCAGTACTTTGTACAGTTTTTCCTATACTGCAGCGTATTTTTCTTTGAAAGACAGCTTTTGTTTGATTTCTCAGCAAACCAGACTTCACATAATAATGAGCTATAACATGCTGAGGGAGTTAAAGATCATTCACCAAAATAACTCTCTGTAGAATTCATATGATAAGGAAAAGTCCAGTTTAATCCCTTAAGAAATGTCTTCATGTGTTTCAGGAGCTGATGCACTGATCAAATCTTAATCACCTCTGCAGAAAAAACAAGGCTCAACTTGTAGATTCATGAGAAGGTTACTTTAATGATTTGAGTCATTGTTATAGAAATAACTCCACAGGAAAAGCATCATAGTGGCGTCATTTAAAGTTTGAGCCAAATTTAACTTTTCTAAGAACCATTTTCTTTAACTACCTTAAATACTGTCACTTCCTTTTTTCAAACCTCTGTATGCAATTGTTCTTATATCTTATAAAGCACAGATTAATTTTAAATACCTTCAAACTTTTACAAACATGATTAGAGGAAGTGAAAACATTCCTAGTAAGGCAAGAGTAAATAAAAAAATGTTGTGGGTGAGTTATATTCTAAAAACAAACAAACCAAAGGTCACTTCTGAGGATGTTTATTGTTAGTAAAAAGAAAGTTAATCACAAAATCACCACTGAAAATGATCAATAATAACATTAACTAAGCCTAAACCACAAGTTAAACGTTTTAAGTCAAAACAATTGCATTATAATGAACTTTAATGAGTTTCTTAGACCAGTGATTCCCAAAATGTAGGTCTCACAGGAGTATCATGAATGTAATGCTCGTAAACAGCAAGAGGTCATTTAAGGAAGTGTTTGCTCACAGGGGGTCGTTTGATGGTTGGGGTTTTCTCTGTACCACCTTAAAATATAAAGTGTTTTCAGGTGACTGCTGTTGTGATTTGGTGCTATATAAATGAAATTCAATTGAATTTATTAACTATACACTAAATAATCATGTTATTATGTCCACATTGCTAGGCTGGGCCCCATTTTACCTTAACTGCAATAATTTCAGTCCATAATGACATGATAGCATCACACATTGCTGCAGATTTGTGGGCTTAACATCAACAATGCGACTCTGATTCCAAAACAAAACTTGCTTTACTTCCTAATTAAGCTTCAAACTTGAAGTTGCATTTTCCTTGCACCGCTCCATCAAAGCTTGCTTTGTAAAAACACACGCTACCAATGATGCCTGAAGCAGTAACTGCTTCGGCCCTCTGATTGAATCGCATGACTGGTCCAAATTAGTCGATACTGCTAAGCAACGCAAAATGCTTCGTAACGGCTCATCAGTGCCATGTGAATGTGTGTTTTCGAATGCTGGAGAAAGAAAAACTGCAGAAAAGATGTTGTTTCTCAGTTACAATCTTTGAATCCCCATACCATGTACATAACTACACCCAGCTCTAGTTATACAAGCACAGCTTACCATCGCATCACATCCTCTGTTTCTCCAAGCATGTCGTCTTCCAGCTACTACGTTACATAAGTTTACAGAATCAATTGGCCAGTCAATCCATCTTTACAAAATTGTATTTATATCATTCACACAAACCCTAGTTACACTCAGCACATGATTATTGAGACATTGTTTTGGTGTCTCCTATTTTGCCACTGTCACTTAAACAAAGCTTTGAATGAATGAACCCATTTTCAAAACAACTCATGAAGTGGTCTAATACTGATTGATTGCTTTATTTGCACATCACTACTAGCAAATAAGAAAGAAGCGAAACAACTTCACAACTTCTCATCCAGTGTTGTCATGCATCATGGGGCTGAAGAATGACAACAGGTTTGGGTAGGAACAGACTGACAGGGGCTCACAAAACATAAGAACAGCAGGAGAGGCAGAGAATATATGTAGAAGAGCAGATTAGGGTAGAGTGCACACACCTGGGAGCACAGCTGAACAGCATCAGTCTAACTAGACAGGGGAAGCAGAACTGAACATCATGCACACAATACGTGGGACTATTAAAATAAAACAGGAACTAATGCACACACTGAGACCCAGAATATGACACGTAAACTTAACACAGGAACCAGAAATAAACAGACATGGCGACGTGTCTTACTGGGGGCACAAAAGGACGAAGACAAGACAGAGATGACACTGGGACAGACTGGGCACGAAAAGGGAACTAAGATAATTAAACAAGAACCAAGAACTAGAAATATCTCTAGAAGTAGAAGAGGTATCTCATAATATTTGCAAAGAAATAAATCATATGGTCAGAACAGGCTCAAAATACTGCGTCGGACACCCAGGACCATGACAATGTGTCTCCGGGCAAATGATCCATCACCGTTGGCTTGTGTGGTCTCATTAAACTCATTAAAAGTCAAGGTCCATCTGCAGACAGGATCGTGTGTGTTATTGTGCCTCCATGAGTGTGGAGTAGGTTCAGTCCTTGTCCTTGCAGGTTGCACCAAGAGTAAGATAAGTTCAGCCTTCACATTTGGAGGTTGGAGAACAGTCATCATAAAGAACCATCTGGGGAAAAATGAATAAATAAATAAATTAGCAGAAGCTGTCAATAGACAGCAGATTTTCACTTCAAGTTGTTTTGTTCATATTTTTTTATCTATCTATATCTATATATAGTTTCATATTGTATACATATGTTGATTCTTTTCTCTGTGAAAGCTTTCAAAGTTTATGTGGGTATGCTCTTTGCAGGGCCAATATTTTAACTGCCACAGATTTAGATAGAAATAATTGATTTACAAAACCAGTGGTTCATCATCATTGTCATTTTTATGTTTTTTAATTTAGTTTGCATTTTCTATTTTAAATTCAATTAAGTTTTAATTTCCAGTGCGAGTCAGTTTGTTTGAGTGTGATTAAAAATTAGTTTTAGCTATACGTAACTGTGGTTGCCAGTGACAACGTTATATAAAGGTACTATAAAACATTATATTTTAAAACAACTTCAGAAAAGCATTCAGCTTTTTAAAGAGTTAATTCCTTTAGTTAACAGAAAGTCACTGACTGTGTCTGTCTGTGCATTGTAGTGGGGGTTTCACTGAGCTTTGCTCTTTTTTTGTAGTCAAAAGGCTTAACAAAAGCACAGACTCTAAACCAAAACACCAACATCATGAACAATAAAACCAAAACACTGCAATCACAGAACTGAGCAAGAATGAGGTGACAAAATTCTGATATTACTGGTTTTAACATTACATAAAGATTTTTGATTGACTGTTAATATAATTGCAGATTAGTGAAATTTTCAGTAAAAAGAAAACTTTAAATAGAAACAGAATTCAAATGAATGATTGCTCTTGGACTGAAATAATTTTCTTATGAACATTAACCACAAAGATGACCATCCAGTTAATCACTGCCCTTTTAAAACACGGGGCTGAATTGGTAGCATAATGTTTATTTAACTTTATAGTCTATATGTGTTTTTGAATTCAAAATCCTTGACTGCAGTTTTAGTGGATTTAGCAAACTGTGAAATCACTCCTTTCTTTTTATTAAATAGTACTTTGTTAAATCATTACAGAGAGAATAAACAAAGAGAAGTCACCTCAGTCTGGTTGTGGTCTGAGCTTCTCCTCCTGTTTAAATCTGTAGAAAACACATTACCATTGGCTAATCAGCCATGGGACTGTACCACTGAACTACTGCCCCACCTTTTAATAAATTCTCTTTGAATAAATTGTTCTTAAAGGTGCAGAAAGAATCGTTTGGAGGGTAACTCACCGTTAAAATGAACTGCCCTTTTTTCATAGATGAGCAACAGAACAACAGGCAGAAGAAAAATAACCAATACCACTATTATAACCACAGGCAAGAGGATACCTGAAGGAAAGAAGATGCAATTAAAGGAGCCAGAATAACATCCACTATATACACAGCAGAGTAGGTAAGAAAGGAACTCTGTTCATGTTCATTGGTTGAGAGAAAATCTTGTAAAATGTAGAATAATGAACCTGAACTTGCAAGTGATGTTTTAGGCTGTTTGGTGCTTTCACTGAAGGCTGATAAAGGTAAGGTACTTCCTGAAGTAAAACTCTGTGTTGGTGGTGGTGGTGGTGAAGAGAGATGAGCTGACGAAGAAATAGGTTTCACAGGTGATTTAGTCTTGAAAGTAGTTGAAGCTATGAACAAAGAAACAATTAGAACAACACTTCTTGCTCAAAGCAGTCTGTAACCAAAGAACGTTCACTAATAGTCTAACAACACAGGGGTTTTCAATGTACGATAAACTAAATACACTGAAAATCCTCAGAGACACAAAGGTTTTCATGACTTTCTGTAGAAATTTACCTTCTGTGACAACGATCTCAAAATCCCAGTTTAAAGATAAGCGATCTGAAGGCGTTCTGTCCAAAGAGCACCTGTACCGGCCTGAGTCAGACTTTTCCAGCTTAGTGATGCTCACATAGACAACTGTATAAATGAGAAAAAATCCTTCTATATATTTAATACTATATCTGCCACTCTGGGCTGAATCATCTGTTGTTTCAATGAGAATATTTCCTTTTTCACATTTTTCTTTACAGAAGAGCTTCCTGCTTCCAGACAGAGTAAATGAGCATCCAACTGTGATGGTTCCTCCTTCCACTCCAGTGCGGATGGGAATGACTGCATCGACAACACCCTGCAGAGCTGCTGAAAACACAAAAAATCATTAGTTACTGTCTGTACTGTAAGACAGCACTGCTTTATATTTAAAGATACACATATTGCTTTAATTTTAAACAATTTAAAACATTAAAAACAATTCTGTTTACAGATACTCTACATAAAAACGTGACTCATGATGGCAAAGATGTAGATTGCTGAGAAGTCTTTCAAAATGAATGACACCAAAAGTCACACAACGATTTTTGGATACATTAGTTCTGAAATTAAAAGTTACGAGTAGCTCAAAGTAAAACTCCATTCTGTATTGCGGTTGGCTTACAGAATTACTATAACTTACACTTATGAAAAAGAACGCTTTCACATGACCCTGTTTACTCCTGTGATTCAGTAGCTTGCTGAACCACCATAGCAGTGGTACCCTGAAGTCATTGCTTCTAACATAAAAAGTGTTTGTTTTGGGTTTTTTTTACTTTTTCTGTCTTTCATATCTTTGTGGACAACTTTTGGCCCACTCTTCTTTACAGTGTGGGCTCAGTTCAGTTGAGCCTTACAGGTATTCATTTGTGCAGTGCTCTCTTAAGTCCCACCAAAGCATTTTAATCAGGTTGAGGTCTGGACTTTAACAGGGCCATTGCAATATCTTTATTCTTTTATTCTCCCTCAAAGGGAGGGAGTATCAAAGTCGTTCCTTTTGTTTGTCTGTTTTAGAAATCCATCCATCCATCCATCCATCCATCCATCCATCCATCCATCCATCCATCCATCCATCCATCCATCCATCTTCTTCTGCTTATCTGGGGCCGGGTCGTGGGGGCAGCAGCCTAAGCAGAGAAGCCCAGGCTTCCCTCTCCCCGGCCACCTCCTCCAGCTTGTCGGGTGTTCCCAGGCAAGCCAATAGATATAATCTCTCCAGTGTGTCCTGGGTCTGCCCCGGGGCCTCCTCCTGCTGGGACATGTCTGGAACACCCCACCCAGAGGGGGCGCTCGGGAGGCATCCTTATCAGATGCCCGAACCACCTCAACTGACTCCTTTCGATGTGGAGAAGCAGCAGCTCTACTCTGAGCCCCTCACGGATGGCTGAACTCCTCCCCCCATCTATAAGGGAGAGGCCAGCCACCATTCAGAGGAAGCCCACTTCCGCCGCTTGTATCTGCGATCCTTGTAACGTTCTTTCAGTCACTACCCACAGCTCATGACCATAGGTGAGGGTTGGCAGGTAGATCAACTGGTAAGCTTCGCTTTTACACTCAGCTCTGTCTTCACCACGATAGACTGATTGACCACGATAGAGTGTCCGCTTTACTGCAGTCGCAGCACCAATCCCTCTGTCGATCTCCCGCTCACTTCTCCCGTCACTTGTGACCAAGACCCTGAGATACTTGAACTCCTCCACTTTGGGCAGGAACTCGTCCCTGACCTGGAGTGCGCACTCCACCCTTTTCTGGCTGAGGACCATGGCCTCAGAGTTGGAGTGGCTGATTCTCATTCCCACAGCTTCACTCTTGGCTGCGAACCATTCCAGTGAGAGTTAGAAATCTATCATTCAAATTCTTAAAGATATCATGCTTTGTGTGATGGTAGATACCAACAACAACCCAAGCTGATTTAAAATCGGGTCAAGGTCAAGGTCACACCATTTTGGGGGAGTCTTATTTTTAGGCTTCTGTTGTGACTTTGGTTGTCTGCTTGGGATCATAGTGTTGTTGCGTGACCATCAGCTCATCACAGTGATAGGGGGGATAAGGTAATAGCTAACCCTAAGGCTAAAGCTGATGCTAAAGAGGATGATGAGACAGACAAAGGGTTATGAAACCTCACATTTCAGAATATACATTTTAGTAGCTGTACTTAAATGTGTGCCTATCAATCTCAGGTTATGTTGGCTGATTAGTTTTGTCCTAATCATAATGTGAAGCATCTGATCCACTGATGTCATTTCAGTTGCTGTGTAGAAGAAGCTTAAAAAAGATTCTTCTAACTTATTCACAACAATAAAAGGAGACATTGAAGAGAAGCCTGGAGCCTGTGAAACTGCATCAGTATTAGACAAGCTGCCCACTGTTCATGTCTTTGACCGTGAAATGAGATTTTTGATGTGTTGCTCAATAAGCACAGCTATCAGTTTGTGAACAAGGCTGCAATCAGCAGTTTACTGCCGCACTGTTGTTCCTCTTTAACTTCAGTCTAAAAAAAACAAACATGTTTGTCGTCACCAGCTCTACAAAGCATGTAAAACTATTTACAACACATTTTATGTAGAATGAAAGGTACACTCTGTGAGTAGGTGGGGATGTTTCAAGCTATTTGTTGATTATAGTCGAATAACCCACAGATCACCTATAAATAAATGAATAAAGTAACAGGAAACAAAGAGGTGGATGTACTTACTGAGGAAGATAAAGGAGATCAAAGTGTGGCAGACTTTCATTTTGATGCTTTGATCGTTTGTCGCTACCTCCTTGTCCTTCTTCACTGGCAAACCCGAAGCGTCTTGTTCTTTTTATGTTTGGGTTCTTCTTCTAAACACAGGACACACTCAGCCCTACTCTCCTCCCCATCTCTCTTTACCCCCTGCATTTGATCGTACTAACTGATATAATACAATGAAAGGATAAAAAATTAAAGCCCCATCTAAATGTTCAAATATGTTGAATTCATGTGATGACAAATGATCCAGTATAATTCCTGAAGCGATTTCTTCACAAATTTCAGAACTGGAGTTTTTGGTGTAAATTCAGATCTTCTACTCAGTAAGTATCAGTTTTTTTTAGTAGCAGTGAAAGACTTACTAGAGCTGAAAACCATTAATAACAACCAATTAACTAAAGAAGAACAAGTTAAACATAAAGAAAAAGAAGATAGTGTTTAAATACAGTTTTTGTCATGGATCCTATGTGTTAGCACATCTATACAGAATATAGTGGTGCTTCATAAACAGATGTCAAGTCATGATTCTGTCTAAATCTCTTTATGGAGTTTTGTCTTCTGCTGGGAGTCATTCCACAGCAACATCAGACAAATATACTTCATCAAAAAGTCACCAGATTTTTTGGCAATTTTATACTTCCCTTTTTGACCCATTATCACAGATCAAAATTAAATAAATAAACATAAATAAAAATCCCCTCCATGAATCAGGGTCTGTGTCTCCCACGGATCCCGGGGTGTGTGTGTGTGTTGCCAGGTAGCTTTTGTTCTCTGGTAGGGTCTCCCATGGCAAATTGGTCTGGGTGAAAGACTAGACGAAGGCTCTTATGAGTGTAAGCTCAAGAGAACAGCTCACCCTGCCTGGGATAGGGTTACCGGGGTCCTGCCCAGGAGCCAGGCCTGGGGAGGGTGCCCGGGGGAGAGTCCTTGGTGGCCAGGTGGGACCGGAAGAAAATGGGTGGATGAAAAAAAAAAATCCCCCCAAATAAATACATGAAATTGCTAATTTTTTTTCTTTTTCTGTTGTAACCATCGGTGGATGTTTGCACTCTCAGAGTGCTTCTTGTTTTTTGGGGGGAGGGGGTTTGTTTTCTCCTCAAGTATGTTCTCAGAGTTTGGAAAGCCTGTTTGGAAAGAAGACATACCAATATACCAATGTTTATTATTGCTTTGCAACTTTACAGATCAATTTGATGAGCTGTTATTTAATCCTGATATTTGTGACTACTCCTGCAGCACCCCCAGGTGGCGCCTTTGAATATAAGATGAGCTCTAATTTTGCACCAGAATGAGAGGGAAGAAGAGTCATTTTAATCCAAAAAAAAAGAAAGAAAACATTCATTACTGGCATAAAATGCTTAATCTGTAAAATCTTTATCTTTTAGTAAAGTGAAGAATAAAGAAGCGTTTAAATATGTTGTCTGTTGTATCTATCTGTGTCTGTTGTGACACATTCAGGCCTGAATGCTGGATTATTTGTGCTTTCATGTCTGTTTAAGTGTAAGGTACACTTGGTCTTCATCCCTGCTGGCTGGATCCAGGCTCTGGTATACTGACTCTTCAGGTGGCAACGTCAGAAGATTCTCATAGAGAACAATCTGGAAAATACACAGAATGATAAAAGTAACCCTTTTAAATCAGAAGCTCTTGAGGTTTGAGGTAAACACAAGTGGCACCTTTAAGTGGGGGAACTCCAGGCCTCAAGGGCTGATGTCCTGCAGGTGTCCTTGATCCAACACAGCTGATTCAAATGGCTAAATAACCTCCTCAACATGTCTTGAAGTTCTCCAGAGGCCTGGTAATGAACTAATCATTTGATTCAGGTGTGTTGACTCAGGGTCGTATCTTAAACCTGCAGGCACCGGCCCTTGAGGCCTGGAGTTGCCCATCCCTGATATATAGTGATAATAAGGACTACAATACCCAGAATGGCTCCAGGCATTCTGGGTATTGTAGTGCATAGAATGAGGCAGTAGGAATAGTGGGAATAGTGCCATCATTGTCGTTGTTCTGGCAGTGTAAAAAACTTTGGGGCCAACTCAGTGTACTATAAGTGCTGCTCTATGCTGTTTATAAAAGATGCAAAACAAGATTCCTCCTCCTGCCTTCATTTGTATTCGTCATGTTGACATTATAAACAATATACAGATTCTGTTCACATTACCTCACTCTTTTTATAATTCACGATTTTCTGTTTGTTCAAACCTGAAAACAGGAAAACACAGAAAAGTATTAGACAAACATGAAATATTCTTAGATGTAAGGCTGGTTGGAGACTATACACTCTGTGCACTCCACAAATGTCAGCAGTCAGTCACAGGGTTAAAAATCCACACCTTTAGAATCAACAATCAACTTATCATAAAGGTGCCAAAGAGGTGAAACATAACTCACAAGAGTCCGTAGTCTTCTTTTTGCAGATGAGCTGCACAACAACAAACAACACCAACACCACCATAACTACAGCTATAACCACAGGCCAGAGAAAACCTGCAGAGAGAAAGGAGAAGACCAAAATAGGGGAGAATATAATCTTTGTATAAAAACCACTGTTCTTATATATGTATGTATGTATGTATTTATGTATAGAAAAGAAAACTACCCCTTCATGTTTCTGGATTGAGAGAAATAACTTGTAAAATATATTTCAATGCACCTGAATTTAGAAATGTTATTTCAGGCTGTTTGGAGATTGTTGTGGAAGTTGACAAAGATTGTGGGCCCAATGTTGATGCTGCAAACAAGGACACAATCAGAAACATTACTGATGTAAATAAGTTACACATTCTCCTTTTTTAGAGAGAGGTTAAGGAGCATTTTAATGATGACTAGTAAAAACTCACCTTCTGTCACCATGAGCTGAAAGCTATCAAACAAATATGGATCCAAGTTTCTGTCCAAATAGCACCGGTACAGCCCCGAGTCAGATTTTTCCAGCTGTGTGATGCTCACAGAAAATACTGCATGACGTGTTGGAAACTCTTCTTCTTTGTATGTCATAAAGTATCTGCCGCTTTGAGCTACAACGTTGGCTGTTTCAATGAGAATGTTTCCCCTTTCACATTGGTCCTTACATAAGAGCTTCCACTTTCCAAAGATATAAAATGAACATTCAACTGTGATGTTTCCTCCTTCCACTCCTGTATGCATGGCAATCTTTGCATTGTAAGGAACAGTGTTTCCATCCTGCAGTGCTATGGAAAAGATTAGTAAATCATTACTATCACCTAAATAGATATTCGGGTGTGATGATAATTTGAAGATCAACAAATTGATTCACCAGTAATTCTCTGTACAAATATCCAGATTTCCTAACACCTGAAATACTATATTAACTTTTTTAAGTTTTATCAGCTGTAATTAATATTTATAATCTCTCTATGTTCACCTAGGTTGATTTTCTTGCTTAATTTTATCCTTTAACCATCAACTAAATGCTGATGTTCTTTTCAGTGGATACTGAAGCTGAAGAAGTAGTTACTTGTAAAAGTCTGCTTTGTTTTCACAAGTATTTACTCCTCAGCTCCACCAAGAGGCTAATTCTACATTTATTAACTTTATAAAGTGCTTTGACAAAATTCAAGTAGCACTGTGGGAGTGTTGAGGGTGCTACAGCACCCCCTGTGTAAAGCTAAGATCACTGCATTCCCTGTCAAGTGCAAAAATAAATAAATAAATAAATACACAATGTAATAATTTAATAAAATAAATAAGGGTGTTAAAACACTTAAAATATTATTTGTCTAAGAAATAAATGAGTTGGACAGTTGTGATAAATAAATCAGTAAGGAATAATGATTTTCCAAACATATGGTCATATGATTTTACACGTAGCCTCTTCATCACCATTAACAAGAAATTATGCAAAATGATCTGTCAGCTCATTTTGCATAATTTCTGCCTGGTTCAAATTACCACAGCTGTGATAACGAGTTATCCCAATAGGACAAATATATATATACATATATATATATATATATATTTTTTTTTTTTAACTACAGCTCATGTAAATGGAAGAACAGGAGATTAAGGAATTCCATCCCCCTGTTTATAGAGGCCAAAAATGCATGCAGTTGCTGCTGTGTTTACCCATATCAGTGGCCTCATCCAAGTGAGCATTATTGACAGGCCACCATAATGCAAAAGTGACTCATGCACTACTGTTTGATCAATGTCTTCACAGACATTTTGAACACATCAGTGCCCCTCATGAAGAAATTTATCACCAAGTCACATTATAAGTCACAATATCATAACTGTGCACCCAAATGAAGGTAAGTATTTGGCTAATTATGAGCTGCAACACACCCGTTTAACATTAAGCAGTAGTTCACCACTGCTGCCAAAGGGTGTTTGATTATGTTGTAATATGTTGATTATGTACCTCGACCTCACGACTCTTCCTGTGGCTCTGAATGCACGTTAACATAAAAAAGTTTGGTTTAGAAAATGCGAATATAGCTGGAAAGGGCTCTTTGGTTAACCAGAATAAATGTGTTCCTGATGGTATTTATGAGAAATATGAAAAAGAACTATGTATAGGAGAATGCTTTTTACTTGCAGCAACACATAGTAAAAAATTATTTCAGACTAACATTTACAGAAGACACAACATTTATGTGTAAACTATACTGACAAATACATGAAATGGAAGAAAGAGACAAGTGCTGTCAGAATGATAAAGGTAAATTCTATATAGTGACTAATGAATCTTAAAAATTAAATAAAATAACAAAAAACATTAAAAATAATACAGGTAAGTGTACTTACTGAGGAAGATGAAGCAGATAACAGTGTGACAGACTTTCATATTGAGACTTTATCACTGACTCCGAGAATTTCACTGTCATATCAGAAACTCCTTCTAAATGTTGAAGTTCTTCTTCTAAACAAACACTTGGCCCTAGTCTCCACCCAACTCTTTGCATCATTTCTCTTAATACAGGCACAGCAGGACACTTGATTTCGCTAAGTCACTGTCAAATGACTTTGAAATAAAATTTTTATCGGTATTTTTCCTTATAAAGATATGAAGTATGAAAGGTTTTTTTGTTTAGTTTTTTTAATTATAAGATTAACTGTATGCTCTTTCGTGAACCCGCACAACACCCTTTAAGGTGTTGTAATTACTTTGAAATTTCACAAGAGAAATTGCAGGGAAACAGCTGCTATGAGGAAGCAGGCTGAATGAGTATATCATTTTGAAATTTCTAAAAATGCAAGAACATAAACATGCTGGTGGCAGAAATGCATTTTTGTTTTCAAAAAAAGAGGGGGAAAGGACATTTTTCTCTTCCAGGTGCTGGCTGTTTTTTCATTTGTTTGTTTGTAATAGAAATGAATACCTAAATTTAAAAATGTGCATTCTGAAACTAGACGAAAAAGTAGCTGATATAAGCGCATCTGAAGGGCTATTATTTTGAAATCCAAAATTCCATAAAGTAACACTGAGTGTGTACCCTGTCATCTACTTTTCCACTGGTCTGTGGAAACAAAAACTTTCCTTCCAATAGCATTCAGAATTCACACACAAACAAGATCATGGTAGCGATTTCACAAGGCTATTATTATGAAATCCAAAATCAGACTGACGTGTGATATTGACTGAGTAACAACGTGAGGGCGTATCCAGTTGATCTACATATAAACTGGTCTGTGGAAACAGGAAGTTTCCTTATCACAGCCTTCTAGTTTCAGAGAAAAATTGCTCATATACGAAATTTCTGAGGGCTTTCTCTTTGAAATTCAAATTCATGTTTTTTTTATAAACAAAATATGATATTGGCACACTAAAGGATTTTCTTTTTACCACACAAATAAAAAATTAAGTGTTATTTAAAATCATCTCACCTATGGTCACGAGCTGTGGGTAGTGACTGAAAGAACGAGATCACGGATACAAGCGGCAGAAATGAACTTCCTCCGAAGGGTGGCTGGCCTCTCCCTTATATAGATAGATAGGGTGAGACAGGGTGATAGGGTGAGGACTTCAGCCATCCAGGAGGCCCCAGGGCAGATCCAGGACACACTGGAGACATTACATCAAGACATTACAAGCTGGAGGAGGTGGCTGAGGAGATGGAGGTCCTGGCTTAGGCCGCTGCCCCCGCGACCGATAAGCAGAAGAAGATGGATGGATGGAAAGATGTACTAAAAAGACTAAACAGACTACAGTACTCACTGAGAAAGAACATAAATGGTTATGGCAAACAGACTGTAGGGTCAAAGTCTGGGTAACAGCTTATGGTGGAGGCAGTATGATGGTGTGGGTGGCATCTCCCTCACTGGAAAAAAAAAGGCTGGTCATCATTGAAGTCAATCTCAATGCAGAGAGATATCAAGATGAGATTCTCCAACAGTCTGGGACTAAACTCTATCCTTCAAGAGGACAAGGCTTGCTCCCACAGAGCGAGGTTTATCAGAGACTACCTCTAAAATCTGGAAATGGAGAGGATGGGATGGCCTGTCTGCAGTCCTGACCTCAAGCCTATTGAACGCTGGGATCAGCTTGGCATGATGTTCGTGACCAACACAACCACATTGGCTGACTCGCAAGGATACACACATTGGATGAACAAGTAGTGGGTGTAGCTGCACACAGATTATAAACAGCAGACGCATCACGTATCAGTGTCCAGCTGAGCAGCTGCAGCTTCTTTTTCAGCAACTGAAAGCACAAAAGAAGCAGATAAGTGTCTTTTGTCCATTAGGATTAAATTCAGAATGAATGGCCGCCATGTTCTGTTCTTCTGCTTCTCTGCAGGTGAGGACTGATTAGTGTTTGTCTCTTTAATAATGCAAAACAACAATTTTCCTGTTATTTTTCAACAGTGTTTACAACTTCACATCTAGATGGACAAATTGAGGATTACTGACAGTCTTACCGTTATTCCCTGTTATTCGACACACAAATGTTTATTGGATAATTAACAGAAAAGACAAACTCTCTGTACATTTAAGATCCAGTTCTTTGTCTTATACAAAAATCTTGCAGCTGTACTTGCTTTGTACAAGAGTTTATATAGAAATAAGGAACCACCAAGCTGTCTGAACAGGAGCCGACTGAGAAATCATCTCCAGGTTATTCTCCCGCTTGTCTATTTAGTAGACTACATATTGTAGTTATGGCTACAATATGTAATAATACATATGATATATGTACTACATGTTGTCGTAGGTAGTACATAAATCAGTTGACACCAAGTACTGTACTCAGACCACTTAACCACCTGCAGTATTTAAGTGATATGATATGAATATCATAGGAAAAAAAAAAAAAGATCTTTTCAACTTTTTAGCGTCTGAGTCTGAACAAACCAAAAAAATCAGTAGCAACTTGGATACTTTATTTGAGTGAGAAAGCATTGCATTGTGTTTAAACAACACAGCTCCTTTTTTATGCTTTAACTTGAAAAGTTCAATAGGTAAACTCGCTACAGTATTTAATGAAAAGTATTACCACAGGGGGGCAGTGTTTTTACAGGTTTTAGTCTGGCAGCAGCAGTGGATTCAGCTCTGTTCTTCTGTACTGTTATTTTCATGAATGACTTTCCAACTAATCTAATGTTTCTGTGCTCTTCTAGCTAACAAAATAAGTACAACTGTGAAATGATTTCTGATCAAAAGTTGAGCTTAAAGTAGCTTTAGGAATTATAGAACAGCTCATGTTGGGCAGATTTTATGTGGTATTAGTTTACTTTAAAAAAAAAATTCATCCAAAACCTACATTAAATTAATAAAATGAAGAGATATGGTGCTATGTGGAATGACAGAGCTTGGTCACTGTCTTAAATAGAGACTACCTGTATGAAGAAAAGTGTTTATTCAACACCAAATCTTGCAGGTCTTCGTCAAAATGCAAACCACACCTTTTCAGCTTCCTAATTTCGTGCTTCGTCTCTCATAGTTTACACACTGATTGTCATATTTACTGCGGTTTGTGCTACAATGGTTATCATTGTGGTGCTGGTGGTTTTACTACTGCTGTTTTATAAATGGAAGTCGAAGGTGGAAACTGCTGGTGAGTTACCTGCTCAGGATTTTTTTTGTTTGTTTGTTTATTTAAATATACGCACTGGGGATGGGAATTGATAAGATAAATTCTCATTGGCTCATTGTCACCTTGATCTCTAATCAGCATATCAAAGACATTACATTCATGCAAATGAATTACATGCTACTTAGTCAAATGTTTGTGAATGTTGGCGGTACTGGCCGTCTCCGTTGTGATTGGTGTTGAATTCATTGATCAAAAAAAGTAAAGTAAAAAAGTTATTACACATATTACACACAACACTTTTCTTAAAAGTAATTGAGTACTTTATATAATTACACCCAGGAGAAAGACATTCATTATACTACTTGTTACATTAATTTCATGTCAACAATACAACCCTACAGGCTACAGCCCCGCACACCAACACAAACCAGCATAAAGAGACTTTAAAGTGATCGTCACGGTGATTCTACTGCAGAAACATAAACAGGTAGAAACGGAGGCTGCAGCCTAACTGCTCATCAGTTTGTTACATGTTAAAGTGGCTTTACCGGAAATGACAGCTCACTGTATCATGTATCATGGAGCTTGGGTCAGCATTTACTACTATGCTTTAACATCACTCTGGGTTCTTGACTAGCTTAGGCTTAGCATGCTGTCTGTGCAGGTGCTTGCTAAGAGCCGAAGTTGTGTTAACAGTATAATGCAGTTGTTTCTGTCTTGGAGCATTGTCCACTTTACCATTTGTGCAACAAAAATAAACGTAATGTCCATAGTAGGGTTGCCAACTGTCCGGCTTAGTCCCTTATAAAATGTCCCGCATATTTACCGGTACCTGCAATGTCCCTTTCTGACCAACAGATGGCACTGTGATAAATACCAAATCTGATTTGATCGTGATTATATCAGATAAGCACTTGTGTCCACTCAGTGATGGCCCATGACGCACCCCAGATGTAAGGTGTTATATGTGATTCGTAAAAATACGGTGATGTTTGGTCTGCGTAGCATAATAACATGGGTCATTAAAGCCTGTATTTACAGTATTTTAATCATTTTTCTTTCTTGCATATTTTTCAAAGGAAAGGCCCATGTGATTTCTGTCATCATTTACTGTATTTTTCTTCATGTTTTTAGATGAGGTATCAATTACACTGAATACCAACTTTATTGCAGACTTCTCCCACAACTCCACCTAGTGCTTCCTGCAGAAGTTCTCTGATGACTCTGCAATAGTCGGCCTCATCACTGATGGGGACGACAAGGAGTACAGAGGACTGACTCAAAACTTTGTGGACTGGTGCCAGCTGAACTACCTCCAGATCAACGCCAGTAAAACCAAGGAGCTGGTGGTAGACTTCCGCAGGCACAAACATCCTCCACTGCAACCACTGAACATCCAAGGTGTCAGGGTCCTGGGTCTCCTGACCCAGCGTGTTTAGTTCTTCGTGGTTTTTGTATTATTGTACTTGTGTTATTCTATGGTTTCTAGTTTTGATCCCTTGCCCTTCATGTTTCTGTGTCCCCTCGGTTCTGTGTAAGTCTGTGTCTTTGCATGTTTGAGTTTTGTTGTTTTCTGTCACTCTGTATTGTGAATTATGTTCTCATGGTTGGTCTTTTGTTACTCTCTCGAGTCTAGTTTCTTGTGTTCCAAGCTTAGTATTTCCCTCTGTGTATTTTGGTTCTTAGACCTCTGCCTTATGGTTTATGTCTCTGTGTTTCTTAGTTGCTGTCTTCACTGTGCCAAGTTCGTGTCTCTGTGTCATACTTCCTGTTATACTTTGAAGGTCCATGTCTTATGTGAATGTGTCCTGCTTTGCTTCCTTGTCTCGTCAGTCCTGATTTCTCCCAGCTGTGCCCTCCTTCTGTGTCTCATTCCCCTCGTTACTTCCCAGTGTATTTAAACCCTGTGTTTTTCTGAGTCAGTGTCGTGTTGTCCCTCAAGTTGTGTGTTTCCTTGTGTGCCTCTCTGCAAAGTGTAAGTTTATATTCTTCCCAGTTTAGTTTTGTTTGCTTTCCCCTGTCAACAAATAAAGCTGAGTTTTTTGAGTTCATCCCTCGAGTCTGAGTACCTGCATCTGGGGTCCAACGCCTGCCTGCCACACAGCGATTCTTGACAGAACGACGCGACCAGACATGGACTCAGCAGGCTCCTCCCGGGAAAGCGATTTGGCCCGCATCTTCAGTCTGTGGAAGCGAGTTTCCCACGCCTCGGACACTAAAACAATGTCCATTGGGATAAATGCCATCGAGGCAATTCTCAAGGGGAATCCCCATCTTCGCGAGCTCTCAGGATTTTTGGGCCTACTTTCCAATCTGCATAAAGCCAAGGAGGCGGTACGAGCTTGCCGTGCCGCAGCAACAGTCGCTAATGGAGCTCGTCATACCGCAACAGCGACCGCCACAATTGGAAAACATTTCCATGCCGCTGCCACAGAACTCCTCTCCATCCACCCTCCGCTCTGACTGTCACTCACCCGCTGCTTTTCTCGCAGCAATGTGGTCGGAGGATGAGGAGCCGACCGTGACCTCTCCGTCGTTGCCAGTTTCCTCCATCCCTGCACCTCCTGCTTCCCGAAGAAAACAGCGTTCACTCCGCCGACACCCACCGCCACAGCCGGACCCCAAGACTTCTGAGCTGCCGGCTGTGGTGAGTGGAAGAGACAATCAAGAGTTTCCTGACTTGGGGACTGTTTATTCTGTTTATTCCGGGGCTTTGTTTTTTCTGTCAGCTGCCCAGCCTGAAGCTCTGTCAGCTGCCCAGCCTGAAGCTCTATATTCAACCTATAGCCCTGCCATTAATGCACTCTGTAGCTTAGCCACTAGCCGCCCAGCCCGCAAGCTGGGCGGCTAATGGCTAAGCTGATACTGTCAAAGGAGGTAACACCTCAAATCTGATGGAACACCTGGCGACACATAGCGTTTTTGTTTTGTTTTTTAAAGCCGAGAAATGCGCAGTGTTTGATAGCTTGCTGCGAGACCTCACACCGTGCACATCTACTGCGGGTGTGGTGCCTGTTATCGGACACGGAGTTAGCAACATCCCCGAAAAACCCGAAGAGGAGAGTCCTGGCCCCTAGCCCTGTCAGCGTAGCAGAAATGATGATGGCAGCAGCAGCCGTTCTCCTCTGCGTGAGTAGCTTCATGTTGTTCGTGTGTAATTAACGTTGAGTACGCTAACCACGTTATTACCTTAATGCGTGTAAGGTGAACTAGCAAACACCACCATAGTTACATGCAGCTGTCTTCTTGTTTGATGGCAGATACTCCTTTCACCCTGGCCAAAAAGGCTAAAATGACCAAAGAAAAAGTGGAAAACAGTTAAACATGAGAGGTTTTTGGACAAAGTTTGTGTGTGGGGTGTGTTGGTGTGGTGTGTTTCTCCCCCCCCATTGTTTAAGCACTGCTTCCAGCCAAGAGTGATACCATATATGCCCTATAGCTGCAGAAAAGGCTAACATTATCTTTTTACAAAAAAACAGCTGAACATGAGAGGTTTTTGGACCAATTTTGTGTTCTCCATTCTTTAAGCACCGGTATCGGATAAAACCTAAACGATACCATCCCTAGTCAAGTGTTCATTTAACACTCAAGAGTGGACACATATTGACATTTTCTGGTGTCAATTTAACATTGGAGATTTTGCAGTGTGGAAACGGGAATGGCTGAAAGTTTCTTTATACACTAGTCACATTTGTTGCCATATTCACAGTCAAGCAGCAGGAACATCTTATTGCCACTGTGCTAAAACAGTCCTACTGAATAAGAAAAAGTTTATTGATTTGTTTCTTTTTGCGTTAAAAAAAAATATATAATTAGAGTTCGACAACTAAAGAGTCACTTTCTAAAACAGTATATGAGCAGATTTATTACTAGACCTGTTATTCTGTGCGGTGGGTTCAACAATTAAGCATCAGTTGTCTTTATCATCATTCATAATGGCTCTACTTTACTATATGCTTAAGAATTGCTCGGATAATTTTCTGCATTTCTTTCAACAGCTTTTCACCTACGCAAATCAAGCCTCGGTCTTCAGACGTGAAGACATCTACCAGAGTCTCAATCCAGTCAGCAGGGATCGTAACCAGCTCTATTCTACACTCGTGCCCAATTAGGATGTGCAGTTTTTGAATTTTTAAGTGTGCACAGTGTAATTGGTTTTTTTGGTTTTTTTTGGAGTTAATCTTGGAAGAATTAAGCTTGTCATGTAGCCATGACACAGTCTGACCCAAGACGGTATACATTTCCTGTGAGTAATCCTTCCTTCCTTCCTGTGTTTATTTCAGGAGTTAGAGCTCAATATAAGGGTTAAGTCTAAAGTCTGCACATTTAACCTCATTGCATATTACTCACCACATTATGATTTAAAATTTTTGATGTCATAAAAAGCATTTGTATCATAAAACAAGTGAACAGATTTTTTTTTTTTCACATTTTTACACCTGTAATTTTCTGTTCAATAAAAGAACGTTTTGATCTCATATGGCTGGAATTTGCTCACTTGGGGAAAAAATATAAACTGATTAAAAAAAAAACATCCTAAAATTGTTGTATTTTAAATGTTTTTATGTTAACGAACACATTCTTCAAGCTAAATGAAGCAGTCATCTGATGCTAATAAGAAAAAGAATACATCAATAAATGTGAAATATGCTGTCACAGCTTCATAAGTTAAATTATACAAAAAATAAAACAATTTTGTGGCAAAATTTGATGATTATTCTTACTTATCTAAATCACCTAATTGATCTAGTTACTTGTCCTCCGAAAAGTGCCGTGCCAGGTATGTATAGAAATAGTACAAAATAAGCTCCATGCAGCTTTCCAACCACTTGATTGGTCTGTTTTTAACAATGTCATATGTGAAAAACAGTCAGATAAACTGAATGTCCAATGCATCTCACCTGTTAACCGGTACCACTGCAAAGAGATCAACAGGCCTCATTTATTAACGGTGTGTATGAAAAATCTGTGATTTATCAGAATTTTTGCACCTGAATTTGTTTGTACTTTACGAACAAATAGGCTAGTACGCATATTTACTGAAAACAAAAATTTCTGCATCTGATAAAACTAGACGAAAGTTTATAGAATTTGTTTTCCTTTAAGACACTTTGCCAACAGAAATTCTATATTTTAACTAGCATCATTAAAACAAGATAATCCCTGTAAGCTAAAATCAGAGGTTTCAAACTCCTCTGTCTCTGGTTTAAACAGTTTTCTCTACGAGGCTCCTTAAGGGGTCAAAGGAACTGGATATCCTTAACATGGTCTTCCCACCTACCAACTGTTCCAAACATCTGTTTACAAGAGAGAGCCAATTAGAGGAAAAAATAGCTAAAAAGAGGTTAGCTTTAATGCTACAGAAGCTGATTTCAAAAAGAAGATTAACTACTGGGCTGCACCAAGAACCAGTATAAGATAAAAGAGGATTACCTTGCTAACTGAGGTTAGCAAAACGAGATTAGCATAGCAGATTCAGGTGGGGGATTCAAAACATTATTTGATTAAAAAAAATTTATGTCATTGTCGTTAAATTCATTTTCAATGTGAGATCTTTATATTTAGAATTTTGTACACTTTCTTTAGCAGTATATTACTTGAGCTAATTCATACTCTTTGAACCCTCAAATATACAATATAATCAAAATTGTTCTATTTTCCCCTGCTAGATACATGTTAAGAAATTTCTGTTTAATTCTATTCTTTTTTTTTGATGATCACTTCCACTTTCATTTATATCAATTTAAGAAATCTGCATTACCGCAGGCTTTCGGGCGCCTAAGGAGAAAGGGACTCTTGAGATGCAGATATCTCTAAATATTACAACCTGTTATGTACGGAAATAGACACAATATATTATCTACACTCAATGTGACTCCACAAAATACTGATCAATTCTGATCATCTTTATTTTTTACAGAAAATCTAATCAGTCTTTCTCACATCTGTCTCCACCACAATAAGGAAGTGACTACTTCCTTGTTGTGGCACCTGGCATCTATTTGTATTGTGTTTAAATTATGCTGCATACCTTCTATGAGTAACAGCCAATCGAATTCAACTGAAATTTGGCAGATGTCTTAAAAAATAGAAATAGTATGTTTGGAGGTTAAACTGAGACATGTGTTTATACAAAAAGAGAAATTTCAGGGTGGCACATTTTTCTCAGCTTAGAATCTAAAGTGAAACTTGAAATAAGTTTTTTCGTTTTCTTTGTCATATATAATCCATGTAAATACAATTCAAAGGGACCAGGGGCTTTAGAGGCTCATAAGACTTTATCATTGCATAAAGTCAAATTTATATAGCTCAATTTAAACCACCAATATACAAATTATTTCAAAATTATTTAATAAACAGACCGTTTATAGTCATTGATGAAAGGATGTGACTTAAAACTATATTCATTTACCTTCCACTTCAACTGTAATCATAGCAGACCAAATCTTCTGTGTGGTGTCAAGAAATACTTTGTCACTAATGGACAAAAAGCTAAAAACTAGTGAAATATGACAGGTGAGCACCAAAACTGGCTCTCCAAAATTACACATTACAATAAATTAATTGTGCAACCATCGGTTATATTCTGTGACAACCAACTGCAAGCTAAATATTTGTTTGATGGTAACTTATTGTATTCTTCTGTGTGGAAAACATGAGTGAGTACAAGGAGGGATCAAACAGAAGTCTAACTGGATGTCAGTTTGAATTAAGTTCTGGAGGTAGAAGATTAAAATAGACTTTGGTAAAAGTACAATAATCGTAAAAACAAGTGTGCAAAAATACTGAGGATGCAAGAGTGAGGGGGTGCAGGAAAATATGTTGTAATGAAAACTTTTAAGAAAAAGGAACTAGAAAAAGAATGTATGTGTCACACAGGCAGAAACAGTAAATGTTTTTTCCATTATACTTAAAAGAAATGTGCAATCTGTCTCATGTGCTGAATGCTGGGTGAGGACTTATCACCTTAATTTATCTTAAATGCTTTTCTTTGTGTAACATTTGTTCTTTAGTTGTGCTCAGATGGAAAGTTCTGACTACTCTAATCATTGTCACCATAGTCTTCCTGAACACGCTCTTCATCATCATACACACAATCATCATGGTTATTAATATAAATCCTTAATTCACCACTTTGGTGGCCTCAGGATTTCATATTTGCTTTTGACAGACAGATTGAGGTGATGTCCGCAGTGATGCGAAAGCTTTACTGATATGCTGTGTTAGAGAGAGAGCAGGGCATAAAAGCGAAGCTGTCGATTTATCAGTCAGTCTATCTTCCTACCCTCACCTATGGTCACAAGCTCTGAGTAGTAAACAAAAGAATAAAGTCGCGGATACAAGCTGCAGAAATTAGTTTCCTCCAAGTGAGAGTGGTTGGGCTGTCCCTTGGAAATAGGGCAAGGAGCTTGGTCATTCAAGAGGGACTCAAAGTAGAGCCACTGCTCCTCCACATCAAAAGAAGCCAGCTGAGGTGGTCTGGGCACCTGACAAGGATTCTTCCTGGGTGCCTTCACGGTGAGGAAGTCCAGGCATGCTGTACCGGGAGGTGCCCCGGAGCAGACCCAGGAGTTGCCTTGGAGATTATGTCTCCCGGCTGGCTGTCTCAGTGTCCCCCTGGATGAGCTGGAAGAGGATGCTGGGGTGAGGGAAGACTAGGTTTCTCTGCTCAGTTACCCCCATGACCTGAACCCTGTTAGGCACAAAAATCACACAGAAGTGTAAGAATCAGTCTCAGCACTTAAAAATGATGCTGCAGTTTTTTTGACACATCTGCCAGTTTGAGCTTTTCAAGAAAAGAATATGTTTTAATATCTAAAGTGTATGTTTACTCAGTTATTAGAGAATCAACCTCGTCAGTTATATTCAACCGGGAGAAAGATCTGACAACACCTGAGAAGTAAATGCAAAATAGATACCAGTGAGGAAGAGTGACGTGGTTTGACTGGAGGGAAGGGGTGACAGGCATCATCTAAAAATGTTCAACATTTATCTCAGGCTATTATTTCCAAATGAGGTCACAGTCAAAACAAAAAAAAGGAAGACTGAGTGGGATATTGAGTAAGAGCTCAGTTTTGGAGAAGGCGGGGGGGGGGGATATAAGAGTTTAGTTGAGTAACTTAACTCAGGAAGTTGGTAAAGTTAAACTGAGAAGTTGCAAGGATTTATTTAAACCCCAGACAGAGGTCGTTCTTTGTTGATTGTCTGATTGTCAAACCAACAGGCTCAAGAATCAGAATGAATATCCATGTTCTGTTCTTCTGCGTCTTATCAGGTGAGTATCGGTCACCAAAATGACTCTTAAATACAGCAGCTCTCATTTTGTGAAGTTTTCATTATCATAATTACCAGTTTCTGCGGGGAAAAAAGTTAAATACATACTAATTTATCTCTGAACGCACAGAGACTATGAATTTGCAAATTTTGATTTTTTTTTAATTGATATTGATATAATTGTTCGGCAATAAAATAGTCCAAAATATTAGAGGTTTCTTACTGTCCAGGGTTTAAATCCAAAACCCAGAAATGTCAAATCTGGATGACAAAAGCAAGAAAAACAAACCTGCAAATTTCATAAATTAGAGACATTGACATATTTGTTTTTAAAATAATCAAAATATAAGAAGGTATTAAATTAGCTAAATACTCACAACTCTGGATTTTATATAAAGAGTTTTATATTGACCAAGGGTATTGTTCTTTATATCACAGCAGGATTATTTGACAAAAATACTCATCTCATCAACGCACAAACAAACCTTTATACAAAGGTGGAAGGCGAAGACTTCAGATTTGAACTTGACACTGAAGTAACTGCAGGAAGCAGAAAATATATCTGCAGGAATGACAGTGAAAAGGAAGACATCCTCATTGAAACTACTGAAAACAGAGCTGAGAGTGGCAGATACATAATAAGATATGACATAAGTGACAAGAAAGTGCGCGCAGTCATCAAAGAGCTGACCCAGTCTGACTCTGGACGGTACAAAATTGGTGTGAGCAATTCTTCGTCCATGAATTTATTTCAGGAAGTAGAGCTCAACGTTAGAGGTGAGTTTCTTCTAAAGTCAAGGAATTTATATTGATTGCTTCAAGCAGTGCTCTATGTCAATCTATATTTTTATATCTTAACAGAACTCTGTGAAGAAGATATCACCAGTGGTAAACCCAAAGTCTACAGTGCTACTGTGGGAGGGGAGGTTACAATCAGATGCCTCTTGCCTTTACATCAACTAAACATAAAGTTCCTCTGTAAAGATGAATGTAAAAAAATGATCATCAACACAAATAATTTCACAGTTATGAATGGCAGATATGAAATTGAGTATTGGAGTAACATGGGCTTTAATGTGACCATCACAAGCCTAACCAAGTCGGACTCGGGGCGGTACAAGTGTGGCGTGCGAAAAAAAGATGCAAAAAATACATGCCTGGAATTTGAGATCTCAGTAACAGATGGTGAGTTTCTACTGGAAAATGTACCTGCATGTCTCCGGGTCTGATGAACAACTTTACTGATACATGCAATGGTCCATAGTAGTCCTTGCTTTTGCTATCATTGTGTTTTCAAGATCAAGAATGAACTTTTCCAGTTCAACTTGATGCAGTCTGCAGAAACTCTGTGTCAGCTTCCATCGCTTAATCAAAGAGTAGCAGGTTATAATCAAGTTTATATCATTTTAAAATGGGAGAATATGTGAGGCATCTCTTAGCGCTCTTATCACAAATAAAGGTCAGTATACCCAGAAAATCCTTTCCTTATCTGATTAAGTTTACTTCAATATCAGGAATCACACAAAGACAGTTACCACCTCAATAAGTCGATCCAGGGTTTCAGGCAGTTAGTTAAATTATTTTAATGTGCATAAAACTGTTTTTTTCTGCTCAGTCGTTTAGTCCTCTTCTTTCAGCTGCAGACCCAGGAGTGCAATGAACAAGTATGAACACAAGAATTAAAACCAGCAGGAATGAAGTTTGTAAGAGTCAGTGTTTATACAACTAAAACTTTGGATCTGATTAAGCAGAATCCAATCCTGCTTCATCGTACAGACCTCGAAGGCGTACTATATGAGAGAAAGTTCCAAGTTAATTTGCCCGAGATCATCTGCAATTCTCATCTGCAAATGGTTTAATTTGTTCACTTGTTCCCACTGTCCCCCGCCTCTCAATCAGGTAACATCCTGCTGCTGGCTGTATGCGTGACTGTGGTTGTGGTGCTACTCGCTGTTTTTGTTCTGCTCTTCTACAAACTGAAGATAAAGCGTAATGTTCAGTGTAAGTTACTTTACTGTTTATTAAGTTTCTATTAAAAGAAAAGAAAAAAACAAGTTTCTGCTATATTTTACAGATGTGAACACGAGAGGTAATGGAAGAAATATGGAGGTATTTGTCTCTGAAATCAGTTATTTCAGCTATCACTCCTTGTCACCCCACTAATTTGTTTGTAGGTCTGTCTGTTTGCTTGATCGATCATTTGTTTGTTTTAGGTTGCTGTCTATGATGATGTTGCTGACGTTTACCAATGGCCCGCTGATGGGTCAACATACCAGGAGCTGAGCAGCAGGGAAGAGCCTCTGTACTCTTTACTTGAGCCTCCACCAAACACAAATCTGCACTGATAATCAATAGATTATATTCGTTTTTGTTTTCGAGTGGAACGTGTCTTTTTCTTTTCCTCACATTGTTTATAAATTTAGTTGGAAAAGAAGCAGAAGGGCAAAGTGTATGGATTTACTTTGGTAAATGTTTTATTCAGTTAAAAGTAAGTGTTACCTGGTTAGTTATGGAGTATTCAGTAAAGATGTAGTACTTTCTAATGTTATTTTTGCTGCACGTGACAATAAAGCTTAACAGTACGAACAGTTAGGAGAGTTTTAGTTTTTGTCGTGTCTACATAATGAAATAAAGAGAAAAAAACATAAAATCAACATTAGCCTTCACTGGTTTATTGCTACAACCCACACTATAGAAATGTCTCAAGTCAATGAGTGTGAAGTTAAATTTCATTGTTTAAATAAAATTGGATCCCCTTAAATGCGGTCCTGTGAATGTAATTTATTGGTAATGTTACACAAATCATAATTATTCTTTTGTCTGTTAGATACATGTCAAGAACTTCTGTTTATTTCTATTGTCTTTCATGATGACTTCCACCTTCATTACTATTATTATAAGAAATCTGCATTGCCGTAAGCTTTCCGGCCCTGAGGAGGAACTCAGGTTATCTAAGGTTATATATATATATATATATAGAAACACAGTATGCTATCCAGCCTCAATCTGACTCCACAGAACACTGATCACTTCTGACAGGAGATATAGACGATCTATTTTTTCTTACATCTATCTCCACCACAATGAGGAAGCAACAACTCAGAGAGGCACCTGGTGTCTATTTTTAATCTCTTTTAAATTATGCTGGAGAGTTTTCAGGAGTAGCTCATCAAATGTAACTAACTTTGATGTTCATATATTTATTCTTTATAGAGTAAATATGTATATTTTAGAGACATTATTACGTAAACAGACAGTAAATAGACATTAATGAGAGAACATGGCTTACAAAATATATCCACTTCATGTTGTATTAGGCACATGGCAACTTAGAACAAGACAAAAAGAGCATTTACCTTCTGCTGTCTTCATCAAAAATGGGTACTGATGTACATGAAATATATAAACTGTGAATAATTACACAATGTGTTCAGACACATCATACTGTGACCATTAAATTTCAGACAGTCAACATCCCATGGGTAAAAAATACTCAGGTTGAAAAAGTTATTTTAGGAAGGAAGCTGTGGCGTGAAAGTTCACTCCAGGTGAACCTCAGCGGGGGTTCAATTAAAGTGTTTTTGGTTTTAAGATTTTATTTTCTGCAGCATTAGCAGGGAGAGTAACCTTTGTGCTTTCAAAACAAAGAAAACAATCTTTAAATCCTGTATTTTACTGGTAACCAGTGAATATAGGCCTTTACCGGACAAGTATTACTGGTGAATTCTGAACCAACTACAGGTCAATAGGACTGACTGATTCCTAACACAATCAAATGGTTGGTGTAGAAGAAAAAGTTCAAAGTAAAATGAGGAAGCGAGACACTGAAGTGTGCAGCTTCAGCTTCCTGACTGTTCAGATATTTAGAGACTAGAAGCAGTGAAGTGATCTCCTGCAGTTTATTTTTTTCTCCTACTGAATTAACTTCAGAATGAATATCCACTGTCTCCTCTTCTACTGCTGCTTCTTCTTCTCAGGTGAGAACTCATTGTCCTTCTCATCATATTGATTTAAGCAGTTTAAAGCAGCTAGGTTCACTCAGGTGCTTTATTGTACACTTCAGTGTTCCAGTATTAATCATAGGTCTGCATCTGTTTTACCATATTTTTGTAATCTAATTTAGCAAGAACTAAAAGGGGTGTAAAAAAAAAAAAAAAGCTATTTAAACCTAACTGGCCCAATGCTAAAAGAAGGGAAACTGCGCAAATACTTAATAATAATTAATAATGCTTAATACTTATTTCCTTTTATTTTCTGTTATAGTGCTGTTTTATTTATGTTTGTATTTATAAACATTATTTTGACAATTATTAAGCCAAAAAATTAAATTTATATATATATGTTTTCCTGTAACGGAGTAATAAAACCTTGTGCAAAGAAAGAAGGGAAACATTTTTAATGAGCATGACTTAAGCTAAAAAGAAAAAAGATTTAAAATTTTAACTTAGCAGGTAACTGACTGGACCTTTTAACCCAGAGTAAAATTTCCACCTGTAAATTTTAACAAATTTAGAGTTAATTATATGAAAGAGAGACGAATGCAGACACGTAAATCTTGATTGCCAGTAGGATAATTAATAAACTAGGTGAATTAAACAGAATCAGAGAAATGCTGCACATTCTCAGCCTGATGCTGGATTCTGTTCAACAATTAACCTTTAACAGAAAAAACTAATCACTATCATTATGTATGTTTTCCACAGCGCTGTGTAGCGGTGGGCTCATCAGTGCAAAAACAATCACCCACACAGAAGGAGGCAGTATCACTGTGGAGTGCTCCTTCTCTTTATCTGGAAGAAAAAAGTTTCTCTGTAAGGACAAATGCGAAGAAGGAGACGTTCTCATTGAAACAGAAGACGACGCAGCTCAAAGGGGCCGATACAGCATCCAGTATGAAGAGGGATCTTTTCCAGTATCGTCTACAGTTCTGTATGTGAGCTTCACAGAGCTGACAAAGTCCGACTCTGGACGATACTCGTGTGGTTTAGAACGGCCTCTCTTACCAGACTCATATCAGGAGTTTGAAGTCAGAGTTATAGATGGTGCGTTTCAAAGAGTTTCTTTGTCATTTGTAAAAGAAATTTTTTAAATGAACCTTTTTTTAATTTTCTGTCATATTTCACTGTTACAGTGGTGGATGCTCATATTAAATGTGGCGTAAGTTTTAAAGAAGGAGGTCAATGTACATGCAAGTAATCCTTGTGAATGGAAATGCAGGCTTCTCTTGGCTTTATATCACTTCAGTAAGAGATGTATCTCTACTGTGGTCATCTCGGACACACAGCTCTAACTGTGAGCACAGAATCCCCCAGAGTTATCAAAGTTTAGTTTTAATTTTTATTGCTTAAATGTTTTTAACTGCTTAAACAAAATATAATCTGACACCCACTGTGTTCACTCCTGTTCAATGGTCTAAAAATACACTGAAAAATCTAAATCATCACTCATAACCATACATTACATTTTTATGGATCAGCCATAAAGTTTTCACCATTTCGTTTCATCTGTTTTGTGTAATACAAGTGCCGCACCTGCAGAATTACCTCTAAGAACAGTCAAGACATGTTTTACTTTACAATCCAGTACTGACTGAGTACTGATATTGAGCCAATACTAATAATAAGAGCACTGAAATTATACAATTTTAACATGAGGTAAAACAAACAAACAAACAAACAAACAAACAAACAAAAACCTTTTCACTGTGAAAGTCTGATGTGAGCCGTTGTTTCAGAAATGAAGGTCAGAAGTAAGAAAAATTAACTCACATAGACATTGAACAATCCCACTTAATGCTTAAGTCATGCCTTAAATCAAGTCACCAAAATGTTATGAAATCAATTGTTTGTTTATTACCAAGCTTTCATTAAATGTTAGCTTATTGTAAGTGTTCACAGGTGTGTCTATAATTGGTGGTGGCGGTTGATGTTGCCAAAACCCTTGTTTCATTTTTTTTATAGATCACAGACAGCTGCTGATCTTTTAAGTAAAAATAAACTTATTTGTTGAACATAAATGATGAGCATTCATGCATCTATGTTAATTAACTGGTTTATTTTGTTATTCACAGCCTTGAAGACTTTCCCCGAGACACTGAGGCAGGTTGAACAGCAGCAGACTGACGAAACAGCTCAGGCTCTTAGCTTTAAAGGTTCGAGTGTGCACAACTACCTCTCTGATATCTACAGAATAAGATCTGTCATTTTTTATTCATAACAAAATGTAAAGACTACCTCAAGTTTTTAAAACCTTATTTTAGGAGTCAGTGAGAAAGCTTGACTTGTGATTCTCTGGAGTGTTTTTATTGTCTGGTGCTGAGTGAAATTAAAGTTGATGCCTTGGACTTGGGAGCTGAGAAAGCACAAATAGGCAACTAGAACAAACCACACAAAAGAACTCCCTGTAGTTTCCTTGTCCTTGAAAATATTTTTCATCTGACTGCTCTTGTATATACAGATTCATGACTATATACACAAAATGCAAATTGTTCACTTTTAAAAGCTGTTAAAAGTACATTTTCGAAGGCAGACGTGGTTGGAAGTAGCATAAATCAACTTTATATACTCTCTATATATTCTACATCAAAAGGTATTTAGTGCTTCACGTGGAGAAAGTATTCACTTAAATAATGATTTAATTATTATTCATTTAATTTTTCTGATGTTTTCTTTTACTCCTCTGTTTCTTCTTACCCACTCAGCTCATGTCCTGCCTCTGGTCACATGTGTCACTGTGCTGTTTGCTGCTGTTGTGTTGCTCTTCTACAAATGGATCAGAATAAGGGATCCTGATGGTGAGTGTCCCTCTAGCTCAATGTTAGCAATCGTTTAACTAAACAGAAAAAGAAAAGAAAAGAAAAGAAAAGAAAAGCTTTTTTATTTGTACTCCACAGCTTTGACCACCAGGAGGCAGTCAGACACAAAGAACAACACAAGCAGAAACCTGGAGGTGAATCATCGCAGTTTGTGTCTAAATTCAAAGGCTGGATCATTGAGGTTATGAATGTAGAACTAATGCATTAAACTTTATTGTCAGTTTCCCACATGCAGGAAGTGCTCTCCGGTCTCTAGATGTGCAGACTTCACCTCCCCAGTGGATGAAACCTGCAGCAATCAGAATAAAATCTACTGTAACCTCTAAACCTTTGTTTCATCTTCTCACCATCAGTACTAATGCAACTAAAACAATCTAATCACTCACCAAACAATTTATTAGGTACAGCTTGCTGTTACATGGTTGGGGCCACTTGTCCCATGCTGGAAGCACCTGCCGTTTGGTCATAAAGTGTTGTACATGTTTAACAACAATACTCATGAAGGCTGTGGCACTTAAACAATGCACAGTTGGCACTACAGCCCCTTTTCCATTAGTATCTATTCGTCTCGCCACGACTCGACTTGTGTGTGTGCGGTTGTTGTCAAACACATCTGCGCGTCCCACCACATAATTAATATGTGACACAAACGCTACAACAAAGGTGGACGTCGAGGCAATAATATACCTGCTGCTCCAGCTGTGGCATTTCGTCACAACGAACATGGCGGGTTTTTGTAGCCATTTCCTCCATTGCTGGGTTTCAAAAATGGTGGTTCTTCTGCGAACGAGACGCTCTCATGACTCGAGTGACGCTCAAAGGGAGCAGCTAAAAGAAAAAGAACATTAAGATCAGAAAAACATCTTGAATCTCCAAAAGACTGTTTATATGTGATATGGTGTTTGATCAGTTTGCTTATAAATGTTATAATTGTGCCAAAGGGACCTAAAGGCACAACTCCCAAGGTGTATAACCTAATAAACAAACCAGTCTTCATTTAGGTGAAAAACTGAAGTCCATAAAAATCCACAAAGAAAACTCATAAAAGACTCCAAAATCTTCCTGAGCTCCAGAAGCACACATGAATAGGCAAAATAAGCAAACTGCAGAATAAGGAGAACAGTACACGGGGTTGAAACTCAGGCCAAAGACAGATGATCTGACTAAGGAGAAAGGGGAGACAATTAATTTATATACACACAGTAGGGAATAAAGAAAGACTGACAATACCTAAAGTGTCAAGGTTCGGCTGTGTGGCAGGCAGGATGAAGGAGCAGGACTCAAGACAGAGGATAAAATTTAAAACGGCAGCTTTTATTGCTGGAAAAAACTAACATCAAATGCAAAGCTAAACTAGAAACAGGAAACAAGAAACTTCAACAAGAAAACAAACCAGAATCTGTACACTTGGCTATGGCTGGAAACATGGAGGGAAACACAAAGCATAATGAGGGTACAACGCAACAAAGAGCAAAGGAAAACCCAGGGCTTATACAAACAGTGGGATAACAAGGGAATGAGACACGGGAGGAGAGCACAGCTAGGAGTAAAAAAAAGCAAAAAAGCAAAACAGAATATAATGACAAAAAACAGACTGTCAAAGTAAAAGAGGAAGTATAAAACAGAGAAGCGGACTCTACACTGAGGCAGAGGATTGAACCGTGGAATGGGAAAAAAGCACAGAGTAGATATAATATGGACACAGGGAAGGCATACTGACTGAAACTATAAGCTAGAGCAACAAAATATAACCTCAAAAGAACCAAAACCATGAATAACAAATAATCAATAAATATAGATTAAACACAAAACACTGGGTCACACCCAGGACCATGACATAGAGAATTACACACAGCTGAACAAGATCAGATAATGAGATTTGAGAAAGTAAAATAAAAACAAGGCACAAAAGACAAAGACTGTCAACTTAAAACAGAAAGTAACATGACAGAGAAACACCTAACACAGGTGAATATTTGACAAGAAACAAAAGGATACAAGGGAAGCTTAAGTAAACTTAAAGACAAATCATTACAACAACATGATGTTACAGCCCTGGGCCTCGGAGGGAGTGAGACCCCCTTTTGCTTCATGCAAATCCAAGAGTGCAAGGACTCGTTGACAATGGGCTAATTGGAGACCTGTGCCTCCCTCTTGTATGCAGATTGAAGTGTGACAGCCCACGCAGATGATTGGCTGCCTGGGGATCCCATGGTACTCCAATAGGCAATGAGTGGCTGATTGTGTGCATGTGCGGTTATAAAAGGCTCAAGAGCCTTCACTCTGTTCACTTCTTTCTAATCAATGATTTTACATTCCTGTTATTTTTTTCTCTTTTTATATAAGCAAATATGTGTTTTGTGCTTGAGTAAATTAAAGCCCAATTTTAAAAAAAATATAAGATATACTATGTTTCTTATAATCATGATGATTTTCTTTTGCGTGTACCCCAAAAATCCTGTCAGGTGGAATCAAAAAATTCTTGTATGCATAAAAAATTCTCACAACACATTTTGGAAAACTTTATATATGTAATATGAGACACAGAAAACAGCATATTTTTATTTGAAAATCTTGTTTTCTGTAACATGCTTTGCTGACTTTTGTGTTGTCTAATTTAGAGTTAATAAAATCATACATACAGTAGAAATAAGAGTAGAATCAGTCTTCATCTGTACAAGTGCACCCTATTTGCTACTGTCTTGCAGCCACTCACGGCAAATACTTTCTCCAGTTTGGGGTAATAGACTAAACTTCTGGCCGCCCGGTCTGCCACATTCTCATCTGGCTGACGACCTTTGTCTCTCATCGCAGCCATCGCACACTGTACAACATGTTTGTACTCCAGAGGCAGGAATGGGATGAAAACGTCAAGCAGACAACTGTCAATCAAAGTTGACTTAGAAAAACTGCCTACAAAGAGAGATTTTCAGTGAGAAAGATGATCATCGTAAGTGGTGAATGATAAAGACATAAGGATACACTCACTTTGATCACTGTTGAAAACTATAGGAGAAATGAAACTTTCAAAATCTTTGAGCATCATCTCTTCTCGATCTTTTCCATTTTTCCAGAAATCTACAGCTGTTTTTGCAATTTGATCTGCTCCTGTATTGCTGTGAGAAAGAAAAAAGAAATAGTAAAAACATAAGAAGTTTCATAATGTGACTGAGCAACTGGTCCGTTTTCAAATATTTTGTAAGATCATTTTTATAATAGGTAATAACTAATATAACTATATATAACTATAATATATTTTATAAATAGTAGATGCTGTGATTAACTCAGTTTTATTGTCTTGTCTGACAATTTTAGACAGCATCCTAGTTTTTTAGCTATCACTTTTCTGATCACATGCCTGTGCCATGTCCTCCAGTTAAACCTCTTTTACCTGCGTGTGAATTCTGCATCATCACTCCTGCTACTGCTGGACATTTCTCTGCTGTTTATCAGAATATTGGTGTCCCTTCCTTGGACAATTGTTCCCTTAAGCCGCATGCTGATCATTTGCTCACTTTGTTCAATGTAACTTGTTCAAATGTTCTTGATATTGTTGCTCCTTTTAAATAAAACAAGTTTAATAGGCCTAAAACTGATCCCTGGTTAAACGATGTCACTCGGACCCTCAGAAGGACGTACAGAAAATGGAAAGAAAATGGAAAAAAGATAAACTCCAGATTTCCTTTGATATGTTAAAGGAAGCCCTATTTCCTTATCAGGATGCTGTTCGAAAAGCAAAAAGTATTTATCAGATATCATCTCTAACCACAGCTACAGGCCCCGTGTCTTATTCAACACCATTAATTCTGTTATCAACCCTCCACCCACCTCACACCTACCAACGTCTCCAGCCACCTGTGAAAACTTTTTACGTTATTTTGTTGATAAGGTTGATACTATCAGGTCTCATATCTCTCCTCCAGCTTATGATCCCTCTGTTCCCCTGTATTCCTCACTTGTGTTTGATCACTTTGAGCCTGTTTCAGTGAGCACTCTGCCCGAAGTAGGCTCCCATCTTAAGCCTAATGTCAACTTGACATTATCCCCTCTTGCCTTTTCAAAGAAGTCTTTGACACTTAATTGGTGATTCTAAATTACCTGTGAATGTAAGTGCAAATTGTTGTTTGTCTCTATGTGATTGGTGAGCTGTCCAGGGTGTACCCTGCCTGTTAACCTATCACTTCAAGGTTATACCCCTGCAACCAGGATAAAGATAGGAGGATGGTAGTTGTTGTAGATCCATTTAATTTTTATGGTAACCGGACTCTAGACTTTGTTGAACATTATGTAATATAAAGACAACATGTAGTATTAGGTGACCAAGTAGTACTGGGCTAAAAGATACTGAATAGTGTTGAAATAAAATGACAAAATTGTGAAGGATTAAAATATTCCAAGAGCTCAGCTTACGTCATCTAAACATGTTTCAATCGCGTTTTATGAACACAAAATGCACAGGTTTACTGAATATGAAAAAGTTGTGTTGATTTAACTCAGTTGTTTAAGTTTCTGCCAAAGCAAAACATTTGTGTGCAACCAGTGTCCACTACTGAATTAAGTAAATCCAACATGGCCTTTTTTTTCTGTGTTCTCCAGTCTTGGCTCGTTTACACTGGCTTCCAGTATGTTGTAGAATTGATTTTAAGATTTTATTGCTTGTTTGTAAATCGCTAAATGGATTAGCTCCATCTTACGTCTCTGATCTGTTAACTAGAAATACTCCAAATAGAACTCTGAGATCAGCTGATAAGTTGCTTCTAGTTGTCCATAGAAGCAGGCTAAAAAACAGAGGAGACCGGACCTTTGTGATTGCCACGCCCAGGAACAGGCTGCCTCTTGAAATAAGGATCTCTCCAACACTTGACATTTTTAAAACCCGTCTGAAAACACATTTTCACTCTCTGGCTTTTAATTATGACTGAGTTTTTTGTTTTGTTCTATGTGTGTGTTTGTTCTACTGTTTACTTTTTTACTATGTACAGCACTATGGTCAATCTGTGTTGTTTTTAAATGTGCTTATAAATATATTCATTGATTGATTGATCACAATGTAAACACTTGACTCATACTTATGTAGACCAACAAACCATAACAAACACATGAGCCATTCATAAATCAGGAGAGACATCTCTTTCCAACTGTGTGAAATGGACAGGGCAACTATGTTTCTCTCTTATATCATGCCAAAGTGCACAACACATGTCACATTTAATGACAGCAGTGAATCTAGAGATTTCAGATCTACCATTTATCAGCTCAAACATCCAACGACATGAATGCTTCAAAAGCATCAACATCAGCTCTTCTCTGACAGCGTGGTGGGAGTTTCTGAAGTTGACAGAGTCTTCATTAATCCCATGCAAACGTACACCTATCTGGAACAACCCTGACATATTACAAAACAATAATATGATAAACTTTTCAGATTGGAGTAGTAAAGGAATCAAATACTTAGAACATATACTAGAAGGAACAGAATTTATCTCATTTGACAGACTAGTTACACAATATGGGATCAACAAGAAAAGATTTTTAGAATATCAACAAATTAAATCCATAATAAATAAGAGATTTAAACCGGGTCAAGTTGAACTACAAACGACACCAAGTGTGGTTCAATTTCTTACTCTTAAAACCCCAAATTACTATCCAAAATATACAGAATGCTTTCTAAAACAGATGAATCAATATCACTTCCTATTGCAAAATGGGAAGCGGATTTATCAGTTAACTTTGACCAAAACTTCTGGTCTCAGATTTGCTTAAAACCTTTCATCTAATTAGAAATCCCAGTCTTCAATTAATTCAATACAAAATACTACATAGAGTGCACTATACAGGCCATCGGATGTTCAAGATGGGCTTTACGTCTACCAACAACTGCTCACACTGCCAAACCAATTCACCGGACAATTATATCCACGCTCTTTGGTTCTGTCCACCAGTTCAGAAGTTTTGGCGCGAGATATGTGAAGACTTATCAAAGTGTCTGAAATGTAACATTCCAACTTCCCTTTAGTATGTTTGTTGGGCAGCTTAGATAATGTCACTCCGGAAAAGAATATAGCCCATATGGTTTTCACTGCCCTATGCATAGCCAAGAAAACAGTCCTCATGAACTGGAAAAATAAAAAATAATCTTAATTCTAACCAATATAGAAATTATTTATTAGATTACATTAGTCTTGATACAGCCTCTGCCACCACATCAGATCAATTTCTCTGGGCTCCTTTGATCAGCTCCATCACCTAGTGGGGTGGGGGTCTTAGTTTGGTCCCACCTTCACTGTTGTGATTGGTGTGGGGGTAGGGACAGGCTTAGGGCATCAGGGGTTCCCGGGAGCATCTTCCTTGGGGGCTCAATCCGGGGTAGCGGCCATGGCCAATTAGGGCTCTGTTGGCTCTTAGGTGACGGTTTCCTCGTGGCTGCGTGCAGCGGGGCTAGGGAGGGTCTGTGCTGACGGACGTGGGTTACTGACCTGGTAGCCTGGCTGCCCCTGGGTGGGTCCGGGATGGGCGTGAGGTTCTGGGGCGCTCCGCCTCTGGGCTGGGGCCCTGGCCAAGCCTCAGGGGCTTGGGTCCTGGTTGGTGTGTTGCCGGGGTTGTGGGCGGGTGGGTGTATGGGGCCCAGTCCTGGCGCTGGGTGCCGCCTGTGCATCGAACCACCTGGGGGCTCTTCAACTGGTGGGGAGGTTGTCAAATCCTGCAGGAGATTTCCTCTCTTCAGGAACTCTCTCTGCAGGAGGGGAGATCTGGGAGAGGTGGAGGAAGATCTCAGCCTGGGCGTCTATTGTCTTGTGTAGTCTGGAAGATGAGTGGATGATGGGGTGGGTGCAGTTTTCTCTGTGGTGGGGTCGGGTGGACTGTCCCGGGCTCTGTGGGGCTGGGCGGCGTTGCTGCACTGGGCCCCGGTCCGGATGGGCCTGGGCCCCCTTTCCCTGGCGGGTTGCAGAGTATGGGGTGCCTACTGGGGTCAGCGGGGAGCTGGCCCCAGGAGGGGTCACTGCCCCTCCCTTCCTTCCCTCCCATCTCCAGCTGCCTCCCTCTTCCGCTCCCACCACAATCACCCACACATGCAGGGCCTTGGGGTAGGGGTGTGTCACCAGGGTGCAGAGGAGACATCCCCCCTCTGTCCCCTTCTGGCTGCCTCTGCCTCAATTTTATCCCACAACTTAGACATTCACATTACTCACACTCTCATTACACATACATATAGGATCTTGGGGTGGGCACGCTACACGGATTCCAAATTACCATCAGGGTATACACCTCACCCCTGGCGTCGTTGCCCACCTCTCAATTTTAAATACACGTAGACATTGAGGGCTAGCAGGAGGGGCTATACGCTTACCTGCTGCTCTGGCAGGTAGCTCCATGCCCTCCTGGGTTTTAAATGCACCTTAGAACACACATACATCAACACTACATATGAGCGGGTGGAGGGAGGTTTGAGTCTTCCTACACCCCGTTCTCTCTGACCTGCTGGAGCGGGGGGCTAGGAGGAGGAGTTGGCCGTCCGACTGGGGTCTGGAATGTGGGGCCTCCCTGCTGCTGCGGAGTCGGGGCAGTCTGCTTCTCCCACCACAGGAAAAGGGTAACATCACCTGGGTCTGGGCGCAGTTTCCCCTCCAGGGGCAAGGGTACCTAGACCCGGGGCTTAGAGTACGCTTTGGGGAGTGTGATTGTGTGTACAGTGTCTCTCTATGTCTGTCTCCATGTTGGGTGAGTGTTGAGTAATTGTATATGAGAGCATGAGGGTGGGAATAGATGTTTGTATCTGTGTGTGCCTGTTTGTCTGTGTCTATATGTCAGGTTGGGTATCAGACGCCACCTCTCTGGGGACATCTCAGGCCCTCCAAGGTTTGAGGCCCATCTCCCCACCACTTCCCCTGCCGGTGGCAGACGCCCTCAGACATCGGTGCGTTGGTGGTTCTTTGTGTCCGGGGTGGGCGCCCAGGTACCCACCGGCTCACTCCTTGGCGGCTGCTTATCGGGGCCTGGAGCCTGGGGCTCGCTCGGGCCACTTCGGGATGGGGTGCCTCGGCCTCGGCCCGGGGCTCGGTCACTCAGGCACAGCTGGCTGCCGGCGGAGCTCACGGGCACGTCACTGCAACCCCCGGCTTCTGCTCCGCGGCTGCTGAGTGACCCCTCATCTGGGACTCTCCTCAGCTCTTTCTGGGATAGTGGCGCTGCTGCCCCTCTGTTGGTCTTCCCTGGTCTCTTGTGTTCTGGGGGCCTCTGGATGTCTGGAGTTTTGATCTCCTCCATACCTGCTTCATGCCCTGGAGGATGGGGCAGTGGCCCCCACACCCTCTAGCAGATCATTACATGAAGGAACCTTTTTAAAAACAAGCGCGTTCATGCTCACAGGTGCACACACGGGTGATCACACACACAAACTACACCTTTTTGGCTCCTACCTCAAAGCACACTGTGCGCTGTCGATCTCACGTGCTGCACAATAATGTTTAATATTTAGTATTTACTGTCATATTCCCATATATCATTGTGATGTTGTTTATTACTCTCGTTTTCTTCTGCTTGCTTTCTTTTTTCTTAACAGGTGATCCAGGTGATCGATATATGTATTTTTTGTCTGCTTATTCTGTTGGTTTTGGTTTTGCCCTTCACCCCGTCCCTCTTCTCAGCTGTTTTTCTTTCCTCTTTCTTTCTCCCTTTTCTTTCCACCAGTCAAGTCTGTCCCGTATTCAGCAAGTGAAAATAAAATAAACAATAAAGGTGAATCAAATGGACCATTACGGCAAGGCTGGGATGGTCCATTTGTAAAAAGTAAATCCGTTGGGCATCTTTCTTCGCCTTTAGACAATAATTCTGATGGCAAAAGAACCAAACGGGACAGGTTAAAAAGAAAAAAAAAAAAAAAAAAAAAAAAAAAAAAAAAATGACAGCAGTGGAAATACGTAATATATGTCAGATAAACTAAATTTTCCTCATGTATGGCAAGTTTGTTAACAGATATTTTTTTTTACTGATGTTTGCAGTGCCCAAAAGAGAAGCAACAAAATGTGGCCTAGACAGAGAGTGAACCAAAGGTTTGATATGGTAACTTTATTGTACTGTATGGTAACTAACTATATTGTAACAAATTAAGTTATTTTACCAGTCCCTAACAAAGTTGAAAATGGAAGCATTAAACTTGCCCTCTGCAAAGGCTTTCAGATTTTCACCTGAGAAAGATGATGATCGATTTTTGAAAAAAAACTCCTTCCACTTTTCCATAGTCCAGATATGGCTTTATGCTGTCAATCACACCAGGAGGAATTTGGTTCATCTCATCAAATATGAACACTGAGCGTTCGCAGTTTGTAACGCCGTTTTTGATCCACTCCTGTAACTGAGACTGAGGAGAGAGCAGCAAATAGAATTAATACAGACAAAACAGACCAAACCAGTTAGAACAAATAAACTGGGTTTCACTTGAAAATGAAACACATGATACTCCATACTTTATAGGTAACAATTTCACTTCGATGTGGGAAGTGAAGTGTAGCTGAGAACACGTGAACAAACTTGCTGTGATATCCCTTCTTGTAAATGTTGTCTGCAATCAGCTGGCTAACAAAGTTCTTCCCTGTGCCAGTCGGTCCGTGCAGAGAGAGCACCAGAGGCTTCTTCGGGTTATCATCGTTCATAAATCCACTCACAGATTTAAAAATGATATCTGAAGCAATGTGTTGTCCAAAGAGTTTGTTTTCCAAGTCAGCCTTCAGACCTTGAGAATACATAGTAGAAAGTCAACAGGATTAGTGACTGAAAATGTGACTGAAGTGAGACGAGGTTTAAAAGAAAAGCTATTTGAGCAAAGGTGGACTAAGCAGATCTACCCACTCAAAAATTGAGACAAAATAAATTTGTTGTTCAGCGAATGGAGAAATTGCATAGACGGCACAAGAGCCCTGTCTACTTTCCAAATGGGTGGGCAGGCTGCAGGCCAACAAAAATGTGTAGATCTTCACTCCTACAGCAATGACTGTTGCTATGAGAAACCATCATAAAACTTAGTGGAGTTGTTTACAGTGCTTACGTATCATATACAAAACTGTCATCTCAAAAATGCCAGGATCTCAATATGGACTCAAAATAGAAGCCTGCTACTAATCAATACTGCTTTTTAGTGCCTAGCCTGATCAAGTATCTCCATAAAATGTTTCAACGCTCAACAACTGCTGTCTTTTCAGCCAGTCGTGGTTCATGTCATGAAGTCATTACAGTTAAAGTTAAAGGAATGCTTGGTGCAACAGATCTCTGTCTTTTTGTCAGCCTGACTACAGTGCTGTAGAGAAACCTAGGGTTGTTCTTATTTTCTTCAATCAGTGATGAATAGTAAAATCTTTTAGCTTTACAGAGGGCTTTTTTATAAAGCAGTAAACTACTTTTCCAGACTAAAAGATGATCTTCTAAATTAGTGCACGCCATCACTTCTTAGGCTTGTGAGTTATTCTGCTTTAAGGTGAGTTTTTGAGAGTTATACCAGGAAATCAAATACTTCTAATGTGAGGCTCTCTTTTTCAGAGAAGCTACAGTATCCAGTCATACACAGTGAAGATGTAAAACCATTAACAGTATAATTGACCTCTGTTGGATTCACATTCAGGTAGCTGCTCTCCACTGTGTTGGTACAGGGCATTGAAGATGATAACAGTGGGTGAATTATATTTTTAAACTTAGTTACAGTGTTTTCAGAAAGACATCTACTGTGATGAAATCTACTCCCCAGTGCTGTGTAACCAAAATTCTAATGTTTTTAGAAATGATCAGAAAAAAGAGGTATTTCAGGAAATAATGTTAAATATTATGTTTCTATGCCATATGTCAGAACAAGATCTAGAGTGTGATTAAAGTGCTGGGGGGTTCTTTTACAGTTTGAATAAATTTAATTGAGTCTAATAACAGATTAAATGCTATGCTGAGGCTGTCACTGTTAGCATCTAAACATACATTAAAGTCTGACCACTAAATCAGATTAAAAAAAAACCCTGAGAAATCAGACAAAAACTTTGTGTAAGGCCCAGGTGGACGATAAATAATAACAAATAAAACAGGTTTTTGAGTTTTCCAGTTAGGGTGGACAAGGCTAAGCATCAGACTTTCAAATGAATCAAAACTCTGTCTGGGTCTTTGGTTAATTGAGAGTGGAAGACTTCTGCCACACACCCTCCTCAGCCTGCGCTTCAAGGATTCTGATAGTTAGTATGACTCAAGGGTGTTGATTCATTTAAACTAACATAGCAGCATCAAGCATGATCCAGAAGCAATCTTATCTGGGGCAAAGCTAATTTAAAATGAACTGAAGCAAAGTGCAAAACTTTTCTGCTGTCAGATTAGGTCAAATCTGTTGGGGTTTTTTGTTTTTTGGGTTGTTTTTACCAGCACTCAGGTCAAAGCCTGCATTTGCTGATAGGATGTTCATGCATTAGTACCTATGGAACTGGCAGCTTGGACAGCTGGAAAGACTTTAGAGTAACATATGCTATCATTTCTTTTTTTGCAGGGAAAGCTTTGCATACTTCAGGAAGACTGTGTTAAATCACACACTGCATCTATTACAACAGCATGACTTTGCAGTAGAAGACTCTGGATGCTTTACATTAAGCTCTTTGCCCAGTAGATTTACATTTAAAAAACATAACATAACAATTCTCCATTGAAATAATATCAATATCTGTACTGTATATCTATGGAGCTATGTTTTTAATCTTACTAGAATACTAGTTCTAGTAAAGCAGAGATCACAAGCATTTCAGAACCAGTCAAGTAAGCTAGGATTTTTGCGCCCCACCCTAACAAAGCAGGTTAAACCAGCACGGCTGCTTCTTAGGTTTTGTTTTAAGAGACAGAGAATTTGATATCTAGACTGTGGAGAAACACAAAGACTCAAGGTTACACAGTTCTCCCTTTTCTACATGGCAAATGTAATAATAACAGTAATGATAATAATACACAGTGGATCACCCAAACTGTGTGACCACGTTTGCTTCTGTATTAATCTTTTGTATTATTTTGTATTTTTTTTTCATGTAGATTATTTAATATGCAGTAGTTTTCAGTAACTACAAGGACATATAATTTGGAAATATAATCATATTTGTGTTGTATTATTTTCTCATATGGACTTTTGTTGTCAAGGCAGATGCACCCCAGCTGATTTACGGGGTGGACTTTAGCCCACTATTAGGATCCAACCTCTAAAGGTGCTGTATCTGTGTCATTTATAAACTATATTCTTGTCATCAGTCTTTTTCTAAACTCAATTTAAATCATGAAAATTGGTTACCTTCCCAAGTAAAGTTAAACCTAATAATTAGACCTTTACTATTTAGATTTCACAAGCTGTTTGCTGGGTGTGTTACCTGTCTGGTTGAAGGAAATCCAGTATGAATTACAGCTCTCGCCCCAAAATGAATTCCATGTCTCTGTGAAATTAGGGATTTTGAAACTGCTGAAGGGCTCAACTGCATTGATCACAGTGGAGGAAAGTAGAATCCATAGCAGCAGGACATGTTGCTTACTTGGTTTCATTTTGCAAGGGTTGCACCGCAAACTAGCCCAAAGGACAAACTGACCAAGAGTGAACACCATGTAACTTCAGGGCGTTCCATCATGAAATCTAAAAATAGACATCAGTTCAAACATAAGAAAGGAAAGCAGTCTGTCCTGTCAAACTGTGTTGTGTCACTTATAGTATCGAATAATCCCTGTTTTCATTAACCCTGTAATGTACTACCATCTTGTGGCTATAGTTGGCCATTGTCTTTGTAACGCGTGTGAACACTCATTCATCATTCTATACTTTACACTTTATTCTACACTTTACTAAGTACACAGTTAAACTGCTTATTATTGCAAATATCTAATCAGCCAATCACATGAAAGCAGTGTTAAAAATGTACCTTGAAAGACCTTGAAGGTTGGTAGTTAGTATGACCACCTTTATTAACTGAAAGCAGAACAATTTTTTGGCAGAAATTTACATTTTTCAAACACCAAAATCCCATTAGCTCACCATTGTTTTGTTTGTAACAGAATGGCAATGAACATTCAGATGTCCACTGCTGTTCTACCAGCAGGGTATCATTTGCAATGGTAACTGATTTAGTTTTACACACTTGAGTTTCATAATCGGTCAGTCGTCAACGTAAGGATGGAGACAGTGATTACGTTGCAAATTTCTTATGAGGTCTAAATAAAATTTATAGTTTCTAACTTTTTAACTCTGTAGCTTTCAGACTGTCAGACAGTTTCCTCTGTACCAGAATAATTTCCTGAATGTTACTGTAGCAAACTCTTAAAAACAACATTTATTGGTTTACAGTTTTAAAAACATTACACACAGATAAATGATCAACCATTTGATGTCCTGTAATAAGTCTCAGCGATGTAAAAATATTAATAATAATGTTCTTTTTTACTGAAAGAAGGTCAGGAGACAATCTAGTAGTTCACACTATTTTATTATCAAACAATTCGAGATGCACAGCTGTGGGCTTCTCAGTCTCAGGCGGTCTGCACACAAAGTACAATTTGTGACTCAAAGGATATATTAAAGACAGAAAATACATGTGATTGGCCATCGATGGAGAGAGTCTGTGGTTTAAACTTGATTCTGATTTGTCCTCCTTGTGATCCTTCCACATGCTAATCGTTGGTGTCGGTGTCAATTTTAAACCCGACACCTTAAAGTTTCTGTGCTTCCCTGGAAGCTTGCCTCAGGTATGGTTTTATCCACACCTGACTAGGTGTGGCCAATTAGCACCAGCTGAACACATTTAGATGATTAGGGGCTGCAGAGGGACGTAACACCTCCCCCCTCAAAAGGGTTCCTCTAGGACCCCTAAATTTATTAAAAGCCCCTCTGAAGCCTTCAGGCCCTTGACCCACAAACCTGAAATAAAAGTAAAAGCTAACAGAAGCACAGTGTTCACATTATAGTTGGCATCTGTAAGCATGGATGGGTATGATGATTTGAAGTTGCCACACTGAACACACAAAAAGTAACATGTGACCAACACAAAGGAGCACAACAGTCAAACCCAAAACGATTACCTGACCTACAACACAAAACCAAAAGTAGGAACAAATAATCACAACTAAGTGATCTGTTGTCTCCACCACACAAACAGTCACATACAAGTGGCCCTATACCACAACAAGTTACTTTAATCCAAAGTTCAGTGAAGCAAGCACACTAGTGACCAACCACAAAATGGAGAGCTATGGCCACACAATGATCACATCAAGGGTGACTCAGCACCCCTTAGTGTTATCGCCATCACCTGGCCAGCAACACTCACGAGTGATCCAACAAAAGTAGCCATATTCCCCACAACACTAAAGGTCACAGCACATAACACTCACCTCATGAGGATCTCATTAGCATCCATCAACACTGACATATGCACACACAGTACACATTATGCCAACTTAAAAACAGCCTACCTGCCTCAGCTACAGACCATAATTAATAAATGGTCTCAAACCTCCTACCAAGTTTGGTGCCACTGATTCACTTTGAGCATCTCCCATCCTAAAATGCTAAAAAAACTCAATAAAACTTTACCTGTCTAGTCTTCAGTGGTGTACCGGGCTCGAGGCACCTTTAAAAGCAAACTCAGGGGTAGGCAGCAGACCAGGGGTACAGTCTCCCACCAAACCCTGAAGCATACCCCCACCCAGGATAACCACCAAACACAAAAAAACTAAAACAACAAAGCAAAACAACAAACAAGTGCTTCGATGGAAGGGCAGCACAGCCACCCAGCTGAAACACACTAAAGGGATGTTACTCAATCACCTGAACACCTTTGCTCACCCACTTAAAAGTCAAACTGATATTCAGACTCCACTAAAACGTCCAAATAATCCCGGACGAGCCCCCACTTATGTTACGACCCGGCTCAAAAGCCGCAACATAAAAAAGGAGACGAATACCAGAGTGAGTGTGAGAAGAGGTTAAAATGGCATAGCAGGTTGGCAAAGACAAGTGAGCTCCCTGGAAGCTCGCCTCAGGTATGGTTTTATCCACACCTGACTAGGTGTGGCCAATTAGCACCAGCTGAACACATTTAGATGATTAGGGGCTGCAGAGGGACGTAACATCCACCATTACCAGTGCAGGAACACCATTCTATCATAACCCCCCAGTCATTTCTAAGGCAGCCTCTCACTGATAGTGATCTAACTCCTAATAAGGAGTTCATCAACTCTATTATGAACATACATTACAATGATTATTAAAAAGGTTATTAAAACTTATTTCTAACATATTTACAGTTGGGCTCTTGATGAATAAGGTGGTTTTGACTGCTACACCTCTGGATCACTAAAGCGTGGTCCTTCAGACGTTCATTCCCAATCTACCTTTCAACAAATTCTCATAAGGGAAACAACCAGGTTGTGTAAAAAAGCTAATATTCTGTCATATTAACAACTGCATTTCCTGCTGGTGCTATGACTTTAAAACCACTCCCTTTATAATCAAGCTTTAAAAGTCCTAGATAGCAAACCAGTTTCATCACTGCAATGTTCTTGGTAAATATAAAATGTTATGTTTTGAAAAGCTTTTTATTCACATGCATGACTATGTGTCATTTTATTAAGACTTGGGCATTGTTTGTGGTTTTGACATGTCAGCTGGGGTGTTTTATTTGTCCCTTAATTTATTGATTTTGTCATGGTTTGGGCTTTTGACCCAAAGTTTTACAATTGGACTTTTCTCAGTTATTATTATTATTATTATTAAATATTCACAATTCGATTATTATCTTATTTGTCGTTTATATTTTCATCTTGTATTTCCTTAATATTTTAAGTCTTTAGTTGAACTGGAATTAGTTAAATTTCATGGAGTTTATTAGTTCCTTTTGTTTTACCCTCTTTGCTTTATTGTCTTTCTCCCATCAAGTTTACTACTGTCTGTGTTTTCCTATTTGTTGGTGGCGGTGAATCTTTATTTATTTTAAACCAATCTGGTGATAAAGGGGCTTTTTTAAAATTAATTTCTCTTTTTTTTGGTGTTGAAAGCGCTACCACTTAATTTGCTGTTTTCTTTGCCACAGGTCCATATTTTCAGTTATTTTGTTTAATAAAATTATGTAAATTGATTTGCCACGCCTCTGCCTTTGTTAATAATGAGCCTGTGTGCCTTTGCAACTAGTAGAACTTTTGCACTGGTTTATGGCAGTTCATGAGATTTGTAATTTTTTTATTCATTGTTTCTAGACACGAATTCCTGTTATTTGTCCATTTGAAAAACAAAAATCTAATTCTACACTTGAGCAAATGAAAGCCAAACTGAAAAACCAATGGGAGGTGAAATGTTTTGGGGTTTTCTTTGTGGTTTGTTTTGTTTTCAAATGTATAAGAAATCCTTATAACCTGTATTGAAACATGTCTTGCAAAAGTTGCTTTCAATGTGATTTATTAGCAGTACAGTTTTCTGCACTGAGGTGGTACCAGTTTCATTTTGACTCACATAAGTTTCATTTTGAGTCTCTGCTCAATAGAAAGCAAAAGTTAAAAAGTTCAGACCAACTAGCCTTGGCTAGGGCTACTCGTGGGTACACTCAGCAGAAACACACACACTCCACTCTTTGTCGAGTAGGTGCTCCTGATTCGGTGTATATACTTAGTTTTGGATTGTGTAGCACCTATGCCAGTCAGCCTTATCTGGCGGTGCTCTCTGAGTTACTCAGCACCACCTCTGACTCTTGCAGCTGAGCTAAAACCAAATCCTGCCCCTGTGTGTTTGTTTCCATTCAGAATTCTGTACAGTAGTTGAGAATTTAAAAAATTATGATACAGGTTAAGAACACTGTAATGATTTTCCAAACTTCATAGTAACATAAAAGTTGTACAAATGGCAGGAATACATCTTCAATGTTAGGCCAGAACACTGGAGATGGGTCACAAATGGGTCCAAATCATAACACCAAGGCAGCAAAAAGAATGGCTAAAGAAGAAGCACATTAAGGTAATGAAGTGGCCTAGCCTAGTCTGCTTAAAAAAAAAAAAAACATAGACAGGCAAAAATAACCCAAGTAAATAAAAAATGCAGACTCTCAGCTTTTATTTGAGGGTATCCACATTCAAATTGGATGAAAGGTTTAGGAGCTCCTTAACACGTAATTAATGTAATTAGACAGTTGATTTCATCGGCAGCTGTGGGCAAGTCCTTGGTTATGTCATTATCAATTAATTGAGTATATTTGAGGTGTGGCACTTGCATGTGGAAGATTTTGCTGTTGACAGACAACATGAGCTCTCCATGAAACAAGTAATCGTTTAGCTGCAAAAACAGACAAAACCCATCTGAGAAATTGCTACAATAGTAGGAGCAGCAAGATCTACAGTTTGGTACATCCTGAGAAAGAAAGAAAGAAAGCACTGATGAACTCAGAAACGTAAAAAGACCTGGACGTCTATGGAAGACAACAGTGGTCGATGATCACAGAATCATTTCCATGGTGAAGAGAAACCCCTTCACAACAGTCAACCAAGTGAACAACACTCTCCAAGAGGTAGGCATATCGATATCCAAGTCTACCATAAAGAGAAGACTGCATGACAGTAAATACAGATGCCACTGCCATTCTCGTTCATTGCCTCGTTACCTCTTGGATCTACTGTAATTCACTCTTATTTGGCCTTACACAATAATCCTTTAATAAGCTTTAGCGTGTCCAGAACTCAGCCACCCATATTGTCACTAGGACTCCCTCTACCCACCACATCACCCCTATTTTGAAGCAGCTTCACTGGCTCCTGGTCAAATCTCACGTTATATACATTTAAGGCTATTCATTTTCTCTCCCCACCATAGCTTTCTGACTTGGTTCAGATTGCCACCCCATCCTGGTGCCTCAGATCATCCTCTTCCCTTTCTCTTTCTGTTCCTTCCTCTCCTCTTGTTTCTATGGTGTGGCAGGGCTTTTAGTCGCTCTGCCTCTCGACTTTGGAATTCCCTACCCCCTGACCTCAGAAACATCACATTCCCTCTTTTGAAGTCCAACCTGAAAACCCACCTGTTTAAAATTGCCTACTCCATATAACTTATCCATGACCTTAAACTTTCTATTTGCTACTCTTATTATTGGGTATATTTCATGTTTTTATCCCTTTTTTATTTGCTGTACAGTGTCCTTGGGTGTTTTGAAAGGTCCTTTAAAAAATGTATTATTATCATTATTATCATTATTATTATTATCATTATTATTATCATCATCATCATCATCATCATTAATATTACAAAGACTTCACTGCAAATGTAAGCCATTATAAGCTTCAAGGATAGAAAGGCTAGATTGGACTAGATTGACACTAAGACACTCCCAAACCAAGTGAACTCAAGCTTCAGGAGATGAACAGATGGCTAGACATTCTCCTTTGGGATTTTTGGTAAGGGGCAGAATTCATAGTTCCATCAGGTACGGTAAGTCATCCAGGTCCTGAAGCAGCAAAGCAGCCCCAGACCAGAGACACACTACCACCACAAGGTTTGACTGTTGGTATGATGTTCTGTGTTGTTTTTACAGCAGACATAACGGGACTTCAGGACAAACAAAAAACAAAAAACAGGAGCAGTTTTTACCTTGAAACTCTCCCGTGATTCCATTTTCACCCAGTCTCTTTCTTATGGTTGAATTACAAACTCTGATCTTAACTGAGGCAAGTAAGGCCTGCAGTTCTTAAGATGTCGTTCTAAGTTCTTTTGTGACCTCCTGCATGATTATTGTCAGTGTGCTCTTGGAGTAACTTTGGTGGGACGCTGGAGTCTGAAAGTGTTAGAAATGGCTTTGCAACCCTTGTCACACCAAATTTTTTGACATCTGTCAGTGGCATAGTTATCTGTCAAAATCACCTGAGGAAGTCATCCTACAAAGCAATCTGTCAACGATGCCATCAACTTTGTTTCTGATCTTGAGTTTCTTTAGATTGTGGCATAATGTGTTGCCTTTTTAAAAATCTTTTAGCCTGATTGTTCAGACAGGTTCTATTTAAGCAATTTCTCAATTCAACATGGAAGCAATGATGGTGTTGTAAATTAAATCAACTCAGATGATCCTATTTCATTATCACTGTGTGCAGTGATACAGCTTGTTTTAAGTTCGTCCTTCCTGATGCTTGCAGAGTTCAGTAAACTCTGTGACTAGATTTTACAATGTTCCTGTCTGATATTTGTCGTCTGCTTTAGCATTCACGTCTGCTTTAGCATACTCTCCTGCCTTGAGAATACGCTTCCTAGGTTTGTCCTCAAATCCATCAGCAAATTTCCCACCTGTTGTGTAGCAAAAGCTTTACGATCAAAGGTATCGATCATCCCCACTAACCCGGCCAAATCAGCAGTAATTTCTCCACCTACAACTTAATGGACTGCAAAAAAGGAGAAATGTCATCTTCAAGATGACTATATAGAAAAACATTTTATAGTCTTCTGTTAAGAGAAAACTCAGGAGGCAAGAAACACAGACTCAGCGCTTTTTACATGTACATGGACGAATGCCCCTCACACAGTGACATGTATGAGACGAGTCACGGAGGATTCGTGCTGGGGCATCAGCTTGTTCTTTATTTATAGTCAGACAGCTTGCATTCCATTCTTGGGTGGAGCAAACAAAGAGGAACAACTCCCTACATGTAAACTGAAGATAAGTGAGTTCGTGGCCATATCAGGGTGTGTCCAACAGCTTCCTCATGCAGTGATCACACTAATGTCACACACTCACTAAGTTTAAATGAAGCTAAACACTATAAGAGTACAAACACTTTAAAACAGTAATATAATTTTCTTTTAACATCTTCATTAGTCCTGGAATATTATAGTAACAAAAAAAGGTTACAAAACACAAGAATCTGGTTATATGGACAAATTCAAAAGAGTACTATAAAAGCAAAGTTTTACTACTTTATGAGTCTAATAATATAATGTTTCACATAAAAATAATATTATATACAGTAGGTCACAAGCAAATTTTAATGCAAATTAAAAATAATGTACATCATATATGCAAATTTTTTATGTTTAGTGCAGTCTTTAAATGTGAGCTTTTGTTTTTAATTCATTATGAAAATGTAATACACAAAATTAAACCATAAACAATATCATTATATGAAGATGATGTCATTTATTCGCTCTTTTTCACTTGTCGTAATATTTGAAAAAAGCTTTGTTCTTAACAGTTTTTAAGATTTTTAAGTTTTGAAGGACTTTGATAAACTTATTCATGCATTTATCACCACTAGACTGGAGTACTGCAACTCTCTCTATTTATGCCTCCAACACTCTTCTCTCCATCGTTTGCAGTTAGTTCAAAATGCTGCTGCACGCCTTTTAACTGGTACTAGAATGTATGATCACATCACTCCAGTTTTAGCTAACTTGCACTGGCTCCCTGTCAAATATCACATTGATTTTAAAATTCTCTTGCTTACTTTTAAAATTTTAAACAACTTGGCACCTAGCTATCTATCTGAACTCCTACAATCCCAAAAGAGAACTAAGATCTTCTAGTCAGATGCTCTTAGTTCAACCAAGGTCTCGGCCGAAGTCCAGAGGTGATCGTGCCTTTGCAACTGCAGCACCTAGACTCTGGAGTAACCTTCCTGTTTATATTCCTACTTCCAAGTCTGTTCAGTCTTTTAACGTCTTAAAACTCACTTTTTCACTTTGGCTTTTCATTCAAAGTAGTTTGACTATCATCTGTGTTGTTTGTTGGTCTGTTTTGTTTGTTGATGTTTTGTATTTATCCTTTTATTCTCTTTTTGGCTGATTGTGAAGCACTTTGGTCAACACTGTTGTTTTTAAAATGTGCTATAGAAATACATTTTGATTTGATTTGATTTGATTTAAAGAATCACCTTCATTGCAAAAATCAGTGGCTATGTATTAATAATAATAATAATAACAATAATAAACATTGACTTACCCTTAGCATCTGGATTTGAAGGAAAGAAAAAATGTTATTTGGACAAGATTTTTAGTCCTTTTTAAAAATCAGATTTGTTGAACTCAAAATTACTTTTGTACTTTTTTTCTAGTCATGTTTACTCCATTCGAGATGGAAGCAAATGAAAAAACATACATGCAGAAACTTTTAAGGTTTACGAAAAGGTGATAGCGTTGGTTAAAACACATTCTTTCAGTAATGTCAGGACTTTCTGGGAAAAATTGATGAATGAAAATATATCCTTGTGTGAAACCTACCTGCTACATATGCCCTTGCCTTTACCCTGTTTCCATATAAAAAAAATATGCATAGAAACACTTATGAAATATTTGGAGAATGATGGATGTTGCTTATTGATTTTTTCCCTCTGCACAAAGTTAATAAAGGATCATCTATTTTCTGAAAAAAAAAACTATATTTAAATCTATATTTCTATACAGTAAACAGGAAAATATGTTTGTTTGCGTACCAGGCATCTTCACGGGTTTTTTAGTCTCTCTTTACTCTGAAAGGAAATTTTAACCCATGATTAAACTGCTGTGGTAAATTATAGATTATATAATATTACAGTTTTTTACAGACGCTAGGACACATTTCTCAATACTTAGGTCACTTTTGCAAAACTCCTCACACAGTGAGCACAACAGAAGTCTATGTGGGCTAAACTGAGGATCAGTTATCATTGTTTTGGCACAAAATGCATTCAATGACTACATCTCTCAAATTTCATGAATTATTTTCTCACTCAGACACAACAACTGCCAAAAATCTTTGTACGTACAGGACATTTTGCATGTACTTACATACTGTTTTCAAAACTGTTAAACTTATGGTCAAAACAATAACATAATGCAAAACTGAATAAGACAGAAAAATTCAACAGCAATATTTTATTGAAACATATTTAAATCTAAAAATGCAGTTTAACCAGCCACAGCTGATTCTCAATGTAGATGAACATCTACACAGGTGATACTCCTTCAATTTCATTACAAAAGGCGACAACTGCTGAATAGGTTTGTTTTGTGACGTAAACATGGACCCAGCCAGAAATGGAGAAGTGGCTGAAAGAGGAAGAAGAGTGGCTGGGAGGGGGCGAGGTGGAAGAAGAATAAGAGGAAGATCAAGAGCTGTAGTCTCAGATGAGATCAGAGCTACTGTAATTGATCATGTAGTAAATCATGGTCACTCAATGAGAGAGGCTGGTCAGAGAGTGCAGCCAAATCTGCAACGCTCTACAGTGGCCTCTATTGTTAGAGTTTTCCGGCAAACCAACAGGTAACTTGTATTGTGCAAGGGCATTTGCACATTTCAGAAGTAAATAAGCTTTTGTGTAATTGTTGTTGCATTTCTGCTTAGGACTCAACGGTTACCTCACACAGGAGGGAGAGGACGGATGTTCACTGATGTGCAGGAAACTGCCATTGTTGATATGGTCATCAGAAACAATGGGATAAAACTCATTGAAATTAGACACAGAGTCTTGGCAGACAACGTTACTTTCGCAAATATTCACAGTGTAAGCATAACAACCTTTTTTTAGAGTCTTGAAAAAACATCAGGTCAGGATGAAACAGTTGTACACTGTGCCTTTTGAGAGGAACTCTGAACATGTCAAGCAACTCAGGAACCAGTATGTCCAGGTAAGATCACAATAAAATACAGATCTGTGTTTGAACAAAACCAAACACACACAGAGACAATTTTTACAAATTTACTACTGTAACAGCTTATGTTGCCTTGTGGATTTATGTTAGAGAGTCATGGAGATTGAAGGCAGGCGAACACACCACATTTTCATCTTTGTGGATGAGGCAGGTTTCAACTTGGCCAAAGCACGGCGACGAGGGAGGAATGTGATTGGGAAGAGAGCCACAGTGAATGTCCCGGGCCAGAGGGGTGCCAACATCACAATGTGCGCAGCAATATCCACTGATGGACTGCTGTTACACAGACCACTAATTGGGCCATACAACACTGAATGGCTCCTTGCATTCCTGCATGATCTCTATGGAAGGGTTGTGCTAGGTGAGAAAAGGGATGCGGAGAGAAGGAATCAGCCAACATTTATAATTGTATGGGACAATGTGGCATTTCATCACTCCCGTGCAGTCACCGGGTGGTTTGCAGCCCATCCCAGAATGGAGTCTCTTTTCTTCCTACCTTACTCTCCATTCCTCAACCCCATAGAGGAATTCTTTTCCTCATGGCGGTGGAAGGTTTACGACCATCATCCACATGATCAAATGTCCCTCCTGGATGCAATGAATGCTGGATGCCTGGAGATATCAGCAGAAGATTGCCAGGGATGGATCAGGCATGCCAGAAGATTCTTTCCTAGGTGTATTGCCCTAGATGACATAAGATGTCAAATCAAATCAAATCAAATCAAATCACCTTTATTGTCACGTCACATGTGCAGGTACACTGGTACAGTACATGTGAGTGAAATTCTTGTGTGCAAGCTTCACAAGCAACAGAGTTGTGCAAAATACAATAACGTGCAACAAGCAAAATATAAAAATGGTTAATCTAAAAGTAATAAATATATGTACCATATATAAAGGTATATACATTACTGAATGTGTATACTAAATATGTTTTTCTACGTGTGTGTGTGTGTGTGTGTGTGTGTGTGTGTGTGTATATACATGTTTTACAAATGAAATAGAGTAAACAATAAAATAAGATATATAAAATATAAAATATACAGAGGTTGGTATGTGCAAAACAGTGGCACAGTGTTATTGAAACAGTGATGTGGATGAGAACCTGTGGCCAAATGGAGAAGACCGAGTAGATTAGCATTACTATTGTATGTGTATCAGTGGATGGTGTGTATACAAATTCTTGTATTTTGGGATTACTTAGTGCAAAAAAATAAAAATACATGCATGATGTCTGATTCATTCCAGTAACATATATTGAAATTATAAACGGAGATGTGTCCTTGTTTTGCACAAGAAAACACTGTGTAATGCTACATGTTGTTAGTGTTTTTTAGGTCATTGTTTTGTGGGTGACAAAGTGTGTTTGTCGGCTGTCAACCTTTGCTAGTGTTCTGGAAGAATGAGTTTATTTGAGACCTGAATAAAGTGTTTTGGTAGTTGTAGTGCATTTTGAATGTGAAATGAACTGCTTTGCCAAGCTGAGGGTCAGTTAGGAGAATTGTGTGAAGAGTTTTGCAAAAGTGACCTAAGTATTGAGAAATGTGTCCTAGCGTCTATAAAAAACTGTAAATATTGAATCCAGAGAAAATGAGTTCTGTATGAATGTTCAACAAGTATTTACAGTTTTTTCTGATTGTTTAAGCACATTTTTTGTAACTATTGGCTATTTTTGCAAAACTCTACACACAAATAAGAAAACCTGTCACCCAATTATCAAAACATTGTAGTTCTCTTGCAAAAGCGAACACAGCTAGATTAACTCTTCACACCTTCGTAAAAATGGTGTTTTCGTATCAAACAGTACACACAAGCCATCATCTACTAAGCACACAATGCGGCAACTGCACACTGATGGTATGAATACAAAACACATCTGACTTTTGCTTTCTCTGTGCACAAGGTAGGCCATGTCAGTTTGAGCTCATACTTTTGTCATAGATCCGTAAGCATAGAGGGATCCAAATTTCAAGTACTGGTTTTTATTCACACACATCAAAACAAACACAAGTGTTTATTTCCAAGTATAGGATTATTTGCAATCACCATATTGACTATATGGGTTTCTTGGTCTGCAGTGAACATGCTTCCTCTGCCCCCAGCATCTGGTCGTCTAGCAATTCTGTAAAGTAACAATTTCAGTATTTTTACATCTATGCTATTGTTGTGTTTCTCATTAGCATGGCAGTGCTACAAGTCTTAGTGCAAAGTGACTGTACTAACCAACTGTCATTTCAAAATGTCCTTATGATGCTTGCTACAGTGTAGCGGCTTGAGTTAGGCTGAACCCGTTGGCCAGCTTCCCTCAGCATCCCTCCATGGTTGATTACATGGTCCACTATTGTAGCTCTGATGTCATCAGCAATTCTATTTCTTACTCTTCTTACCCTTCCTCTCCCCCCTCCTCGTCCTCCTCTTGCTCCTCCTTGTCCTTGTCGTCCTCTTCATCCTACTTCTTCCCCTCCACGTCCTCTTCCTCGGCCTCCTCTACTTCTCACTCTTCCTGCTCCCTCCATTGTACTCCACACACAGAGCTTACCTGTAGCTTATTCATAGTGCTTAGGCTGATTGCAAAGTGAACTAATTATCTAAAAAAGTTTTCACATGTGAAAGTGTGCCAGACAGTTGGCAAAATAGTGTAAATAATGGCCATAAATGTGTATAGTTTTGCTAGGAGTGTGTTGAAAATTTGGTAATTGAGTGTAAGCAGTGAGTTGTGTTTAAAGTTCTGCAAAGTGTGTCTTACAAAATGGCAAACTGAGTGCAAAGCAGTGTTTGTGCTTTTAGTTTTGCAAACTCAGTGAGTGGTTTTGCTATAAGTATTGATAGTTTTAGAAATTGTGCTATAAGAATCACAGTTAGGGTTTAAGCATTCAGAAAAAACTGTAAAATTAATTTTAAAAGTCACAAAAAGCTGCGTCACAGTCCTCTGTGAGTCAGCTTTAACAGTAACAAAATGTCAGAAATCAGACAAACTATAACTTGCACTAAAACGTGCCACGCCATTTATATTATAACACACTCACACACATAAAGTTTTTTTTTAAACTTAATAGTTACATCATCCCATGATTACTTCCTTAGAGAAGTTGCTCAGATTATAGGAAATGGTCTCGTGCTGGATGCACCGAGGGCGAGTGGAACAAATACCAGTCCAAAAATAGAAGAGCCCTGCCACCCAGTTTGTGTGTGTGTGTGTGTGTGTGTGTGTACATGAGCTAGTGAGTGAGTGTGTGTGTGTGGATATGGGTGTTTTTGTGTGACTTCCTGCTGATCATCTCCCCTCACCCTGTATATGGCTCAACCCCTCTTTAACGGTCTCACCATACACAAGCACAGGTGAGGTCATAAATGGCAGGAAGTGAAACATCCTCACTAAATAAGGACACCCAGAACATTACATGCAATGTCTGCAATTAAAAACTATAGCTAATTGCCTCCCTAACCTAACAGTCCCTCCTGTTTGTCGTTTTGTCCTTAAATTTACAGTTATGCACCCTTGTGTTTGACAGTTTCAGTGTAGGCTTCATTTACACGCAGCTCCTGTCATGTCATTCACCTCATATTGTACACAGTTAATGTGTTAGCAATTATCTTACTTCTCACTGATCTCACAGACAGTATCCTTCAAGTAAACAATGAATGTCAACAATCAAAAACAGGAATTAACATTTCCAAAATCATATGCCACCACAGTCCAGACATCAACCAATCTATCCAGCCTTGTGGTGCATCTCCTCCCGGTGTGTAAATCACACATGTCTCTGCAAAGTGGTTAAGGTCTGCAGTGCTCCATAAATGTCTCTTCCAGTTGTATCCTTGTCCATCATTGTCCATGTGGCCAGAGTCCAAATGTATGTAGAGATGGGCATTCAAACACACCAGTTGGTTTTGTTGTTTGTCCATGTAGCTTTCCATTATCTTTAAAGCTGTAGGCCTGGTCAACAGCCGCCTCACTGTGGGTTGGACCAGCACTTCCTTTTTATGGCCTTTGTCAACTCCCAAATCTTCTCACTTCAAGCATTCTTACTGTGGGGGGAACACCTGGCGAATCATCTGCATTTACGACTCTTCTACTGTCCTTTCATCTCTGCAGAAATTTTTTTTGAAAAGGAAATTGGATCCAGTTGTTTTGTTTTTCTGCTGTTATGCTCTTCTCCCTCCTGATGAGTCATGGCCACACCCATGGCTCAAAATTTCAACCAGCTTGAACCACCTTTCAACCGCCTGAAACCTGTAGCCACACTATCATTGCCTGTAAGACAAAATCTAAGTTAAAACAAACTTCACAATTGCAAACAACTGTAGATCATAGGAGTAATAAAGTATTCAGCATCACAGAGACAAGTGTCAATGCAGTTTATTTCCAAATCATTAAACCCACTCCCACATCCGGATCTGGCCCACAAGGCCAGTTGCAGACACACTGGTGGTCCTGTGCTGGCCCATGTGTGGATTACCTCTGGTAAACCTGATCTGGGCCACCAAAGGGCCGTCATTCTTTGCGGTATGTGGGCCATGTGTAAGTTGTGTGCAGCCACGGGCCAGTTGCAGACACACTGCTGGCCCCGTGCTGGCCCAGAACAGTTTCAGCTCTGGCCCCAGATGTCAGCCTAATGTGTACCTTAATCAACCCATGTAATAACAACATGTGCATAATAGTGCAAACAAACAGTGGCTTGCAAAAGTATTCGGCCCCCTTGAACTTTTCCACATTTTGTCACATTACAGCCACAAACATGAATCAATTTTATTGGAATTCCACGTGAAAGACCAATACAAAGTGGTGTACACGTGAGAAGTGGAACGAAAATCATACATGATTCCAAACATTTTTTACAAGTAAATAACTGAAAAGTGGGGTGTGCGTAATTATTCAGCCCCCTGAGTCAATACTTTGTAGAACCACCTTTTGCTGCAATTACAGCTACCAGTCTTTTAGGGTATGTCTCTACCAGCTTTGTACATCTAGAGACTGAAATTCTTGCCCATTCTTCTTTGCAAAACAGCTCCACAACTGCCCTGTGACGGCCTCAGAGGTTGTCTAAGAGAATATTGGGAGCAACAACACCTTGAAGTCCAAAGAACACACCAGACAGGTCAGGGATAAAGTTACTGAGAAATTTAAAGCAGGCTTAGGCTACAAAAAGATTTCTCAAGCCTTGAACATCCCACAGAGCATTGTTAAAGCCATCATTCAGAAATGGAAGGAGTATGGCACAACTGTAAACCTACCAAGACAAGGCCGTCCACCTAAACTCACAGGCCGAACAAGGACAGCGCTGATCAGAAATGCAGCCAAGAGGCCCATGGTGACTCTGGACGAGCTGCAGAGATCTACAGCTCAGGTGGGGGAATCTGTCCATAGGACAACTATTAGTCGTGCACTGCACAAAGTTGGCCTTTATGGAAGAGTGGCAAGAAGAAAGCCATTGTTAACAGAAAACCATAAGAAGTCCCGTTTGCAGTTTGCCACAAGCCATGTGGGGGACACAGCAAACATGTGGAAGAAGGTGCTCTGGTCAGATGAGACCAAAATGGAACTTTTTGGCCAAAATGCAAAACGCTATGTGTGGTGGAAAACTAACACTGCACATCACTCTGAACACACCATCCCCACTGTCAAATATGGTGGTGGCAGCATCATGCTCTGGGGGTGCTTCTCTTCAGCAGGGACAAGGAAGCTGGTCAGAGTTGATGGGAAGATGGATGGAGCCAAATACAGGGCAATCTTGGAAGAAAACCTCTTGGAGTCTGCAAAAGACTTGAGACTGGGGCGGAGGTTCACCTTCCAGCAGGACAACGACCTTAAACATAAAGCCAGGGCAACAATGGAATGGTTTAAAACAAAACATATCCATGTGTTAGAATGGCCCAGTCAAAGTCCAGATCTAAATCCAATCGAGAATCCGTGGCAAGATCTGAAAACTGCTGTTCACAAACGCTGTCCATCTAATCTGACTGAGCTGGAGCTGTTTTGCAAAGGAGAATGGGCAAGGATTTCAGTCTCTAGATGTGCAAAGCTGAATAATTATGCACACCCCACTTTTCAGTTATTTATTTGTAAAAAATGTTTGGAATCATGTATAATTTTCGTTCCACTTCTCACGTGTACACCACTTTGTATTGGTCTTTCACGTGGAATTCCAATGAAATTGATTCATGTTTGTGGCTGTAATGTGATAAAATGTGGAAAAGTTCAAGGGGGCCGAATACTTTTGCAAGCCACTGTAACCTGGCGATACTCTGCTTAGACAGTGAATTTATTTATTATTATGTAGGGCTTTTGTACTCTTCTAGATTGCTCAATACAACATTCATCTAGTTTCTCTAAACTGAATGCTCCCTAACTACATTCATACACACTCACGCTTGACATGTAGACTGGTGGAGCCAGGGATCGAACCACTAACCTTTCAAGCCATAGGTGACCTGCTCTACCTCCTGCGCCACAGCCACCCAGTGGCAGACATGAGTAACTTTTTGGATAAAGTGTACACTCACAAACCTGCATTCGAAATGTTGGTTACCATAGCAGTATAGTATTGCAATATGGCATTTGGGTCTTCTAACTAAAGTAGGAAAATAGGAACATAAATAGTCCCACATCTGGTTGGCATACACCCTGCCATGACACCAGTCAGTCAGAAGTGTCAGCTTGGTGCCGGATCTGGGCCAGACCTGTTTTCTGTGGGCTTGGGCCACATAAATCAAACCACAATTGGGCCAGATATGGCATCCATCGCATGGACAGTGCCATCAATGCCAGGCCTGGCCCATATCTGGATGACATACGTCTTATCGTGCCAGAAGTCAGCCAGCAGTGCCGGCTTGGTACCAGATGCGGGCCAGACCTGCTTGCTATGTGGGCTACTGTTGCCCTAATTTGCCCCAAATCATGGATCATCCCATTAATGCATTTTTCTGTTTGTGTGTGTGATTTTGTGTACCTTTCTCTTTGCAGTGCTTCAGACACCTTCTCAATTTTCCCAATTAAAGCAATCAGTTGTTTTCCTCAGATTCACTAACCCAAATTTGATTTCACAGTGTTTCTTTTCAGCTGGGTGACGAACGAACCAGAGGTATAGAGTGATATATAAATATTTACAGGACATTAATGTAGAGTGATATAATTTATCTTATTCATCTAGTGTGCTAAGTTTGTGCCTACCTCTCTTTCACTTTCTTTTTCGTCTTCCCACTCACACACACACACACACACACACACACACACACACACACACACATATAAATAGGGTGCGCAAGTGTGTGCTGTCTGGTATTCATCTTTGTCTCCCTAGCTGCGTGCAGCATCCCATCAAGAAAGCAACCAAATTCAAGTAAGTAGTCATTTAAGTCAACGTCATTTGGCAACATCAATGTATTTATTTAATATTTCATGTCAAATTATGATATTGGTAGATTATATTTTTATTGACTGATTTGTTGCATCTTTTTTTCATATTAGACCGCTTTTCCTGAAGATGGCAGGTAAGAACACTTAATCTAAATGTGTAATTGACTCTGTCCTTTAAGGATATTTAGGAAAAACCTTTAATTTCATTTTATCTGAACAGAAAATGAAACTAGACCTCTTTAACGTTATATCAAATAATGTTTCTCTTTTCTTTCAGATAAGGAGGCTGAGGGTAAGAAAATGGATTGGCTGCACAGTACAAGAGAGACTAAAATGCTACAATAACTGTATTTTGTGTGTAAGACTAAGGTCCAGATGGATGCAAAAATGTATAATGATTTTTAATTATTTTTCTGTCAAAAAGTAATAAGAGCAATATGAAAAATATGAGATTCCATTTATGGGATTTCTGTTAAATCAGAATATTTGATCAGAAACATATGCCTGAAACTCATGGCCAGTGTTGTCTATGATGCAATAATGCATTTTATTACTAGGACTGTACTGTATATCACTTGAAAATGTTACAATTGAGAAAAATTTAATTACTTATTTACAGTTGGAGAAGTTTAATAATACAGCATTGGTATATTATTGTTGTACCAGCATAATATCTACACGATGTACTCAAAGATAAAAAATTTTAAGCTTTAAAATAAACTATATGTACAACATAGTGGAACAAAGTACCGTGACATAGAAATACTGAAAGCATCCAGCATTTTAAATGTACTTAAGCAAGAGTAATCCTCCTCCTCATTGCAGCCCAAGCAGTCCAGTTAACACGTAAAGAGCTTGTGGGACCTGGACTACTGGGGAGTGTCAAAGACGTGAATCGGTCCGGAAATGCTTTTGCTGCTGGTACCTACGCGGGAGCTGACACATTTGCAGATGGATTGGACAAAGCAGGATTGGATGCTGCTGCAGGAGCGTATGCTGCTGCGGGACTGGGCTGCGCACGTGCTGAATGGAGCGTTTTTGATGCCGAAGCCAAAGGGCCTAATGCCAGTGCAGGAGCAGGAGCTTCTCTGTCATCTGTGAGTGCCAAAGCCTTCGCCAGAGCAGAATTAGCCAGTGCTTCAGCCTCTGCAGGTCCAGTGAAAGCTAAACTCGGTCTGGCAGTAGACACAGGACTTGGGATCAGTCCCTCTGGAATAGAGGCAAAGGTGCTGGGAACCGGCTTCTCTGTAGGTTCTGGTAAAATTGGTGTTTCTCTCTTTGGCTCTGGGTTTGAAATCAGTTTCTGGTAGATTGTACAAAATACTGATTTTCTAAACTATATTCTGACCTTCATTACAACATTGAAGCCACTTTATTAGCATTTGATCACTGTCATATGCATAAAATGTTCTAACATTTCAAATCATCTGTTAGAAATGTTTTTATGTAGTTTAGGTTAATCTTTTCTAATGTTTTATTTTAATGAGTGTGCATGATCAGATTTGATGATATGAGATGAATGAGTTCTTTTACTGTTTTTTTTGTTTGTTTGTTTATTTTTATTGGTGTGATTATTGGTTCATTGTTGTAACAAACTGTTCAGCTGACTTTCTGCTATCCTCTCTGATATCAGTTCACTTTATATGTAATGTGCATCAGTATATGTCAGTGTAGAGAATAAATGACTATTTAAGCCCATCTTCCATTACTGTTGGTTCTTGTTGTGGTGGAAAACGATTCTGGAATTTACCATATTTTTCTGACTATAAGGCGATTATAAGATTTTAAAGAGCATTAAACGAAACAAAACAGTCAAGTAAGTCAAACTTTATTCAACTCAGTCACAATAACGTTCAACATTGTTTAGTTGTAACACATAAATTACAGAACAATACACTTTGAGTTCATTCCTCTTTCACAATTCCATCAAATTCTTCATCTTCAGTATCTGAGTTTAACAGTTGTTAACAGTTTTTTGGCATCAAGTGATCTCCAAGTGAACCAAAATGTGTCACTACAAACCATGTGAGAATATTCAGTCCTCTTACTAGCAAGATAAGTCTGGGCCAGGAGCAAAAAAGTAAATACAAGAAGAAGGTATTTTGTTCTGGACTATCAGAAAAGATAGAGAATGTACATTCATTGAGTTGGCCCATACCAAACACGTCAGGTGCGAAAACATCCTTAAAATATTTAAAGTACATTAATATACAGTGAAATCATTTGTTATCTTATTCATTTAAACGTATTAGTAGCAATAGTCTGTTTTAGGTAAGGTGATCCACTTTGTTACCACTTTTGATTTGTTCTATGTTTTTTTAGCTTAAGAAAACACAGTAATCGTAATTTCATACCCAGAGAAATTTACTTTCACTTTTCACTGCTGTTGTCTGTGTATGAGTTTGTGTGTGTTCTGGGGGATTACCTCTAAAACCACCTAACGGTTCTTTGCGGCTTTTGTTTGTTTTTGTTTTCACTTTTTCTTTCTGTTTACTTTGTTAAAACAAAGAATATCCAGTGCTTTATGGTACCTTAATCACGTTTATAGAAATCACATCATGTGGTGCGGTATACTAATACAGCTTGTCACAGAGATGTTTCTAATTTAAAATATATTGCACAAATGCAAGACATTTGTTAAACATGGACATTAAAGTACATAACCTGGTCAAAAGTGATTCCAAGATTCTTCATTACTAAGGTAATACCATCCGGAGCAAGTCTGGTTAGACACCATGACTTACCAGAATTATAACCATTAAGATTTCACTATTTATTTGAGTGCTATGAAACTTTAATAAGGACAAAGCTGTTTTGTAAATTTATTCTTAAAAATGTATTGATAACAAAGAAACAAACAAACTGTACCTTCCATCTACTAAACCAATTCAAACTATTTAAATAAAAAGACGACTGCTAAACATGAAGTAAAAAAACACCTTCAGCTGCACGATGTTGTTAATTCTCACCTACTGTACAGATGTCTCAAAAAACTTTTCTAATTTCCTTTTCTTGCTTTCTCTTTGATAGGTTTGTGACTCATTACTGACACTCCCTTTTCCTGTCGGTTGTCCTTTTACCTTTTCCACATCTTCTAGCTATTTTTCAGTCCTTATTTGGTGCTTATATCCTTCTGAGCCTTAATCCTCTTCTGCACAGTGCACACACCATAGGAGCATTTCTTATAACCCAAGCAACTAAAAGTAACTGAAATAAGTAATCATGGGATTATTTAAATATGGGATTTTGGTGTATGCATTAATTGTCAGGGTGCTGAGACGTTGACCCAGCATTTTGAGTGTTTTTTTGTATTTTTGATTTCTTTTTGCTGTTTGGGGGAAATGTTTAAGATCTAGTGTTTACAGTTAGTCCTGGTTAGGTTCTAAGTGTAATTAGTCTTATGATCTGTGTTTTCTTGTTGATGTGTCGTTCCCTGTTTCCTGTATGAATCTTTCTTATCCTCTGCTTATGTCTCCTAAGTTATGCCCGTCTCCCTCTGTCTAAAAACTATGTAAACTCTGTTGGTTTACATTTTCCCCTCATGTTATTAGTCCATGTCTCCCCGTCATTTTGCTTCGTGTACGTTCTACCCAGCCCGCCATGTGTGTCTCCCCCATTGTTGTGTGATTTAGCCTGTGCCTTAGTGTTTCCTGTTTTACTTTGATTTTGTGCTTGTGTGCTTATATTTTGTCTGTCCTTTGTCAGGTTCTCTGGGTCTCTCGTTTCGTGGTCCAATTCCCTCGTCCCGGTTTCCCTTTGCTTTGTGTTTTAGTTTTGCTTTAGTTTTCCCAGTTTAGTCAGTTAGTCTGGTCTCGGTTTCATGTTTTTCCTTTTATGTTAACATACCAGCCTCAATAATCGGCTCGCTTTCTGTTCAACCTCACTCACGCCTCAAGTGTCTGCATTTGGTTCCTCCTCCTCTCTCCACACAATGTGCCGTTGCAGATCGTGGCATTAATGTTACAATACATATATAATAGTGTGCTTTGTTGTAGTACATCATATTGACTGAATTGTTGCATGAATAATGAAGATCCCAGAATAATAAAGCTTTTTATTACTTTAAAATGCCTGTAGAAAATGAATGAATGAATTATTCAATATTTAACTGAATATTTAACTTCCTGCACCAGTTTAACCAGCTTTTGACATTTTCTTTCAGAGTAAAACACCTGAAAGTTAAAGGTAAGCAAGCATCATCTAAAAGAGTAATTCTCAATCTGTCAGTCTAATTTTTTTAAAGCTAAATTGACTGATAGTTTTTATATAACTCTCTTTTTATATATACTGTATATAAAGCATTTTATGTTTTTGCTGATATATAATTTAGGGACAGATTTACTAAACCAGGCAATATAGTTTTTGACCACAATAGCACTGATAGGTGTGGTTATTTTTGCAAATGATTTAAAAAAGTTGCGATGTTTTCAGGTCATACATGTGTACATTAAATGCAGGCCTATGGTGGCAATCAGGCAAAGAAACTCGTTATTCTGGAAACGGGCTTGAGTAATTGACAGGCTCCACTGTGGGACTTTAAACTGTGCAACAATATACGAAGACAACTTCAATGGATAAAACGAACTAGAAATGTCTCATTGAAAAAAGTTTATTTCTGTACTTGTGGTGTGATTGGTGATGTTAACTGTCCACCACAATTCTTTTTGCTTAGTTACAAAAAGAAAAATGTTATAAAGCACATTTCAGGCTCCTTCTATGCCAAAAATGATTAAGCTAGGTGGCTGACGTGTACAGTTAGGTCCATAAATATCTGGACAGAGACAACTTTTCTGTGCATTACTACAATGAATTTTAAATGAAACAACTCAGATGAAGTTTAACTGCAGACTTTCAGCTTTAATTCAGTGGGTTGAATAAAAAGATTGCTTAACAATTAGATGAACTAAAGCATTTTTAACACACTCCCTTCATTTCAGGGCTTCAAAAGTAATTGGACAAATTAAATAACTGAAAATATAATGTTCATTTAGAATACTTGCTTGAAAACCCTTTGCTGCAATGACAGCCTGAAGTCTTGAGCTCATGGAAATCACCACATGCTGGGTTTCCCCCTTTTTCATCCTCTGGCAGGTCTTTACTGCAGCAGCTTTCAGTTACTGTTTGCTTGTGGGACTTTCTGTCCAAACTTAATACTTCAACAAGGTAAATGCATCCTCATTTGCATTAAGATCAGGTTACTAACTTGGCCAATCAAGAATACTCAACTTCTTTGCTTTAATAAACTCCTGGCTTACTTTGGCTGTATGTTTGTAAACCCCCCCAAGGCCTCCACCCTCCTGGTCTGCTATTTATTCCTCTCTCCCTCAGTGCTTGCAGCAAAGGCGTGCAAACATTTCCTGTAACCCAAGCGGCAATATTCAAGTAAGTAATCTGATTATCTGATTCTTACATTCTACAGTCCATATCAAATGGTGTAGTATATATTAGTATATGATATTTTAATTGACCTGTTCTTGCAAGTTATTGTTTTAATCAGGAAACTTAAAATGTATTCACAGATGATTTATCTGTGTGTAACTGATATTTTTCTATATTAATTTTTTACAGCAGCTCTCCCAGTTTCTTTAACAATAACCGACCAAAAGATGCCAGGTAGGAAAACCTTTTCCAGGAAACAGATTAACTTATTAACTTTAGTTAACTCTTACTTTGTTCTGAAAAACAAATCAAAACAATGAAAAAAGAAAGTGCATGTTTAAGCACCTTATAGTGTTTAAATGTTCATATGTGCAAGTATTTCAAAAGACTTTTTTTTCCAGGATATATCCAAACAAGAAGCAGCTCAGGCTGGGAGAAAGAAAGTGGAAATAAAGGGGCGATAACAGCAAATGTGGGAGGTAGGTTTCACACACACGCTTCTAACATAATTTTAAGGGGTAATTTAACCGAAGCTATGAGTACATGTGATGGTTTATAATAGAACTGTGACAGATGCCTAGCAGAAAAACTTGAAGTAAAACAAAATATATGATAATGTTGGTTTGTAGAGTACTCTGCTTTCCTCTTGAATGCAGTGCACTTACTGTCAGCTGCACACAGTGATACGTTATTTTGACTTAAACAAGATTGATGTGATTTAGACAAAATGTGTCTACATAACATTTTTCTTTCTCTTTTCAAATGCAGATGCTGGTGGTAAGTTGTGTGTGTGTGTGTGTGTGTGTGTGTGTGTGTGTGTGTGTGTGTGTGTGTGTGTGTGTGTGTGTGTGTGTGTGTGTGTGTGTCAGAATACAATATTGATATTTTCATGTGATAGGACATATTTGTCTTTCATATTTGGTTTAACACCTTTGCATTAACAACAGTGTTTGTTAGTCCATCATTTAGCATAATTCTTGTTTTAGTACATTTTTAAATCCCGTTTCTATAATATTGTAGGAATAACCACTGCTATAACATTGTCTTCTATGTAGCTCAGATTACATTTCTCCTCACTTACAGCCCATGCAGTTATGCGAGCAGGCGGAGGCATTACTGCTAATGCAGCTGGAGCACTTGAGATGATCGATACCTTTTACTGAGGAAACTTTTGCTCGGGCTGGAACATTTGCAGATGCGTTTGAGGACAAACCAGGGAAGCGTCTTCCCAAAGCCGGAGCATATGCTGAAGCAGGAGTGGGGCACGCCCGTGCTGAATGGAGCGTTTTTGACGCAGAGGCCAAAGGACCCAATGCCAGCGCAGGAGCTGGAGCCTCTGTGGCCTCTGTGAGTGCCCAAGCCTTTGCCAGAGCAGAAATAGCCAGTGCTTCGGCCTCTGCTGGTCCATTAAAAGCTACAGTTGGTCTGGGATTAGACACAGGAGTGGGAGTTAGTCCCACAGGTTTCGAAGCCAAGGTGCTGGGAACAGGTATCTCCTTTGGTCGCAAAATGGGCATTTCTCTGTTTGGCACTGGTTTTGAATTCAACCTGTGGTAAACTGTGCCCAGTACAGATCTTTCTAAACCGTGCAGTGCCTTGTCTTAAAACAACAAGGCCTCAAATCTCCAGCCACCCCTGAGAGACTTTTCTTAATATGCCGACAAAAACATTAAAGTTTAGCACCATTAGTGCCACCAGAGCAGATACCAGGTTTGTTCTTGAGATTTCACTCATTGTTTAACACACAGGAAGCACAGGTCATCCCTCCGATCTTTATGTATGTATGTATGTGTATACACACACACGCACATATGTGACACCGAGCTGCATGTCAGGTAAACATCCAGGGGCGATTGTAATAATTATAATAATAATTACAGTAAATGGACAGGCGTGCACTGAGATTTTGGACACTTTTCTCTTTCCATGGATGGAAGGTAGATTTATTAAGAAGTATATTTGTCTAGATGATAAAGGATCTTGACACAGAGCAAAGAATGCTCATGTTTTTCTTCTGAACCGACATAATGAGTCAGTGATGTGTCCCGCAAACAGACTGGATATCAAGACAAATAAAAAAGGATGATAGAAATTGAAAAATAAAAGTTCATGACAATGCAAAAACTCTGTCAGTTTGTATTTGAGAAAGCTGGAAATAACTTTATTGAGAATATTATTATCTGAATCGAGAGGTTTGAGATTTTTGCTGAGGATTTTTTTCCTTCTCCTTGATCTGGAAAACAAATGTGCCAGTAATTAAAATAATTTATCCTCCAACTTTCACAAAGCTGGAAAGTTCATGTACTAAAGCAAAAATAGATTTGTGTCATATCTTTGTTTTGGTTTTTTGCTACAGATTAAAAAGGCAAACATCCATCATGTGAGGTTATTTTCCATAATTTTTAGTTATTTCAACTTGGTTTTGCTTTCTGTTTCAGGCTGGAGGCTTGTGACTCAAAGTGAAACTGAAAGCCTTCTAACTGCCACTAGCTCACATATTAAATTATGACACTCTTTTTCCTGCAGTTTGTCTTAGTTTGTTTTTTACATCTGAAAACAAACCAGTGAACCTTTGGTGTCAGAATCAGCTGGTACAGACTTAAAACCTGTTTTTTGTTTGTTTGTTTTTTCTTTTGAAGCTACATAGTTTTTAGGTTTTGATACATTCGACTGCAGATTTGATGGAAGAACTTTCAGTTTCCATGTAGCATTACAGTTAAGTGATGTTCAAGAGCTGAAGACAAACAGGAACACTGTAAAATCTCGAGCAGATTTTTATTACTTGAATATACTCACTTTGACAACTTTAGCTGTATCATGCAGTACAGATATCTGGGGTGGTAGAAGTTGAACTTTTGAACTCTCAAGTATTGTTTATATTTCCTGCCTTCACAATGCAGCCTGGAACAAGTGCTCCTCCACAATAACAGTCTCTGCCACTGTTAGTTTCACTTTTGCGTTCTGTTTAAAAGAATCTTGTGAGTCACTTGTAAACCCCCCCAAGGCCTCCACCCTCCTGGTCTGCTATTTATTCCTCTCTCCCTCAGTGCTTGCAGCAAAGGCGTGCAAACATTTCCTGTAACCCAAGCGGCAATATTCAAGTAAGTAATCTGATTATCTGATTCTTACATTCTACAGTCCATATCAAATGGTGTAGTATATATTAGTATATGATATTTCAATTGACCTGTTCTTGCAAGTTATTGTTTTAATCAGGAAACTTAAAATGTATTCACAGATGATTTAACTGATATTTTTCTATATTAATTTTTTACAGCAGCTCTCCCAGTTTCTTTAACAATAACCGACCAAAAGATGCCAGGTAGGAAAACCTTTTCCAGGAAACAGATTAACTTATTAACTTTAGTTAACTCTTACTTTGTTCTGAAAAACAAATCAAAACAATGAAAAAAGAAAGTGCATGTTTAAGCACCTTATAGTGTTTAAATGTTCATATGTGCAAGTATTTCAAAAGACTTTTTTTTCCAGGACATATCCAAACAAGAAGCAGCTCAGGCTGGGAGAAAGAAAGTGGAAATAAAGGGGCGATAACAGCAAATGTGGGAGGTAGGTTTCACACACACGCTTCTAACATAATTTTAAGGGGTAATTTAACCCAAGCAATGAGTACCTGTGATGGTTTATAATAGAACTGTGACAGATGCCTAGCAGAAAAACTTGAAGTAAAACAAAATATATGATAATGTTGGTTTGTAGAGTACTCTGCTTTCCTCTTGAATGCAGTGCACTTACTGTCAGCTGCACACAGTGATACGTTATTTTGACTTAAACAAGATTGATGTGATTTAGACAAAATGTGTCTACATAACATTTTTCTTTTTCTTTTCAAATGCAGATGCTGGTGGTAAGTTGTGTGTGTGTGTGTGTGTGTGTGTGTGTGTGTGTGTGTGTGTGTGTGTGTGTGTGTGTGTGTGTGTGTGTCAGAATACAATACTGATATTTACTGATACAAAAACAATATTGATATTTTCATGTGATAGGACATATTTGTCTTTGATATTTGTGAGGTTTAACACCTTTGCATTAACAACAGTGTTTGTTAGTCCATCATTTAGCATAATTCTTGTTTTTGTACATTTTTAAATCCCGTTTCTATAATATTGTAGGAATAACCACTGCTATAACATTGTCTTCTGTGTAGCTCAGATTACATTTCTCCTTACTTACAGCCCATGCAGTTATGCGAGCAGGCGGAGGCATTACTGCTAATGCAGCTGGAGCACTTGAGATGATCGATACCTTTGATCGGCCTGGCAGAGCTTTTACTGAGGAAACTTTTGCTCGGGCTGGAACATTTGCAGATGCGTTTGAGGACAAACCAGGGAAACGTCTTCCCAAAGCTGGAGCGTATGCTGAAGCGGGAGTGGGGCACGCCCGTGCTGAATGGAGCGTCTTTGATGCAGAGGCCAAAGGACCCAATGCCAGCGCAGGAGCTGGAGCCTCTGTGGCCTCTGGTGCCCAAGCCTTTGCCAGAGCAGAAATAGCCAGTGCTTCGGCCTCTGCTGGTCCATTAAAAGCTACAGTTGGTCTGGGATTAGACACAGGAGTGGGAGTTAGTCCCACAGGTTTCGAAGCCAAGGTGCTGGGAACAGGTATCTCCTTTGGTCGCAAAATGAGCATTTCTCTGTTTGGCACTGGTTTTGAATTCAATCTGTGGTAAACTGTGCCCAGTACAGATCTTTCTAAACTGTGCAGTGCCTTATCTTAAAACAACAAGGCCTCAAATCTCCAGTCACCCCTGAGAGACTTTTCTTAATATGCCGACAAAAACAAAGTTTAGCACCATTAGTGCCACCAGAGCAGATACCAGGTTTGTTCTTGAGATTTCACTCATTGTTTAACACACAGGAAGCACAGGTCATCCCTCCGATCTTTATGTATGTATGTATGTGTATACACACACACACACACACACACGCGCGCGCGCACGGATGTGACACCGAGCTGCATGTCAGGTAAACATCCAGGGGCGATTGTAATAATTATAATAATAATTACAGTAAATGGACAGGCGTGCACTGAGATTTTGGACACTTTTCTCTTTCCATGGATGGAAGGTAGATTTATTAAGAAGTATATTTGTCTAGACAATAAAAATGCTCATGTTTTTCTTCCAAACTGACATAATGACTCAGTGATGTGTCCCGCAAACACACTCAATGCTAAGCCAAATAAAAATTTATGATAGAAATTGGAAAAAAAAACAGTCATGACAATGCAAATTCTCTGTCAGTTTCTATTTAAGAAAGCTGGAAATAACTTTAATGAGAATAAATAACTTGACTGAGAACCTTCACAGACAGATTTATTGAGAATATTATTTTCTGATTAGTGAGGTTTGAGATTTTTGCTGAGGATTTTTTTCCTTCTCCTTGATCTGGAAAACAAATGTGCCAGTAATTAAAATAATTTATCCTCCAACTTTCACGAAGCTGGAAAGTTCATGTACTATAGCAAAAATAGATTTGTGTCATATCTTTGTTTTGGTTTTTTGCTACAGATTAAAAAGGCAAACATCCATCACGTGAGGTTATTTTCCATAATTTTTAAACACTTTCACACTCAGATTAGTCAAACTTGTCATCTTTATTGTACTGTAGTCAGTTTTTACATTCACATAAAAATTTGAGAAAACGGTCAGTGATTCCTGACAGACATATTTACAGTGTGCAGATTCTTACAATGTAAATACAGCCACAAAGACAAACATGCAAGACTTGTTCTATGATTAAACTCAGCAGCCTGTTCTCACACTGTAGATACTGTCAGATACGCACAATGTTACGTATGATTCATAGCAAGAGTCGGACCCGTTCAGGACCACCTGGCGTCACGTTTAAAGGCACTCGGGCACTTTTTTTCTCTGCGTATGGATTTCTGTGTGTTTTAGCTCCAAACCTAAATGAGTAGCTAGAAGTTACCAGTGAGTGAACACAAAATTTAAAGTGGAAAATGCTAAACTACCATACGGGAAACAAACCGCACCCCTCCTGGTTTCTCACACTCATCACATCGAACTACATATTTCATGTATCTTTGTGACGCCGGCGGCTTCTGATAAAACACTGAGATGAGAACGGCTCAGGGCTGCATGCGAATGGCTCCGTCCAGTCTAATGACCTCCCCATTGATCATGGGATTCTCAACCAGGCATGTGACCAGGTGAGCAAACTCAGCGGGGTCACCCAGGCGCGAGGGGAAGGGAAAAAAAAACTGCTAGTTGAACGAACTAGACGAACTTTGGCACCATTTCTTCATAACACTGTACCTTGCACTTTGACCTTCCTGCCGTATGTGCAGCTGCTGCTGTGGAGCATTTTAACCCAAAACAATCTTTACCTACATCTAACCCAGTGCCATTGTTGCTTAAGTCTAACAAAACAATAACTGAAAACATGTTAAAGGAACTAAACCTTTATGGCAGGAACACTGAATATAAAGTAGCCAGTCGCCATAAAGAACATAAATAACATACATAACTTCTGTCTGATCACAGACATTTCATAGGAAATTTAACTGTCATTCAAATGTTATAATTAAAGAAAAAAGAGACATGAATTCAGGTCTTTGCTGCAATAATGTAAACTACTTTCTGTCCTTCATACAGGAGGTATATGGACCATTATTCTACAAATAAACCTCTTTATATGAGAGATGCAGTCAGTGTTTCCTCAGTGTTTGCTGGGATCAGTCATTCGGTGTTTGCAGTCTACATCAGGAGACCCATTACATCAAAATGCCACAGGTTTCCCTGCATATAAACATTTTGTCACCCACCAAAGAGGTTTTTGTTTTCCCCATGAAGAAAATCACAGTGATCACCTGTGATAAAACACTTTTAACAGGATGTTTAACCAGGATTTCATACAGCATATCATAGACTTTTGTGTATCAAATATCCAGAGATGATAAGAAACTACACAGGCTTCCGTGAAGTAAGGTGACACAGACTCATTGTGCTTTTGTTGGCAGACCGTCTCCAGAGAACCAGGAAAAACCTGATTTATAAACTACTGGAAAAAAAAAGTTTTAAACAACTTTTTTAAATTATCTTGTTTCTTTTGATGGTGCAAGTAAACAAAAAGAGGGGGCTGAACACAAATGCGCGCACCTTCATTTAGTCTTCAGACCTCTAACTGAGAACCGGAGGTCAGCTGGGATGGCTGAAGGGGGAGCTATCAGCATGTTTGCTAACCTGCAGGTATGCTAGCCGGGCACTCAGACTTATGGACTATAAAGAGAGCGTGCACGCCGGAAGTACCAGAAAAACTAGCACAAATCGAAACAGATGTAATATGAAAGTCTAACGCGTCACATTTCCTCAGAAGAAAAGAAAACGGCGAGGCAGCGCGGAGATATTTCATATTTTTTCTGCTCCTCACCTTCACACAGCGAATATTCGCCATTGTGGACAGGACTCGGCTGACGTCATGCCAAAGATCGTGTATGTATGAGAGAGGCTGTGACGGATGAAGACAAGCTGAGTTTTTTACTAGGGCTGGGTATCGTCACTGATTTCTAGAATCGATTCGATTCTGATTCACAAGGTCCCGATTCGATTCGATTAGAGTCGGGGAAATTTTGCCTCAGACAGCCAGAAATATTATAATTCTGATCATTTATCAGCACATATCCACATTTTTATATCTATAAAAGAACGCTGATACTTGTGAGACTTTATCAGTAGATGCCTTTGTGTCAAAGTAACAGAACATAAAACACAGAAAAACAGGAAGGAGATTTTCCTGGCCTGTCTTTTTATAGCAGATAACCTTAAAAATATTCTGCAGTAGAACAAAAACGGAAAAAACCGTGACTCAACATATGAAATTACCCAAAGTTACAGAAGTTTTATTAGAGACAAGTGTTTTCCGATTTGTCATAATTTTAAAAAGTTTACAATTCTTCAGTATTGAACAGCAGAAATGAGGCTTCCTTGCCGGAAGTCATTAAAAAAAAAAACAGCGGCCAACAGCGCTGTAGACAACGGTAGAATGGTGGGTAATAAGCAAGCGAGTAATGCAGAAAATTGAGAATTTTAGATAGGAAACTGTTCTTAAAGTACACTGAGAGAGAGAGAGAGAGAGAGAGAGAGCTGTACAGGGAGTGTGGTTTTATCGTGGTGGAGACAAAACAGCAGAAGTAAGAGGGAATTCATGACGATGTTTATGTGAAGCAAAATGTGAAGCTTAAGATCTTCTTTTGCTGCTGGTTCAGTCGAATTTGGTTGGAGAGAGACAAAGCCTACAGCTTCAGAATCACAAAGCACAGACCCGAAGCATCAAAATCAGTGTGCTGTCAGCTTTCAGCCCAGACGGCGTGTCCATGTATGTGCTGTCAGGTGAGAAAGCCGACATCTCACTGATTCCGATGCGTCGAGTCCGCACTTTGTGTTTACGTCTTTTTTCGGAATCCGTTTACCTGCTCTCGTTTGCTGTTTTAGCTGTTTGGTGGTTGTTTAAAATAGTTTTGTGAGGTTTAACCTGAGATTCTGGCCTTTCTGGCAAAATACATTTATATTTAAAAATCGATTCAGGATGAATCAATATCACTTTATTAAAGCTAAAATCGATTTTAATCGATTATTGAAACCCACCCCTACTCTTTACTGTTACTTAACTGCTTTAAGGTTTGTGTATCTTGTGTTTTTCAAGTTTAGTCAGTTAGTCTGGTCTCGGTTTCATGTTTTGCCTTTTATGTTAACATTGCAGCTTCAATAAACGTCTCGCTTTCTGTTCAGCTTTATTACTTTAAAATGTGTGTAGAACATTAATCAATAATGAATAAATTGTTTAAAAAACAAAACTTGTGTCAGAGTGGAAATATATTTGGGCCTGACTATATTTACATATAAATTTGTTGGGATTATTTGAAGTTAAATCAGGCCAAGCATGAGTCTGATGAGCATTTTTGCAATTTCGAAAAAATAATACTAAGCTAATGAAATTTCTCTTGTTTTTTTCAGATATGGATGCTGAGGGTAAGTGATGTAATGTGGCAGTCCTACAGTCATTTTCAGAGTGTCTTTTAAAACTAAAATAGTGGTAAGGTGTGCAGTGAGGAGTAAGAGACAAGAGAAAATAGGAGTAGAGAGATACGAGAAGAAAACACGAAGTTAGGAAGCTGTTTGAGAGGAGTAGAAGTTACATGTATGACATGTACAAGTACAGTGGGATGCAAAAGTTTGGGCAACCTTGTTAATAGTCATTATTTTCCTGTATAAATCGTTGGTTGTTACAATAAAAAATGTCAGTTAAATATATCATATAGGAGACACACACAGTGATATTTAAGAAGTGAAATGAAGTTTATTGGATTTACAGAAAGTGTGCAATAATTGTTTAAACAAAATCAGGCAGGTGCATAAATTTGGGCACTGTTGTCATTTTATTGATTCCAAAACCTTTAGAACTAATTATTGGAACTGAAATTGGCTCAGTAAGCTCAGTGACCCCTGACCTACATACACAGGTGAATCCAATAATGAGAAAGACCACGCCCCGCCACAATTAGTTTATTTCTTACTGTGTGTGTGTGTGTGTGTGTGTTGATCATACATTTTAAACCAAGGCTTACAAGTTTAAGTACAACAGTGAAGACTCTTATCAAAAATAACCTAACACTCCATCCTGTTTGTCGTTTTGTACTTAAATTTACAGTTATGCACCCCTTGTGTTTGACAGTTTCAGTGTAGGCTTAGCAATTATCTTACTTCTCATTGATCTCACACACAGTAAACAGTATCCTTCAAGTAAACAATGAATGTCAACAGTCAAAAACAGGAATTAACATTTCCAAAATCATATGCCACCACAGTCCAGACATCAACCAATCTATCCAGCCTTGTGGTGCATCTCCTCTCGGTGTGTAAATCACACATGTCTCTGCAAAGTGGTTAAGGTCTGCAGTGCTCCATAAATGTCTCTTCCAGTTGTATCCTTGTCCATCATTGTCCATGAGGCCAGAGTCCAAATGTATGTAGAGATGGGCATTCAAACACACCAGTTGGTTTTGTTATTTGCCCATGTGGCTTCAAAGCTGTAGGCCTGGTCAACAGCCTCCTCACTGTGGGTTGGACCAGCACTTCCTTGTCAACTCCCAAATCTTCTCACTTTAAGCATTCTTACTGTGGGGGGAACAAAGCCACCTGGTGAATCATCTGCATTTACGACTCCTCTACTGTCCTTTCATCTCTGCAGAAATTTTTTTTGAAAAGGAAATGGGATCCAGTTGTTTTGTTTTTCTGCTGTTATGCTCTTCTCCCTGCTGATGAGTCATGGCCACGCCCATGGCTCAAAATTTCAACCAGCTTGAACCACCTTAAACCTGTAGCCACACTATCATTACTGCCTGTAAGACCAAATCTAAGTTAAAACAAACTTCACAATTGCAAACAACTGTAGATCATAGGAGTAATGAAGTATTCAGCATCACAGAGACAAGTGTCAATGCAGTTTATTTCCGAATCATCAAAGCCACTCCCACATCCAGATCTAGCCCACACATGGGCCAGCACAAGGCCTACCTCTCTTTCACTTTCTGTTTCGTCTTCCCACTCACACACATAAATAGGGTGCGGTGCGCAAGTGTGTGCTGTCTGGTATTCATCTTTGTCTCCCTAGCTGCGCGCAGCATCCTATCAAGAAAGCAACCATATTCAAGTAAGTAGTCATTTAAGTCAACGTCATTTGGCAACATGTATGTATTTATTTAATATTTCATGTCAAATTATGATATTGGTACATTATATTTTTATTGACTGATTTGTTGCATCTTTTTTCATATTAGACCGCTTTTCCTGAAGATGGCAGGTAAGAACACTTAATCTAAATGTGTCCTTTAAGGATATTTAGGAAAAATCTTTAATTTCATTTTATCTGAACTGAAAATTAAATTAGATCTCTTTAACGTGATATCAAATTTTAAGCTTTAAAATAAACTATATGTACAACATAGTGGAACAAAGTACCATGTCATAGAAATACTGAAAGCATCCAACATTTTAAATGTACTTAAGCAAAAGTAATCCTCCTCCTCATTGCAGGCCAAGCAGTCCAGTTAACACGTAAAGACCTTGTGGAACCTGGACTACTGGGGAGTGTCAATAACGTGAATCGGTCCGGAAATGCTTTTGCCGCTGGTACCTACGCGGGAGCTGACGCATTTGCAGATGGATTGGACAAAGCAGGATTGGATGCTGCTGCAGGAGCGTATGCTGCTGCGGGACTGGGCTGTGCACGTGCTGAATGGAGCGTTTTTGATGCCGAAGCCAAAGGGCCTAATGCCAGTGCAGGAGCAGGAGCTTCTCTGTCATCTGTGAGTGCCAAAGCCTTCGCCAGAGCAGAAATAGCCAGTGCTTCAGCCTCTGCTGGTCCAGTCAAAGCTACAGTTGGTCTGGGATTAGACACAGGAGTGGGAATTGGTGTAACAGGAGTGGAGGCCAAAGTGCTGGGAACAGGTATCTCCTTTGGTCGCAAAATGGGCATTTCTCTGTTTGGCACTGGTTTTGAATTCAATCTGTGGTAAAATGTGCCCAGTAAAGATCTTTCTAAACCGTGCTCTGCCTTGTATTAAAACAACAAGGCCTTGAATTTGCATATAATTAATAAATTATCATGACATCTCCAATCACTCCTGAAAGATTTTTCTTAATATGTGTTGTTGCTGGTGATAAAAACATTAAAATTGATAAATGATATTGTGTGTGTTTATTTTTATTGCTTTCAGATTTAATATTCTTATATGGGCACCAGTGTTGGTCAAGTTACTTGAAAAAAGTAATCAGTAACTAATTACTGATTACGTCCCCCCAAAAGTAATCCCGTTACTTTACTGATTACTTATTTTCAAAAGTAATTAGTTACTTAGTTACTTAGTTACTTTTTAAAAACACAATTTACAACCTGAATAGGTGATAAAGCGATAGATCTTTCAGCCCAATTCTACTTTTTCTGCATAATCCATCATACAAAATGTAATCAAATGGAAATGTCTCTTTTTAAAATTTGTTTATTAGTTTTAATCTTTTAACTTTATGCATCAAGCAAAAATTAAATTATATGCAACATTCTCTGACTGGAAGAAATTTGTTTAACATTTAAACTTATTTTCTGCACATTCCAGCACATAAAATAAAATATTTTTTTGTGTGTTTACACTCACTCTTTCAAATAGATGCAAGTAAAACACAGCAGAAAATAAAGTCAAAGACTAGTTGCTCTATTTTCACCTGTGAAGCAGGACTGGGGTAGGCGGAGGTTTGCCCTGGTGCAGGTGTGCCGCAGCGGTCAGTTAAAGTCTCTGCAAATTTCTCTGTGAATTTCCCATTACAGTCGTAGCGCACTCAGTGCTTGCTTGGAAGTTTAGGGGTTTTTTCGCTGTAAAAAGAAGTTTTCTTTCCACGCACAACGGACACTAATGTTTTTTTCACTTTTTATGGAATCAAACTCAAAGTAAGGTCAGTACTTCCACGCTTTAAACGCTGCATCCTCATACTCTCTCCCGAACTTGATATATGTTGATCTGCACACAGTTGTTGTCACGAACGTCGCACTCGCTTACGTCACTGTCATAAGACATTCTCGCAAAAAACTCACGGTTTTAGTAACGCAGTAACGCAGCGTTCCTACGGAAAGTAACGGTAATCTAATTACCATTTTTGCAATAGTAATCCCTTACATTACTCGTTACTTGAAAAAAGTAATCGGATTACAGTAACGCGTTACTGCCCATCTCTGATGAGCACAAAGTTTTATCACTTCACTTATTTCATCATCTTACTTCATCACTTTATGACACTGAGATTAAAGAACACACACCATCCACCACCAGGTGGTGACAAGGAAAAGGAAAATTCATTGTAGCTTATTAGAGTTGGATGTCTTGAGACCGGTCTTGGTTGTAACACGTAGCAACTAAACTTTCCACACTGTGTCACGCTGAACATGATATAAAACTTTAACCTATAATGACACAAAACTCCAGACACTGAAACGGGTCACTCAGCAAACACTGGGCCCATAAATCGATTTATTCCTACCTACAAAACAAAATTCAGAAAAATAGCAAAATGTTATCTGAACTTTTTGATTTCTCTTTAACGTGCAGGGCTCAAAAGGATGCCTTCACTTCCTCAACTAAGAATAAACTACTTTGAGGATTCGGTATGGCGCTTGTTCTACTTTTCTTAATATGACCTCAAAGTCATAAAACACTCAATAAAAGCACTGAAGAGAATGTGAAATCTAATGAGTCATGAAGCTGCAGATAATCCAAAAAAGCACTAAACAACAAAGGACTGGGAAAAAATAGTCGATTAAGTCTAATGTGGCTATGAATTTTCTTTATATAGTGAGGAACTTTGTTTCTTTCTTTCTTGTCTTCTGTATCAACACAATACTGTGATAACATACAATGTCTCCCAGAGGCTCCAGGAAACTGCAGCTCTAAACTGATGTTGACATTTGTTCATTCAGAGTAAACCACCTGAAGATGGAAGACAGGCAAAAACTGTTTATTGATCCCTCTCTTTCAAACAAAAGCTAAATAAATTCTCATCTACTGTGCAGATATCTAAAAACAAACAAGTTATTTCAACGTGGTTTTGCTTTCTGTTTCAGGCTGGAGGCTTGTGACTCAAAGTGAAACTGAAAGCCTTCTAACTGCCACTAGCTCACATATTAAATTATGACACCCTTTTCCTGCAGTTTGTCTTAATTTGTTTTTTACATCTGGAAACAAACCAGTGCACCTTTGGTGTCAGAATCAGCTGGTACAGACTGTTTTTTTTGTTTGTTCGTTTTCTCTTTTGAAGCTACATAGTTTTTATGTTTTGATACATTCAAGTGCAGATTTGATGGAAGAACTTTCAGTTTCCATGTAGCATTACAGTTAAGTGATGTTCAAGAACTGAAGACAAACAGGAACACTGTAAAATCTAGAGCAGATTTTTATTACTTGAATATACTCACTTTGACAACTTTACCTGTATCCTACAGTACAGATATCTGGGTGGTAGAAGTTGAACTTTTGAACCCTCAAGTACTGTTTATATTTCCTGCCTTCACAGTGCAGCCTAGAACAAGTGCTACCCCACAATAACAGTCTCTGCCACTGTTACCTGGGTGTTCACCTGAATAATAAACTGGACTGGAGCCACAACACTGATGCTCTTTACAGGAAGGGTCAGAGCAGACTCTACCTGCTGAGGTGGCTGAGGTCATTTGGAGTACAGGGAGCGCTTTTAAAGACCTTCTATGACTCTGTGGTGGCATCTGTCATTTTTTACAGTGTGGTATGTTGGAGCAGCAGTTTATCGGCAGCTGAGAAGAAGAGGTTGGATAAACTCATCAGGAAGGCCAGCTCTGTTCTGGGATGCACCCTGGACCCAGTGCAGGTGGTGGGAGACAGAAGGACTCTGGCCAAAATAACATCTCTGATGGACAGAGTCTCCCACCCCATGCATGGAAATGTTGCTGAACTGCAGAGCTCCTTCAGTGACAGACTGCTGCATCCTAGATGCATGAAGGAGCGTTTCCGCAGGTCCTTCCTCCCTGCAGCTGTCAGACTACAATCAGAACTGCTCCCAACAATCATAGATGTTTAAATCTGCACTGTAACTGCAATAAGTTAATCAACTACAACCTGGGTTTGCCTCTTATCTGTATATATTTTTATTTAATTTAATAACTGTACAATACTCTGTTTATAGTAACCATTGTCCATTGTAAATATGTAAGAAAAAACTGTGTATGTTTCTGTTCTGTTCTGTGTCCTGTGTACTGTTTGTTTGTATATGTATCTTTCTGGCTGCTGTTACAACCAAATTTCCCCTTGTGGGACAATTAAAGGATTATTCTATTCTGTTCTATTCTAGTTTCACTTTTGCGTTCTGTTTAAAAGAATCTTGTGAGTCACTTGTAAACCCGCCCCAAGGCCTCCACCCTCCTGGTCTGCTATTTATTCCTCTCTCCCTCAGTGCTTGCAGCAAAGGCGTGCAAACATTTCCTGTAACCCAAGCGACATTATTTGAGTAAGTAATCATGGGATAATGTGCAATTATAATCTGATTATCTGATTCTTTAATTGACCTGTTCTTGCAAGTTATTGTTTTAATCAGGAAACTTAAAATGTATTCATAGAAGATTTATCTGTGTGTAACTGATATTTTTCTATATAAATTTTTTACAGCAGTTCTCCCAGTTTCTTTAACAATAACCGGCCAAAAGATGCGAGGTAGGCAAACCGTTTCCAGGCTTTTCCAGGAAACAGATTAACTTAACTTTAATTAACTCTCATTTTGTTCTGAAAAACAAATCAAAACAATGAAAAAATAAACTGCATGTTTAAGCGCCTCTTAGTGTTTAAATGTTTATATGTGTTTATAAGTATTTAAGTCACTTAAGTCACTTTTCTTTCCAGAATATATCCAAACAAGAAACAGCTCAGGCTGGGAGACAGAATGCGGAAATAAAGGGGCGATAACAACAAATGCGGGATGTAAGTTTCACACACAGGCTTCTAACATAATTTTAAGGGTGTAATTTAACCGAAGCTATGAGTACGGGTGATGGTTTATAATAGAACTGTGACAGATGCCTAGCAGAAAAATTTGAAGCAAAACATAAAATGTGATAATGTTGCTGTAGAGTACTCTGCTTTCTTCTTGAATGCAGTGCACTTACTGTCAGCTGCACACAGTGATACGTTATTTTGACTTAAACATGATTAATGTGATTTAGACAAAACTTGTCTACATAACATTTTTCTTTTTTTTCAATTGCAGATGCTGGTGGTAAGTTGTGTGTGTGTGTGTGTGTCAGAATACAATATTGATATTTATTGATACAAAAACAATATCGATATTTTCATATGATAGGACATATTTGTCTTTGATATTTGTGAGGTTTAACACCTTTGCATTAACAACAGTGTTTGTTAGTCCATCATTTAGCATAATTCTTGTTTTTGTACATTTTTAAATCCCGTTTCTATAATATTGTAGGAATATCCACTGCTATAACATTGTCTTCTGTGTATCTCAGATTACATTTCTCCTTACTTACAGCCCATGCAGTTATGCGAGCAGGCGGAGGCATTACTGCTAATGCAGCTGGAGCACTTGAGATGATCGATACCTTTGATCGGCCTGGCAGAGCTTTTACTGAAGAAACTTTTGCTCGTGCTGGAACATTTGCAGATGCGTTTGAGGACAAACCAGGGAAGCGTCTTCCCAAAGCCGGAGCATATGCTGAAGCGGGAGTGGGGCACGCCCGTGCTGAATGGAGCGTTTTTGACGCAGAGGCCAAAGGACCCAATGCCAGTGTAGGAGCAGGAGCTTCTCTGTCATCTGTGAGTGCCAAAGCCTTTGCCAGAGCAGAAATAGCCAGTGCTTCAGCCTCTGCTGGTCCAGTCAAAGCTACAGTTGGTCTGGGATTAGACACAGGAGTGGGAATTGGTGTAACAGGAGTGGAGGCCAAAGTGCTGGGAACAGGTATCTCCTTTGGTCGCAAAATGAGCATTTCTCTGTTTGGCACTGGTTTTGAATTCAATCTGTGGTAAACTGTGCCCAGTAAAGATCTTTCTAAACCGTGCAGTGCCTTGTCTTAAAACAACAAGGCCTCAAATCTCCAGTCACCCTGAGAGATTTTTCTTAATATGCTGACAAAAACATTAAAGTTTAGCACCATTAGTGCCACCAGAGCAGATACCAGGTTTGTTCTTGAGATTTCACTCATTGTTTAACACACAGGAAGCACAGGTCATCCCTCCGATCTTTATGTATGTATGTATGTGTATACACACACACACACACACACACACACACACACGACACCGAGCTGCATGTGAGGTAAACATCCAGGGGTGATTGTAATAATTATAATAATAATTACAGTAAATGGACAGGCGTGCACTGAGATTTTGGACACTTTTCTCTTTCCATGGATGGAAGGTAGATTTATTAAGAAGTATATTTGTCTAGATGATAAAAGATCTTAACACTGTTTTTCTTCCGAACCGACATAATGACTCAGTGATGTGTCCCACAAACAGACTGGATATCAAGACAAATAAACATTTATGATAGAAATTGAAGAAAAAAAGGTTCATGACAATGCAAAAGCTCTGTCAGTTTCTATTTCAGAAAGCTGGAACTAACTTAATTGAGAATATTATTTTCTGATTAGAGAGGTTTGAGATTTTTGCTGAGGATTTTTTCCCCTTCTACTTGTTCTGGAAAACAAATGTGCCAGTAATTAAAATAATTTATCCTCCAACTTTCACGAAGCTGGAAAGTTCATGTACTAAAGCAAAAATAGATTTGTGTCATATCTTTGTTTAGGTTTTTTGCTACAGATTAAAAAGGCAAACATCCATCACGTGAGGTTATTTTCCATATTTTTTTAACCACTTTCACTCAGATTAGTCAAACTTGTCATCTTTATTGTACTGTAGTCAGTTTTTACATTCACATAAAAATTTGAGAAAATGGTCAGTGATTCCTGACAGACATATTTACAGTGTGCAGATTCTTACAATGTAAATACAGCCACAAAGACAAACATCCAAGACTTGTTCTATGATTAAACTCAGCAGCCTGTTCTCACACTGTAGATGCTGTCAGATACGCACAATGTTACGTATGATTCATAGCAAGAGTCGGACCCGTTCAGGACCACCTGGCGTCACGTTTAAAGGCACTCGGGCACTTTTTTTCTCTGCGTATGGATTTCTGTGTGTTTTAGCTCCAAACCTAAATGAGTAGCTAGAAGTAATCAGTGAGTGAACACAAAATTTAAAGTGGAAAATGCTAAACTACCATACGGGAAACAAACCGCACCCCTCCTGGTTTCTCACACTCATCACATCGAACTACATCTTTCATGTATCTTTGTGACGCCGGCGGCTTCTGATAAAACACTGAGATGAGAACGGCTCAAGGCTGCATGCGAATGGCTCCGTCCAGTCTAATGACCTCCCCGTTGATCATGGGATTCTCAACCAGGCATGTGACCAGGTGAGCAAACTCAGCGGGGTCACCGAGGCGCGAGGGGAAGGGCACCTGGCGCGCGAGGAATGAGCGCACCTTCTCTGGAAGACTGGCGAGAAGAGGAGTGGAGAAGAGCCCTGAAGGAAAAAACAGTTTGGTTGATTTTTTGCTTTTTGTGTTAATTTTTGATAAAATAATCAGAAAATCTAATTTCCCCACATAGTTTTCGGTTTAGTTTAAGTTAACTATAACGGGCTGAGTACGAACACTAACCAGGTGCTATGGTGATGACTCTGATGCCCATGGGTGCCAGGTCTCGTGCGATGGGAAGGGTCATCCCAACAATGCCGCCTTTAGAAGCAGAGTAAGCCGCTTGTCCGACCTGAACAATAAATAAATACAAAATCACTAATTTATTTTATCACTCACTTAAAAAATACTATATATAGTATTTTTTTTAACCTTACCTGTCCATCGAAAGCTGCCACGCTGGCGGTGTTAATGATGCAGCCTCGGTGTCCGTCTGGATCGGGTTCGTTCTTCCCCATCTCGCCCGCAGCGAGGCGAATCACATTAAAAGATCCTGCGATGTTCACCTGCAGGTTAAAAAAAATAAATAAATAAAAGCCACACATGATTTTCTAATTACTTCTTCTTCTGTCCGTCCGTCTTACATTGATGACGCGCTGGAAGTCCTCCAGGCTGTGAGGGAGGTCTTTCTTAAAGTTATATGTTTTCACAGCCACAGCAATGCCAGCACAGTTAACCGCCAAGTCCAACTTCCCAAACTTCTCTTTGGCCAGGGAAACAGCTGACCGCACCTCTGCCTCTGATGTCACCTGGAAAACGACGAGGACAAGAAGCCCTCTTGCTCACATCAAGTTATAAAGCATTCCAGCGAATAACAACCCCAGTACAAGAACACGAAATGCACCAAAGATTCTTTATATTTCCTGTTTGCAGGAAAATAGAGGACAAATAAGAATAATTATGGCCAAAATGTACAACATGAATGCACTGGTGCTGGTGCTCAGTATCTGCTGTGTGTGAGCGCCATCTACTGAGCTGAGAGGCTATTACATTCCCAGTGGCACGTGCAGAATCTAGTTAAATGTTTCTCCCACAAAACAAGCTGCTCACTGAGGCAGTAATTATTCATCTTTTATCCACCTACACCCTGTGATGGAAAATTTGTGTTTTGCCTCATCTAACCTTTGTGTACAAAGAAAGAGTGTATGAAGACGGGAAAACAACTGACTGCAAGACTGTAAGCCTCAAGGTCATGACACACTTCATTATCAAGCTGCTGCCTACACAACGGTGAGAATTTTACATCCAACCGCTGAACAGACAAAGACTGTATCCACATGATGGCTATAAAGGAGCTGTTGTAATTTTGCCCTTGTGTCAATGCTGGTGTGAACCGCGTTCATGCTGTATTGATCCCTTTGCAAAGGTTTTCACTTTCTTTCAATAAATCTCAGAAAATCTGTTTGGTTTTGATGCTCAAATTATTTTTCCACAACTCACCCCACTATATATTTATCTGTCTGTCTATCAATCTAACAGTCTCTGGCTCAGGTTTTAGCGGCCTTTATGTCAAAATGTATGTCACATTCATTTTTATGGGGTCAGAAAGGCGTCCTCGATGGTTCTAGGTTTAAGTTGTTGTACTTTTTTTTTTCTTATTAATCCCACACACCCCAAAAATCCACTAAAATAAACCCATTTTAGGAAAAGTCATGAAATATGAGATGATGGTGTTTTAATTCAACAGAGTTACTTGATTTTTAAAATGCCAAGGATGTCAAAATGACAGCTTTTGTGGTTCTAGCGCTAAAGGACAGTCAGTATTCATTTCTCACATGGCTTAAGAAGCATTTTGGTCCATTTTGTTCTATTCGATTCATGTAAACTCTATGCCCCGCACAGCTCACACAGATAGGGGTGTTTATAAATGTGACTTTCTCTGTTAATGTTTCCACTGGGAAAATATGGATTCTCGCGTCGGTGTAATTTTGGACTCACGTCTGCAGGAGCAAAGGCACAGCGGTTTCCCAGACTGGCTGCCACAGCCTGTCCGTCAGAGGAGGGCAGGTCCACGATCACAGCAGACGCTCCGCTCTGCACCAGACGCTCCACGGTGGCCCGCCCCAAACCAGAGGCACCGCCTGTTACCAGGCCGACCATACCCTGCTCAAAACACACATAAAGAGGGACACCCACCGGGACAAGAGGAGGGGGCAGAAGAAAAGGGGAAAGAAAGTCGCAGATAAATAAGAAAGACGAGTGAAAGGACAGATCAGAACATCACTGGGTTCCTTTCGAAAAAACACTGCATGTTTTATCTGTTAAACTTTAATTCTCCAGTTATGGATTATATTAGGTACACTTCATGAAATTGTGATGGAATTTGTTTTTGGTTAGTCAAACATATTTGATGTTAAAGCTGCTTCATTGAATTTAAAATACTTTTAAAATCTTGTCCAGTGTCTTTAAGGTGACTACCAATAAATCCCATTCAATATCTCTCTGCTGTGGTTTTCAATGATCAAAATTCAATAGTAATCAGATCAATACTCCAATAAAGGCCTTTCAGAAATAGTATAATACTGCAACATCCACACTGTATTGAAAGAAAGCTTTAATTGGAAATAATGGCAAGCCACAATTTCACTAAAGATACTGTTGGGGTGGAAAAAAACTGCTAGTTGAACGAACTAGACGAACTTTGGCACCATTTCTTCATAACACTGTACCTTGCACTTTGACCTTCCTGCCGTATGTGCAGCTGCTGCTGTGGAGCATTTTAACCCAAAACAATCTTTACCTACATCTAACCCAGTGGCATTGTTGCTTAAATCTAACAAAACAGTAACTGAAAACATGTTAAAGGAACTAAACCTTTATGGCAGGAACACTGAATATAAAGTAGCCAGTCGCCATAAAGAACATAAATAACATACATAACTTCTGTCTGATCACAGACATTTCATAGGAAATTTAACTGTCATTCAAATGTTATAATTAAAGAAAAAAGAGACATGAATTCAGGTCTTTGCTGCAATAATGTAAACTACTTTCTGTCCTTCATACAGGAGGTATATGGACCATTATTCTACAAATAAACCTCTTTATATGAGAGATGCAGTCAGTGTTTCCTCAGTGTTTGCTGGGATCAGTCATTCGGTGTTTGCAGTCTACATCAGGAGACCCATTACATCAAAATGCCACAGGTTTCCCTGCATATGAACATTTTGTCACCCACCAAAGAGGTTTTTGTTTTCCCCATGAAGAAAATCACAGTGATCACCTGTGATAAATCACTTTTAACAGGATGTTTAACCAGGATTTCATACAGCATATCATAGACTTTTGTGTATCAAATATCCAGAGATGATAAGAAACTACACAGGCTTCCGTGAAGTAAGGTGACACAGACTCATTGTGCTTTTGTTGGCAGACCGTCTCCAGAGAACCAGGAAAAACCTGATTTATAAACTACTGAAAAAAAAAAGTTTTAAACAACTTTTTTAAATTATCTTGTTTCTTTTGATGGTGCAAGTAAACAAAAAGAGGGGGCTGAACACAAATGCGCGCACCTTCATTTAGTCTTCAGACCTCTAACTGAGAACCGGAGGTCAGCTGGGATGGCTGAAGGGGGAGCTATCAGCATGTTTGCTAACCTGCAGGTATGCTAGCCGGGCACTCAGACTTATGGACTATAAAGAGAGCGTGCACGCCGGAAGTACCAGAAAAACTAGCACAAATCGAAACCGATGTAATATGAAAGTCTAACGCGTCACATTTCCTCAGAAGAAAAGAAAACGGCGAGGCAGCGCGGAGATATTTCATATTTTTTCTGCTCCTCACCTTCACACACCGAATATTCGCCATTGTGGACAGGACTCGGCTGACGTCATGCCAAAGATCGTGTATGTATGAGAGAGGCTGTGACGGATGAAGACAAGCTGAGTTTTTTACTAGGGCTGGGTATCGTCACTGATTTCTAGAATCGATTCGATTCTGATTCACAAGGTCCCGATTCGATTCGATTAGAGTCGGGGAAATTTTGCCTCAGACAGCCAGAAATATTATAATTCTGATCATTTATCAGCACATATCCACATTTTTATATCTATAAAAGAACGCTGATACTTGTGAGACTTTATCAGTAGATGCCTTTGTGTCAAAGTAACAGAGCATAAAACAGAAAAACATGAAGGAGATTTTCCTGGCCTGTCTTTTTATAGCAGATAACCTTAAAAATATTCTGCAGTAGAACAAAAAGGGGAAAAAAACGTGACTCAACATATGAAATTACCCAAAGTTACAGAAGTTTTATTAGAGACAAGTGTTTTCCGATTTGTCATAATTTTAAAAAGTTTACAATTCTTCAGTATTGAACAGCAGAAATGAGGCTTCCTTGCCGGAAGTCATTAAAAAAAAAAACAGCGGCCGACAGCGCTGTAGACAACGGTAGAATGGTGGGTAATAAGCAAGCGAGTAATGCAGAAAATTGAGAATTTTAGATAGGAAACTGTTCTTAAAGTACACTGAGAGAGAGAGAGAGAGAGAGAGAGAGCTGTACAGGGAGTGTGGTTTTATCGTGGTGGAGACAAAACAGCAGAAGTAAGAGGGAATTCATGACGATGTTTATGTGAAGCAAAATGTGAAGCTTAAGATCTTCTTTTGCTGCTGGTTCAGTCGAATTTGGTTGGAGAGAGACAAAGCCTACAGCTTCAGAATCTAGCGCAAAAAAAGACGTAAACACAAAGCACGGACCCGAAGCATCAAAATCAGTGTGCTGTCAGCTTTCAGCCCGGACGGCGTGTCCACGTACGTGCTGTCAGGTGAGAAAGCCGACATCTCACTGATTCCGATGCGTCGAGTCCGCACTTTGTGTTTACGTCTTTTTTCGGAATCCGTTTACCTGCTCTCGTTTGCTGTTTTAGCTGTTTGGTGGTTGTTTAAAATAGTTTTGTGAGGTTTAACCTGAGATTCTGGCCTTTCTGGCAAAATACATTTATACTTAAAAATCGATTCAGAATGAATCAATATCACTTTATTAAAGCTAAAATCGATTTTAATCGATTATTGAAACCCACCCCTACTCTTTACTGTTACTTAACTGCTTTAAGGTTTGTGTATCCGAAAGACCCTCAGAGTGAGACCTCTCTTTATTCATCTTTGCTCAGAACCCCGCCCACTAAGTCCTGATCTGACCAATCCGGTCTTTAAGTCTGACATCGTAGGGTCGCTGTCAGACCCTGTAATTCATTATTATTAGGATGTCCTTAAAAACTCCCTGAAAAGCCTTCAGTTAATCCTAAATACTGCAGCACGAGTATTGACAGGGACTAGAAAGAGAGAGCAGATTTCTCCAGTATTGGCTTCCCTTCACTGACTCCCTGTTAAATCCAGAATTGAATTCAAAATCCTGCTCCTCACATACAAGGTCTTGAGTAATCAGTCCCCATCTTATCTTAATGACCTTATAGTACCATATTACCCCATTAGAGCACTTCGCTCTCGTACTGCAGACTTACTTGTTGTTCCTAGAGTATTTAAAAGTGAAATGGGAGGGAGAGCCTTCATTTTGCAGGACCCCTTCTGTGGAAGCACCACTTTAAATTCAGGAGACAGACACTAGCTCTACTTTTAAGATTAGGTTTAAAACTTTCCTTTTTGCTAAAGCATATAGTTAGGGCTGGATCAGGTGACCCTGAATCCTCCCTTAGTTATGCTGCAATAGGCGTAGGCTGCCGGGGATTCCCATGATGCAGAGTGTTTCTTCTTCAGTCACCTTTCTCACTCTCTGTGTGTTAATAGACCTCTCTGCATCGAATCATCCTTGTTATTAATCTCTGGCTCTCATCCACAGCATGTCTTTATCCTGTCTTCCTTCTCTCACCCCAACCGGTCGCGACAGATGGCCCCGCCCCTCCCTGAGCCTGGTTCTGCCGGAGGTTTCTTCCTGTTAAAAGGGAGTTTTTCCTTCCCACTGTCACTAAAGTGTTTGCTCATAGGGGGTTCATATGATTGTTGGGTTTTTCCTCTGTATTGTAGGGTCTACCTTACAATATAAAGTGCCTTGAGGCGACTGCGATTTAGCGCTGTATAATTAACATTGAACTGAAAATTGTTCCTATCCTGTTTCCTTGGGAAAACAAAAACCTGTTTCTCCACTGTGAGAGAGCCGGAAACAGCTTGAGCAGTATCAGGGTTATTGGTGCTCATCTCCTTATCAAGAGCATTCTCAGTCCATGTAGCGAGGTCAGCCAGGGTGAGACTCCCTTCAAGGCAGCTGCCATCTTAAACTTTTCACAATATTAAGCACTAAATGCCTAGACTTACTTTATCATTTTAATCACTGGTGGTTCAAGAAATAAAGTGTAATCTCACAGACTCTGATTCATGGAGTCATGGGTGTTTGAAAGATTTAATTGCATGTGTTGTTAAAAAAAAAATTGCAGTAACGTCATAACTTACAGGGCTAAGACTGACTTTATAACAATACTTCTGAGTCGGCATTTAAGGAGGTGGGTAAGAATGTGTGGATCTAAATCATTCTTCACTTTTTAACCCACATAGGATCTCTGCCAAACATCAGGAAAAATGGTGACTCCCCTGTGCCCTGATGGGATGTGCTGTTGTAACAAAAGAGGATGTGACGTAAACGCACAGCCCAGTCACGCTTTCAGGATGGTGGAAGGGTACGCAAGAGGTTGTGAAGGGTTCTATTAAATCGTTCACACTGTCCATTACGTGCTAGATGGTATGGAGTTGTACAGACTTTGCTACCTGGTATAATTCACACAACTGCTGCATCAACAAACTCGTAAAGTTCCTGCCTTAGTCAAAGTGGATGCAGCTAGGAACACCAAACTTAAAGAACCGCTCTGTCAAAAGGACCTGGGCTATAGTAGAAGCCCGCTGATCCCAGGTAGCGACTGCAACAGTGTATTTGCTAAAAACATCAGTCATAATCAGGACATTCTTAAGCCCACCAAGGGAGGGTTCCAACAAAGTGAAATCTATGGCCAGGATTTCATTTGTCCTAGATGCCAAAAGGGTGGCCCATATAGCTATGCAATACCCACCCTGAATCTTTTGCAGTTTGTCAAACCCAAACACTGTTTGAAGTCAGAGGACATCCCTGGCCAGTAACAGTGCTGTCTGACCAATTCGGTGGTACGCTCATGGTCCTGGTGCAGCTGTCTCAGCTGATATCCCAGAGACTTCAGAGCCTCTGGGAGGACAAGTTGGAGCACTTCCTCACCCCCATCAGGACATGAAGTCTGGCGATAGAGTATGCCACTCTTCTCTACCAAACGGTCCCACTGACGTAGCAGAATCATAACTGGCTTGGGAACCTCGCTCCTCTCCCTTGGAGATGGCAAAACACCAAGAAATCCCTCAGGAGTGGATCAGCCTGGTGTCCTCTGGCAAATGCCAAACGTCCTGCATGGTGTTGGGCTGTACGCACAACCCCCACCTGTGGACGTTGGGCCCTCATGCCACCCTCATGGAGTCTGTTTCTGACTGTTTGAGCAGACACATGCACATTTCTGGCCTGCTGGAGGTCATTTAGCAGGGCTCTGGCAATGCTCCTCCTGTTTCTCCTTGCACAAAGGTGGAGGTATTGGTCCTGCTGCTGGGTTGTTGCCCTCCTCCACGTCCCCTGGTAGCGCCTCCATGCTCTGGACACTACGTTGACAGACAGAGCAAACCTTCTTGCCACAGATCACATTGATGTGCCATCCTGGATGAGTTGCACTACCCGAGCCAGTTGTGTGTCACTAGAGTGAAAGCACCGCTAGCATTCAAAAGTGACCAAAACATCAGCCAGAAAGCATAGGTACCAAGAAGAACCACTGCAGAACCACTCATTTATTGGGGATGTCTTTCTAATTGCCTATAATTTCCACCTGTTGTCTATTCCATTTGCACAGCAGCATGTGAAATTGATTGTCAAGTAGTGGACAGTTTGATTTCACAGAAGTGTGACTGACTTGGAGTTACACTGTGTTGTTTAAGTGTGCCCTTTATTTTTTGAGCAGTGTAAATATATCCCAAAAGGCTCACACAAGCTAGGTCCCTTAGCTTTCGGTAGCTGTTGAAAGGATTAGGTTGTGGTATACCAATGGTCAAAAATGCCATTATTATTATTATTATTACTCTATCACAAAGTCAGGGGTGATCTGGGAAGATCAGTAAAGCACCACATTTCAACAGCCAAACCCATCTTAATATTGGAACAATATTATAGTTTGATATTGAATCAATGTTGAATTCTGATGTTGATTTTCCACCACCTTTGCACCAGAGGTTAATGTTGAAACAATAATAAAATCATGATTAAAAATCAACTGGACTTCACAGATATTTCAATCAATACTAAACCACTGCAAATTACCATCAATGCTAACACAATTGTCTTTTTCACAGGTTTGTTATCAAAAAAAAGAAAAAAAAAGGATACAATTTAACACGTCCATAATAGAATCTCTATAACACCAAGTGCCAGACCTGATCTAATAAAAAAAGACAGACATCTTTGCATCAATTAAGAAAACAGTCTATTTTATGAAAACATTTTTTTTCTATTATTTACACAGTGTTTTCAGTTTACTCTGGGATGGGGCTGGACCCCCCAGGACCGTGACTCAGATGTTGCAGGACACTAAAAGCTGTAAGGCTTGCAAAGAAACAACAGAGAAGCACCTAGAAACACTGTGAGACTAATTAGGGGCACAGAAAGAAATACTCAGCTACCAAGTAACAGCACCAAGTGTAGCAGTTACAGACCAACTTTGTAGTTTACTAAAAATCAGAGCCGTGAGTTGCTGCATCCAATTATGATGAGCTAATATTATATTAGCTATTAGATAATATTATACTAAATATTCAAAATTTTCAGTCCAGACCTTGTACCTGACCATTTTCAGAGAAATCTACAGGGCTTGGAAAATAAAGCGACTGGACTTCTTTAATTTTCTTGAAAATGTCTCACCTTTCATCCAAGAAGCTTCTTTAGTTCTAAGACCAAATGGTTGACAGTCCCAAGTACTTAAACCGTAGTGGGAGTAGTCTCTTTAAGAGTTTCTTTGACACATTATAGACCATGTGTCTCATCACATGAAAGGTGACTTTTTCATACCCTTTTCAAGGTGTGAAAAAGGGTATGGGTCATTATCGGCAGAGGTTTCAGGTGAAACCATTGTGAGACCTTCACTCTTTAAATGCCCTCTTTTGCTTAGTCTGGTCCGTATTTTTTCCTCCCAGCTCAGTTAAGTCCAGAGGACAGCTCATTTGTAATGGCATAGACCGGCATGCAACAGACTTGCACCTCCAGTGTGGTCCCTCCAATCAAAGAAAAGCATTCCAGGTTTTGAATTAGTTTTCTTTTCTCTTCCTGATAATTTTGACAATGGAACAAAACATGTTCAGTTTCACTACTACATTTCCCCATTTGATTTTTCCCTATAATGAACAGTGAACTGTTAAACCCAGTGTGTCCAAATCTGAATCGAGATATTGTCTCTTCTCTCCTGATTCCCCCATTTTCCTTTGACTAGAATAAAACCATCTCCCTGTCCTCTCCTCTCACCGCTTTTGTCATCTTTCCCTTGTTTTCTGTTTTACCATGCTCTTCATTTCAGCTTTCCTAATACTGACATTTAAATCAACTTGATCTCCTTTAGCAGCCTGCTTTGCAATTTCATCTGCCACCTCATTGCCAATAACACCATAATGTGCTGGTATCCGTACGAATTTAACTATCAGTCCCATCATTTTTATTCTGTGGATTGTCTGTAAAATCTCAATTAAAATGTCTGGTCTGGCATCTGAATGACTTATCCAAGCTGGCCAATGATGAACTAGAGTCTGAACAGATTATTGTCCATAATGGCTTGTTTTCCTCCACCCACTGAACAGCTAACAACAATGCCAACATTTCCACTGTGTACACTGAAAGTCCATTATTGAGCATTTTTCCAACCTTTATCTTCAATTCTGGAAGATTGAATGCCACACCCACTTGATCGCCTGTATTTTGCATCTGTATAGATTTGTACAAAACCATAAAATTGATTAATATAATCCTGCACTATATGGGAATTCAAAATAAATTCCTTGTCTTTGATAAGATAAGACAATGAAACCACGCATGCTGCAGGCGCTTTGGAAAATCTGATCAGATTTCCACAGATAACCAAAGCACTTTCATCTATAATCTAAAAATAATAGAAAAATGATAAAATATTTAAAACAAGACCAGTGGAAAGCAACAACACTGGAACAAAGTTATGACCAAAAACCTGAAGAGGTAAGACGATGGAGGTGATGGTTTCGGTTGCCGTGAGAAAGACAGTAGGCTGTATAGTTATCTCCCAGATCTGGTGTGATCCTAAAACTATACAAACTACTACCTCATCCCACAGCTCCCATTTTCTTCCTCAGCCCACCCCGGTCATATATTAACTTTATATGAGCATAATAAACATGGCTCTGCAGTCGTGGAAGCAGGACAGATGACTGGTCTTCAGAAAATCCTGCAGCCTTCTCCCAGAAGCTCTCTAATCTTGAGGATAGGTAGGCATCTCCAAGGACAAAACTAGGAGAAATTTAGAGAAAAAAAAAAAGTAATAATAATAATAATAACAATAATAATAATAATAATAATAATAATAATGATAATGAAATCTTTAAATTATCACAACCAACAAAACCTGAACTAAACAAAAAGCATCAAAGAAGAGCTGAATAAGATGTGGGAGATGTTATGACGCATCGTTTGAAGGCCAGCAGAAGGTGACATTAGATATGCTGCTAATAAAACGTGTGAATTAAGGTGTTTGTTTGTGGTACCTTTTAAACTCGTCTTTGCTGATATTGTGTTTGAATATTATCACATGTATCTGCACTGCATAGGCTCAGGATTTAAGTGCATTTCCTATTCCACATGCAATATATTTTTACAGAGCAAGAAAATCCTTCCTGACAGTGAGATACGAGAACAATGACAGCGAGCAGATGTGGGGGAAAAAACAAACCCCAAAACAGTCAAACAGGGTTTTTAACATTACTTCTCTGGTTGTTTAGTGAACTTCTCTCACTGTCCCCTGCTAGATATATGTAAGATATTAAATGGTGGATGGCTCAGAAATTCCTGCAGCTAAAGAGGAGATCATTACCTGCCCTCACAACCATGTCAGAAATGACACTTTCCAGTTGTGTTTTATTCAACAACTCAGTACGATTAACTCAGTTTTATCAAAAAGAAATCTAGAGACAGTCATACATGCTTTAATCTCCTCTAGGTTAGATTGCTGCACTTCATGATACATTTTCAGACAATATAACATGAGGTTGCTCTGCTGACCATCCCACAGTCTTGGCTAAGAACCAAGGTGATTGGGCTTTTTCTGTCAGGACACCCATCCTCTGCCTGAGAAGATCAGTTTGACGAGCACACTGTTATCTTTTTATATCCGTCTTAAAGACATTTTTTAAAGCAGGCTTTATCTCTTTAGTGTCCATAATTGTTTTACCACCTCCTCTACATTTTTTATTTGTGCTTTTAAAATACTTGCATTTCATTTTTAACTGTCCTTCTTCCCCTTTTTATCTCCTTGCGCTGCCATTATTCCCACACCTCATGATGTTCACTTTTTCCTCTCCATACATGTTTTATTTCTTCTTTGTCACAACATTATTATTTACACAACAAAATCAACAGACATTGTGACGGTCCATCTGGATTTAAATGTTACGAGTCACAGTTAACAGCATGGTGGTCAAACATTAAGCTTTAGTCATTCTTGATGGGTCACGTCACACTGGCCACTAATGAGTGGCATGACGGGAATCTGCAGGGTTTCTGGGTGCAGCTGCTTTTTGAAGTGAAAAATAAAGAATGTGATATAACACCACAAACCTACAGCTGAACCAAATCCAACATGCAAGCTTTTCCCCGTAACAAAAGCCTTTGCGTTTTGCTATTTCTACGTGGGCGCTATCCAAACATCATCATCTAAACATCAATTTGTGTTGTTATTATATTAATAAAACTCAAATGAAACCCTCAGTTTTCTGCCTGTGTGGTGATCAGAGGTGAGACTAAAGGTTTGGGTGGGCCCCCTGCAGATTTTCACACTTCAAACTGGTTAGTCTGATGTTTGGAATGACTGCAGTAAACGATGTGGAGTCACTATTTTAATCATGTACGCATAAAGTGTGTGCGGCAGAGGGTTAAACTAAAGCAGGGATCCCGTATCATGCTATATTATTAGGTGACGCTAACACGCTAACCCGAGCACAGTCTCAGCCTCTGGAAACATCGGCTGCTCGGTTTACAGTAACCCTGTCCCGTCAGAATAACAGCAGTGTCTGTTAAAGGAGGATGGAAAGCAGCCACTGTCACCGTGTGTGGAATATTTACCTGAGCCTGCCTCGGAAGCAGCTAGCCCGCTGTTAGCTCACAGAGCTAGCTGACAGCTAGCTCGAATTGGCGGTTCTCGACCTGCTATCACATCCGCACCGCACGCGACAACACACACCTGCCTGTAGACTCGGTACTTCCCCCCGTAACTAGTCAAGTGTTTGGGTGCCGACCTACAGCAGTGGTTTACCTCAGAAGCCTCCCTATAACCCGGGTGGCCCCCCATATCATCGTCGCCATCTTTCCGAGGGGAGCGGGTTTGCAGCCAGCTGCTGATATACACAAATATCGCGAGATTTATGTGTCGTGCCGGGATTTTTTTTTTTTTTTTTTTTTTTTTTTTACGTGTATATAATCACTGAGCTTATAAAATATCAAGAGTTCCCACTTTCTGGACTTCTACTTCAGAGTGGGCGCCAGTAATCTTAAAAATGTTTGAAGTAAACTTCATGATGAAATGCTTTGAGACGATAGATTTAGTGGAGTCGTTTTTTATGAATTTACAGCCTGAAAGTCACGGTTAAGCATAAATTAGCAAATGCTAGAAAATTAAATTAAAACTTTATGTCTAGAAGACAGTGTAAATAATACTTTTAAGCGTTTAGTTCTATCATGAGCGCCCTCTGCCCCCTCCAATGTGAATTGCAGCCAATTTCTACATAACGGGATTTAAAGGAAGTGGAGTTGCTCTGATAGATTGGCTCCGATTTTACATACATCTTCAGCAGAAGTGCTTTTTACTTCTTTTTTAAAAGCATTTACACCTGGGTCATTTCTTATTAAGTCATTGGGAAGAGACAGTGAAGTAGTAACACACCAAGAAGAGCGCATCTACTGATCGTGAGGATTTAGATTAAACTTCAATATCAAAGCAGTAGGAAACATCTGCGAGTACTGAGAAAATTATTTTAACACAGAAGGAATTACATCTAGAAATTTGTTTTCTTAAATATAAATAAGGATATGGTTGAACTTTTTTTTTTGACCAAACAAAACAATATGACAGGAGCCTTTAAAGTAGGGGTGGGGAACTCCAGGCCTCAAGGGCCGGTGTCCTGCAGGTTTTAGATGTGTCAGTGATCCAACACAGCTGATTCAAATGGCTAAATTACCTCCTGTCTTGAAGTACTCCAGAGCCAGAGGGCTGGTAATGAACTAATCATTTAAATAATCAGGCCCCATCACCCTATTAGAGCACTTCGCTCTCGCACTGCAGGCCTACTTGTTGTTCCTAGAGTATTTAAAAGTAGAATGGGAGGGAGAGCCTTCAGTTTTCAGGCCCCTCTTCTGTGGAACCAGCTTCCAGTTTGGATTCAGGAGACAGACACTATCTCTACTTTCAAGATTAGGCTTAAAACTTTCCTTTTTGCTAAAGCATATAGTTAGAGCTGGACCAAGTGACCCTGAATCCTCCCTTAGTTATGCTGCAATAGACGTAGGCTGCCGGGGGATTCCCATGATGCATTGCATTTTCCTTTCCAGTCACCTTTCTCACTCGCTATATGTTAATAAGACCTCTCTGCATTGAATCATATCTGTTATCAATTTCTCTCTCTTCCACAGCATGTCTTCGCAGCAGATGGCCCCGCCTCTCCCTGAGCCTGGTTCTGCTGGAGGTTTCTTCCTGTTAAAAGGGAGTTTTTCCTTCCCACTGTCGACAAAGTGCTTGCTCATAGGGGGTCATATGATTGTTGGGTTTTTCTCTGTGTCTGTTATTATAGAGTATACTGTACAATATAATGCACCTTGAGTCGACTTTTGTTGTGATTTGGCGCTGTATAAATAAAATTGAACTGAACTGAATTGAATCATTTGATTCTGGTATGTTGACCCTGGATGATATCTAAAAGTGCAGGACACAGGCCCTTGAGGCCTGGATTTCCCCACCCCTGCTTTAAAGGTTACCCAAAGTGGACTTTTGGAAGTTTCCTCCAGTGAAACATCAGTGGTTTATTTAAAAAAAAAAAATCCCTCTACATCACAGACATTACATTGGTGCAAGTTTTGCTATTAAAAGCCCTCAAAAATTCAATGAATGAAGACACAGGACACAGGAAATACATTTTTTTACTAAAAGAATAAATTTTATTTCAGCACTGTAAGTCATTTCCCAACCAGTACAAACATGACTGCCATCTTTGTCTCTTTCTGAACCATTCCTCCCCTGCCTCTGTGAGATCAGACCACCAACAGCCAGACAAATTAAAAACAAAAGAACAAAAAAAACTTTCTCTCACCTTTCCACAAACCGTCTGGTGCTTCCATAATGCTAACAATGATGACAAATTATACCAACCATAATTATAACAGCAATAATGATGATGATAATATTTCTATAACAATATTATGGATAAATTTTAACCCTTTTTTCGCTGCACAGGTAGTTTTTGGGTGGTTCTGGGTACTGATGCATTGACCGACGTGATGTGAAACGGCCCCCAGCTTGACGGGGACTCGGCCACGAATGGAGGGAGGTGGAAGGGGGGGACAGGTTATTCTGAACCTTCCGGGGGGCTGTTGAGGGGGGGGAGACTGGCAGTGTAGAGAGAGACAGAAATTAGGGACCCTTATTCAAACCAGACAAAAATGCTGTGAGATTTCCTGGACAGATACAACCCAACCGATGACTCCTTTCTGTATGACAGAAGATAATACTGTTTCATTTCTACAATAATACACGCACACACTCCTGTTCTGGGGCTTTTGCTTCTCTTCAGAGGATGCTCCCGTTTTCGTAGGCAGAGAGGTGGGGGTTACTTTTAACCAGCTTTATGACACAAATACTATTCATTTCAGTCAGAGCGAGAATTTTCCTCACAGCACTTCAGCTAAGATGGTTTAAACCTCCTGATTTAAATCAGAAACTGGAAATGAAATTTTATGATGATCAAAGCGAGATGTAAGCCATGGATTGGAATTTGTTAACGAGGACTGCAGCTTTCTTTATTCATTCCTTCAAAATAAAACAGCTTTTGGTGGAGAAAATGTCTTAAAATTGCTTCTTTTTATCTGAACAAAAGCCTCTAAACCAATAAATGCCCTAACTAAGATGGAAAATAACTTTTATTCACTATAAAAACAGGATGTTGACTATGGACTGGGATTAACTAACAAGGTCTGCAAACTTGCAATGATTTTCACTACTGATGTCAAAATCAACAGACAGCATCTTAAAATCGCCTAATTTTGTCAGACCAACTGTCTAAAATATAGATATTCAGCCTAAATCATATCAGATAACAATTCCTTTAAATATGACTTGATGATTGCAGTAAAATGTGCCAGGAAGCAGCTGTATTTTCTGCAGCTCGATGCACTAATGTCAATTAGCTTGTTATGGTTCAAACGTACAAATGTCAGAATAACACACTAATTTCCACCAAGAGATCGGCCCTACAACTACCAAATACGCATTCTGTTTAGTAAATTTTGCAATAAGTGACAGAAAATTACTCATGTTGCAGCAGCACAACACCAATATTAAAATTGCTTGTTCTGGTCCACAAAACTCTGAGATTCTATCAATTTTTTGTGTATGAGAAGCCCGAAAGCTCTGAAAGCAGATCCTCATGGCTAAAATGTTTATTTCCTTGATGTGAATAAACCTCCTGGATGGTCGATCAATCTCAGATTCGCACTGTGAGGAAAACAGTCTCTCTTTCCTCCGCCTCAGTGCCCACGTACAGCATGAAAAGACTCGTTCAGTTCGAGTCCTGGGAGTTAAAAGACAAAGTTTTGAAGAAAAAAAAGCAAAAAACAAAACAAAAAACAAAACAAACAAACAAAAAAAAAAAAAGCAAAAGAGGGTGCCACAAGCTCGGCGTGACAGAGAACATTTGTCAGGTGTCATTCCTTCTTCCCGTGTGTGGTTACTTAATTTGATGTGATGGGAGCGAGTGGAGCGGTTCACACCGGCTAAAACTTCACTGTGAGGAGCGAGCGGGAGATTTTGATGAGACGCTCACTCGCTGCCCGGTCCGTCTGCGTCTCCACGAAAACCACAGTATGAAAAACAACAAAAATAAAAATGAAACACCACACCGTTACCTCACAGATCTGTCGGATAAATCACACGTGCTGTAATGTCATTATACATATAATCATCAGAAACTTATTACTCGGGGTGGAGGGGCGGGGAGCTGTCAATGTTGGGCAGGGGGAGGGGCTATAGAGGAGCTTGTTTTGGGGTGGTGGAGGGATAGACGGGGATACTAGGTGTACTTTGGTTCTCAGGTGTTCACAAGAGATGTTTCGCTGCTTTGTGCAAGGGCGCAGAGTTGAGCTTTGATTAACGACGAAGAGCAAAAACTCGTTATCGGGGATAATATGAGAATCGAACATAGTGCAGACGACGATTTTCAATCCGAAAAAACGGGCAATATTTACTTACGTACAATAATAAAACGGTGAAGTGGTCTACAGATGCCATATAAAATACAGGTAAGGAAAATGGCGATCGTTACAGTTCAAATCTCTAGGTTGGCTAAGCGTATTTCAGTACTAACTGAAGCGATGGTAGAAGGATTAGATTAGAAGATGTAATAACATTAAAAATAGTAAGAAAAAACACATTTTGCACAATTGAATAAAACAGTTTTGATTTTTTTTCAGATTTTTTTTAAATCCACTCTGGCTAGATACATACAGAAACTGATTATCAACGTTAATATAACCTTTACTGTTAGTTGGGTTGATTAAGGGGGCGGGGCAGCCCGAAGAGAAAAAGAGAAAAAATAAAAACGGCCAATAGAAACGGTCCTAAAGGGGCTAACGGAGCGGCAGAGAGGGAGGTGAAAGGAAACAGATACAGTGGGAGGAGGACGGGGGGTGGGATTAACCTGTGTGGAGGATATCTGTGTGTGCCTGCAGTGGGCTTGGTTTATGTGTGTGTGTGTGTGTGTCTGTGTGTGATTTCGTGGATGTAAGTACTCTACAAGGAGGCTGAGGAAAAATTTGAGGGTGGGAGAAAAGAATAAATGGATGAACAGCGAGAAGAAGTGTCATAGCAGGGGCGGGTTAGAGGATAACAAGCATAAAAATCACTGATCAAATACCTATCAAACTAAAACAGACGAGGACAAAAGAGGGACACTACATCATGTGTTGTGTTGACTTTTTTTTTTCCTTTTTTTTTTCCAAACTACCTACTGTGTAACTCAGGATTTAACATCTATATATCCGTGTGTTTATTATGTGCGTGTATTCTAAAAGTGTGTCGGTGTGCGCGTGTGTTTCTCCAATCTGTGTCCATGCAGCAAAAACTTGAATGTGAATGTGGGATTTATTTATTTTTTCTTCCTCCTCGCGGTCAGTAGAAAGTGTTACCAAAAAATCTCAGATGAACTGACGACCACTCCACTGGGAACTGAAACTGCACAAAAAGAAATCACTTCAGCACGAAAGCAGAGAGAATGCCGCTGGTAACAAATGCAACTGATTTCTCTGTGTGTGTGTGCGCGTGTGGGTGTGTGTGTGTGCGCGCGTATTGTGAACATGTGTGTGTGTTTGTGCATGTGTGTGTGTGTGTGTGTGTGTGTGTGTGTGTGTAACTGTTATCTGGCGCGCGAATCGAGAGAGGGCATCGAATACCAGGTCACACTCTGGATCGCCGCAGAAAAGCCATCTTCTAACAATGTACTGCTGCAATACACGTATTTGTACTAATGTCAAAAGTTGAAAGCAGTTAAGTATATGACTCCTAGTAAATCTAGACTTAGTATTTCGGCCAGTGGAGCTATATTCTCTAGCCTAGTCTTGGTGTCTGTTTTACAGTCCTGTGTTAAGCCCCGACGCTGTTTACCTACTCTTAACCTAAGAACACCTAAAGTGCTCGTAGATCCCTACCAATTAACGGCTAACTAGTCCGAACCTTTTTTTGATTTCATTTGGTGTTGGTGTAAGAGGCGGCGGCATGGCCTCGGTGGGCCTGCGCTCACGGCTGGGTCGACTGTCAGCGTGTCACTGTAAATGGCTGAGTTCATAACAGAGGGGATGTCTGACGCGACTACATTAACACTTACTTATATATATTTATATATATATATATAGTCAGGGTCTTCTGTTTCCTTCAAAAAACAATAAAGAAACAAACAAATAAAAAAAAAAAAAAGCATTTCATAGGAGCTTTTTTCTTCCGTGTCAAATTTTGTGGCACACGATGAAGCGCAAGTCATCAATGTAGTAAGAAAATAAGGTGCTTCTTTGCTGACTTGCCCTTTTTTCCATGTGACGAGTTTATTTCAGCCTCTCTACGTACGTTTTAGAGAGATTACAACGATCATGGCCAGCATCTCTCAGGCAGTATCTGTCGCTCTACTGCTTTGACGTTTGCAGTTGTGCTACAGCTAATCGTTAAGAAGGTACATGCTTGTATTTCCTTTGTCAGATGAGACGTTACTGTGTGTGTGTGGAGGTGGGGGACACATTTCATTCTCTACAAACATAAATGCTCTAATAAAACATTTCCTAGAAGTCTCAGATTGTGAGCGGCACGCTCGGGGTCCGCCACGAGGCCTCCCTCTCCCCTGTCAAGTGACGATGCGGTCCGGCCCATGAAGGCTCGCGCCACGCTCGGCTGAGGCGCTTCAGGGGCAGGGAAGTGCTTCCTGCTGGTCTAAAGTGACACACCGGAGCTTCGCCGAGCAGCGGCTCTCTGTGTCGGGCATTTGTAATGACAACAGCTGCTCAATCTTTTGAGGCTTTGCTGCCACGCCACTTTTATATCACATATGTCTTATGAAAATACACTTTGGAAATAGTTTTTAAGAAATCTGAAATGATTCCCAGGAGCTCCTCGACGTGGACGATCAAGACTCCTTTTAGCTTCATAGCAAAGTGAATGTGTGAGGGCAGTCTGAGGGGAACTCTGCCTGGCAGCAGTCGCCCAAAAACCTCACCGCTCATTTCCATCTTTTACTGGACAGTTTCCATTTCTACGTTTTTGGCCTTTAACTGAAGAAGGTGCCTCAGAGAGGTTGTCATTTCTATATCAACTGTTAGAGGACTGTCCAGTGTGGTTTAACATTTTTTAAAACAAAGTGCTTCTTTGTCTGAAACCACTCTGTTCACATTCTGACGTCTCTCAAATAGATCTCTATCTTTAAATGTAGATCTATGTGTCATAATGATTTACTCGGGCGTGGGGAACGCCCCTCACCGACTGTCAATTCAACTGTGTAGGACAGGGGTGTCAAACTCCAGGCCTCGAGGGCCGGTGTCCTGCAGGTTTTAGATCTCACCCTGGGTCAACACACCTGAATCAAATGATTAGTTCATTACCAGGCATCTGGAGAACTTCAAGACATGTTGATGAGGTAATTTGGCCATTTAAATCAGCCGTATTGGATCACGAACACATCTAAAATCTGCAGGACACCGGCCCTCGAGGCCTGGAGTTCGACACCTGTGGTGTAGGGGCTTGTTTAAATCCATTATATTTAAATACAACATTAAGTGCTTCTGCTGGGGTAGTACAATCAAAGCTTTGGGAGGAGGGGAAGGGGGCGGGGTGAGGGGTGGGACAATAACATAATAATGCATTTTTTTTTTCTTTTTTGGAGGGTCGGGGGAAAATCTTGCATACTGTAGGGCTTAAGGTGCATAAATTCATGGGATCTCTTAGCACAGCTAAGTACTAGGCTATGCTACATTGGGCAAAGTAAGATATCACACTAATGCCATGGTGGTGCAGAAGTGCTTCAGTGACAGATTAACCAATCAAATCAATGAAAGAAAAAAAAATAATAACGGGGTTTGATGCTAGCGCGAGCGCTACCGCTGTGTATTTAGCAGCGCTGCCAGCCAACCTGGTTGCAGAGTGGAGTTTGGCGAGGGTCGCTGCACAGAAGAGTCGGACTCTGAACATCTCTGACCTCTCGTGAGGTGGCTATGGCAACAAACCACATCAACATACAACGACCGCCTGTCACCGTCGCCGCATGCTTAACGTCTGTGTGCAGAGATTCAAACAACGGGACGACTGGAAAAAAAAACAACAACAACAAAATAATCAAACTGTACAGACACCCCTAATAAAAGGGGGTGGGATTGATTAAAGATGTGGGGGTGATGGGGCGGGGCTTTAAGCTTATTTCACTCTGAGTGCGGACAGGGAAGGATTATGGGGGATTTTTTTTGACAGGTGGGGCGCTTACGGACTCATGGAAAAACCTCTCTTCAGAAACAATGCAAAACCATATGAGAAAACTTATAGGGGGGAGGGGGGGTAACGGCTAACTGGTTTAGCTAATCACACGGCGCAGCAGAGGAGGCGAGGACAGGCCTCACGTCACCTCCTGCGCCGTGTGATGATGTGCACAGCTAGCAGACAGGGCTACAAAAACAGGGAAAGGCAGTCGAACACAGATAACTCTCTTAGAGCAGCGCATCCTGGTAAGGATGCCATCACTCCTCCTTCTGTAGTGCTCCGTCTGACGGGCAGTCGTCAAGGCAACAGGGGGCCTCCACTTCCACCCCCTCTGATTGGTTGTCTCTGCTGGCTAAGGCACACGGGGTTGGCTGGGCCAGGGGAGTCAGCTCCAAGGGCTGGCCGATGGCGGAGGCTGCTGAGCTGCCGTTCAGCTGCTGAGGCGCAACCTCTGGCGTGGAGCCCGCCTCCTCGGAGGGCTTTGGGGGACTGCTGGATGGGGGGGACGACGTCTGAAGGAGAGACAGAAATGTTGGAGTGCAACAAAGATGACATCCACGCCTGATTTCAGTGTTCACCTGAGAGTACAGAGGCTTGTCTGCTGTCATACCTGTGTTCTGTTGGCAGTTGTCTTCTTCCCTCCCCTTAGTTTTGCTGGAGTCTCTTTACCCCTCCTGTGGTGAACAAACAGAAAGACTTGAAACCTTTACTTGCATTCTTCAATAAATAACCAACACATATTACACATTTGGGATTGTGACTTCACGGTGGTCATCTTTTGTACAGGCTATGATTGACACAGGATTCGTTTCATCAAGTAGTGATCTCTTTTTTACAACTGTCCTTGAAGTCCGAACAGTAAGAGCTGACTTTACAAACTTGATCCAAGAAAGAGGAGATCGATGGTTTTCAGAGGCTGAGGAAGACTTGTCACTATGAGAAAGCTGAATTTTGAGAAGAATTTATTTCCCTGTCAATGTAGATTTTTAGCACTTTGATACAGTAATTATATACCAGAGCTGTTAATAAATGGAAAGAAGCACAAAGTCCAGAGACTATGGCTCAAACGACGTCAAGACTTTTTAAACTCAAGCCGTTACAGCCTTGGCAGCCCTGGAAGCGCTTATCCAAACCCTGCAATGTGCTCATTTTACTTGGAAAAAAAAAAATATATAGCAGTACTCACCCTTTCCCGGCTCCCACTGACACCACCTGCATGTTCAAGCCCCCTCTCCCACGGACTGGTTTGTTGCCAGCCCACTGACCAACCACCATGCCAGCGATCTCCAGTTTCCCTCCCTGAGGGGGGATGGACTGAATGCCTGAAAGAAAAGATTGTAAAGTCACTACACTCAAATAAACGCTGTGTTCCTGTTTTATATTCCATATTATCTTAATATAACAACTATGCATTTATCTATATTCTACCATGTTTTGTCACCTAGTAGATAACCAAGCACACAGTTTTATACCAACAAGAAACTTTACAACATTAGTCTGGAGTCAGAAACATTTCCTTGTATCAATTAAATGTAACTGCATTACATAGAAGACAACTTTCTGTTCAATCTGTAAAAGGAAATCTATTCTGCTTTATATTGATTTCAGTGTATGTTCGACGACTACTCGAGTAATCCAAATCTCAGTTTTCAGACTGCTCCAAATGCTCCAAATGTATTTTCCTACTCTTGGCTTTGTAACTTACAGAGTGGATATTTATAATATGGTCATCTCAGAACTCAAATGTTTTGTTTGCAAGGTGTCCAATCAGAAACAAGCTGGCTTAAAAGAAGTGGGAAAGGAGCTAAAACTACTTGTTTCAGACAGTGGATGAACTGTGGCGTACCTGGGAAGCCTCGGGGCCTGTGCTGGGCTGGGTGGTGTGGATGATGTGGGTGATGTGGGGGCATGCCGCCCATCGGACGGGGTGGGTAGAGAGGAGGCATGGGGTAGAAAGGGGGCATCATGGCAGGGGGAAGGAAGGCAGGAGGTGGAAGAGGTGGTGGTGGAGGAGGAGGGCGAGACAGGTTAATGCCCTCGAGGATCGCCTGGCGCATCTTCTCGACCTTGGACACCAGCTCCTCCTGCAGAGCAGAAAGAATTACGGCTGTTAGTACGCGACAGATACAGAGTAGATCCCACTTTCTCTTTAACTGTCATTTTTACCATCCATAAAACTGGAGTGGGCATGCATCATGGGTAAAATACTTTGGGGGTAAATTAATTACATCAACAATAATAATAAAAATAAAATTGTTTATCTCCGAGGGCGACTCAGTGCTAAGTTTTTCCTCCCATGCCAATAATGTAACTCCATACATATAGATATCTATCAATTTATCTTACTCTAATTTCTTATGTATGCATCTATGTGGGTCAGGACGTAGTTAATCGCACCCTCACAGCTCTGGATGTAGCATGCACCACACTCATTAACATCCCCCCATCTATTCTGCTTATTTTAACTTGTCCTGTTTCCGAGGCTGCATGTCTGCATTCTGTCTTATTGAAGTTCTATTTTTGCAAAAAGCTAAAAATTTAAACATATTCTTGCCATACTGTACATATGGGTAAGTCACTTTATTAAAAAGGTTTAATAACATATGAAACACAGCAGAGATTCAACCCCAACATACTGAGTCCAGCCAGGGCAGAGGAGCTGATACCATCACAATCATTTCAAATACAATTCAGCTGTGAGGATGAATAAAGCTTTTTTATGAAGCTCTTTATCACAGGCCTGTGTGCTTCCTCCTGTAGTCATTTTTCATTCTGTTTTTTTAATGTCTACTTTAAAATTTGGCCATGTGATAACAGCTGGAAACTTTGTTAACACACACATTCAGAGAGATGGTGACTAATTTGCACTTCTCCTGGTAAAGTGAACTGAGCAGCCAGCCTCCACCATGGTCACTGACACTGATTTGGGCTTCAACAACAACAACAACAAAAAACAAAAAAAACCCACAACCCTCAAAAAACCCAAACAAGGCTTTAATTCCTTCAATAACTCAGTTTTGTATTTGTATTCGTGTTAATTCTTATAGTGCTTTCTATTTTTTTATTCATTTAGCTGTGTTAACATGCTTAAAGATTGCTGCCCTAGCAAGTCAGCAACAGAAATATAAGCAAGTTAAACCGATCAGTGATACTCTATTAATGTAAATTTACAGTACCTTATAGGAACTAATGCGTTAATAAGGCTCGTATCACGGCTGGGTAAGCTGATATTGTGTGTATGCAGTATAAGCTTAGTATGTTTCTACTTTTAATGGTTTATTTTGGAGGTTTTAAAGGCTTCGTTTGACTGGAACAGCACAGGAACACTGGAATGGACCTGAGCTCAGAGCACTGCGGTAAGCATCCGGCACATGGGCTGCCAGATGAGCTACATGGATGTCCTATATGAAGGGTTACACCAAGGCTCTTAAATACAGCAACCACAGTCATTAAAATGGTCTCAATTTTGACTTGTCTCAATGTCTTATTTGTTTCTATTCCTATGAAAGTCGCCAAGAAAACTTGTGGTTTATATTTTTTGAATGTTTTTTTGGTGCTTTTAGGTCAAAGGCAGTGTAGAGCAGATGGACTGGGGGTGAAGTTGATCAACCATCCCAGGACCGTAATCCCCAGTACATGCAGCATGCTCCAATCATTTACAATTGTTACATTTTTGTGTTATTGTTGGGGGAAAAAAATTAGGAAAATCACAATATGTAACAAATTAAAAAAATATATATTTTGAGGGCGGCTGACTTAATCTTTTTTTGACTCCTAGTTTTTCTTGTCCAACATTCCATTTTATTCACCTCTGTACACTCCCTTTTTCTATACGTTATCGGTTTGTGCCATGTATTTGTTTTAAACAACTGTTAGCTTGTGTTTTATAAACTGTATTGGTGTGTCCATCTTAAATGGGCAGAGTTACAGTAAAGCATTTTGAATCAATATTACACTTCAAGTCTCAAAGCAAAAGAAAATATGAACTTCCCCATCCTGCTCTTTAAAATAACCTTCACAAATTTGTGGGCGAAGATGGAAAAAGTACATTTTAAAAGCCATTTACACACAGAGCTGTATTATGACTGGACTCAAATTCACCCTCCAACAGGGATTTTTGGACATGAAAGACAAACGACCGTCACACACAGCCTCGTGACGCTCTGCTTCGTACCTGCCCCTCACACATGTCCAGCAGGGCGGCTCGGTCACGGGCGGCTCGGGCCAGTTTGCTCTGGAACAGTTTACCGTCGAAGAAGCCCCAGGGGCAGCAGTGTTCCCACGGCAACGGCTGACCGCAGACATCGTTGATAAACAGCGCCGTATCGACGCCGGCCATAAAGAGAGCAGCCAGCTGCACGCCGCGAGCATCCACCTTCTCCACCTGACAGCCAACACACAAATGAAAAATGACAGCATTTAAGAGGTGGGAACAGAAACGAGAGCAGAGAGGCGACGGCGCTGAAGAGCTGCGAGGTCTCTGCGACACGTGAGCACGCATGGAGGAGACTCTTCTCAGAGACTTTAGCTTGTCAGGGTTTTTACTGACTCTACAGAGTCTTATCTGCTCATAAAGGCGCCTACACACTGCGCTCTCCGGAGGTTCACTGCCACCCACATCACAGCTGATGCATGTATGATGATAATCAATACTGACTTAGGGCCAAGAAGCACATCGCTACTATTCATTTTTACGCTACTTCCTCCTTGGCTCGGTTGACTATACATCACTCAAACAAAGCTTCTGTTAAAACTGAACTAAATTTTCCTTCCACAGTTGAATCTTAACTTTTTTCGAGGGTTTTACCACCACCTTTTCTGTTTGGGTTTATTTTGTTGTTTTCACATTTAACATTGTGCATTTTGGCTTCTTGTGGATCTCCTATTTTTTATAACCTGCTTCACATAGTACAGCCACAGCAGCCAGAGGCATGCATATGAAAACAGGTTAGTTTCTGTATGTATTCCTATGATATTAATGCAGACACGCAGGATTTCAAAAGAAAACTCGAAAAATGTGGCAATGACTTCACTGATTGAGTTCTGATTTTTTTTTTTTGTAGTTTTCTGGAATTAACTTCTGGAGTTGTGACACATATCCTTAAGGAGAAACATGGAGCCTATTGAGGATGCATCAACCATGACGATGGCATGACAACCTGTGGAAAAGCGGGAGCGTGTTCGCAGTCAGCTGGCAGTTCGGGTCTGTCCACGGTGAGCTCCTTTGCCGATGGAGGTGGTGTATAAAGTATGTGATACAACCGGTCTGTGGGATACTCTTGATTGTGCTTTCGTTGATCCGACCAGCTGTGGAGAAGGGCGAAGTTATAACAAAAAGAGCGGAAGTGAAAACGATTGTCCACTACAGCCACGGCCTGTTCTTTTCATGCTGTATTTTTAATTTTCTGTTTTTGGGGTTTTTTTGCATTTCTCCTATTTCTAGTGAACTCTGCCGTCACTCCCTCCCTTATTTCGGTCCACTTTTCAACCGGTAAGTATTCAGCAAACGCATTCCCCATCCATTTCCAGCAACATGGAGTTGGCATCTTGGGTGCGTGAAAACCCATCTCCACTCTCCATCCAAATGGACACACATACATTTGGAAGGATGTATCCTTCTTCCATTTGGAAGAAGGATACATCCTTCTTCCATTTGGAAGAAGGATACATTTGTAAGACAATAAATTACACTTTAAGATGCCATTACATTCTTCCCTTATTAACCAAACTGCCTCCGAGGGAAAGGATGTTTTATTTTTCAGCACTTCTGTTTTCTCAAACAACACCAAGAGATATAATTAACACCACAAAGCAAGAAAAATAAGAACACTTGTTAATGATTATTCCCTGAAAGGAGGGAACTCTCACCTTCAGCTCCTGTAGCTGGTCAGGCTCATAGAGCTGGCTGGAAACAGCTTGGGCCAGGAAGGCATCGAGCTCATGTCTCTGGAGGATCCTTCCTCCAGGCCACTGCATCATATACCTGAAAAAAAATAATTAATTCAAACAGTGCCCTGGAATTTTTCAGTTTTAATTTAGTAACAACAGAAGCAAAAACTGTAGTTTTCTTTCATTCTTCAGGGAATATGACATAACAGTTCTCAGAGACACACACTTACATTTAAATCAAAAGGATGACTAGAGTGCAGATTTCGATGAAAAAAAGAACAACAATAAAAAAAGATTTACTCTAGCATCACTCTGTTCTTACATGACTGGAGTGGAAAATCTTCAAATCAGTTTTTATTACTTATTGCATGAATGAAAATGAATTTTTGCAACACAAATTGTGACAAATAAAAGCGATTATATTTATTTCAGGGGATATCGAACAGTCGAACGCTGATGTTTTTTTTAACATGTACTCAATCAGGAAGTGAAACTGGGAGTCCTGGGCTAACACAGGCAGCATTAACCTGCATGTCTCTGAGAAACAGGAGCTCCCAGGCAAAAGCCAGAACAAGCCCAGAGACATCCTGCACCATTACATAAATCAATCCTAGGCAAGGCATACATTCAGAGCCAGTGAGCTGTTCCAGTTCGTGTCTGAAACACAAACGTGAATTTTCATCTCGTTATTTTTAAATTTCTCGAGTGTGCCTGTTGAAAATGTTCCTTTCTGCTGTCACTTTGTCCGCATCAACAAGGCTGAAGATTCACTTCTTGTTTCACTCGTGAAAAACAAAGCAGCAACTACTACCTCTCTGATGAATTAAAATTTAGTTAAATTTAACTGTGAAGCATATAAATACCCACACAAATCAAAAATAATCAGCACATTATTTAGTTTGTCTCCAGAAAAAGAAAGCAGGGCAATCTTGTGTAGGATTTATGCTGCAAAGGCAGCGTTACCGGCTCCATTGTATGAACAGAGATGTCATTTTCTGTCAACCTACTGATGAGCCTTTTTCACAGAAGACATCCTGACATGTCACAGTAAGAAAAGCACTGCTATAAATAATAAAGCGACTGTTGAACTCCAATTAGACTCCTGGTGTTACGAGTGCTGGCTCACTACAGCGCTGATGGGGTTTAATGGGAGAGCAGACAAAGCCTTTGTTAATGTTATTAGAAACACGTGTCTTTCCTACTGTAGTTGGTGGAAATGTCGGTCTTTTTAATGTTTAACTATTTGTTATAATCTACTTTAATAACAAGCAGACAGGAGAATACTTCTAAGGCTGTAATCCCCGTCTCCAGCTGGTTCATCAACAAGTGAAACCAGATACAAGCAGTGTGTACTTATTTTATTCTTGTAATGCGTGACCCCCAGCAAAGGTTGCTCTGACCTGAGTTTGTGGGCAGAATTGCTCTGCAAGTACAGCCACAAATGAGGACTGAGAGGCCGACAGGAGATCGGCAATAAGAGAAGATGAAGACACGTGCTGGAGCACCACAGTTCACAGCCTTGTTAACAGAAGACATTCTGGCTTTAACAGGTATAATTATGACATCAAAATGGTGACATTTATCTTTGTGAGCTTCCTGTTCTGTGGTAGCCTGTATGCTGACTCACTGTTTGACAGGAGCAGAGGCATCGTTATCATAACGGACATCACGTGTGACAAAACTACTACAAACAGTGAGGTGACAAGGGCTCATCTGTCAGTTTAAACTGAGTAAATTAAGCATTTGATGAACTAGATAAACATAAATACTACAAACAAATATAAATGGCATAGAGCTGCTCCTGCTCAAGTCTGGCATATTACTGTTGTTACTGAAAAAGAGTGAATCTTAAGGAAACCAGTTGGGGTTTTTAAGCTTGAAGAGAAAGGTTTTCCTTCAGGTATTATTATCTTTTGAAAGAGTTTACTGACCATTTCAGAAGAGTTCAGTCTTGCTAAATCTGTTTTATTTATCGCTATTATCACTGAACAAGAGTGCCTCTGGGAAAATTCAGGAGAAAAATGTAAATACTTTGAATTACCTATGACATCAGCTTAAACAACTGTTTTATTGTTGCAAAGGCAGAAGTAACATTGGATCAATTCTCAAGCAGGGAAAGGAAAAAATAAAAAATAAAGACACAAGGTCTCTTTTTATTTTCTTTTTTTAACTATTTGACCAGATTCCTTGACATGTTTTAAAGTAACTTCCTACAGGAATTGTCAAGATGCCTGCTGAGTGCAAAAACTTGCTTCTAAAAGCATTGGCTGTTTGCTTATACCCAATAATGCACATATGTTGCTCTGCCACCTTTATACACTCCTGGATTTGCAACAGAAAAGCCATTTGGATATTCCACCCTCCGAAAAAACCTGTCAAATTTAAATTTGCACCCAGCAAAGCGTTTTAAAATCCCTGTAACTGATGATACCTGAGCACGCAGCACATGAGCAGCAGATGCTGTGGGACCTGTGCTGGGTTGAGGAGGGCTGGACAGTCTGAGCGTAGGCAGGCCAGGAAGGCCCTGGTTCTCCTGGAGCGGTCCTCGCTGGCACGACCTAACCAGAGCCGCCGGAGGTTGGGGCAGGTCCACTCACGGAAACACAAGGCGGGAACCAGCTCTGGTGTCAGGGCCGACTTGGCCTTACCGCTGCTCCACTCTTTGATAATCACTGGAGGAACTGCAACACAGAAACAAGTGTTGGAATAATAAGATACATACGGTGGCGTTGCTTATGATGCAGATGTTTCAGTTTTGGAGTTTTCCGAAGCTGCTAAAGATGAGAGCATGTAGAGGTCTGAGCTGTTTCACACGTATAGATTCTGTCAGTGCTGTGAAATTGGAATATTTAGTGAAGAGACCTTGATCATAGGAGATGTCCTGACATCATAATCATCATCATCTTTAAGACTTCTCTAGGGTTCTTGCAAAAACCCATGCCTTTTAAGACCGGAATAAATAAAATTAGGATTGAAAAATGTAGAAATTGTGCCTTATTTTCCAGCATTTAAAAACAAGCTGTAGCTACCAGCTGGGTACACAACTTCTGCCTTTCTTTGACACACATTAAAATCAAGTGAATCTGTTGTAAAACAAAAATTAGAGGATATCCAAGATGTCACTGTGGTCTGTGGTTATCTACAACTTTGACTAGTTGTCAAAGACTAGTTGTGGTTAACTACAACTTTAAGTTAGGCAGCCATAGATGTTCGAGATGTATTAACTGAGTCATACTGACTCAAATCAGGTAAAAGCAGCACACATACAAGCCTGATTGGCATACCGGCCCAGGTAACAGCAATTTATGAGGAACAGGACATTTTAAGCCTGTATATTGCTTGACTTTAATGGTGCATCTCACCCTACAATGTAAGATTACTGAAGTAGTTTCTGAGTACGAAATCAAAATGACCTCTGGATGAAAAAGCCCAGGAGCAGATGAAAAACTGCAAATGTCTGAATAATAAGCGTCTAGCCAGCTTTCTGACAAGTCAGCAAATATACAGGCACTACAACCCACTTCCTTTTAGTCAAGGGAACAAAGAAAGGAGAGAAAAGGAAACAAGCACAAATATAGCTAGTAAAATTTTAAATGACAGGTGGCCTAGTAAGAGGCCAACATGAAAAACGTACCCAGTAAGAGTAAGGTTTGGGAGGCTACATGATACCGACTGAAGGTGTAATAATAATTGAGTATCTGTAGTCTGTAAAGTCTGTAATCTGTCTCAACTGATGCAAGCTTTAGATGAGAGGCCTATTTAAAGTGAACCGATTTTGCTTTATTCCACTTTTTATTCTTGAACTCTAGTAGAGCAGCATGACTTTGTTCTAACAGTATCCAATCCACAGCATGTTTGAGCCTCGGTGGTTCGTGGGTTCTTCCTGAACATCCTAACCAACTTCCTCTCATCTGAGGGTGACGGTTCGAGACTTTTTCCAAACATTAGAAAAGCGGAAATACATTCAAGTAACTTCTACTTGCACAGAATTGTTTGAACTAACAATCTTGGAATCTGCGTTTATTTAGAAATGGCTCCAAGAGGCCTTCCCAGCTTGTATAAATCCATATGCACTTCTCCTCCTTAGACCTTCACTGAGTTCCCTGGATTTCCTGAGTGTTCAAAGTATTGGTTAATCCAATGGGTGCTGTCAAACAAATCCTTATCCTACTGGCAAAGAGGAACTACCAGTTATAGTCCATCACGATCACTAACAAGAAATTAATAGGCCCTGTAAAGTTAAAAGGCTGTAGAACAAAGGGACACTTATTAAAAGATTTGATTATGTGCATATATTTGAGCCTGCACGTTCCTAAATAAATTAAAACTTGTGCACCCAATTCTTGCTTTTTAAAGTCATTACAGATGCATGCTGTACAATCATTCCAGCTTTGATAAAGAACAGTTCAAAGAAATCATTAAAAGCCCCAACTACGATGACATTCATGCCTATGGGTGAACGTAAACGTCTGACCACAACTGTAGTACACTGAGGTTAACTGGTCTCTCAAATGAAAATATTTCAAAGAAAATTGCAGCGTAAAGTGTATATCCAATCACAATGCCTGTTATTCCATATTGCACCCAGGTATCCAGTCCGTCCCAGACCAAGACCTACCTTCCAGGGGAGCCCTCTTGCGGAGAGCGAGCCTCTCCAGGCGGCGGTGTGTTTCAGCCAGGCTGAAGAGGACGCCGTAGGCATACTGTCTGGCAGCACGGAACAGCAGAGAGGCAGGAGGCAGCTCAGAGTTACACTCATCCTCTATACACACTGGCATCTTCATCTCTCCCTGAGGGATGCAGGGGCATAAGGAAGAGTTGAGGACAAAATGAATAAGAGAGCAGGATCGAGAGCTCTAAAGAGTCTGATACGCTCTCTCTTAACAAGACAATATCATTTAGACAAATGCATAGATATTGCTTCTGAATGAAAACAATAACTGTTTAACAGTCTTCTGCAGAGTGGTGCCAGCCTAAGAAGGTGTTTTCAAATTTGTTTATGTTGAGTCTTTCAGTCAGCCTTGACTGCATTTCGTTAGTCCAGTTTAACCTGCAGAGTATGTGAATGACTAAAGGAATCTCACTGCCAGAAATGACACACACACACACACACACACACACACACACACACACACACACACACACACACACACACACACACACACACACACACACACACACACACACACACACACACACACACACACACACACACACACACACACACACCCCAAGTCAAAAGGTTGAAAATGATCAGCAACAGTTTAATTACCTGAGAAAAATGTATGATTGATTAAAACTACACACTTAGGTTTCATTGTTGCGGTACGCCACATGTTATTACAAAGCAATTCATTTAAAATATCAGAAAATCCTTCTTGCTTTTGTTTGGCTGGGATGAGGATTAGCACCTACAACACCGAGGCCATGCTTATCAGCCACAAAAGTGTGGCGTGCCAGCTGGAAGCTGGAAATTATTTTATTCGTGAAGTGTTGACATCGCAGTAACACGGGGGAGAGCGCGGATCGGGGGATAGACAGACGGATTGGTGCAGCATCTGCAGTGTTGCGGATGTTGTACTGGACTGTTGTGGTAAAAAGACAGCAGAGTATAAAGCCAAGGCTGTCGTTTCACGTCTCAACATACGTTTCTGCCCTCACCTGTGGACACAAAGTTTAGGTACTAACTGAAAGAATGAGATCATGGATACAAGGGGCAGAAATGAGGTTCCTCCAAATGGCTGTCTGTGCTGTGTCTGTGGGCTGAAGCTCTTATTGCTTTTATCTAACAGGAATGCCTCTTGGTGAGGTGACCCTGGAGCAGACCTAAGACCACCTAAGAATTAGGTCTAAGGAGAGATCACGTCTCTTGGCTGGCTTGGGAACAACGTGGTGTTCTCCCAGAGGAGCTGAAGGAGGCGGCTGGAAAGATGGAGGTCTCTGCTGAGACTTCATTCCTGCATGTATCCAGGATTGGTACACATGGCTGAACTTTGATGGATAGATAGGTAGGTGTATGTAAGCATACAATGGCCACTTTTCAGCAACCATAACTTCAGTGTTCACTGTGCACCTAAGACATGTCTATGAGGTTAAAAGACCTTTTTTCCTAATAACATTTTTCAAATTTATATTAGCACAAAAAACTGTTCTGCTGATTAAAGAACACATTTTGTTAGTTGAGTGTGTGGCTCATGAGTCTCTGTGGGTTTGATTACAGTCTCTAAACTTCAAACTTTCAGAAACCTGAAAGTACTTTTGTTCCAGGAAATGAAGGGTATTCCATGTGGGACAGTATTTTTATACAGGGGTGTGTACTACTCCCTTCACAAAACAACACCTAAAGGCTCCAACCAGAGAAAGAAGTTGGAAATCCCAGTACAAAACTAAGCAAGAACACTGGTACACAAACAGGTTTTTCCTGCATAGAAGGACTTTTTGACAACCTGCAGAGACTTTTTAAAGCATTGTAATAAAGCGTCAGAAATATAATGTTTATATATAGATTTCTGCAACATAATACAGCAAAGGTATTGCACTGTCTTTACTGTACATGGTCAGTTGATGTTTATATGCATAATCAGCCAAAAAAGGCCCACTGTAAGCCAGGAAAAACCTTGAGAAACAGGTGCCCTCACAGGTCCATTAATGGTAGATTGTGTCAGGTTGTGAAGGGAGCAGTACACACAGCTGTAAAGTTTTGGGGCATTTGGAGACTAAAATCAAACCCACAGAGGATGATGCTTCAGAAACTTAATCAACCCAATGTACTTCTTCAATGAGCAGATTTTCTGCTTTCTATTTGTGCTACAATGATTCAACTGTTAACATTAAAACTCGTATTACATAACACAATGTCTGTGCTGGAGTAAAGGATTGATGGTCTCAGGTTCAAGTTTCCACTCAAAAACAGATTTTGAAAAGGAAATTAAACCCTTAACGCAAGGAAGAACTGTTTCACCTTGGTCAATATGTGGTAGATCTGGGGGTACATCAGCCCTCTTCTGTGTCTGTGTTCGGCTACACGAAGAACCTCAGCGCTGACCTAAAATCAAAAAGAGAAACACGGTGACAGACTTTCCCCAGAAACACCCCAAAACTGTGCTGTGAACTCTGGAGTTTGTGTCTGACCTGAGGCAGAGGGGGTGTGGTTATGTCCATGTGACTCCGTGTCGCCATAGATAACAGTGACGGAATGTTTGACCCGCTCCCATTGCCTTGGGAACCGTCTCCAGAGCCGGAGCCCCCTCTTCCAGCGGGATCCTCCCACCGAGAGGACTTGTCTGTCAAATGGCTGAGGAGAGAGGGATTATGGGAATTTTTAAGTTATCCAGAAACTGGCATTCAGGGTCAACACATGTGTATTGTGGTTAGTTGAGGTGTAAGAATTAGATTGACAAGGACAAACCAATAGTAAAGTTTAAAATAATGTTTAGAGTAATTTGACTAATAGCCACTTCTGACTATTGTCTCTGCATTTATCAGCACTGGATGTTACACCTGTCACCATTATGACATAAATGTTAAAATACTGAACAAACGGATGCTCTCTGTGACTTATCAGTAGGTTTGCATGTACATTATTGGCCACCAAGAGAGCGGTTCATCATACTGAGTGGGAACCTTTATTAACAAGATACTAAAAAGGTTTAAAAATATAACAGCACAACCATTAATATTCCAAAACGAATTATTGTTGTGTGGTTTCATTAAATAATCTCATTCATTTTTGTTATTTATTATGTGACATTTTATATTCTACCTGCAACGGGTGTGTTAATGGTCGCTCATATCAAGGATCGCCCCTGGTCACCGACCATTTTCACAAATAAATTTTCCCACAGATGCATTAAATTATTAATAGACTCATAGTAAACTAAATCAGCCTTAATCTAATATCTGGGTGTGCACTTTAACCTTCATTGCCATTTGTGAGCAATCAACCATCTTTAAAAGAGAAAACAGGAGGCCAATTCTGGGTGTTTGTTGGATTAATTTCGGTGCACCGGATGAGACACTCATTTATCACATGTTCTTAACTAATTTTTTTCTCCCACCCCTTCCCATGGCATGTGTGATGGTTAAAATAAAAACAAAAACCTCCACTGTGTGTGCAGGGCACAGGTGAGACACGCACACAAAAGAACAAACTGAACAAACTAAATAAAAACAACAAAAATATACAGTTTTAGCTGTTCAAATATCTGTTATGTTAACCAGCTACTTCAAAATTAGATCATTTGTAGCTGTGTGTCGATGTCTCCTCTGGAGGTGAGATATAAATTTCAGGGTGTGTGTCTCTCTCTCACTGACTGCCCTTGAATTTTGTTTATGGGCCCCACATTGCACATTATGGAGAAAGGGTGGATAGCACAACCATAATGTTTGCACATTCACCTCCTGTGCCAGCCTGCAATGGCTGCATTGGTATGAGTCATAGGTGATGTCACAGGGGAACAACCGGATGATGGAGCAAATCACCCAGCCCTACTACCTATTCCTAGTAGGAGTATGAATCACTGAAATCCTATATAAACGCCTACTTATGAAAAATAAGATTAGTAATTAAACATTAAATACTATACTACTACATCGTGTGAAACTGTAATTATTTTATATGTGGTGTCAGTGTCCACTACATGTCAGATTTATGAGCCATGGCTGCCTGGACTTGCTCAGTCTTGCCTTGATGAAAAAGTTCCCTAACAGGTTGGTGTAACATGCATGTCTTCATCCGGAAACGCAAAGCTCTTTGAATTTACTTTTCAGCAGGGTTCGTACGCTTTTTTCAGGGTCAAATTCAAGCACATCTTAAGCACTTTCAAGCTCCCTTTTTAAGCTTTTCCAGCAGCACCCCCCCCAAAAAAAAAAGAATGCATGTTTCAATTTGCATCACCTCAGTAAGACCATGTGAAAAGATACTTTAGCTCCCCTTTTGTTAAGACATAGAAAAACGCACCACATAAAAATACTGGAAAAGGAAACGGTCACCTTATATACATAGTGTATAAACTCAAAATGCACATTTCACTTAAAAATTAAGATGAGAAAATGTGAACAAATCAACTTGTTAGAGATATTCTTCTCCTGTTGAAAAAAAAAAAAGAATAAAGAAATAAGTCTTCTCATCAGATATTGATGCTTCTTTCCTGTGTGACAAAAAAAAATAGGAGACAGATGTTTGTTTGTTTGTTTTTTTGAGTCAATTCCCAATAAAACTGTTTTATTGCTAACCAGATTGTTGTCTGTATTATTGCTGAAGTCCTAAATGATCACCTTTAAAGTGTTTGTGCTAATAACATCAAGTCAGACAGTCATGGAGAACAGCACTGACTGTTTAAGTAGTTTAATGTGTAGGTGCTGACCATAAACACATTTTGAATGAAAGCCGGGGAACTTTGGTAGCACAGAAACAGGTGGCTATTCTTTGTGACCATATGGGTCACTCATATTACCATTATTTCACCCAAAGGCACCAAATTAATACTCAAAAAAGCTGCAGCAATACACACAAATATAAACTTTGCTTTTAGCCTCTAACCCTCTGGTGTCCAGGGTATAATTGGCCGTTTTTGACTACTTTTGCTTTGGCCTCTATATTTCACCTTTAAAAACTGTTTATCTTGCCAATCTATTATTTACTCATTTTGACATAATGTGTCAGCACAATTTATCTAAATTCAGACAAAATTTAAAATACAAGTAGAAAGTGATATTTTTGACTGTAAAAACCACAAGCATGTTTAACGAATCATTTTCATAACTTGAAATGCAAATAGAAATTGGACATTTTTAAAAAATATGAACAAGTTTTGCAAACAACAAAGTTATATGGTACTATTTACCTAAAAATGCAGCCAAGGCTCAGACGGTTTTTATATAACCATTCAAAACTATTTACAGAACAATCAGGTGCTCTTCGTCAAATAAGAAGGCACACAAATTATTTATGCAACTCCAAAAAATAGTTTGTGTCCACTATAACAGATGGGAACAGCACAGGGATCAATCCTGCAGGTCTGACAGCAGGTGTGTCACTCAGCGTTTACACTGCAATCTGCCATTGGTGGCTTTTTTGCAGCAACTGTGACGTTCACTAGTAGAACTGACACACAAAACAAAACGACTACACTACACACTAACTACACAAGACAACACACTAACTTGAGACTCCAAACACGATAAACGTCACAAATCTCTCACGTATCAAAACTCTCTCTCTCTCTTAACCTCACTCACTCTCTCTCTTCCCTTTCTTCCCACCAACCAAATACCACATGTTGCCATATTATTTTTTGATTGGTCGACATGGTACATTTTTCCACCAATAGAGAAGTAGTGTTTTTTCTTTTTTCACTCACAAGCAAAGCGTGTTAGCTAGCGCTCGCCATAAAAAACGCCGTTTTTACAGTTTCTTCCCGGAGTAAACGCCACTGTTTTATTCAGAAAAACCCCCAATAAAATCAGTTTTACGTGACCTATCAACACAATTTAAAAACTGGTATATAGTTTGAAGTCCGCACGTTCGACCCAAGTTGAAATGGAGACTCTGGGTCCGTTGACCCCAGAGGGTTAATCAGAAAGCCTTAAGTTAGCTAGTTAAACACACACATCAAACACACACATCCACACATGTGCAATAACACTAATGTGCAATAATCTTTTCTGGCATCGTTGTATTTTTACTCAGTTGTATATAGCATTTGTATTCTATTTTTATCTTATTGTATATTTTATTCTACTGTATATAGTATTTTATTTTATTCTATTCTGTACAGTTGTGTACTGTATTTATTCTTATTTTATTTTATTCTAATTTTTGCTTCATAACTTTTGCACTGTCCACTTCCTGCTGTGACAAAACAAATTTCCCACGTGTGGGACTAATAAAGGTTATCTTATCTTATCTTATGTATCGGGCTAATGTTTAAAGCTTTCACTTGAGTAAATTAACTCATATTACTGCTAAGTAATGTTAGCATATTCCGTAATAGCGCTGCCACACTGCATCACTGCATCACACTCAGTGCATTTCAATCATTTCTCCAGCGAGTTTGATAGCTAGCAAAATAATCATCATAATTTAAAAAAATAGTATGTGTAACGTACGCGTACTGGAAAATTATTTACTAGCACTCACCTATCATGCGACTGGAGAACGCAAACTCCACCATTGTTGTTTTCCATCAAACACTCATTAAAACAGCAACCTACAGGTATGTTAGCGCACTCATCCCCGACTGTCCGAGGGAGGGGCGGGGTCACATATTGAAACAGACGCAAGGCAGCCCAGGCGGGAAATTTTGCTTTTATGCCTCATTTTATTTCTCTGTCTGATAAGAAAACAATTCAATCAGATAGCTATTTATTGTGAATGAAATCCAGTTACATTTTCAAGCACTTTTAAGCACCACATCTGAAATTCAAGCACTTTTCAAACTTTGAAAAGACGACATTAGAATTCAAGTATTTTCAAGGATTTCAAGCACCTGTACGAACCCTGTTTTCAGACACACGGTACCAAGGTTCTTTTATAGTCCCGTGTTAGGAACCCACAGAGCCACTTCAAACTGTGCAAAAGGAACCTTACATGCTCGACAAGTGTCTTACTTGGCGTTGCTGTCATTGGGTTCATCTCCATCCGACGATGAGGAAGGAGACGGAGAGGGGCCAGACAGAGCGCCGGTGTGATGATTGGGTAGTCGACTTCCCCCCTGAGTGGAATCATATGGAGCTGACCAGTCAGTGAAGCCCATCTTGCCCGTCAGTGAGTCGTTGCAGTCTTGGGATGGCGGCTGTGGGGTCTGGAACAGAGGGGCGGAGCCAGGTCCATATGGAGCATTTTGATAGTGTGGCTTTAACCCCGGGACCTGGGGGGGAGGGAACTGGGACAGGAGAGGGGGGATAAAGAAGGAAAATTGGGTTGGTGGAGGAAGAAGCATGGGAAATTGAGTACAAGAGAGGAAGAGTAGGGAAGAGAAGACGTCTCAGGGGTGGGCACTAATACTGTCCTATTTTATATCAGATCAAACTGGAAGCATCTAATCAAGGCTGGTGGGAGGATACAGGATGGGAAGGAGTGCACCCTCCTCCATCAGTCACTAAACGAGCACATGCCTCAAAGGGATTTCAAAGAGCAAAGGGAAATAAAGCCTAATCCACTATTCTACATGTAGACTCATGTAGACAGAACAATTACACATCAAAGAGACTTAAGGATTAGCGAGAGAAGGAAGCTACCTGATTCTTTCCAGGCTGCATCGGTCCCATGTGACCAGGTGGTCCCCCAAATGGAGCAGGTCCAAACCCAGGTACTGTGCACAGCGAGAAAAAAACAGGGATTAAAAACAAATAGACAAATGTGTTTTATTCACAGTGAATAAAAGTACATCGAGCAAGCCAAGAAGATTACATAACAGCAATCCTGTTTTCTGAACTTGCTTCCTGAGCAGCTTGCTACTCACAGATGAAAGAGGAGGGCCCCATGTTAGGTGAGCGGGGTTTGGAGGCAGCTGAGAAATACTCCACAGCTTTCTTGAATCGCTCCACCTTGTCCTCCATACGAGACTGCAAAGGGGGGGCAAAAGCATTATGAAGACTACTGAACCTGCTGGTATTACAGATGGCAGTGAGGATGTTCTAACTGAGGGATCTGCTGGAGAGATTTCCTGCATTACGCACCCAAGAAGGAAAAAACAACAACAAAAATACCTTTAACTTCTTCAACCTTTGGCCTGTTCTCTGTGTGTGGACCAGTGTTTGATGTTTTGGTTTTACGAAGCAGATGCTGGGGAGGTTGTCACAGCAACATAGCCATAAAGTCAAATCTACTTGGTCACTGGTTTATCCAGTGTAAACAAGATTAAATAACATGCCTAAGGCCTGATTTAGACCTCTGCGGGGACTCTTTGTAGAGCCTACGAGGTAACCTGTGCAAGTTGTGCATCATTGCCTGCATTCACACTCATGTGTGGCACATATGCATTAATTGCCGTATGGTCGTGTCCCGCTGATTTACATGCTGTGCTATCCAAGGGAAAGAAAATACTGCGACGTTTCACACTTCCAAGTCTGTGCTCTTTGTTGTGGTCACTTTATTTTCCAGGGGCACACACACACACACGTGTCTCTCAATTTTTTCTACTTTTTTGTACATCTCCCCACCTCCACTCTAACACCTTCAACAATCTTCCTCCAGGAATTTGACAACATTTGTGAGTTCTTATATTGATGCTATGATTATTATTCCTTATATTGGGACAATATCTCACTTAAAAATGTAAGAACTGTTTGAAAAAGTCAGAAATACATGGGAGGAACTGACTGTGCTAAACATGCCAATCACAATGGTTGCAGGCTGTGTACATCTTTCTAGGGACGTGCACATCAGGTTACAGCATATAGTTCAGAGTCACGCTGCAGCATTCCTAAACTGGCACTTGAGGCACGCTCGACTCTGGGCATTGTTTTGCGAAAACGAGTTGCAGCTCAGAGAAAGAAGTGGCTGCTTTAAGTATGACTGGTGCTGCAGAGGATTATCTTTAAATTGTAGAGTAATAAATTACATTTCACCTTTACTATGAATTAATATAGCCCTCAAACAAAAACTCTTGTTAAGATTAATACTTCATTTTTTCAGTATAAATGTATACTGTATCGCTCTTCTAGTGAAGGACCACAAGAGTATGTGATCATCTCAGTAGATTGAATCCAGCTTGGCTAATCCAATTATTTTGTGGCTTTGAAAACAGAAGAAACTGGTTGAGGTTACCAGATTTATTTGAACTGGGATCTCTGAGCTGAACTTCCAACTTCCAGAAAACAAGCCCCTGGTCTCCCGACTCTCTTACTTCAACTAAGCATGGGTCAGAGGCAACTCAGCTTCAGTGTTTTTTTTTAAAAAAGAGCAGTAGAGGTTCACTGATTTTCAAATTCTGGATCAATCCCGATGTTTAAAATAATGTGGCTGACATATGTTTGCATATGTTTGTTTTTGTAGTTATTCATCCCTCACTTGTGTCAGGAAGTAAATAAATCATATCTCAAATACCTAAACAGCTTCCAAGTCCTTCAGTCCTGCATTACACAAAAGATTGGAATATTAATATGACACAACAGATGAATGTGCCTTACTATTTACTGATATGTTGACACGAGTCTACATGGGTGAAGTATCGGTCCTTCTCTATTTAACGCAGGTGTCATTCATTATTACAGGAACAACTGGTTTGGTTTCTGACACCTGGTTAAATGTTTGCCACTCTGGTTCCAGATCACTAAGTCCTTGTAGCTGGAAGAGAGTCGCCATGTTTACTGTAAACCAATCCCATGAAAAGGTTTATCTTTCAACCTCCCCGTCCTCTCTGTGACACTTTGGTTATAACTGAAGACACAAATCTGCTTCCTAAAGGAAACGTATACTTCCATGTTAAACCTACATCGCAACCACAAACTACACTGAACCCTGCACTGTAACCCGACGTGAAGCTTCCTGGTAGGTTAAAATGGCTGTTGATTGGCTCCTGGTTACGGAGGGGACAACTGTCATCTCTACTCTACATAATTATCCCATAGATGCCTTTTTTTTTTGGTCCCTCATAAGATTCCTATATCCTTGTATGTCCTTCCTGTCCCATATAGTAATTATAACTGTAATAATAACTCTTTACTTAATCACAACATGGTTTTTCCAACGTATCAGTTTATTTGGGAGCTCTAAACCATTTTGACGTTACATTGCATACACGGCCTTAAGTACTTGAGTTTAAAATGCATCTTTGCTACACAGATGGACAAAAACAACAAAGATGCACCGGTTTATTTTGGGTGTTTTAGGTTTGTCTCAACTTTGTGGGAGTCACTCGCCCTCACAAAACCCTGAAGCCCCGTTTTGGGCCACGAAAACAACATACAGAATGGCTTCTTGTATGTGTTGTCAAGTAAATGCACCATATTCACCGTTCAGCTTTTTTCTCGCTGTGTGAAACAGTGGAAAAACACATGCACTCTAGCAGCGCAGCTCAACTGATCATCTAAACTAACCACAGTGGAAAAACCCTATTAGTCAATGAATGTCAAAGAGCCTTGACATGACATATAGTTTATAAACATGTTCAGTAAAATACGACTTAACTCCTACCATAATTTTCCTTTTACAGAAGACATCAAACTCAACACGCCACCCAATTATAGATTTAAATGTTTATGTCCTTTAGACATGAACAACACAGCAGAAACTACTTCCGGAGGCGACACCGGGGACTAGCTAACCCCGTGCAGCACAGATTTATATCAGATAAGCAGAAGGCTACAGTTTAGCACTGATGTGTGAGGAAGTACAGTTGCTGACTCAGGCCTTGTGTCAACAGTAATAACCTATTTAACTGTCAGCAAAAATCTGATATGTAAAGTCAAACCTCGGCTAAAAGCATGTTCACATTGTTCTTTTCTTTTCATGTAAATCTTATTCAAAGACATTTTAATTCACCCGGCAGGATGTCGGTCTACGAGCAGTCGGTAAAAAAAGATCAGTGACACAAATGACCTACCTGTGACTGTTTGAAGACATCTCTGGCAATGGCGTCGAGGTTTCCCAGATCTTTGATGGAGGCTACGTACTCTGAGACAGCTTTGATCACCACCTCACAGGGCGGCAGCACCAACTGATGGGCTCGCACCTGACAGCAAGAGAACAAAGGCTCTCATGTACTTATATCGAGCTACGAGGACAGCGGCACTGTGAAACAGCCGCATGACAGACAGACAGGTAGATTTTTTTAAGAAGCATTGCACAGAAGCACCATTCATATTTCTAACTTTTGAATTTTTATTAATGCGCTTATAACCTTTTTTTTTTTTTTTTTTTTAAACCAGCTTTGGTTATTTTATAACCAAATACTGCAATGTTCACCAATAAAAATTACACTTCTGACAAAAGAATGATTCCAATAACAGAATGATTGCGTTGCAGATACGTGGCTTTTGGCATCTGCCCATAGGAGTGTTAAATTAATAACCCGTGTTCCTCGCTCTGAGGGAGAGGCTGGTTAGGTTTATCAGTTTGTTTGCAGGGTAACTAAAACTTTATGGAGAGCTTTGCATGAAATTTGTGCCACTGGTGGGGCTTGGCTGCACTTGAAGAAGAAAGAAATGATTAACCAATACCATTTCGTGGCAGGTAGTGAATATCAGAACCTCTAAACTATTGATTGACTTCTGGATAGGAATTTTCCACTTTAACTATCATCCGACCCATTTCAAAGGTACTGATTTGTGTCCATGTACACGAAAGTGCATTTTCCATTTTTTAACAGTGAAAATGTCAACGTTCGAGTCTCATAGGTCACAGATTGTTATCTACATTATTTTTTAATATGTTATTAATTTTATGATTAATTTGCATTGAAAACCACTTTGTTAGAGCCAGACATTTAAAATGACTGTGAGATTTAGGTGTGGAAAAACAACTGTTAGGTTTAGTAATAAAGAATCACTGTGAAGTTTAGAAGCTAAACTATGTGCTTAGGGTCAGACATAATCAACTTGGTTAGGTTTAGTCTTTAAAAGCTCATGGATCGTGGAAACAATGCAGCTGCCACTTTTTTCAAAGCTTCATTTCTTTGGTTAGCATCCTGGCAGGTTCCACATGCATGTGTTTGGACTGTGGGAGGAAGCCGGAGTATCCGGAGAGAAAGATCCCAAAACCTTCTTGCCACAGTGCTAATAACAGTGCCACCTTCTACTGAAACACATTATTTACAAAGTCATGCTGACTCTCACAAAAACAAACCAAAAAAAAAAAGTGACAATTCATTATCATGAACACGATCTACGTTCTATTCTACAACTATTTCACAAGCTATTTACCTCGTGAAATAGTTGTGAACATAGATTTTGAGGCTTTCCTGCTTTAACCTCTGAAGTCAATTTACATATGTGTACAAGAATTACCATTCCTTCCAAGGAACGTTAAGATAAGGAACCATTATCAACCACCAGCATTTTCCATCATCTGTTCATTAATAAATGTTAAAAATGAAAAAAAACAAAATTAAACTGGGAGATCTGCTTTCCAGTTCCAATATGATACCAGTGGCATGGCTTCAGGTATTTGCTGATAACAAGTACTCATCCAATACCAGTGCTAAATTAATAAGCCTTATCCCTCAGTGCTAGGAAAGGACTTGTAATCATCATTTTGTGTGTCAGGAAACATACAATATACAAATGTAATGGACTGATATTTGCTGATAAATTAATGCATATCAAAGGAAGAAGCATAAAAGAAAGATAACTGTACTTATGTAAGTGAACTAATTCATTAAAACTTTGTTGTTTACCGGTCACACCGGTTTCTTCTTTCCCTGCTCTCAGTTTCAATGTGGGTACACCTCTTCACATACGAGGAACAAAACAGATGAGAGGAAGATGAAGTGAAGATAAGAAGCGAGTAGAAAACAACTTACGTCACCCTTAAACACAAAAAATCTTCCGAACAAGTGTTAAACTTATCGGAACTATAGAAAGAGGGTGAAAAGTCAACAAGGACAGCGTAGTCATCTGAGTCTTTCACTCATCGTCAGCAAAACACACTATTACAAAGAAAACTTGTTAGTGCAGGTATTCCACACCTGCTGCAAACTGCTAACCCTTATGTTAGCACGATTTCTAGCAACTGGTGCACTGCTGCTGAGGCATGGCAAAGTAAACACAGACCAATGTAGAATTAAATATTGACTACTTGCCACCAGTACACAACTATCAAAACAACATTTCTGAGGGTCATCTGATTCTGCATTTGTCTGGCCAGCAAAGATCAACACTACCTGTTTTTGGGGGGTTTTTAGCCATAACTGACTGTGTGCTTTAAAGGGATGGATGGAATTCACAGTATTCACATAATCATATTAAAAGAAGAAGCACATTTCATTTGGATGTTAACCTTTGACAATATCACTGAGGGGCAAGGCCGCTCTCATTTAACTTTATCTGATCCCTGATCACTTATATCCACTGAAGCAGAACTGACTGTAAAATTTTTTTAAAAATCCAGGTTGTCTGCTTTTTACAGGATGATGGGAACTATGCTATACTGTTATACCTTGGCACAAAGACTCACTTTTGAAAGTAAAATTAAATTTTAACGCAGCCACCAGTAGCCCCGACCTATGACAACACTTAACGCACACTGTGTGATGGGAAATTATAAGCAAGCAAGCAAGATGGAAAGTAAGACAAGACTGGCAAGTGAACCAGCTGCGTACTGCATTACTTCAAGCTTGAAAATACAGTCATATAAATGCTGTGTCAGAGTAAACCACATCAACCACATTGTGCAGCGTGTGGACGAAGGCTGCAAATGCTAGCTGTGCTGCACACCACACTCGGCACTCTGTAAGCCATTAATTGTAATACAACGTCGGTCTGCCACTGTTGCGGGCACAACATCAAAGTTCAAAACAGCCAGTAGAGGAAACATTGACGGCATCTGACTTAAGCACTGCACTCCATCCACGAGACCAAAGGCCTTTCTTGGAAACAGGTTTCCATCCGGTGATACACTTCAGGTGTATTTTAACAGTCAGATAGCTTGTTGGAACGCATCAATACATTTATTTATTATCATTTGCTACAAACGTTTCACAATCAAAGCCTTCTAAAGATCAACAGCTGGATCTTATTGTAAAAGAAAAAAAACAGAGTGAGAAAAATAAGACACCCCTCTCTAAAATGTGTCACATATAAAGTTATGCGAAAGTCTGGTTCTGTTTAAAACTGAGGTAAGGGTTCGTGTGACATCACATACTGTTACAGCTAATATTTTCTTTTATTCGCAGAGAACTTTGGACAAAGAAGCAATCGTTACCTTGAGGGAGGCTAGTGGGTGTTCTGGTCCCAGCAGACTCCAGTGGAAGGCAGCCAGGTCTTCATCAGGCAAAATATGATTTCCTGAAAGAAAGAAGCTCTTAACTTTATGTTGTATCAGTGAACAAAAACAACAGACAAAGGCAGTTGCCAATTATAACCCACATACAGGGGTGTGTCTTTCAAAAGTAAGAAGTGTGGTATGGTTTGGATTTTGAGGTGTGTGCCATTGTATCGCTCCTCACCCAGCAGAGCAGCAAAGCAGGGCAGGTGCTGTGTCTTGAGCCCGAGCTGCCTGGCGGCCTCGGACAGCAGATACTGGTGTGTGGTCAGGTTCTTTCCATTCCAGCTCAGTTTGAGCGCATGCGAGGAGAAGTAGGCGGGGACGTTGCAGAGCGCAAACTCTGAATCCTGAGCGATCAGGCCTGCAAATCCATAGTCCCTGTAGAGAGAGAGCACTTCCTGGTGGTGGTCCTCCAAAGTCTGTACAACCTGTAGATACAGAGAAGACAAATTTGTTAGCTCTATGAAATTTTGCACCACCTCTTTCATATTTAAAGTATAAATGGATTAAGAAAAGTTATTTATAGCTTATCTGATCACTGTTTAAGTTGCTTTTTGAAGAATAAGACAAGTTTTACTCAAACTTAGCTTCTCTAATTTTTGGCTTTTTGATATCAGCGTTTCCCCCACACAGAGCCTGGGGGTTTATTTTATTAGCTTTCTGTACTAGTTTACAAGTGGAGAGCCTCCACACTCTTATTTTGAAAGTTGAGCTGCTGCTAAAGTCTGTATATAAATGACGGAGCGAGCCATTGGGATGTTCCGCCTCAACCTGAGACTTTTTGCTGTTGCCATCTTTTTGTTTGAATAGCTATCTGTCTGAGAAAACATGGAACGCTGCTTAACCATAGGCTAGCACAGCTGTCAATCACACAGCACGCCTTACCCCGCTTTACCCCAACTGTTTTTTGTTGTTTTACACCAATGGGGATCATAATTTACAAAATAAACTTTCTGCTGCATTCATTAAAACTTGAAGCCAGTGGTTGAGACTATAAAGGGTCTAATGAGATCACAGAGTAAGAGAGCTGAAGGGAGGTTTAGATAGACTGGACTGTAGAATTTTGTCACCCACACCACTGTAGTACAAGACAGCTGGTTGGTGAATCATGATGGGCATTTTTCAGTACTCCCCGATGTTTTATAGACCAGATGACATTTCAGAGGAATTGAAATTAATTAATTTTTTTTTTAAGTGGACTGCCAATGGAGAAAATGACAGTCTCTCGTGCAAGCTGTCACTACAACATACTTCGTTTATGATGAATGTAGATGACAGACTGAAACTGGCAGTGACACATTTTATGCCAACAAAATACTTCTCCTCCACGGTCCACGACAACATTTCATAAAACCCTGTTTGCTCGCAAAATTACATCTGAGGCAAAACTGTGCTGTACCGGTTGCTTTCAGTGTCCTGGTGATGCATCTATCTCAATATATGTCCGCGTAATTTTCTTCTTAGCTTGTGGATGAGGGGCCATATTTTTGTCAGGTAGAGAGAGAGCACGACGGCTTCAGAACTATGTCGAATCTTTTTAATCAATGTCAGTGTTAATCAATGTGAAAACGAAATAATTAGGCAAAGCTTCGTTATTAAAATTCAATTTAATGAGCTGGTAATCAAATATCTTTTTTCAAATGAATGCAATGTGGGACAAAGATTGACTTGTTTAAACCGTTTCATCTCTCTGTATCACTAAAACCAAGCAAACATTAAGAATCAATCCATTTTAAGATCTTAAATAAAAATGAAGAATGAACAATGGCAAAAGTGCAAGACATTTATTATCATTGGGAAATACTACAACACAATGATGCTTTTAAATTAACTAACAGTGAAGCACACTTTAAAAGTCTAGCAGCAATATAACAATGACATTCTGATACTGTATACCTAATTCAATGCACAAATCAGTGGGTTAAAAAAGACGTGAAAGTGGAGGGGGATGCAGATGCAGATATATTTACAGACTATAAAGCCCAGCGATTCTGAGAAAAAGGCTGCGCTAACTGTGATGATCATTCCACCTTCGTTTGTTGGACCCTTTTATGACTTTTACTGTTTTGAGATAGCTTAAACCAAGGACACTGTTTAATCCCACTCAACTCGAGCTGAAATAAACGATGACTGCGTTCGTGCTTTAAAGGAGGGGGTGAATGCACGATGCTATGAATCAAAGGCCTGCAACCCAAGACAAAACGAGTGACATGTTTATAATGGCCTGTGGCTAAATCCAAAGCAAAATGTTAAATTAAAATTTCAATAATCAAGCCACAACATGCAGTAAACACTAGAGACGTGCATAACTAGTTGGCCAGATATTTAAATGTTGCCGCCCTCACTAGTCAGCATTAGAAACTAGTTGGTTACACATTGATGTATAGCAGTTGGTTGTCAGATGTTGTTATAACCATGACAAATGGTTGCCTCTGTGTGTGTGTGTGTGAGATGGGAAGTTTTAAAAAAATTCAGACGAAAATCAAGCACACTACAGCTGCAGTACTTTACCTTAGAAATCAAGGGGTTATGTGCAGGTTGTTTCAGAGTAAGGTGACGCAACTACTCAACAACGTGGAAACTAGACCTCATGGGAAGAAAGCCGGTGGCGCTAACACTGCTAACATTAGCTACACATGGCAGATTAATGAGTGTATGACATTGTGTGTACAAACACATAGCAGTCCTTGAACACAGCTTGTCCAATAGACTGTATTTAGTCCCAAATATTTTGAGTGTTTTTGGGGGGGATTACTCAGTCTTATTTTTTTTCCCCCGTATATTTAAACATTCAATAAATTAGTTGCCAGGGACATCCTTAGTAAATACCTGACTAATACAAATATTCAAATGTATTTAATTTTATTAAGACTAAGAGTAGGTTATTAATTGTTTTGGTTGTATGGTCTTTGTTTTATTTAAGTTAACTTTTATAACAATGTTAAAACGTTTTTTATATTCGATTTGTTCCCGACAGAAGAATGAATGCCCACTTAAATAGAAATTATACATCAATAATGGCATAATATACAATAAAACAGCTAGAATCTTAAAAAATATTGTGATGTAGATTTTTAGCCACACAGTCCAGTGATAAAAGTAAACAATCAGTTTCAGCTTTAAGTCTGTATATCTAGAATTAATACCAGAGTTTAATGACCAGAATAATGCATGCGTAGCAACTCCAAACAGACAAACTGGCACCCAGTACACATAGAAGCAAGCAGAGACCCAAAGCTGCACAGAAAAGAACAACAGTAACTAAAGTGAAGGTGCAATGCAAGCAGAGGTGAAATACTTGGAGCTGCAGAAGCAACACAGTTTCTCAGAATACAGGTAGGGCAAAACAAGCGTGCACACATGGGAACTGTGAGTAACGATACTGTACGAGCACACGAAGCATCAGAGTGTGTTGTGTTGTAATGTAGGTGGGATTTTTCTATTCTAACAAGTATCCTCTCAGGATACAATATGGCACTGTGTTTTTGTTATACTAGCTATGGGAATGTAGATCAAAGGCAAAACATGACAGCAGGCTACATAAAGCTGACAAGAGGGGACTGCGAGAGGCACTAAGAGGTAGAGCTGCATTTATGGCTCTCTAGGATACATTATATATTTCACATTACTATATGATAACAGCAGAGTGGTTCAGTGCATTTATAAACCACAATAATGATGTTTCAAAAGGTCAGATGCACAAAAATATTATATTTTTAGTATTCTGAAACACCAACTAACTCAAATGTACAAAATAATTCAAAGTATACCACTGTAAGTCACCTGGGAACTATAAATAGTGCTCCCAACTCAGCAGCTGCTCAACAATATATAAAAAAGTTCACAGAGTTCATGTTATGTAATATATAGGCTAAACGAGGTCATGCCTTAAAGTACATGTTTCCAATCTCCACTTTGGAATGAGGATGGACAGACCAATTCTTTTAGACCAAGCATTTATCACTATATCCGAATTTATCTTGGACAGACTTCACCTCCCTCAAGACCATTACAAACACAGCGCACCAGCTGCAAGGACCAGCTAGAAATACCAATTGCTAAATTCTTTAAAATCATGACAGGTGTGTGAGACATGTTTTAAACCTACAGAAATCTTGCTGAAACACATCTAAGCTATTAAAATCCAGGGGTTTAGAAATTCATTTTTGGACAGGTATCTTAGGCACCTCTGAGCAGGTGACTCCTTCAAACAAAAGACAATAAAGTAGCCTGTTATCAGGCAGAATTATCAGCTGTTTACACTCTGACTTTCATGTCTAAGCAAAAGAAAAACAAAAGAGGACTGAGAAGAACTGAATCACATCTATGGGAAGGGAAAAAATGAGAATAATTATTTGAAAGTAATGCAGAATTCCCCAAGAGACTTGCTGAATTATATCCCAGATATTAATAGCATAAAGTGAAAGGTGAAAACTGGCCTAAAAATTCACCATGAATAAATGCAACTAAATGCCTCGTGCTTAAACCTGCATCCATGATTGACAAGTACTAGGGGCTCAAGGAACAACTGGAGCAGATGAGCAAGGTGAGGACGGTCCCAGCAGATCCCAAATGCATGTGAGTGCAAAGAAGAGCAGCTACACACAACAGCTAGAAGCAAATGTATAGCTCTACCGGGTAGAAAAAGCCTGTCCAAATTTTCATAAATATCATCACTGGTGTATATGTAAAGTGTAGAATTTCTTTTCTTAAACAGACAGAAATCCTACTGAAAAGACATTAAAATTCTGGGGCTTATAAATACATTTTTGGACAAGTGTAATGTGAAAGCAGGCTACATCACCCCCCCCAAAAAGACACAGAAGTAGCTCACTTTCAGACAGAATTATCAAGTATTTACACTCTGATTCTCATGTTTGGTCCACAAGCACAAAAGAGACCAGAAATAAAATCATGAAAGCAATACAGAATGCATGAGAGAAACTATACACTACATCCCAGATATATGCAGCATAAAATGATGCCGAAAAGATAGGAGGAAAAAATAAATCACAAAGAATGCACTAGAATAAGTGCCTGGCGCTCCAGATCTAGTGGGGGGAAAATAAACCTATGCTTAGGATTTTGGGAGTACCAGTGGCCAAAGAAACAGGCGTGTCTGGAGCATTGGAGGCTGTAACCCCACAAAGCACATGACAGCAAAGAAGAGCAGCAGCTACATGCAACAGCTAGAAATTGACATCTGGCTCTGCTCCAAAAACCCCTGCTTTAACAGAAAGTGATTGTATTTGTGCAAAAAAAACAAAAACCGAAAAAATAAGCATAATAATAATAATTAGACTCAGGTTCCCTCATTTCTGTGGTTAGAGCTGCTTCCTGCACTTGCCACAAACCAGGGAAGGCGTTAAAACGGTTGTGAATGATGCAAGCAGCTAAATGGGCCTGCTGCACCTAACAAGTGTAAAATGAGCGGCACGCCGTATGACACGACCACAATAAAACAACTTTCACACAGCCATGATTGATCTGCTTACCCGCACTCGGAAGCGGAACATGGCGAGGCGGACACAGTGGCTGAGGCAGGCCGGGGGCAGGAACCATGCCCGGGGAGGCGGGGTGGCCTTGCTGCCGACGTGGTTGACTATCAGCTGCGCCGTCTGTCGCTGGCTCTGAGCTCGCCGCGCCCACTCGGGCCAGCGCTCCTTCCCCAGGGTGCCGTTGAAAACCACGACCAGCTCCAGGCCACCCTGGTACAAGCAGGCCTGCGACAGGGCGGCCAGGTATCCCAGCATGGCGTTCCACTCGCCTCCGCACACCCAGTCCGTCTGGTAGCCGCCGTACAGGCGCTGCAGGCCGGAATCAGCGTCGATTAGGATCCTGGCAGGCGGGGGCGGGGGAGGCATGGGCCCGGGGTGATGTGGGTGGTGGTGTGGGTGATGATGATGAGGGGGCTGGCGGGCCGCGGTCCGGGCAAGCTTGAGGAGGTCCACGGGGACCGTGGCCCCGGGACACCGCTTCTCTAAATACTCCTGAAAGCCCTGCACTCCCATGACGGTGTTATTGAGCCGGTGCGTCTGACCGGGAGCGGGCTCTGAATACGTTCTGTACGCCGTGTTTGTAACGTGTTGTGGGGCGAGACTTGCAGCTAGCTGTGCACTCCGGGGGCAAAGCTAACTGGTCTCCGATGTAGTGACAAAACTGTAGTTTAGTTAACCCAGCAAAACAACTTGGCTGTCACGCTGACTAGCAAAACGAGTCACCATGCACCGCCGCACCACTGTATCTGGTAGTTATCCCAAGATATCGAAATGCCAATTTGTTTTTTCTTTACTTCAGTTTTGGTCGAGGGTGCTCAGTTTAGTGTCCATCCCTGTGGATTTTTGGTGAGATGCCAGAAAAGGCCAGTGTAGCTACCTACCTACCCTACCAGAAAAAGTTCAACACGTTTCCTGCTCCCATAATTTGGCTTTAAACACGACCAGCTTCCAAAATGCAGTCGGTAGCGAGTAACGGAAATGCAGCGAGATGGTGGATGTTACCGAGAAATGTCTGCAAAATAACAAAAAATCCCGCTGTTTTGTGCACATGAAACAGATGCAATACTGCGCTTTTTAGTTAGCAAACCCACAGGCTGGATGGCCAGTTCGCGGACATGATGGTGAACCGAGCAGCTTGAAAACCGTTGTTATTTTTAAATCTGACAGATGAAAATGTTCACATTTATTCGGCACTGGCTCTGGGAAATTTCAGCACGTGTGCAGCACCAGCGTGCAGGATAACAAGTGTCAGAATATTAATTTAAAACAAACTAATGAGCAGCGTGCCTGGCTGCACTAATATTTGCTAACTGTGGCTAAGCTGCTAGCTGCTGCTGGCAGGGTCCCCGGCGTGATTTGACGCGTCAACTCCCGAAGACTAGTCCGGGGCGGACACGACGCGGAATGAGATGGATGTTTGACGAAAGAAAAGAAAAGTAACTAAAAGAAAATAAAAATAAAAGCCCGATGGTGCCTCCCTCGCTTTCTTCCACGCTCACGGCTTCATGTTGCAGAGGGGAACATTACTTCCAAGCGACGTCAGCCATCTTGCGACTTCCTCGCGGCCCAGTGGAGTGGGAGGGAAGGCGGAGGGACGCGAGGAAGGAGGCGCGGCCGAGCGCGGGGAGCGACGGGAATAGTAGTCTGACTATGGCAGAGCGTCTGTCCAGAACACTAGCGTCGGCAACGAGAAAAAAACTACATCTGCCAGCGACGGTTTGTACAAGGATAAAAAAGCTGGAGAGCAGCAGTTCTCCAAGTGAATCCAGTAAATACGAGATTATTTGACACTTCACCGTGCAGGTCGCTACTTTTTCTTTTAAATAAAAGCACAAAAGCAAGCAAAATGTATTGAAATATAGCTGCTGTTTTATATTTCTGATATTGGCGCACCAATTTCTATCGTGTTGAGATTTTTAAAAACATTTTATTCAAGGGATCAAAGTAGTAAAAAGTGGCAAACTAAAAATAGATATACATTGGTGGTAGCTTAAATTGGGATCAGTTATTTAAGCAGTGTAACAGGTAGAATGGCGCTGTCCCACCTGTGCCGAAACTCTGTGGGTTTGTCGCCTCCTTGTGGCAGCATATATAAAATGTGCTGTTGAGAAAAATCAACATACTGTATATAAAAAAATCATCTTAATAAATCTTTATACAAGCTATATGAAAAGAAGGAGGAAATGAAGAATGAAATAAAACCAGGTGCCGTGGTCTGAGGGGAAATCAGAATAGCTCTGGACTCCACCTGTGGGAACACTGGGGGAGATTTTCAGGCTAATTTCTGAGTATGACTAGAAGAGTAACTGAGCCTGTGGTGACTCAAGAGGGATGGTATTAAATGAGAAATTCTGAAAGCCTAACAGTGCTTCATGTCTGTCCAACAGAGACTCACCTGCTCTCTCACGTTAATGGTGTATTTCAAACACTTTAAACTCTGTACATTGAGCCACAGTAATTCTATTTAAATTTATACTTTATTGGATTTATTTTGGTTTGATTTTTTTTTATTCAGATGTCATCTTCCATTTTATTTTATCAAGCTTCATACTATTTTATTTATGTAAACAGTTTTGTTGCAGTAAGTTGCATTTTAGCTGCTGCAATAACACAATTGTACAACTTCTGGGATAAATAAAGTATATCTTACTTCATTAGATCTGCTAAATAATGCTTTTACTTTACATAAGGGCATTTAAACCATAAATAAAGTGGTCTAAATGCCCTTGAGCCTAAAAATTTGCCTGAATACAGGAAATTAAGCCTGTAATGCTCAGAGACTCCACAGTGTAATCCCCCCCCAGCAGGTGCGTAGCTAAAGGTGGGGCCTGGTGTCCTTGGAACATGAACCATGACCCTATGCCTACCATTCTTCAACTCTTTTACTTTACAAACTGTGAAAAAAAAGGATATTTGAGACACTGTTACTTACTTCTACCATTCAGTAACTTTAAGCATGTTTAGTATTGTATCCAGACTACTGAGGTTTTGCAGACATTTGACTACTGGGTAGAGGATTGTGTGAGTAAGGCCCCAGTCAAGCTTAGAGACTGGTCTGGTCATCTGGCAACCACCAGTTATGAAGGAAAAATGATTATTCCCTGACTGGTTGGAAGGTTGCTGGGAGAATGAATACCAAAGCCCCAGTCATGTTGGCTAGAGATCAGTCAATAGGCCCTATTTTTCCTTAGAGACCCACCTGTTGCCAGGGAAAAACATGTATTCCCCATGTTGGCAAAAACCTCCTTGTTGCACGTAGTTTGCATGGAAGTGATTTTTCTCCTAACATTGTAGCTGCACAAATGAAATTGTGAAAAGTGTGATAGAAACCAGAAACAGGGACCATTCCCCTTCAAACTCAGTTTTACACCTTTTGAAACATGTTGGCGGCTTTGAGGCACAACTTTTACTTCAAAGGCAAACGTTAAAGGTCCATCTATTCACATTTTACTACCACTGGGCAAGTATTTAGCGAGAGTTTGCAGAAAAAATAACAAACTAAAGGCAATCGTCTAAATCTGACAGAAACCAAAGTAGTCACTGGTATGTTTTTGGTGCTGCACTTTATTTGGCGCTGATTTTAATACCAACAAGTCATACATGCGTTTCCATAGCAACCAGTGATTCCAGCATTACTGAGGAGGCCTTTACATTAAATGTTTAAAACTAATTTTCAATATGTTTCAGGGGTTTTTGTTTGTTTTTTATTCCCATTTCTGACTTTGTTTTTTTTGTTTGTTTTTTTTGTTTCCCATGAGCCTCCGCCCTCCACACCCTGATTCTTGGAATCCCTGTGACACCCCATTTAAAACTCCTGGAACCGCCCCTGGCTGTAGGGCTCAAATAAAACCTACGCGCATGACAGACAGATTAACGTGATTGCGCAGCTCGTCCCCGTCTCTTCCTGTCTTCAGAGGGAAGAGTAGACATGACGACCCGCTCTGTGCGCGCTCTGTCCGGAGCCCTGAAGCCGCTCTTCAGCCCCCGGTCACCGCAGGTAGGAGCCGCCAGGTGCGGTTGCCTGTTGAACACACCGCGTTTTGGTGCAGCAGATCTTATATCGCTGTCCGTTCAGCACCACGGGTCAGCGTCCGGTTAGCGTCAGCGTTTTACGTGATTCTGCAGTTTGAGGATGTTTCCTGCTGCCAACTGAAAGCCTACACTCTTCCCTGCAAAGTCATGCATTATTCAGAGACTACACCTCTGCGCCGAGTAAAGACAGACAGGTTCACTTCTCCGGCGGAAAAGCTGTCTGTTGTCCACGAGTCCGTGTTTTACATGTGCTGTTACTCAGACGCAGATTTAAGAAGTGTCGAGCGGGTATAACAACACAAATATGCGCCTCGCTGTTGGGTAGACATGCCAGTCTACACAAAACAAGCCTCATCAGGCTCGCTGTTTTGTTAAAGCTGCCGATCCGGAATGCATTTCCTGTTTTATTTTGCTTTTCATTGCATTTGGGCTCAAAGAAAAACCTCAGTTTTCCCACGCTCGTCGACTCTGCCGTGCTTACATGTTCATTACAGTCCGCAGATCACGGTGGAAATGCATGTTTTTATTTATTTATCAAACAGCCTGTCGAGACCCATAATTATGTTTGTTTTCACTCCTGTGTAGTAATACTAGCATCACAACAAAGAAAACATCGACTAATTATTACTTTATTGCACTTGTAATATTTCAAACAACCCTCCTAAAAAATCCCCAAACAACTGAAATGTTTCTTTTTTTCATCTGCATGTGGATAAGCAGTGTCAAACATATGGGCCGGGGTCCAGAACAGGTCCATCAAAGACGTCCAGATCAGCCCTCTTTTTCTAAATAACAGCGTAACAGTGAAGCTGCGAGGAGAAGAGGCAGCCAGCCATCCAACATGTCTGACACCTGGTTTTATAGCTAAAAAATAATAATAATAATTTAATAAAATTTTAAAAAAAGAAAAAAGAAAAAAAAACTATACATATGTATATATAGTTTATAACTTTTTAGAACAATTTAAAATTAAAATACTATTTATTATGCAGGTAATTTGTGTGATTTTTAGGAGGACTTGTAAGGTATTGTCTGCATGTAACCTCTGTTTTTTTCTCTGCATCTTTAGGGTTATGTTGTGGCAGTGTGTCATCAGACTCACAAATCCACTTACACTGTAAGTTGTGTAATATATATATATGAGGATTTATTTTATAGCTTCTATAATTTCTGTAAACTCAGTCTTTAGGAGATCGTCTGACTCCCCTCACCATGATTCACCTTTAGAGTCGCTTCTCCAAGAAAATGTGGTCTCAGCCTCTCCTTTGTCCTGTTTTCTCTCCCCTCTCTGCTCTGAATCCTTCCTTCCTCCGCCCACCCACCCACCCAAGACCATAGTGAGTATGGATGCTTATAAGTGCTTATAAGCTTTCAGTGTAACAGCTAAAAGAGTGACAGTTCTCTGTTGTTTAGGGTTGTATCTAAAATGTGTGTGTTTGTGCATTACAGGCTCCGCCTGCTCGGTACGGAGGCAGACACACCGTGACTCTCATTCCCGGAGACGGCATCGGACCGGAGCTGGCCAAACACGTGTGTGAGCTATTCCGGTGAGAGTTCCACGGTTACCCTCCGCAGAATTTCACTGAAACATTCACCACTAGCGTGTTGGCGTGTTGAAACGTTGAACTTTTTACATCTTTTAGCCCTTCATAAATTTCCTCCAGAGGCTTTTTTCCCGGCTGTCACTATAAACGATGTCTGGATAAATAAAGGTTACCCTGACTTGTTTCTTTCTCACAGTGCATGTACATTTTAGACGTGAAATCTGTTCATCATAAAAGCTTTTAAAGAATTTTTAAAACATAGGAATGTATAAGAAATGAATCTAAGACTTAAGTAGATTATAGAGGGGACCCGGGGAACATGTGGCCATAATGGATACAGGACTAACTGACCGTCTATCCAGGGTGTACCCTGATTTGCACCTCATGTCAACTGGGATACGCTCAAGCCTACATCCATCCATCCATCCATGCATTCCCATGTCAGATGAGCTGTATAACATCTCCGGCTGATTCATCTGGATGTCTGACTTCCTCACTATATCTCTAAGGTTGACTCCAGCCAGCATACAGAGGAAACTCTGCTGATGCCACACAAATCCGGTCGTCCTCTCGCTCCCTCTTTCTGTCACTTGTCAGTAAAATCGTGAGGTCCTGCTCAGCGCAGCCGCTCTCCCCAGTCCAGAGGGAGGAGTTTTAGAAAAAGAAGAAGCTTAAGTTGGATAAGCGTTTAAAAACAAATGGGTGACTGATTAGTTCCTTTTGGCTCTTCCTAAAAACATAAACTGATGCAGAAAGGGCACATACTGGTGCATTAACATTTAACAGAATGCCAGGATTTGCTCAGAATTTCCCGTGGGATGCCCTGAGACACACTCCATAATGTTGACTGCACACACACACATAGATGCAGTGCTAATATTAGGCCACTAAATGGTTCAGCTCTCTCATACATTAGTGCTCTCCTTGTCTGTGTTCACTATCAGATTCTGCTGTGTGCCTGTAGACTTTGAAGTCGTCAATGTGGACTCGACTGAGACCTCAGAAGATGATATCAATAACGCCATAATGGCTATCAGGCGCAATGGAGTTGCGCTGAAAGGTAATTGTGGAAAATATACCATAAATGAAGTTATAAGGCAGATAATATGCAAAAGAAACACAAAAAATGTAGAGTTTTTTATTTTTTGTGTCTCATAAACAGTAAACATCATGTTCCTAAAAAAGAAAAAACACCAAAGAAGCCACTTTCATGAGTAAATCATATTATTAGAGATGTAAGTGAGACAAACGGACATAAATCATTCCCAGAGGCGATAACACTGAACCAAACATATACAATAAACACAATTGAACTTCTTTTTCCTCTTGTGTTCTGATTTATTTTACTGAGTTTGATTCTCGTGCTCTACTTTTACTGACTCCCCCTCAAGTACAAGATACAAGATGATTTTTAGATCAAAAGAGGCAGATGAATGAAGATCAGCATGTAAATTAGCTCTGATTAGTCTTTATACTTTTTTCATGGTAAGTATTTGAATGTAAATTTTTAAGCGGCCCAACTGTGAGGTGTGACTGGTACAAGAGATTTTTAATGTTCTTAGGAAGCTTTATTGATTTCTCCTTCGTATACATGTAAACATTTTATTTATTTTTACAATTCATAATAAAAAAATAAATAAACAGAAACTCTGAAATGAAATATTTGGATGTGCATGTTGAGAAAATCACGTAGTAAATGTTGTGCCTAATGATGTAGTGGGCACAGAGGAGGAGAATCCAATCACAGGACATATGAGGAAGAAGCTCAAAGCTGAAGTATTTTATTATCCAGGCTGAGGTCATACAGGAGTAGACAGTCAGTGAGGCAGACACCAAAGGTAACAGGTGTGCAAACATGTCATATCCATAAATAAAGAACCAATAATAAGAGAAACAAACTAAACTTTAAACAGGAAAAACTTATGCAAGGAAATTAGAAGAAAACTTAACTAGTGCAGCAAAAATCTGTTGGAAAGATTTTTTTAATTTTGGATTGCCACAGTTCAATTTTTTTAATCTTTTAAACATAACATTCGTTTGTTTATTTAGGAAATATTGAGACCAACCACAACCTGCCACCTTCCTATAAGTCCAGAAACAGCCTCCTCCGGTGAGTCGGCTACTTTTTGGTTTTCAGCTCAGATTTTTTGCTGATGTAGCGTCACAGAGTTTGAGCTCTCTGTGATGACTTACCTTCACCTCCTCCTGTTTGTACTCGTCTTCCTCGCTGCAGTACCACTCTGGATCTGTATGCCAGTGTGATGCACTGCCAGTCCCTGCCAGGAGTGAGGACGCACCACAGAAACATTGACATCATAACAATCAGGGAAAACACGGAGGGCGAGTACAGCAGCCTGGAGCATGAGGTGCGTCTCTGTGTGTGTGGTTCCCATCTCTTTGAGTGCGTCTCTAACTAATCAGTCTCTGTTTTATCTCCGCTGCACCTCTGCAGAATGTACCAGGCGTCGTCGAAAGTCTGAAGATCATCACCAGGACCAAATCTTTACGCATCGCGGACTACGCCTTCAGGACAGCTCGAGAGAAAGGACGCAGACGAGTCACCGCCGTGCACAAAGCTAACATCATGTCCGTTTCTGTTCCCGTGTTTTATCTCTTTTCTTAGATGTGTTCCACTCATCTTTCGTGTGTTTCTCGGAGCAGGAAGTTGGGTGACGGCCTCTTTCTGGAGTGCTGTAAGGAGGTGGCCAGTGGTTACCCTGAAATCACCTTCGACAGCATGATTGTGGATAACACAACCATGCAGGCATGTCCATGCGAGACCATTTCATTGTGTGGCGTCTGTGTCATCATGTCCCTCACATTCTTATTGGGGTATTTAATCAGAAAATGTGAGCGTTTTCAAGCCAAGACTCTTGAGGGTTAGGACAGAAGGCGGTTACTCATTGCAACCTCCTTCTGTCTTCAGAAAAACCTCCTGCTTGCTGGCTTCTCCAGCCTGTAAACATGTCCTAAAATTAGCTTTTCTGTGTGTATTTTAGCTGGTCTCCAGGCCTCAGCAGTTTGATGTGATGGTCATGCCTAACCTTTATGGCAACGTTGTGAGCAACGTGTGTGCCGGCCTGGTGGGTGGACCCGGCCTGGTGCCTGGAGCCAACTATGGAGAAAACTACGCTGTGTTTGAGACGGTGAGACAGGGTTAATGAGACCTCATGTCTTGTGGGGTTTTTGTTTTTCTAGCGGCTCTCTGGGGTTAGCTGCAGTTTTTCTGGAGTCCACTTGAGGCTCTCTCCAAAGGCGAGTCATCTTTGTGGACTGCCCTGTTAAAATCCCACTGTTAAAGCATCAATAATCATGTTAACAGCCTCGTACAACAAAGGTTTTGGTCTCTATCAATGTTTATAACTCACCAGCTAAAAGAAGTCACCATCATGTTGGAGTTGGGGGGTGTGGCCACTTTGACTGGCTAAGCTCCCTGTGTCGCCAGTGATTTGTCTGCTAGCCTCACCTCCACTAACTGGAATCACTGATCAGGTCTGGTTTTCAGTGGCGTTTTATTTGGGTGTGTATGAAGTTCATCGTCTCCTAATGAACACACATCCATGGCTGGGTGGTCTGAGTGCTCCTCACCTGTGAAAATGCCCTCAGCAACTGAATCCCAGTCCTACTTCTGGTCGGCTGGTTCTTTCCTTCTTTTCTATTTCACCTCTTTCACGTAACGTAACTTCCATCTTTTGAATTTTTTTCCCTATTGTGTAATCTAAGCACTTTAATTTTTAATGAAACCACAATTGTTGTTTTTCTAATCAAGCCCTGTACGCACATGTGAGTGTACACTCACTCAAGCCTCCCCTAATGTAACATCTCATTTTCGTAAGGATGTATAAAAGGATGTCTCACTTTTCTAAACGTGCTCTTCTCTGTACAGGGCACCAGGAATACTGGGAAGAGCATCGCTAACAGGAACACGGCAAACCCCACGGCCATGCTGCTGGCCTCCTGCCTCCTGCTGGATCACCTAAAGCTCCACGGCTACGCCAGCATGATCCGCAAAGCCATCCTCTCTACAATCACCGATTCCCGGGTACGATCCCACCGATGTTACATGCAATATGTTGGTGGTATTCAACTTTTATTGCTACGTCCTGCTTTGTATTTCGACATTACTCTAAATATGTCATCTCCTTTGTGTTCCAGCTGCACACTGCTGATCTGGGAGGTAAGGGCTCCACATCTGAAATGGTCCAGTCCATCATGGATGCAATCCAGAGCACTGGACCTCGCACACAGAGGCACTAGAAACCAGATGACTGTACGATTGTACCTTTGATTGTAAGACTGAACTGAAGCTGTAATGTATGGACAGATTTTATTTCCTATGTGGGTTCAGTGGTTTAAAAAGGCCCCCGTGTAAAGCAAAAATATATATTAGTACTATGATAGAGATTATATTTAGGATTTCCTGAATATTGTATGAATATTTTGTGAAAACACAAAAAATAAAGCACCTATTTGAGATCCAACTAATGCTTTCCATGTATATTATTTTGGATCTATTTCTTATTATTATGGGAAAACAGTTATAAACCATGCACCAAAAATTCAAAACATTAACCAAACTGTTATCACCTACTGAAATATAGCTATTCCAGCTTGGCATTTCACATCAAATTGTGCAACCACAACATTATGATGCATGGGTGGATGGATGGCTGGATGGATAGGTTACTGTGCCTATTTAAACCCCCCCCATATTTGTATTCTTGGACACTAATAGAGCAGCTTTGCATAATTCAAAGATAGAAAAAGTCATGACGTAGCCTAAGCTGGAGCCCTTCAGTTCCTCTACTGTCTGAAGCTTTTTAATCAGTGTTTAGAGCAGTTTCAAGCCTGAGCTTTTGCCTTACATGGATTACTTGCACTTACACCTCAGTGTTTGAAATGTCAGTCATTTTCATATGAACCACTGTAGTAGTATATATATATCAGAAAATATAGAAAATGTATCACAGCCCTGGTTCAAATAACAAAATATAAATAAAGTAACTCAGACCACAAATCACAGATCAAGTTGGTCAAGCGCAGTCGTTCCATAGACTTCTAATGGAAGTATTTTTGCAACCAGGAGTCGCCCCCTGCTGGCCAGTAGAAAGAATGGCGGTTTAAGGCATCAGAGTACAGTTAACTAAAAACTACTGGGGTTCTATGGAGCATCCATCCATTCTCTCCTGCCTGAATTTCTTTTGGCATTTTCTTTTAGGGCTACAGGTTGGGCACACCCTGGACAAGTTGCCAGTCTGACATGGGGATAACACAGTGAGACAATTATTCACACCTATTTAGAATTACCATGAATTTTTTTGGCATGTTTTAAATGGGAGGGGCCAAGGCTACAGGTGTTGTAACATGCTGGTGTTAATAACAGTAATTAAATCAGTAATTATGTAATGTGGCAGCCCTCTGGTCACATTTCCTTCTGTCTCGTCTGTGTTGTTGTGCAGGTTTCAGAGTGGGCGGGGTTAATTAGTGCTAATGGGAGCACCTGTTCAGTCTCCCCAGAGCATTTAAGAGCTGGCTGTGTCAGACTTTGTTCTCTCCCCGTCCACCCAGCGTCACAGTCTTTGTTTGGGTCCCTTCAGCCTGATTATTTTATGTTTTGAACTACACAACACCAGATGTTTCAATACTCCTCCAGCTGCTGATGCGCTGATAACACTAACAAACCAATCAATTTAATTATCATTTTACTTCTTATAAATACAATTAAAGATCAATCCGATTCACAGAACTACACACCCACCATGTTGGCATTTCCATTGTCCTCCATTTAAAGGTAAAAATACAGCATCAAATGTAACACAATAAACATTTAAGTGATTGTGAAATATCCCTTTATAATCAACGACAATCAGTTAATTGAAGGCTTAACCAGAGTGTTTTTAACTTAGAGGTTTCTCTTTGTTCACAGTCTGATGGTTAGAAGGTAAAAGGCCCACCGTTTTAAAAGGGTGGAGTTACATAGACTCCCACGTCTGTCCTACAAATTGACATATACCAGGATATGCCAGGATATGACGTATGCTGGGTGTGTGTGGTAATTTATTAGGTTACTGTGAATTCTTTTGGCCTTGAGACAGCTTCTCCATCAACCATCACAACCAACTACATGAAATTATCTGTTGCAGTTTAACTACACTTCTGATGACTAGTTATGGAGAGTAAACAGGCAGATAGTGTCACCCTGACATAAATCCAGACCGATTCAATTTAATTTGGTTCAACTTTATTTATATACCACCAAATCACACCAACAGTCTTCTCAAAGCACTTTATATTTTAAGGTAAACACCCCACATTAATAGAGAGAAAACCCCAACAATCAGCACTTGGCAAGAGTAGGAAGGAAAAACTCCTTTTCAACTGGAAGAAACCTCCGGCAGATCCAGGATCAGGGAGGGGCACCTATCTGTCGCGACTGGATGGAGTGAGGGGGGGAAGAGAAGAAAAAGACATGCTGTGGAAGAGAGCCAGAGATTAATAAGAACTAATAATTAAATGCAGAGAGGTGTATAAACACATAGTGAGTCATGCATCATGAGCATCATGGGAATCCCCCAGCAGCCTATACGTATTGCAGTGCAACTAAGGGAGGATTAAGGGTCTCCTGATCCAGCTCCAACTATATGCTTTAGCAAAAAGGGAAGTTTTAAGCCTAATCTTAAAAGTAGAGACATCTTTTGAGTTCAAACTAGAAACTGGTTCCTCAGAAAAGGGGCCAAAAAGCTGAAGGCTCTGCCTCCCATTCTACTTTTAAATACTCTAGGAACAACAAGTAAGCCTGCAGTGTAAGAATGAAGTGCTCTAATGGGGTGATGGTACTATAAGATCATTAAGATAAGATGGGGCCTGATTATTCAAGACCTTGTATGTGAGGAGCAGGACTGAATTTGATTCTGGACTGAAGAGAAGCCAATAGTAAGAAATATGTTCTCTCTTTCTAGTCCCTGTCAGTACTCTCACTGCAGCATTGTGGATCCACGGAAGGCTTTTCAGGGAGTTTTTAGGACAATTAAAATGGATCAGTAGCCATTTTTGGATAAAATCAACTTTCAACTGTGTGGCTTTTTTTTTTTTTCTAGAACCAGGTGTCAATAATGGTTTTAGCCACTGAACTACATTCACATCTGAGGGAAAAGTCCAGGGCAATTGAGTTACACATTTAACAGTCACTGTAATTGAATTTGGGATATTTGTTGATAATCAAATTTGGACACATCAGTGTAGATAATTTAAAGCTAAAACATGTATAAACAGATGGCTGAACAAATGTAAACTCCTGATTAAGTCATTAAAACTTGTAAATGACTTGAAAGCCCTTAAACTAGCTGCTCTATTCAATCATCTTAATTTATTTTATTGATTATTGATCCAACTTTTTCTGGGTAGAATGGTTGCCTTTTTTATGTTTTTATTCTTTTTTAATTATTTTTTTGAATGCTCAGCCTTGTGATTGAAAAACTGTTGATTTTTCAACAGTTTGAACTGTGAACTGTTGATTAGTGACTTGTTTCCTGTTCATAAATAAAGTTCTGTGTTTTTTTGTTTTTTTAAAAAAAAAAGTCAATCGAGCATTCATGGGACAGGTTAACCGGAAATAAAAGACAGGAAGCAAAATATCTAATACCTGTAGCTGGAAGTGGCAGATCTATGAAAGGTTAGACTTCACAAAAAAGTAAAAGGACTTTACAGTCTTTTCTAACAGGCGCAGGAAGCCAGTACACTGACACAAGCTGTGAGACATCAGTATGCATGACCTGCCTTAAAAGGATAAGTTTCTTGAGTAGGAACAGAGCACAGTGGGTAATGAAGGGATTTGCTGACAAAAACAAAAGTCTTTCTTTTGACTGTCATGCAGCTAAAAAAAAACAACAATTCACGCTTAAATTAAAACTAATTAAAGCTCTGGTGTTCGTGCTTACTACTTAACAGACATAAGAAAGCTGTTTATACACAAACGGCGGAGCAGCAATCAGCCTCGCGTTCAACTGTTTCTGTGTGTATGTTTAAGGTCGCTCTGCGGGCCCCTTGATAATTAGAGGCCTCTCCAAATGAAGGAGCAATCGAGGGGAAGCAAGCAGATTACCGCCCCGTCAGAGGGAGAAGGAATGAGAGCGGGAGAGGAAACTGGAATGCAGGACAGCGAGATGCAGAAGAGGGGAAAACAGTGGAGCGGGGTGAGAGGGAAAAAGGTTGCTGAGAAAGACAAGTCTCCTTCTGTTGCTGCTGCCTTCTCATTTCTCTCCAAAAACCTGAGCTCCCATCTGTCACAACATCTGACACTCTCTCTGCCCGCCTGTTCCCGCCCCTCTCGACCACCCGCTGATGCAAACTCACACGTACGCATATTAGTTTGCGCGTATGAAGGGTCTTTGATCATTTCTGGAAGCCTAATAGAGAAAATCTCATTTCATCTGCTGGTGTATGTTCCCCGTGATCTGCTCTGAAGGGTGGATCAAAAGCAGGGCCAACAGCAACATGTTTAATATCAATAATCAACAGGAAATCACATTAATTCCCCAACACTGCCCGGGCACTGCGTCCTTTCATCACCCTCTCTCTCTCTCCTCCTCTTCTTCTTCCACTTTCATAAAATCAAGAAAGGCGAGAACAGTAAGAGAGAGAGAGGGATGTGCTAAAGAGGAGAGAGAGGAGAAACAGCAGAGCGAGTTGGCAGAGGTCACCATCAGTGTAATAAGCACACAAACGCACACACACACATGCAGCAGACACAGCATGGATGCGGCTAGTGTGTGCAACAGCAGATCAGGTTGTCCTGGCTCCTACAGATGCTTCACGGGACGCTGAGGAGGAGGTGAGTCGGCTCCGTCTCCTCGTATTTCCCTCTGATTTTCCTGTTTTCCATGAAAATGGGAAATTAAAATCTGTACAGATGTTAATTTTAGTCAGGCACTTTAAACCTCCTGTTTCATTCTCTTTGTGTATTTTTTTTAATCAAGAACGGTAGAGGATTGCAAAAAACGAGTAAACTGGATTGATTTTTAAGCTTCTCGGCTTCTGCAAAGCAAAATATGTGTAAAGCAGCAGGTGTCCATCTTTCTAATAGGATTAAAAGAGCTGAAAGGTGTCAACAAACTCAGCTCCATGGGCTGGAGGGAATTCTCTGTTCGTCTCTATACTTCCAACCTGACACCTCCGGCTGACTGCGAAAAATTTTCTCCTCTTCCGACTGAAGTTCATGATGTTCAAATTGAATATTAAAATTAAAACAGAGAAAACAAAAGAAAACTGAAGATTTTAGCTTTAGCTTTGCCATTTTTGCAAAGCAATAGGCAAATAACCTTCAATATAAAGCAGGCGTCTAGTCTTCGTCGTAAGTCTCGGCTGTTGAGTTTATTTAAACAGATACTGGAGTGACTCCTGTATTTAGCTCCTGCGCAGTCACCTCTGGCTGAATGAAAAACACTTTCTCACCTGCAGACTCTAATATTTACATCCTAAAGTGCTTCGTTCTGCCAGACTTGGCTACTCATTTCAACAAAAAACATAAAAAAGGAGGAAACACAAAAGAGATCTGATGATTTTTCTTTAGTTTTGTCATTTAATGAGTGTTTTGTGAATGAGTTTTAACTACTGCAGTGGGGTTTTTTTTATTATATAACCACTGGAGAATGAAGTACAAAAAAATATGTTAAAGTATATTTCATATAATAAATTAATATTATTACTGTATCCATGCAGGGCTTTGCTGTTGGAGTTCATTTAAATCATTTTCTGTCTGCTAATAATTGTTTTTTTAATTATCTGCTGATTCTTTTATTGTAAAAATTTGGGATTAAATTAGAAACTCGGCCACGATCACCTCAAATGATTTTTACAGCAGCTGCCAGTTCAGATGATTCATTGGCAAATCACAAATCACAAACCGAATTCAAAAAAGATTTAAAATGTAAACAAAAACAGACTGCAATGATGTGCAAATGTCAAAAAGCTGCATTTTATTCACAATAGAGCACAGAAAACATATCAAATGTTCTGAGAAATCTGACAGCATTTTAAAAAAATCACTTTGAATTTGGTGACAGCAACACATCTCAAAAATGTTGAGGCAGGTGTTAAAAAGGCTGGAAAAGTGGTACTTTTAACAACTGGAGAATCACTTTTCAAGTTATTAGGTAAAATGGCAACAACTAACATTGATTGTTTGATGTAAAAAATAGCATCATGGAGAGACAGAGTTTCCCCAATTTCCCCAAAAAACTGCATCCAAAAATTGTTGATCTATTCTGAATAATGTACATCAATGTGATATTGTGAAGACTCTGAATACTCATCATCTACAGTCCGTGATATCATCAAAAAAATCTGAGAATCTCAAGAAATCTCTGTGCACAAGGAACGAGGTTGACAGGTATGCCTGTGATGGCCGGGTCCTCCAACAGCACTGCATTAAAAACAGACGTTATCACTGCATGGACTCAGGAACACTTCCGGGAATCATTGCGTGTGAACTGTCCACAGTGCCATTGACAAACGCAGTTTTAAGCTCTAGCATGCAAATGACGATGAAGGTTTGACTGGAGTTATATTTGATGACAGCTTGATTAAAGGCATTTGAAACATGTGACATCCTCCTGCGACAAGTTGCTTTTTAGTAAGCAGTCAAAAGCATGTTGCATTGTTATCCGCATACCGAAGTGTTCGACTCCAAACATGGATGAACTTAGGACAACCTCATTAGGAGCTCAGATCGTCAAAGTATGTGAGCAGTTTGCTCACATATTACCAAATCCTGACCTAATCCAGTTTTGCCAACACAAACAAATGCATCAGTTTGAAGAGCTCTGTGTAGACCAGGGGTGGGCAATCTCAGTCCACAAGGGCCGGTGTCCCTGCAAGTTTTAGATCTCACCTTGGGTCAACACACCTGAATCACATGATTAGTTCGTTACCAGGCCTCTGGAGAACTTCAGGACATGTTGAGGAGCTAATTTAGCCATTTAAATCAGCTGTGTTGGTTCGAGGACACATCTAAAACCTGCAGGGACACCGGCCCTCGTGGACTGAGATTGCCCACCCCTGGTGCAGACCATTGGTCTCAAACTCCAATCCTCGAGGGCCGATGTCCTGCAACATTTCCATGTGTCCCTGTTGCAACACATCTGAATACAATTAGTAGGTCATTAGCAAGACTTGACTGCATGCTGAGGTGGCAATTCAGCCATTTGATTCATGTTACAGCAGCTCATGAGTGAATAAACATGGTGCAATAAAAATACTTTTAGAAGTACATTTTTCCAAACACATACATTTACTTAAATTTACTTGAGTAGGGTTAGGGGTTGCCACTTCAGCATGCAGTCAAGTTCGATACTCTTGCTAATGACCTACTAATTTTATTCAGGTGTGTTGCAACACATGAAAAAGTTGCAGGACACTGGCCCTCAAGGACTGGAGTTTGAGATCCCTGGTGTAGACGTCCTGTGATGTTCCAGCATCAGTGTGCACTTCACGGGCAGTTTGGTGCCTCCTCGATCTTGGACTTGGATCTGATTTCATGACCAAGCAGGACATCTGTCTGATTTGAATGCCATATGTGGAGTTGCACAGGGAACTGAATTAGGACCTATAGATTTTCAAAAATGGATTAACAGTTCAAGATAAAACAGAACACTGGGGGCATATGGATGACATGACTCTGGCCCAGGTGTGAGGTCATCATTATCCATGGTAACTTCCAGCGAGTCAGTGGGTAGACCATGCAATAATCTCAACCAAGAGGAAGCTTTCTTTTTCTACTGCCCAAAGAAATCTGTTGTCTGAGGCTAAAAAGAAGTGTTTGTATATCTACAAATGCTGCATGCATCTACTGATGTCTGTCACACTCACCTGACTACAGGAGCAGCTAAAACAATGAAAACTATGCAGAAACGGGCTTGTAAAAAAATATTTGGCCAGAGGTTCTTAGGACACTTGAACAGTTCTTTGCACACTTGGATTTTGCAGGTTCAGCTTTGCTTTGGGTTTGCTGGAAAGCTGCTTAAGTCTACCTTTACCACCCACTTCCATGTAGGGTTTAACGATAGTTCAATAAGGAAAAGTGATTTATTCAGATACAGAATAAATTAGATTGCCCCAGTGCTCAGGATCTACATGATAAGTGCTGGTGGTGATGAAGATGGCAAAAGAGGCTTGGATAAGGAGGAAGCAAGTCAGAAAGGCAAATAACAGAAGAGCACAGAGCTTTAAAGCACAAAGACAGAGAGGCTGATTGGATAAACTGAGGAAAAGAAAATGATTGGCCTACAGTAATGATGTCAATACTGAGTTTGACAGCATGGGAAAGAGGAAGTGATGTAAAGAATAGAGCCTGAACACTGAGGAAAATCAAACAGATTAGTTCTTTATTGAATAGACGCACAAACCTTATAAATGATTAAAAAAAAACCAGTTTTGGACATTATTTAGACTAGTGATTATTTCAAATAAATACTCAAAGAATCTGGGGAAAATGGATGTAATGAGTACAATGAACTGAAAGAACAGCAAAGAAGGAAAAAGAAAAAAGAAAGAAACAAACAAACAGTGAATCTGACAGAAAAAGAAAGGGAACATTTTCAAATGTTTTTATAGGATCTTATACAACAGTGGCATTTGTCTGGCCCATTTGGGATCAAATTGGTCTTTTTGTGTCCCATGAACTAAAAAGAGATCAACACTTCTTCCCTAAACAAACAAATAAAAGGGGCGGAGGGCTTCAAGAATTACAAACAAAGACACTCAGCAGATTTTACAGTTCAGCGCACACACGCAGACACAATCGCAGAGGCACGCCCCGAGGGCTCATCAGAGCAAATATGAAGGCGGTAATGCAGTCCTGTTGTTTGGCTAGTCTCCAGTGAACATCATTACAAACTAACTGGCAGTTAGGGATTTCCCCCAAAGCTGCACCTGATTCTAAGAATTTAACAATAAACTTTTATAGTGACTGAAAATACATACAATTAAGAGCTGTGATGATGAATAAATAGACTGAATGAACAGCATTTTAAATTAACTTGAGTGCTGTACTCTATCCCACTTTTGAGGTGCTTGTATTAAAGTTTCTAAAACATAATAATAATCACCTGTATATAGAAGATGGACCAGGAAAGACTGAAGTTTATTTCACAGTCCATCAAATTCCCTTCATAACGATGTCGTCGTCTCGTCTTTCTGTGGTGTTCCTCTCCTGTCCCAGCCAGCATGTCGGTTTCTGTGATAACAGACACGTATCCGTCCATCGACCGGCCGGTGTTCTCCGAGGCCCCCACAGGCGCTAATGTCACAGAGTGGGAACGAGACGCCCTGCTGGCCGTGGCCGAGGTGGTGGTGCTGGCGGTCATCTTAGTGATGGCTTTACTTGGCAACGGGTTGGTCCTGGTGGTGTTGCTAAGGCGAAGGCGACACCACAACCCCCTGCACCAGTTCATGCTGAACCTCTGTGTGGCTGACCTGGTGGTGGCGCTGTTCCAGGTAGCACACACATTCATGTTGTGGATTATATGTGTGTTATACGTCACTACAGGTGTGTAACTATAGAATTATCTGATAATATGTGCAGAGTTATGAAATGAAAATAATCTGGAAATGTGATTATTTTTTTACAATTTGTAAACAAATACATAAATGTGGAAAAAGACATAAACACACTGAAGTCTGCAAATGTCTTCACAGGTCTCCAAATATGCACACCTATATGTAAATGTGAACTAAACTGGGGTAAAAGTGCACATGAATCTATTAATTTGCACAAATATTTGTAATTTTTATTGATTTTTTATGTTTTTGGTGTTTTTTTGTATTTTGTACACAATTCTGAGATTTTAAATGTACATGCAAATTCAGAAAAGTGCAGAGAAGTCTTTCAGTTTTTGCATTAATCTGTAAATTTGAACTGAAATATGGAAATGTGCAAAAAATCTATAAATGTGTTCTGGGATTTATGAATGTGCACACTAATCTGTAACTCTAATTTTTAAAGTGCACAAACGTCTGTGTGTGTTTGTGTGCATGTGTGTGTGCATACATTTTGTGCATCATATATCACAACTCTCCACAGAGAAATATATTGTTACATGTTATTGCAAAAGCACATATATCCTTCGTCCCTCTCCTCTTCCTCTCTGAGGTGTTGCCCCAGCTCGTGTGGGACGCTAAGGGACGTTTTCCTGGTCCTGACTTCTTATGTCGCCTGGTGAAGTACCTTCAGGTTCTGGGAATGTTTGCCTCCTCCTACATGATCGTGGCCATGACGGTGGATCGCCACTATGCTATCTGCTGCCCCCTGCAGGCACATCGCAGCGGGGCCACGAAGCGCTGGAACAGCTTCATCGTGCTGGCCTGGGTACTGTCGCTGCTGCTCAGCCTGCCACAGGTAGGCCAAAGCAAAGAGGCTGGCCACAGATCTGCTCCTGAGATTCACAACTTAGGTTCTGATTACTGTTAGGCTGACCTTCTCTTAGAATTAACGTTAAAAAGAGAAGAAAACAAGGTGATAGTCAAAGAAAGGACAGGGGCATCATTGTGGTCCTAAGCTTTTACTTTAAAGGCCTATCATCAAATTCACATAAGATTACCTTTAACTTTGAAGATAAGAACACATAAACAAAGAAGTAGTGTCCCATTTTTACACATTTCCAACCAACACTTTTATCACATTAAAACATGAAGGTGTAAATAAGCACTGTGCCAATTAAAATCTTATAGAAGAGAGCACAAACACAAAATCAGACTGTTTGTCGTTACCATCACCTCCATTCATCTCTTTGCCGGTTTGCAGGTCTTTATCTTTTCCCGTTCTGAGTTGGCTCCAGGTGTGTATGAATGTTGGGGCAACTTCGCCGAGTCCTGGGGCCTCAAAGCCTACGTGACGTGGATGACCGTAGCCATCTTCATCCTCCCCGTTCTGATCATCACCATCTGCCAGGTAGAACAGAGAGAACCACAAGACAAGATGCTTCTGGAAACAAAAATGTACCCTCTCTCATCTTTCTTCTTTTAGGTGCGAATCTTCAAGGAGATTCATAACAATCTGTACCTGAAATCAGACCGACGCCTGTCCCCTGCTGCTCTCCCTCAATTAAGAAAAGAAACCCAGAGAGGAGAAAGAGGAGGAGGAGGAGGAGGAAAGTCTAATGTCCCCTTCTATGTTTCCCCCCTCATGTACAACAACCCTGGGAATGACAGCAGTTTGGACCCTGTGTCCACCTATCAGCACCTACCAATGGGTCCACTCAGGTCCAGCAGCATCACGTCACATTGTGACGTTCACACCTTCACTGCTCTTCACCCCGGTGAGATTTATACAGAGTACAGTCTGGTGATCATTCTTGGACTCTACAGTAGCTTTGCATGATCCAGTAATGAAAATAATGCTTATTTATCCTACACTGAGCCTTGAGATGGACGTATCCATAAGCCTTAAACCTGCAATAGTTTCTAATGGCCAGCAGGGGGCGACTGCTGTAGTTAGTAAAGGACATCAGTCTGTATAGAAGCTTATGGAGAAACAACCCTCAGTCTAACTCATGTTTCCTGATGAATTTAGGCTCCCAGTCACAGCTCTGCAGTCCTGTTGAAATCAACATGATGTTCATTTGGTAAATTATAGTCCTCACTGGTCTGCAGAAGGTTGATTATGTATATGAAGTATGGTGTGTTTTGCCACATGACTGATAAGTCACAGCCTAAGAGTGTGCACTGTTTTTCAGTTTCTCAGTTATGGTTATGACTGATATGTTGGTGCTGCTCAGGTAAACTAAACTTTCCATAAAAACTCTTCACCCACTTCTGCTCGAGCTTCAGGTACTTGACTTCTTGCAGTCTTACTCCTCAAGCAATGTGGTGGTAAAAGGTGACAAAGATCTGGAGTCTCATGCCTGAAATTAGCTAATATGTGCTTTTACTACAATCAAAAAGTTATAAATAAAAAATTAATTAATAAAAATTGAAACATATTTATGGTCTTAACTCATACTTGCAGAAGAAATTTTGGACTTTTCCAGGAAACAGGAAATTTCAGAGAGAGTGAGCGTCACAGGAATGTTTTTGTCCTCCCCGTCAGCTCAGTTGCAAGCGGGCGTCCCACCAGACCCGACAGCGCCCTCTGCTGCCTGCTCACCACACCTACCCAAACTGCCCCCTGTGAGAGGTGGAGAGGTAACAGCAGCCATGTCAAAGACGGTGAGGATGACGCTGGTCATTGTGCTCGTGTACTCGCTCTGCTGGGCCCCGTTCTTCAGCGTCCAGCTCTGGGCCGCCTGGGACCCTGACCCACCTCAAAACGGTACACACACACACAAAGTCCTGCCAGACCAACTTGCTGTAATTTTAAGGATTTTTTTGTTCTCTACATCCCAGTTTTTAAACCTCCAAATCGTATAAAATAACTAAAAAATAACTTTACATAAATACCCTGAACCCAATTGAAATGGAGCGGTAATCTGTTTCTCCACCTCTCATCCCGTGACAGCTGGTGCAGGCTCCTATCTGTACAACATAAAGATGCCTTAGACATGAAGTCATTGTGTTAACTCTAAAACTCTCTAAAGAACTTTTATATACAAGAATTTACAGTAAGTGCCTTTAAGGCTACCAAAGACGCCACCCTGAAGCAGATTTGGACTTGATGCCGTGATCTGCAGTCCCCTGTGCCATTTACGGACCTCCTCCTCCTGTGTATGTACACAGGTGTAGCGTTTACCCTGCTGATGCTGTTGGCCAGTCTAAATTCCTGCACCAACCCCTGGATCTACTCCGCCTTCTCCAGCAGCGTCTCCCCGGAGCTTCGTCTGCTGCTTCACTGTCAGCCGCACAGTCGGCGCCGAGCTTCCGTAACGAACGACTCCACCATCACGCATACCTCCAACTGAACACTGGACACAATGGAGGGCATGTGGCACAGCTGAGGCGGCTGATGTTTAAGGAAATATTAGTTAAACTGTTAAGATGAGACCAGAGTTAACCAATGTGAAGGGGGCGCTGAAAATAGCCGAAAATGAAAAGGTTGAGTGGAGCGAGGATTTTTATTATAATAGAAATATGTGACATTTTTTTTTTTTTTTTTTTTTTTAAATGTAACTGTATGTATTGCCTTAGCTCCATGAAAAACACAAGAGCTCCATCACTCACACACCCTCCATGAAACCATGGAAACCACGAGTCTCTCCAAAGACTACAAAAATCCATCTTCCAGCACCTGTGAGGCTCATTTCTGGGTCATGTTTGTTAAATCTGAATGTTAGAGCTATGCACTCATTCCATTTCATTAGGTACACCACTGCAATTTTCTGATCAGCCAGTCACATGGCATTAACTTGGTGCTTTCAGTCGTGTGGACATTGAACTTCACCTGGTCGTCTCAACAAACCGAGCATCACACCATGCAGAAAAGTAATTTAAGTGATTTTGGAGAAGGTGTGATTGTTGGTGTCAGACAGGCTGGACTTTCAGAAACTGTTGATCTGCTGGGATTTTCACACACACACACACACACACACACACACACACACACACACACACACACACACACACACACACACACCATCTCTGGAGTTTACAGAGGTGTGAAGAAAGAGAACATATCCAGTGAGCAGCGATTCTCTGGGTGGAAAAAAAGCCAAACTACTTCAAGCTGATAGAAAGGCAACAATAACTCATAACTCCTGGCTACAGCCAAAGTATGTAAAAGTAAAAGAGGCAAAAAGGCAAAAGAGCATCTTTAAATGCACAACATGTTAAGCCTTAAAGCAGATGGGCTACAGCAGCAGATAAGCACGTTGGGTGCCCCTCCTCTCAGCTAAGAACAGGAAACTGAGGCTGTAATTTACACATGCTCTCCAAAACTGGATAACGGAAGATTGGAAAAACATTCACATGGTAGGGGTCAGAATTTGAAGTGAACGAGCAAGACTCAATCCTGGATTACACCAGTGGGCCGAGCTGCTGGTGGTGTGGAGGATATATTTTGGCACGCCTTTTGCCTCTTGGCACCAAATGAGCGTTGTCTAAACACCACAGCGTACACACAGATTGGTGCTGTCCAACCCTTCTATGCCCAGTGTGTGCCCATCGTCTGATGGTTGCATCCAGCAGGATAACACGTCATAGAACTCAAATCATCTGAAAATGGTTTCTTGGATTTGTATGGACTCAGATGTCGTCCAGAGTCCCCTTGATCTCAAGCCAACAGAGATAACGGATGTGCCATGAAGAATCAACGAAGTCTAACTCTGTACAAACAAGGTGTACCTAATGAAATGTCCAGTGAGTGTGAATTTGGGAGTCATTGAGTTTCACGTTTCTCTCTCGTCAAGTTTCTGTAAGTATTTGCTAGCTGTGGTAGCTTCAGGTATATAGAGATGCCTCCTTTTCAGGATTTGTGTGCAAGAATGTAAGTTTTATATAAAAATGTTACACATGTGTAATGACTGTAAATGTACAGTTTTTCTGCTAATTTTGAAAAAAGCATTTTTTATAATTATTTATAATTACAGAATCAATAGAGCAGGTTTCATTTTAAAAACTGTTTATTCTCAACACTCAATAATAATATGAACACAAAAAAAATCCACAGCAACTAAAAGAAATAAAATATTACAGAAACTAAAAAAAATTTTGTTCGCTTTATAAAAACACTAAAAAAGGTGCTGTTACAGTACCGCTTTAAAACCCATGAAACAGTATTGCATCCTTTCAACGTGTCACTTCACAAAACACTCATCCTGAAATTAGAACAACTTTTAATTTGGAATCACCATAATTCAGAAAATAAAACCTTGAGTAACAGTTTATCGATTACCCACAATTTCATGAAGGTCAGTTCTTTTGTTTTTAACGGAAAAGAAATCAGGGTTTGGAGCAGTCGAATGTGGACGTACCGACGCAGCAGATACTCTTTCCCCTGAAATATGAACCTGTTGAACAGGTGGATACTTCAGCGAGGAGAGAGAAACCAGTTTCCCATTGGTACCAGTAGTACCTTTACAAAAATACACGCGAAGAAACAAATTCACACTTTGTAATTAATCACTTTGAATACTAACATTTGGTCATATTTAGTTACCAAAAAACATAACATAATAAGTATCCATTCCTACTGAAAGGGAAACAAAATCTGTCGCCCAGTCAGAAGCTTTCCTCTGTGAGGAAGGAAATGCTCGAGCGACCGTGGAAACGCTTCATGTGGACAGGGACTTTATCCGATTCTAAAGCTGGTCATGTGCAATATTTCTGTTACTCTCAATGTGATGAAAACAAAGATGATAACCGTGTTAGTCCCTCTCCCAACAGGGTTCTTTAAAGGTTCTCAGCTTTCAGCCACGTTAATTCACCTGGTTAAATCGGTCCTTCTGATATGAGTAATTCTGTACACTTCACAAACAAACCTGTGTGCTGATATTTTTGTGACTGAACTTTCAATGAATGAAATGACAAAATCCCCCTAAACTTTAAAACTACCTGCTGACACAAACACACCTCACTCACTCACGTCGCCACTGATCTAAATACATTAAAATCTATTAAAAGGACCTCGTTAGATTGTCGTTTCCAGAAAGCTAAAATATTTTACTTTTTTTGTAGGGATTTGTAGAAACTGAACTAAACCGTTTTTCACTATTCAAATACCACAAATGTGCTGTTCTGCGCCCCAAAAATAACATAAAAAAAAAATAATAAAATTTTGTAACAACGTTCAGACTACTCAGAGCACACAGAAGCCACCCACCCATCTGTCTACTCCCCACAGCTTCACCCCCTCACACACGCCAACGTTTGCTACCGTTTATTACCCTACCCAACCTGCAGCTCACGTGGTGGATACATCAGCAGGGTTGGAGCCTGCCTGTGTGACCTGTTCTGATGATGCGCATAAACTTCATCAGTTCAATAAAAGATCAGCGCTGCTCTGAAATTCCACATTTCTGCCTCCATACCTGCATCCTGACCTAGTTTCATACTGCTCAGAAGATTCCTACATTACAGCTTCCTAATTTTCCACAAACAGAAAAATTGATGTTTGTTATTTTATATTCCTAAAAAGGTTAAAAACATGAACCTTAACTTTTCCCTGTGTTGTAGTGAACTACTTTTTACCCCATATTTTTTAATTAATTAAAAAAAAAAAAAAAAAATCTAACTAATATTATGATTAACAACGTGGATGCGAGCACTTACATGCAGCCCTTGAACAGTGAAGTGATTGTGCAGAACACGAGGGAGAACTTTCTGTATTTTAACATGTATGGTGACCTATTTAAAAAAAAAAAAAAGTTAAAAAGTGTGCGCACGAGGCTTTGAACCTTTGTGACAGCTCGAGACCCTGAGACAAAGTCCTCGTTACTTTCAGGGATGGTTACAGTCACTCCGTCTGCTGTGCGTCTATCTGTTGTTTATGCAAGCAGCACCGCCTGGAACGCTCTCAGTTCACCAAAAAGGCACGTCAAAGACTGAAAAACCGGAGGTCTGAATGATGCAGAGCGCAGATTCACATCAGTGTGACCGCAGCAGGTCTCTGGTTTTAATCATGGAGCGGTTTCTATGGCTTCAGGATGGTGTAAAAAGGGATTTATTCTCTATAAAGATGCTGTGTGGTTGTAACTGCAGCTCTCGTGCGTGTTCATTTCTTCCCAAGTTTGTCCGTTTACACTGTGTCCTCATCCATCCTGGAGACTTCGTCCATTGTGACAGCCGATGGTACGCCATCCTCGCTCGATTTTGCCGGAGAAGAAGGCGCCAGCATGGCAGCACGCTCCTCTTTGGGCTCCCCTTTTTGCTCCCCTTTTTGCTCCTCCGCTTTCTTTTCTCGGTCTAACATGCGGTAGTTGATGCCCATTCCCACAAAGAGGAAGATGCTTCCGATAATGAGGACGATGCCACAGGTGATGTAGGTGTAGTTATAGTGCTGGTAGTAGTTATAGAAGCTCCCTGGAGGTGGGCAAAAGAAAGAAGATTCAGATTTTATGATCTGCGTCAACATTTTAACAATTATTACACCGATAATCTTTGACATCAAGTTTTATAACCAGCCCAAATCTCCACCCTCCCTTTTCCTGGGATGTCTTACCTGTGAGTGGTGGGCCCAGCAGCACCGGTACACACTCCACGATGGTGACCAGACCCACAGCTGAAGAAAACCTCTGAGCCCCCACCAGGTCCATCAGCGTCTCAAACAGCACAGCGCTCAGCCAGCCAAAACCAAAGCCAAAGAAGATAGCGTAGACCACAAATCCCGAGTAGTCAGTTGAAATAGGCGCCAGCACGTGACACACGCCGTTGTACAGGACTGATGCAGCAAAGTAGTACTGGATCCTGGGCCGGACCCATTTGGTGTTTGCCAAAACGCCCATGGAGGGTCGAGCAAACATATCGATGAATGCCAGCACTGACAGAAGGAAGGCTGCCTTTTCTTTGCTGATGCCGTTACTCTTTGCGTAATTCGAGAGGAAGACGAGCGGAGAAAAGAGGCCGAAGAACATGACGAAGTTGCCCAGCAGGTAGAGCAGGAAGCCGCGGTGCTTGAAGAGCGTCAGGTCGATGAAGGAGTTGATTTTCTGCAGCACTGTCCTCTTGGGCTGAGGCTGCCCTGCTTCCACTGCCTCCACTTTGGGCGGCTGAGGTTTGGGGCCGATGGGACGCATCAGCGAGCCGGCCACGCAGCAGTTGAGCAGGAGTCCACCGAGGATGAGGAAGCTGCCTCTCCACCCAAACTCATCGTACAGCCAGGAGTTGAGAGGAGCCAAGGTTGACAGAAACACAGGGCTGCCCGCCATGGCGAGGCCGTTGGCGATGGGCCGACGCTTGTAGAAATATTTACCGATCATAGTGAGCGCCGGATTCAAGTTGAAGGCCAGTCCCAAACCTGGAAACGAGGGCACAGAAACAAGATTAACAAGAAAACAAAACTCGTCTCAGCCATCAAAAGAAAGAGTCCAGATTTCCCTCATTTTGAGGATTTACTCAAGAAAACTGATGAAAAACAAACCTCCAATTACTCCAATGAAGAAGTACAGCTGCTCCACCGTGTTGCAGAAAGAAGCTGCAACCAGACCAGACCCTGACAGACAACCGCCGAGGATGATGATCGGTCGGCTGCCGAATTTATTCACGAGGATGCTGCTGATTGGACCTGGAGAGGAACAGGAGAATGGTAAGAAAGAGAACCATCAAGCACCATGTAGAGCGACAGAAGACAATTTACTATTTAAAGTAAATCTGTGGCCAATATTTTGCTGCCAGCACAGCAGGCAGGACTAACACTTTTGATCCGTGCCAGTTTAATTCCACGCAGCTTTTGAGCCCAACTACAGATTTTCTTTTCTGTGAAACCATAAAAGACCGCAAAACTCAAACTTCTACCACGTCAGAAACAACTATGGTATTTTCCTTCATTTTATTTATTTATTTTTTTAAACTTGAGATTTAGTCTTTGGTTTAAATAAAATGAGATACTTAAGATGTCTCCTTGAGTTGCTATTAGGATTATTAGGAATTCCACCTTTTTGCCGCACTGAAAACAACTGAAAACCAGCAGGAAACTGAAAATCTGTTTACTGACATTTAACTTGTGTTTAATACGATGAAATCCCCTTTAAATCAATTAGAATGACCAGAAGCCAGATAACTGGCAGAACTTAACCTAATTTATATTTGTTGAGCTCCTGACATGAAATACTACTTTTAATAACTGCGTGACGGACTGCCTCTGGTAACACCACCCACTCAAACACGTGTCTCGAGTTTACGCCACATCTACACCATCAAAGAATAAATACTCCAAAACACGTGTAAATTCAATTTGGGGCATCTTACAGACATGAGTTCAATGCTTTTAAGACTTACAGACAGACTGGAGAGCAGTTCACCAACAGGTGGTGCTATGACAGCACAAATGAAAAACTGGGACAACGCTTGCGTAACAGCACCAGTTACAAGATGTTCACTGGAGAAAGAGGGGAGGAAGGAGGGAGGTGGGAAAGAAATGGGTGAGGAGGAGGAGGAGAAGGGAGCCAGGCAGAGGAGGCCCACGTGTCTCTGCCTGCCTGCCAGGCTCGCCATGAATGGGCCTTCACATGGATCCAGGCTGACAGTGGACACTGGCTCTGCTGGATACGAATACATACTGAAGGCCTGCACATGAGCCTACAGTTACTGTTCGTACAGCATTTTGTTTTCTATAATGTAAACCAAATATCTTTGGGGTTTACACCAGTCAGGAGAAAGATAAGATTAATGGTGACCAATTACAAATTAGAAACATTTCCAAGTTTCCACTCACATCTGGTCTGACTCCCAGTGAAGACTAAACTGCAGTTTTGCCACTTGTGCGTTTTCCCTGGGTTCATTTCATTATTAAAGGTATGAGAGGTGCATTTAAGTCGACCCTTATGTACCAAACTATGACTCAGTAGTTTCCCCTCACACTTTAGATACAGCATAGATTAACTTAATTCCAGGATTAGCTCCCTGAAGTTAAGATAAGACATCTCTGAAAGCTGGATGGTCAAAGTGGTGCGTCTTGATCCACCTCACAATATCCCGAACAAAACCAGCACATCCTTTACATCTGTGAGGGTGACCAATACAAGCACACTGAGCCTTTTCTCCCCCAAAGGAGCTAGTTGGCTCCTCCTTCCTAAGGATGGACGGACACGGTGAAAGACAGCAGCTGATTAGGGATAAACATCAGGCTAGTCATGGCTCATCAAAAGGTAACCTAAGGTGACTCTACAGCTTCACAACCAGACATTTATCACGTGTTCCACAGCAATATTTTGAAATCCTGCAGATTCATCAATAAATAATTTGTAATCATGTCCAACAATAAGCTCCGAGTGGACAGAGAGAGGAGGACAAAAATAGAGTCTTTAAATATTCATGATTTTAGAAGACGCAAAGACTCAAGTGCACTTAGCCGGCATCCATTTCCATTTCACTCAGCCTGGGTCCTTCACGTAGACCATGGTGGCTTTGCCCTTCAAACTGAGCAGAAGGCCACAAAGGCTGAGGGCGCTCTGGCTGCATGAGCACTTACTCATGCACTGTCTCGGACAGCTCGCTTCTGTGTTGTGTCTGTCCCCTACTGAGGGTCTGACCGGCTGGCACAAAGCCCGAGCTGGGCAGGCTGCCATGTTCAGGGTGGTGGGTTTCCACGTTCGAGTCAAACGAGTAAAGTCGTGCTGTGCTTAAAACAAAGACTTGTGCCTGCTGTCTAAGCTTGTTGGAGCTTCACGGTAACCTGAAGTGAAACTGAACAAGGACAGGAATAACTACAAACCCTCAGCACAAAGGCTGCACATAAACAACTCCTGACAGTGTTTGCTGGCAAAGCACAGAGAGCACAGTGAGTAGTGTTCTCAGATATTATATAAATGATCCCTTTCGCCTTCTCCCCCTCCCCCTCCTTCATTTGCTCCCTTTCTCCCTGTGATACCACAAAGACTTGTCCTCATCTCCACTCTGACACAGCATCCACAAGCAGCGAGCAGGCAGGTGTGCGAGCATCTAATTTTAGCACTGACCCTTCTGCTTCAGTCCAGGACTAGATTTATTTATATAAAAGCATCCCAATAACAGAGCGCTAGCATGTCTTCATTTCATTTATTTCATTAAACAACGACTGATCAGACTTTGTGGCAAAAAGAAAACTGTGCAGAAGAAACAGCTGATTGGATTTGCCCCAACAGTTCAAGTGCATCACATTTCTCCACCAGCCACATTACTCACAGATCAACGTCCCTCCATCTGGCCTGCATTAAACCCATCTTTTTTTTTCTTCTTTTTTTTGTGTGGTTTAAAGCTCAGTACGACCATCACATTCAAAACATCTACCTCCATCCATCTATAAACTCTGTTTACACTGAGGGGCAGCCAATCACAAAAGGGGTGTCTTTAAGAGAGAAGAATGACAACAACTTGATTCAGGCAGCAGAAGAACTGAGGAGTTGCTCCAAAGCTCACTATAAGCTAAATTAGTCTTATTCATGACACTGACTCATGCAAAACTACTCTAGGCCAAAGCTAAAAATATACAGACAAGCTGGCAATAAAACTACACACTTTCAGTGCATATTATATCACTCTTTGTTCAATGCTCATCAGAAACCAAAGCACGGCAGGGTTTGTTATAGAAAAAAAAAAAAAAACACTAATATTCTAACACTGGAAGCCACTGTGAATGAGTGCAAGAGAAAAACAAAACAAACTGCCAGCAGTGTCAACAGGAAAAATGGACAATAAAACACTTCATGTGTGGTGAACTTCAAACTCTCTTTTTTTTGCTCTAAAACATCAAGACAGTAAAGAGCCTCTGCTCTTAGTGCAACACAATAAGCACCCATACACCAATTCCCACTCATCCCTTCTTCAGACACAGGCTCTTTTTCCTCCTACTGACTCAGAAAAGTCAGAAAGAGACGTCCTGTATCCGTGCGCCTACTCATCATGAGGTTGTGACCGGAATTACGCGGAGCCACAAAAAGCCCCCTTTCCCCACTCCACAACGTAAAATCCTGGAATTTCTGACTACAAAGTTAACGAACGTGTTTTTGTTTGCAACTCCACTACACGTCTAAAGCTGTAAGGATTACACAAATCAGGATCAATAATCCTCTTGCCTGGGTTTCCCAGACTGCTTAGAGTTATACATTAAATAAGCACGTCTGCCAAAAAGTGCAGGAATAACATGTTCAGGGTACAAAGCCATTTAAATTGGGGCTGGAACCACGCCAGTCGCTAGTGTTTGTACCTTCTATACGCACGTACGTCTTTGTGTCAGTGAGGGAACGTGTACTGTGGAGCCCTGACTATCTATAGGATTACTGGACTTGTGACCAAAGTCTTAAGTCATGGAGTGATAATTGGAAACAGGTTTTTTCCAGTAGAAAAGAGGGTGAAGATCAGACAAACATATCTATCTTCCCAAAGCTGTGGAGGCCGCCGATTCAAGACAGCCTGCCGCACAAACAACAGCACCGTGGATGTCATTTTATTTATTACACAACTATGACTCAAAAATATAGCAATTTTTTTTTACAATTTAATGCAAACATTTCCTGTATGCATTTTGTTTTTATAAAAATCAGATGGCTTTCTTTAAAGGGACCCAATTCAACAGCTCTACAAAGAGCGCTTCTCCTTCATAGAAATATGAATAGAAATTCTTTATGAAAGAATACTGATACAGAATGGGAACATGAAAAGTAAGGCTCTGTAAGCATTGTGTTTGATTTCCCTTTATCCTCTAAAATTTTCATTTGCATCACTCATTTTTATCTGAAGCATTTCATATCGTTTAATACATATGAGGTCTGTAACCTCACTAACAGTTCCAGTTGAAAAACAACGAACTGCATCCTGTTTACAACAAGAACTCATCGTGCACATCGCCACTTATAACAGTTCCTCCCAGAAAGACAACTTTTGTGCTTTCTTAACTACCCTTTAAAGAAAGTAGAGCATAAAATTAAAGTGGCAGGCAAAAGAAATCGTGTATGAGAAAGTACAAACTTTGGGAAAGATGTGGGTTAAACTTTTAAATATTCAACAAAAGAATAGGATCCCATTTAGACTGAGTCAATCAGATGTAAACAGCTGGTGTACACAGGGCTATTGAAATTGCTCAAACAGCTAAATCTCCCAAAGCTACTGCTAAATCAATGCAAATCTGTTTACTGCATTTACAAAGAGGGTACTTCGTGTGGTTTCTGGGAAGAAAAAAACAAAACAAAAACAAACCCCCACACACATTAGACGGGTTCAATGTCAGGAAAGATTATTTCACAGCTATGATTAAAGATGTTTTGACTAAGTCTATTTGGCCTTCACACTAAAAATGCCCTCAAAGCATCACATAGTGAGTGTGAACACCAGGGGTTATTAGGACTGTTTTCATGAGTAAGACTAATCATGGCCCTCTGAAATCTTTATTCCTGACAAGGGAAATAAGGAAAGTTTTACAAAAGATTTAAAAACAAAACAAAACCAAAACCAAAAACAAACAAAAAAACCCCTCTTCACTCTCGACCGGGAAAGTCACATTCATCTCGTCTGGGACCTTCAATCACGGTTCCTTTCGGCTGTACGAACCAAAACCGTGAGTTTGGGTAAAAACTGACCCTTTTAAAACAAACCGAGATAGATCAGATTTCAGTGTTAGCAGGGTGCCAAGTTCAACCCACTTATTTTACATGGTCTTATTTATTGCTGTTCGATATAACGATATATATCGGATGACGATATAAAAACGTCTATGGTTTCATTTTACGCTATCGTTTGTTTCGTGGTGTCACAAAATAAACTGTTTACGGCAATATTTTTTCATCGTTTTGATGGTCACTGTAGTGGCTATATTAATTTCGTAATTTCTCTCTCTCTCTTATATTTAATATAACCACACTACGGACGGACAAGCACTTGTTTTTATGCGTTGCGGTTAGCAACAACGACGGTAACACCATCGCGTGTCCGCTTGTTTATGTTCCACATAAACCCTTCACAATAAAGCTCAAGATCCTGTTGAGACTTTTCAAAATAAACTCAATCACGTGAAAGAGCAGATTATTTACGGATGAGAAGCAAAACAAGAGCCGCCAGGTGCTAAAAAACAAACCTTAGACTCAAACGTTAGAACAGGCTTTTCCCCGCAGCACGCCGTGTAATAAATACTCAAAGCTCCAGCTACATGACGCGCAGCTGGAAACACTTCCCGCAAGTCGAGCTGCCCGAGATTCACATAATTTACAGAAAATGTTACATTTTTGTGATTTATATCGTTATTATGTGTGCCTATGACAAGAGGCACACATATTACTATTCCTCGGATTTATTATGTGTGCCTATGACAAGAGGCACACATATTACTATTCGTCGGATTTATTATTATTATTATTATTCTTCAGTTTCCGCCTGAAATTTTGCAGCGAAACTCACCCGCAGTTTTGAGACAAGCTTCATATATGTTACCTCATTTTGTGCGGCTGGATCAGGAATGGTGTGCTATGACTTTTGGTGTTTATAACTATTATAGTTTTTAAATATTAATATTTTAGTGAAAATTTTCCCGCTTCTCTGCCAAACAGTTTTGAAAATAGGGTTACATATGTTAGATCATTTTGTGCGGCTGGAGCTGGACTAGTATGGTATACACTTTTGGTGTTTATGACTTTTATAGTTTTTGAAATATTTAGATTTTAGTGCAAATTTAGGCCAATTTCCATAGAAACAGACTTTATTTGTGGTGGGTTGGCTCTCTCTAGTGGTATACCGGGAGTAGTACGGCTGAAAATCTGTATGCTTGTTACAAAACTCCATATCCCATAATTCATAGCACCCTCTGCCGAGTTAAACAATGGCGGACACCACTTAGTTTTATATGTCTTTTATTCGTGTTTCTAGGTCACAAAATACACTTTTAAGATATTTTCAGGCGAGAATGTAGGTGTGTAAACTTCAAATATCTGCTCGTTTTATCAAGACATCCCATATTAGCGACAATTCTCTTAAGTGTTGCTGATAGCGGCTAGCTAGCTAGCGCCGCTAGCTTAGCTAGCTAGCGCCTTCGTGAAAAACCACCCAGGCTTGGCTGATAGTGAGGTGGCTAAAATTTGTTTAATCGCCCGATCGGGGTCTGTGTCTTAGCTGGACTTATTTTTCGTTTATATGGGCCGATAATGCTGGTCGATGTGGAAAAAATAACTGAGTTGTTTGGTGGTGGAGCTACAACAGAGGGCAGCTATCCACCGGTGTGTGACAGAAAGGACATGCCGCGAACGAGACATACAAAGGCGGTGAGGCTACCGCCGATCGTCCGGTGTTTGCTAACCTGGAGGTCAATCGTGGATCAGGGAAAGCGAAGGCAGGGCGTGAGGTGAACTGAATTTCAGGTAAGAAGTTATGACCTGCACTCTATTTGGGTCAGATATAAACCGAGTTTAGGTGTAGTTTATTTAGCAACAGTTCTCTTACGTGTTGCTGATAGCCGGCTGGCTAGCTAGCTAGCGCGCTAAGCTTAGCTAGCTAAGCGCGACTAGCGACCCTTCGTGAAAACCACCCAGGCTTGGCTGATAGTGAGGTGGCTAAAATTTGTTTAATCGCCCGATCGCTCGGCAAGGGTCTGTGTCTTAGCTGGACTTATTTTTCGTTTATATGGGCCGATGATGCTGGTCGATGTGGAAAAATAACTGAGTTGTTTGGTGGTGGAGCTACAACAGAGGGCAGCTATCCACGGTGTGTGACAGAAAGGACATGCCGCGAGCGAGACATACAAAGGCGGTGAGGCTACCGCCGATCGTCCGGTGTTTGCTAACGCGGAGGTCAATCGTGGATCAGGGAAAGCGAAGGCAGGAGCGTGAGGTGAACTGAATTTCAGGTAAGAAGTTATGACCTGCACTCTATTTGGGTCAGATATAAACCGAGTTTAGGTGTAGTTTATTTAGCAACAGTTCTCTTACGTGTTGCTGATAGCCGGCTGGTTAGTTAGCTAGCGCCGCTAGCTTAGCTAGCTAGCGCGGCTAGCGACCCTTCGTGAAAAACCACCCAGGCTTGGCTTATAGTGAGGTGGCTAAAATTTGTTTAATCGCCCGATCGCTCGGCAAGGGTCTGTGTCTTAGCTGGACTTATTTTCCGTTTATATGGGCCGATGATGCTGGTCGATGTGGAAAAAATAACTGAGTTGTTTGGTGGTGGAGCTACAACAGAGGGCAGCTATCCACCGGTGTGTGACAGAAAGGACATGCCGCCAACGAGACATATGAGGCCGGGCAGGCGATTGCTAACGCGGTGGTCAATCATGGATCAGGGAAAGCGAAGGCAGGAGCGTGAGGTGAACTGAATTTCAGGTAAGAAGTTATGAACTGCACTCTATTTGGGTCAGATATAAACAGAGTTTAGGTGTAGTTTATTTTCGTTGTGCTGACTTTTTACAATCGTACTGCGTGCTAGCTAGCACGACGGGAGTTTATATACAGCTGTGTGCGCTAAGTTACTGACGTTGGACTTTATTTTATTCATAATGGTTAGTTCAGTAGAGTTGCCGTACAAACGGAATCGTGCCACATTCAGAGAAAATATTACGATTTATTCTGTCGTTACGAAGCCTCCCCTGTCATTCTCTCGCCTGTTGAAACTTCAGTCATGAAACTGATCAATGATCGGCTTTTCTCTCTTGTTTGTTTATCGCGCTAAACAACAGCAGCACGTTTAAGCTTGATCAGCTGTTGTTAGAATTCATTTGCTTTTAATTTCTAGTATCAGCTGGTGTTTGCAGCCACAGCTGTAAAAACGGCTGTTCCAAACCAGATATCCTTACTGAATCATCAGAGCTGAACAGGTGATGGAGAAACACGTTTACCCTTAGGTGACATTAATGAGTTGAAGGGAAGTTATGAACTGTTTCTGAGAGACAAACACCAAGCTCCTTTTTTTGTGTAGCTGACAGCTGGTAACTGTGCAGGGGCGGATCTAGCAAAGCTTTTGCCAGGGGGCCAGGTAGGGCATTAACAGAGAAAGGTGGACATAAAGATATACTTTTCTTTCTTACTCTCATATAAAATATTTAGCATTTATTAAATGCTTATCCGAATCTTACAACCAAAGTTTGTATAATAATACACAAGATTGGCTGTAGACCATTGTTCATCATTCAGAACACTGTGTAAAAATAACAAAAAACAAAAAGTGAATGCGAAAGTGCATACATATTTATTTTATGTGTTTGATGTGTGTGTCGGGCGTGGTCTGCAGTGCCGCTGCAGGGGAGGTGGACCCACGGGTGTAAAGTCTGTGCTCTCTTAGCTTTTTGGGTGTGTGTTGGACTATGAGTTGAAAAGCTACGCCTGCCTGTGTGGGTACACCAACCATGTGTGAAAAGTGGTCCATAACGTAATGCTTCAAAGCATGTTCATGCAAACATTGTCGGGGTCTGCCGTGATACAATGGGACTTCTGCTCATGAACCTCTGTGCACAGCGTCTGCAAATCGGGGCTGTCTGAAGTCACCTCATCTTTACCCAAAACTGTAAGCTGTCATCTGTGAGGCGCGAGCGGTGTTTGTTTTATCATAATTCATGGTGGAGAATGGCTGCTCTGCTGAGTTTTGCTCTCTGTAGCCGTATGAATGGCAAACTACACTGATTAGCAGCGGCATAGGCACACATAAAATTTCTTCTGAAATTTTCCTTTCTAGTTATTATTATTATTCTCCAGTTTCCGCCTGAAATTTTGCAGCGAATCTCGCCTCGCAGTTTTGAGACAAGCTTCATATATGTTACCTCATTTTGTGCGGCGGATCTGGAATGGTGTGCTATGACTTTTGGTGTTTATGAATTTTATAGTTTTTAAATATTAATATTTTAGTGAAAATTTTCCAGCTCCTCTGCCAAACAGTTTTGACATTAGGGTTACATATGTTAGATCATTTTGTGCGGCTGGAGCTGGACTATTATGTTATGACTTTTGGTGTTTATAACTTTTATAGTTTTTAAATATTAATATTTTAGTGCAAATTTAGGCCAATTCATCTTTTGGCGCCAAATAAACAGACTTCATTTGTGGTGTCTTGGCTCTCTCTAGTGGTATGCCGGGAGTGGTACAGCCTGTGTACCCTTATTTGGATTACCGTAATGATGACAATTTCAGCGGTGCGCTGGCAGCGCTCGCTGCTTTCAGGAGCCCTTGGAATTTTTAAGGTTGCATAAATCATTCAAAAGTTACGGTAATGCTTGGTGGAAAACTCAATATCCCACAATTCATAGCACGCCTCTACAGAGTGAACAATGGCGGCCACCACTTCGTTTTATATGTCTTTTATTCGTGTTTCTAGGTCACAAAATAAGCTTTTAAGATTATTTCAGGCGAGAATGTAGGTGTGTAAACTTCAAATATCTGCTTGTTTTATCAAGACATCCCATATTTAGCGACAGTGCTCTGACTACGTCGGTCCTGCCTGACAGCTAGCCGGCTACCTAGCTAGCTGCCGCACTTGGCTGCAAATGGATAGCGAGGGGACTCTGTCTGTCGTTTCACCTCCCCGGTCTCTCGCAAATGCCCGCATAGAATCGGAGTTACAGCTGGATGTGGAAAAAATAACTGAGTTGTTTGGTGGTGCTATAACGCGGAGCTACAACAGTGGGCAGCTATCCACCGGTGTATGACAGAAAGGACATGCCGCGAATGAGACATACGAGGCAGGCGACCGGTGTTTGCTAACACGGAGGTCAATCGTGGATCAGGGAAAGCGAAGGCAGGAGCGTGAGGTGAACTGAATTTCAGGTAAGAAGTTATGACCTGCACTCTATTTGGGTCAGATATAAACCGAGTTTAGGTGTAGTTTATTTAGCAACAGTTCTCTTCGTGTTGCTGATAGCCGGCTGGCTAGCTAGCTAGCGCCGCTAAGCTAGCTAGCTAGCGCAGCTAGCGACCCTTCGTGAAAAACCACCCAGGCTTGGCTGATAGTGAGGTGGCTAAAATTTGTTTAATCGCCCGATCGCTCAGCAAGGGTCTGTGTCTTAGCTGGACTTATTTTTCGTTTATATGGGCCGATGATGCTGGTCGATGTGGAAAAAATAACTGAGTTGTTTGGTGGTGGAGCTACAACAGAGGGCAGCTATCCACGGTGTGTGACAGAAAGGACATGCCGCCAACGAGACATACGAGGCCGGGCAGGCGATTGCTAACGCGGTGGTCAATCATGGATCAGGGAAAGCGAAGGCAGGGCGTGAGGTGAACTGAATTTCAGGTAAGAGTTATGAACTGCACTCTATTTCGGTCAGATATAAACCGAGTTTAGGTGTAGTTTATTTTCGTTGTGCTGACTTTTTCAATCACTTACAATAACTCGTACTGCGTTCTAGCTAGCACGACGGAGTTTCTATACAGCTGTGTGCGCATGTTGAACTTTATGACAGCCTCCCTGTCATTCTCTCGCCTGTTGAAACTTCAGTCATGAAACTGATCAATGATCGGCGTTTCTCTCTTGTTTGTTTATCGCGCAAAAACAACAGCAGCACGTTTAAGCTTGATCAGCTGTTGTTAGAATTCATTTGCTTTTAATTTCTGGTATCAGCTGATGTTTGCTGGAGCTACAGCTGTAAAACGGCAGATGTCCTTACTGAATCATCAGAGCTGAACTGGTGATGGAGAAACAGGTTTACTCTTTAGGTGACATGAATGAGTTGAAGGGAAGTTATGAACTATTTTTGACAGACAAATACAGGGAGTGCAGAATTATTAGGCAAGTTGTATTTTTGAGGAATAATTTTATTATTGAACAACAACCATGTTCTAAATGAACCCAAAAACTCATTAATATCAAAGCTGAAAGTTTTTGGAAGTAGTTTTAGTTTTAGCTATTTTAGGGGATATCTGTGTGCAGGTGACTATTACTGTGCATAATTATTAGGCAACTTAACAAAAACAAATATATACCCATTTCAATTATTTATTTTACCAGTGAAACCAATATAACATCTCCACATTCACAAATATACATTTCTGACATTCAAAAACAAAACCAAAGCAAATCAGCGACCAATATAGCCACCTTTCTTTGCAAGGACACTCAAAAGCCTGCCATCCATGGATTCTGTCAGTGTTTTGATCTGTTCACCATCAACATTGCGTGCAGCAGCAACCACAGCCTCCCAGACACTGTTCAGAGAGGTGTATTGTTTTCCCTCCTTGTAAATCTCACATTTGATGATGGACCACAGGTTCTCAATGGGTTCAGATCAGGTGAACAAGGAGGCCATGTCATTAGTTTTTCTTCTTTTATACCCTTTCTTGCCAGCCACGCTGTGGAGTACTTGGACGCGCGTGATGGAGCATTGTCCTGCATGAAAATCATGTTTTTCTTGAAGGATGCAGACTTCTTCCTGTACCACTGCTTGAAGAAGGTGTCTTCCAGAAACTGGCAGTAGCACTGTGAGTTGAGCTTGACTCCATCCTCAACCCGAAAAGGCCCCACAAGCTCATCTTTGATGATACCAGCCCAAACCAGTACTCCACCTCCACCTTGCTGGCATCTGAGTGGGACTGGAGCTCTCTGCCCTTTACCAATCCAGCCACGGGCCCATCCATCTGGCCCATCAAGACTCACTCTCATTTCATCAGTCCATAAAACCTTAGAAAAATCAGTCTTCAGATATTTCTTGGCCCAGTCTTGACGTTTCAGCTTGTGTGTCTTGTTCAGTGGTGGTCGTCTTTCAGCCTTTCTTACCTTGGCCATGTCTCTGAGTATTGCACACCTTGTGCTTTTGGGCACTCAGTGATGTTGCAGCTCTGAAATATGGCCAAACTGGTGGCAAGTGGCATCTTGGCAGCTGCATGTTGACTTTTCTCAGTTCATGGGCAGTTATTTTGCGCCTTGGTTTTCCACACGCTTCTTGCGACCCTGTTGACTATTTTGAATGAAACGCTTGATTGTTCGATGATCACGCTTCAGAAGCTTTGCAATTTTAAGACTGCTGCATCCCTCTGCAAGATATCTCACTATTTTTGACTTTTCTGAGCCTGTCAAGTCCTTCTTTTGACCCATTTGCCAAAGGAAAGGAAGTTGCCTAATAATTATGCACACCTGATATAGGGTGTTGATGTCATTAGACCACACCCTTCTCATTACAGAGATGCACATCAACTAATATGCTTAATTGGTAGTAGGCTTTCGAGCCTATACAGCTTGGAGTAAGACAACATGCATGAAGAGGATGATGTGGACAAAATACTCATTTGCCTAATAATTCTGCACTCCTGTAAACACCAAGCTCCTTTTTTTGTGTAGCTGACAGCTGGTAACTGTGCAGGGGCGGATCTAGCAAAGCTTTTGCCAGGGGCCAGGTAGGGCATTAACAGAGAAAGGTGGACATAAAGATATACTTTTCTTTCTTACTCTCATATAAAATATTTAGCTTTTATTAAATGCTTATCCGAATCTTACAACCAAAGTTTGTATAATAATACACAAGGTTGGCTGTAGACCATTGTTCATCATTCAGAACACTGTGTAAAAATAACAAAAACAAAAAGTGAATGCAAAAGTGCATATATATTTATTTTATGTGTTTGATGTGTGTGTGTCGGGCGTGGTCTGCAGTGCCGCTGCAGGGGAGGTGGACCCACGGGTGTAAAGTCTGTGCTCTCTTGGCTGTTTTTGGGTGTGTGTTGGGCTATGAGTTGAAAAGCTACAGCTGCCTGTGTGGGTACACCAACCATGTGTGAAAAGTGGTCCATAACGTAATGCTTCAAAGCGTGTTCATGCAAACATTGTCGGGTCTGCCGTGCTACAATGGGGACTTCTGCTCATGAACCTGTGTGCACAGCGTCTGCAAATCGGGGCTGTACAAAGTCACTTCATCTTTACCCAAAACTGTAAGCTGTCATCTGTGAGGCGCGAGCGGTGTTTGTTTTTATCATAATTCATGGTGGAGAATGGCTGCTCTGCTGAGTTTTGCTCTCTGTAGCTGTATGAATGGCAAACTACAGTGATTAGCAGCGGCATAGGCACACATAAAATTTCTTCTGAAATTTTCGCTTTCTAGTTGGGACGATAGAATTCTTATATCGGGATATGAGATTTTGGTCATATCGCACAGCCCTAGTCTTATTCATATAACTGCTAGAGACAAGTTTCAATTAAAATTATACCCCAATAAGAGGTTTAATGAAAAACCTATAGTGTCATTCGCTGAGAGAGGACAGTCCAGCTCAGTGACCACATGACCTCTTAAGTACCCTACAGTGTAGAAGTCTGACAAATTAATTTGAGTGGGGTCTACGACCAAAAACAGCTCTACTGGTGTAACATACAAACTAGTGAGGGAGTCAGGGGTTAAGTGGCAGTTTCTGGGTCAAATAATGATCCTCGTGAGAAGATTCTCAAAGATATGAAGCCATTTGTACTACTTTGTTGTTGGTATGTTTAAAATGCACCAACAGTACATCAAGTAAACCCAAAGATGTTTAACCAGAGCTGAAGAATGACCTGTAATTGCATTCAGAGTTTCCCGTCTCTGAATTAATTGCCCCTTGTTGTACATGGACTGACTGTTTTTTGCATGTGTAATACCAAAAGGTCAAATCTAAGCCGGAAAAAACACTAAATAATTAAGTGTCAACCTTAAAGGCTGGTTATCGTGGTGACACCTGTGGGTACCCGTGGTTACGTCAGACAGTTTAATACAAAACAAACCTGTTTCGATCAGCGCCAGGCAATGCCTGGCCTTTTGCCATCATTCTGTCAGCAGCTGTGACCTTTTTATGCAGCACATGGTTTGACTTTGAAAGCAGTAGGGCAGAATGCAAGTGAAACTCACCTGCATCACGCCTAATGCTTTAATACAGCTGCTCCTTTTACACCATGTTAAACCGATCTGCTGTGGAACGAAGCAAAAAATGACTATTCTTTTGTTTTAATGCATCTGATCCTGAGTTATACACTTGCTGGAACACAAATTACATTACATACACTAAATCTTCAATTTTCATAAACAGTAAGTTAGTCTTGGATCCTGTTCCCTGTTAAACACAAATATTCCAACAATTTTGGTTAAACTTGTGGCCGGCTGCTGAAATATTACCTTCTACTGCCAAATGACACAACTTTGAGGGAATCACTTATGTTGGTCGTATTAATTTCAATACATGATGCATGACTCATTTTTGGTTTCTGGTTAAAAGGGAAGTTTGTGGGCGTTAAATAGTCTCCCTTTATGATTGTCTCACTCTTACCTACGTACAGAACATCCTGTGCATTTATTTGTTCGCACTGTTACTCAGCTTTCAGTGACGTTGCGCATGACTCGTGTGGGGTGTGTTTTTTTTTTTCCCCTCCCCTCCTTTTGTGGAAGTCGGTCTGCGTACGTGCCTTGCCTCATGTGTTAACCAGTCGGTGAGTAAAATGGTTGCGGTAACCTAAACCTACAGTCTTTCAGCTTCTCTCATTTAGTACAACGACTCCAGGAACTGGTGATCTGTGAATCGTGAAGCAAGAAAGTAGGAACATTTCAATATTTGGGGGAATACATTTCACCAGCTGGCTCCTGTTGTGCAATTTCACTCCTCCCATCATTTCCTCCCTCGGTAGTTTTATAAAAGTCTTAACCTGCAGAAAAAGACTGCAGACTGACACACAGCTCTGAAATTTGAAGTACTAACGAACACAGAGACTGTGGGGGCTGTGCTGACTGAATACACTTAGGTCCTTCTTTATCTGTCTCTTCGACTTTGTCTTCAGAAGAAAAGCAAAGAAATTCGATCTGAAAATCCAGCCCAACCTGAAAACCGATCACTTCTGTCTTTTTGTAAATATGTCTTAACAATCCCATGTATATGTAATTAAGCCCAAGGACAGCTTGCTTTCCAATGATCAGACTCATAGTTTAGTCGTGTTTGTACATGAACTTGAAGGGAATTGGGTCAGGATATTTTTCACAGGATAGCAGGAAACAGCCCATTAAAGATGCATTTAGACTACTGGAAATACTCTGAGTGCTTTAAATGATGGAGATGCCTGGACAGAGCATGCAGCAGGACTTGGTAGTAGTAAACCTGGACCTAGTGGGTTAAAGATCAGACAATCTCTGATCACATGTGACATTTGTGTTCTTACATGAGTGACAGTCGAGGAAGTCCTAGAAAGCAGCTCTGCAGATTTCCCTCTTGAATTTCTGCCAGGCCTGATGGGACATTGTTCTTACCCTACCCTCTAGTCCTGACAACTTCAGGTTACCTAAATTTAAAGCTCTATTCCCAGCAGTGACAGAGGTGCCCAACTAGAAGAGACAGAAGACACTACCAGAAATAACACTGCTGTACCGCCCATCTTTTCTGATTTACAAAGACTTGTAAAATTCAAGGTAATTCCTCTGCAGCCAAGAACAAATCTAGAACTGCTCAGCAGTATGGGCGGCACATTCATTTCAAACACACATCTATCTAAACATGCAATTAGCAAAATCTCTCCAAGCAGCAGTGAGCTATAAGAATACACAGCTTAGAGGCAGCTAAAGATGACTATTCTGATGACCAGATTTGGTCCCCGATTATTCAGCAAGCACAAACTTGATTTTTGTACAAAGTGTTGAGTTTAGCTACCAACGGACCAACAAGACATCTAGCCAGTGTCCATAGTTAGTGCATGTTCATGTTAATATCAAGTAAAGCTGTGTTTCTGGGTTTATTTTCAAATAAAGTAGTGAGTTTGTGCAGATGAGCCTCATACATGCCAGCTGAACTTTTGTCAGCTTTAGGAAATGCAGCTGAAGAGTTAAACATTCTTTTCTTATTACTAGTTAGCGTCACTGGTGGCCTAATTCTGGCCTCTCAGCCAGAATTAGACCTCAAACAAGATGATAAACAAACACCACATTACATCTGGGCAATCTAGCGGAGAGCGCCAACTCCAGCGATTGTCATCAACACGTACTTCTAACCCAAATGAGGTCACGTGATGCATGGGGTGCTTCCGTTTGCATGTTACTGCTTTTTCCAGCTTAAGTGGAAGTTTCACCAATACACAGCCCACAGAAGATTTTTATAGGTGGAAAATTCTGGCTTTATGTAGGAGTCAATCGTTCAAATTGACGGTATTAAAAAAGCTATATGGGTGTCACCTTTGAAACTGCCATTTCAAAAGTGCACTTTCACAGCCTCATGAAAGAGGCAGTTAAAATTTTGCAACGAGAAATTTCAGATATGTCGAAATACACGTAGATTTTTTTTGCATTACGTGCTGTTGAGTCCATTTTATTTACACTAAGCTTATGTATTGCCCATTGTAATCCCTATGTTTACCCAGTAAACCACAGCATGAACCCTTATGAGAGAAGTGAATTTAGTCATTAATACAATGTGTTCTTTTTCCATTAGGTTTTGAATGGGTTACAGTAGAACAAACATCTGCTTGATTTCCTTTTTCTTTTCCCTGCAACCACTGTTAGGCACCCATTGAGTGTTCAGTGAGGGCTATTCAAGCTGTGAATGACTCAGAGTTTGAGTGGTGAAGGATGGATAGCATGTTTACTTTGGGCGAACGACAGAGGCAGAACCGAGAAAGCTCCAATAAATGTTTAAATGTTTATACCAACAATGATAGATTAAATAAAAATAAAGCGCTCCAATAATTCTGTTTCACTGCCAGCATTCCCTGGTCGTCCGCTAAGCCAGGACACTACAGGGTCATCCAGATGAAGCCCTATTAGAGCCAAGTCATGTAGGTCTATCTTAATAAACTATGTAATTAAATGTTGACTGCAAATTGTAGTCAACTTGACGTATTGACTTGACTGTCTCAGTCTGCCTGCCATCAGATATGAAGTCTTTCAGGAAACTAAAAACTCAACTCCAGTTTTTTTCTTCTGTCAGGTAGTGACAGACTTTTCCTGGTAGCTGAAATGATGACTTGTTCCAACTGTAGAATGGCATAAAAAGGGGGAAAGGGGAAGCCCCATTTTTTGAGGTCATCTTGCATGCATATTGAGTTAATGGCTCAAAATTAAAGGATAATAGGAAGTACATCAAATGTTTAAAATGATCAACTCTAAACTAGAATGAAAGATTTAACTGAGCTCCAGGACGTGAGTTCAAATCAGATCTGATGAGCATCATTTCTGCTGTTTACACAAAAACATAACATTTACACCTGATTCAAGGACGTGTTTCTATAAACAGAAAGCAATCCAGTCTTTGCAACACCAGTGTGGGTGCTGTGCTGGAGATGTGTTGTACATTAGTGTAGAATCCTAGAGGAACACTTCAGGAAGCTACAGCTAAAGATAACTAAAGCATACAGGAAGACTTTTCCTTGTTGCCAGTTATTAAAAGTAAGTTCTCAGTGTTTCGGAAGCTGTGCAGTAAGTTTGGCTGACAGGGTTTACCACAGAAGTCATTCTTCTAACATCTTTGACCACGACCATTATATTAGGAGCGGTTCTGTAAGGAAAAATGGATGGAATGTCCAAAATGTGGATTTAATGCTCATGACTATCAATTAAGGTGATAATTGATTGAACAATAATCAATTTAGTAAGTTTTTGATTCTAAAATTTTAATTACAACCTTAGTTTCAGCTTCTTATCTGCAAGCGTTAACAGTTTTCTGCTTAATTCTGGTTTAGTGGCCACAATAAAATGGTCTAAAAACAAACATCTTTGTGCATTTGTATAACACCTGACAACAAACTAATTAAAAAAAAATAAAATAAAATTCTTAAGGACACTTCAGGGTTTTAGTTGTTGATGTTGACAGCTGATCACTCACCTCCTGCATACATGACAGCCAGCATGATGGAAGAGATCCAGGACACTTGACTCGGTGTGGCATTGAAGATGACCTCGATGTCTTTGAAGAACACAGTGATGGATTTGGGGAAGGCGTAGGAGAAGCCAATGGAGATGAAGGCCCCCAACACCACCGCCCAACCCCAGCCACCCTCAGGAGGGGTGTACCCTACTGGCCCGCCAACTGCTGGAGGCATATTTGCTCACGACAACTGAGATGACGATGGAAATTGTGTTTAAGGCCGTTCCTGAAGGACAGCGGAGCTTCACAGGACTAGAGGATGCAGCACAAACTGGGAGTACAAGCGGTACCTGTGAAGGAAGCGAAGAGCAGGGAGTGTGTTAAAATCCAGAAAGAATGTGCAACAAGGTGATTGCGATACAGAAAATTCCTCAGAATCTATCAAAGTACAGTCTTTATAATACTAGACCGGTCATACTAATACAAAGACATTTACTATTTTTAAAACTTTTACTATTAATATTCTGACAAATCTCAGGGGATCTGGTCTTCCTCAGAAGGAATTTAAAGTCACCAAGGATGCTGCAACCACACGTGTATGCAGGGTCATCCCCCAAAGGTGCATTTCTCAGCCAGGAAAAACCCTGCTCATCATAGGAGGAAAGGGGGTGGTGTGACTAATAACATATCTTAGCTGAGTTGTGCCAGTAAGACACAAAAATGCAACAGGGGTGTATAATGCTAGAAACCTACAACTGAAGCTTCAGAATGAAAATTGGCCATTATTAATACTCTAAGGCCAAGGCACTCGCAAGCCAGTCGACTGACAGCCTAATGGACAGATGGATAGATCAGGAGACATCATGCCAAAACCACCACTTTTTTGAAGCCCCGATATATGGTAAATGGTAAATGGACTGATTCTTATATAGCGCATTTCTACTCTCCCGGAGTACTCAAAGCGCTCTATACAACTGCCTCATTCACCCATTCACACCCACTCATACAAGCACTTCTAAACTCAAGTGCAACGTAAACTACATTCATACACATTCATACTCCGATGAACGCATCAGAGGGCAACTCGGGGTTAGTATCTTGCCCAAGGATATTTGGCATGCAGACTGGGGAAGCCAAGGATCGAACCACCAACCTTCCGATCAGTAGCTGATCTGCTCTACCACCTGAGCCACAGCCAGCCCATATTTGACGTTCTCAATTCAAGAACACCTGCCAACATTTTTATTCTCTCTCAGCCAACTGCTTCTAATCGTTTTAATTGGGTACAAAGGCAAACACCAAATGTCTTCATACATGTTGGCATTTGGTGACCTGGTGAATTACTTTATCACATCAATATAAAATTCCACAGCATTATAAAAGTTGCCGATATTGGCACCATTGGGTCTGATGAAACGCCAACAGCTCAGCTGGCAATCATTAGTCATGTCGAAATTTAAGACCTGAAAGACCACTGAGCAACTGGTGAAGACCAAGTTTTAAAAACCAAGGAACAAGGCCAGGGAGTGGCATACTCTGTTTTAATGTCATCTAAGATAAGATGGCGCAAGTAGTTAAATGTGGAACTTTAGCTTTGGTCTGTTCTTTGTTGGCCTCCCTACAGTCCTAGTTTATGTTGTGCACACAGAAATTAGGAAGAGAAGTTCAATCTATTCCTTGCTCCATGGTGTAAATTAGCCTTTCTACATGAAGTGCTTAATGTCCACTTGCACAGACAGCAAGCAGGAATTATGAAGCTTGCATAAGCTGTTATCTTATTTCTCATCTGATGAAACTCAATTGCCTGGTAACCGTGCCATTCCTGTTCGTGTTCAGTTCTTGAGAAACACTCCTCTCAGACTTGTTCATTTCATGGCAGAGAAAGCTAAACACAGAAGCTATCTGGTGAACTGAGTGTAAAAAACATAACCAACAGCCCCAAAAGAATTACTGTCCACTTCAATCACATCTCAAAACCTGCTCCAAAGCAGCTTGCAACCCAGATAGCCATCATGTTTACTGTTAAACTCACTGTTTGGCATTTTTACAGCTGGAAATTCCTGATCTGCTTCTATGAATGCAACCATCTAAATGTCCCCTTTCCAATTTAGGTCACACACACAACGGAGCCATTTATAGCTGGCTCTGACATCATCTCTGCTACTGTTTGGGTTTGCTTTACCTTAAATGGACTTTAGAACACACCTTTATTAACCAAAAATAGACTGAAGGGACCCTATAGCTCTATAGTGATGCTATTTAAAGCAGAGTCATGGAGAAACTCCCACTCAAATCACTAAAACCAATTTTTAGTGCACTGAATAAGAGGACTGTTCTGGGAAACTTCAAGAGCATCCAGCCAGTCTTTCAGTAAGAAATGAACAGCCAGGAGTGAAGTTCTCCTACACAGCATTTAGCCTTGATCATGTTGTAAACAACCATGCTCTACCAATCATTGCAGATGTAGAGTGACTGGTTAACCCGGCCCCACGCTCACAGCACATCCCCACAGCTAGCTCTCACTGTTCTCTTCTCTCACATGCTGAAACTTGTGTAGCCATCACCTCTGCCTGTGTTGAACAGAAGGGAAGCAAGTTACTAGGCTAAAGACTGCATCGGCCAAATTTAAAGCACAGACTTGTGTCATTTCGAACTTTAAACACATTTTCATCACAACACATACACACAAACGTGACTGCTTGCAGCTCTGATTGTTAATCAAATCTTAGACCGCAGACTGGAGTATTAAAGCCCTGAATCTGGTTGTTTTGCATTTTTTTGTTCATTTGGCTTTTATACTGAGCTTTCAGTCTCTCCCTTCCTTCCATTTGATTAGTTTCAATAGTTGGCATTTCGTCAACTTCAGAATCTTTTCTTGCACCCAAGATTACATTTAAAAAAAAAAAAAAGTAGTCAAGTACCAATCTATGCAGTTCTTTGCAGCCTTTATTTCCAACTTGAAGCATGAAGAGAAGGTCACACAGGTTAGACTCAAGATTGAACTAAATCTTGTCTAAGGCTGCATAAGGTCAGAGTTCAGACCCTATGAGGGACTGAATAAGGCATATCTGGGCTGGCTCTTCTTGCTGCCCATGATGCACTCCTAACTGTTACTTTCACTACACTTTATTCCTAGATTTTAACTTGGTAGTTTTTATAAAAGTCGGGTTTTGTCATTTTGGAGCTTATGAGCTAGATCATTTCCATAAATCAGGGCTAGGGATTCACAAAAGGCCCTGGGTAAAGATGCACCAATTTATGGGTCAGTCTACTCACTTCAGTGTTCACGTTGCCATTAGTTTCCTCTAACCTAATTAGCTGTACCAAGAGCTGCTGCTGTCATATGGGAAAGTGGCAGCTAGTGGCAATTCACCCTTGCTACTCCAACAAGTACAACCTGTGGTTAAGGGAGTTGATAAAATTGAAAGGAGCAGACCTACGACAATTACCATCAAGAGAGAAAGCAAACAAAAAGAAGTTTTTCCTTCCCACTGTCGCCAAGTGCTAGCTCAAAACAAGTTGTTTAATAGCTTGGGTTTTCTCTGTATTATTGTAAGGTCTATCTTACAATATAAATCACCTTGAATCAGAATACTTCATTAATTCCTAAGGAAATTAGGAAGCGACTGCTATTGTGATTGGGTGCTACATAAATAAAGCTGAATATTGTTTTCCTACCTATGAAGTACACTTATGGCAGATAATTGGGCCCACTGCCTTTTAAATACAGGATGCTTTATATGTAGAGTCATTGCTTATAGGAAAAGATTTTGCTGCAGGTAGTCAAGTTCCAGCTGGGCTTCAAATCCTGGCGAGAACCCAGCATATGAATAAACACGCGAGCTGGTGTCAGAGTCACGTGTATATCAAGTATGATTCAGTTCCTTTTCAAGTATTCAAGCACCCAGGAGGAAGACCAGTAGGTTGAGATGGAGCTTACCACATGCCAGTTGGTCTGCACTTTCCAGAGTGCCAACACGCGGTGTATTTCATCGTATGGGTTTAACAGACCTATTATGTTACTACTCATACTAAAAGTGGTCTGTGCAATGAGCACGTGTCACCATTCCTGAAAAGGAAGGGATGACACTGAGGTCATCTCCATCCAGTTTTACCTGCATAAAAATAATGTGACCTTTTGAGATATTATATGGCTAGACATGACCTCCACATGCGCCATTATGCAGACACATGGGAGTTTCTGAAACTCAGTAGGACTCTACGCTGAGTCATAATGTACCAAGACAGTTCAGTTCTCTCAATATTTAGGCCTCAAGGATTGAAGCAATGTTGCAAAAACATCAGTGGATTTTCAGCCCAGTATGGAAAGTTTCTGACAATTTTAAAAGCGATTACTGAGACAGGCTTGTTAAATGGTGAAAAGCAAACAAGACAGTTCTACTTCCTCATTACATGCCTGCTCTGACGGTTTCAGACTCCTCACATTAACAACTACAGAGCTGCCAAACACACACAGCTGAGACCTCAACATGAACCCTAATGGCCATAAAATAACTTTTACTCCAAGCTGGCTGGTCTACACTGCATGCCTGGTCGGATCTTCTGTCGTAGACTTTGGTTCACACACACACTTGAAAACACAATACCATCACAGGAATAATTTCAGAGTATCTCTGTGTACTTGTATTTATTCATTAGAAAACATTCCTCTCTGTCATCACGTCACCAATCTTCACTCACTCAGCACTCAGCCCAGTAGCTTAATGTTACCTAACACACTATCTTACCACTGGTGCAATTTAGGAGGTCCAGATTAGGCCAACTAAATGTCAGTAGCTCAGATCCTTTGGCTCTGGCCTTTAATGTACTATGACCTTCAAGAAAGCCAACTGGATGTAGAGAAAAGTCATCCAGGGGCCACAGAGTAAGCCTGGCAACAGCAGTGAGGTCTTCATGTTGCTCAAGGAGTTGTTACCCAAGTCCACTTTCAGTGATCTCACCAGGCAGAGTTCTCACATGCTTGTGAAAGCACTTGCACTGTACCTCAAGTCAAAGTCAGCCTTTGATGTGCTGCACTTAAGTGCAATTTCATAAGGGAAAAAAGCCAAAACACAAAACTTAATGTTCCACTCACAATGGAGACGACAAAAAAAAACAAAAAACAAAAAACAAAAAAAAACGGGGGAGGGGGTAAAAGTCCCATCAATTGCTACTGAGTCAGCGATAAGCTAAGCACTGGGGTCCTGACATGAGTTGCACCACTGCCTTCCTGTGCTGAGGAGGAATGTGATGACACTGCACCCAATCTTCCTTTATTTCTGACAAACCAAACTGCACTGTGTGCATTTTAAGTGTCCCCCGCCACCCAGAGTTTCCTCTTCACTCCAACTTGTGGATGTTTCAATTTGAGGCTGATGAAATAGTCCCATCAGGCTCATTTATGATCCTCATCATTTTCAGGAAAATGTGACACTAATTGCTAGACCGAGAGCAAACATCACAAAGGAAGCTAGAAGGAAAGGGTCAGCAATGTGATGCATGTTTGCAATGGACTTAACCACCAACTGTGGTCAAGATGACATCTGTTGAAAAGCTCCACAGACGCTGCTCTTCCTTTCTGCCGCTCACTCACCATGTTCCTTTACACTTGTTGGGAAGGTTTTACTACACTTAAACATAATGAGTTCTTGGAAGACTAGCCTCTTTTTAAGTACATATTTCCTTCCCTCTTGCTTATAAATTAAAATCCAGTACATTCATTTAACGCTGAAATCTCATTCCAACACTGACAGATACCAAAAGTCAGGGTCTTAAAACTGAACTGGATCTGTGAATCTTTATTATACCCATGAGTAAATGAATACTTACACAATGCGTTGATTTTTCTATTCACAGAAACTGAAATAGTTGCACAGTTGCAATTTGATAACTTGAAAAACAGATCAAAACACATGATGTCACAACAATCCAAGTTCCCTTTTTTTAATGCCTTCAAAGCATTTCTAAAGAAACTGAGTGAAAGATGTCGCAGATCAGGAGAGTAATATTTGCAATTCAGTCTTTGGTAACTGAAGCTAATAAGAAGCAGCTTTTTAAAGCAAGTTAATCTGTATTTTTTAAATTCTTTGTACTGTACATAGCCTTGCGTGACCGTGGGTTACCTTATGTACTTGCGACAGAAAGGTCATCAGAGGCCAGATCTGGCTTGGATAGGCCAGCTTCTCAATTACACTTGGAGAGGGAACAGCCTATGACAACGTATAATGTTTCTTTCTGCATACTGGATCCCATTTTAGCACCATACCAAGACTAAGATACATTACTTTCAATTTCTCCAGGAAATGTGGCATTTTCTGAGCAGTGATGCTCTGTAGACCAACAGCAAGCTAAGCAAACTTTGAATAATTTGGTCCATGCAAAACAGTTGCCCATTACAAACTTTGTTTGTATATGATACGAACAGTCTTGACTGTTACTAGCCTTAATTGCTGTAGTCAACCTCATTACTGCTGTGTGTCTTCAGAGTGTGATATGGGTGTAAACTTCCTGACAGGAAACTAAAAAATAAGGTGTTTTTTAAACTACCCCTTCTTCATTAGTAGTATGTATATATAGTATAGTATAGTATATAGTTCAGGCATCAAGATAACTTTAATTCTATGTTTGTAAACAAGAATAAACAAGAATACTGTGCCTTTCATTTCCTGACACAAGTGACCACACCATATTTTTAAAACACAAGAGGCCAGCTCATGGAGCAACTGTTGCCTTCGGTATCTCGCTCATAAACGCTTATTTTAGGCAACAAATATGTTGGTTGGTTGGCAGGGGGTCAAGATGACACCTCACCTGTGAGCCAAATAATTATATTCACAAGTCCACAAGTCTATTTATGTCGACAGACTTCCAAAGCAAAAAACATGTGGAGCACGAGTGCCACCACAAGCATTTGGGCAGCTGTATTAGCTAATAGCATGATAGTAGAGTTAGCCTTTCAAGTTGGCTCTACTAGCAGGAGAGGGTTAGACGCTGAGTCAACACTCAAATAAAATAATCGCTATCCTGCAACCAGAACCAGACTTAGCTGCTCACTATACATGAATCAAAAAAAACCTGCTCAAGGTGAATCTTCTATGCTCTTACCGAGAGATTCCCATAACATGTCCAGTGTACCGTGGGATGTTCTGTCAACCAAACAGTACTACACACAAAAATCAGTTAGAAAAAAAAAACAAAAAACAAAACTACTACATATTAGTGCACATCAAAGGCCTTGAGTAATAAAGACCTAAAGCTGCCTGGAGAAGTTACTGTGAGAGCTACCCATCTTAGGGATTGCTCCAAGTTTGTTTAAGGTACCTGGAAACCAAAAATCCCTTCAGCAAGAAGAGATTTCTCTTTTTTCTGTTTTATCCACTTCAAAAGATTCCTGGACCTGAATTGGAGGGCACAAGATTGTTTGTTGGATTGTGTAGAATTATCTGACAATGACATGATGAAGGTTGTGCCAGTGGATCTTATTTCTAAGCAAAACTGCTTTGGTTTTTTTTGGTTTGTTTGTTTTTGTAGGCATTCCAGACTTGTTTCTGCAGATATGAATACAGGTGGGCATTGAAACGTTTGGTATGCACTTCTGTGTACCTCTGCTGCCCTACAGCGCAAGTGCAAATGTGCAGTGTGCGAATAAGAGGTTTGCTACAAAAACAAAACAGTGCAGGTTTTTTAAATTCTCACTTCATATACTGCAAAAACCTAACGACATGTGCAGCACTGGTTAGAAACATTGGTTTTATACGTCACAGACCAAACCAGCATCAGATATCATGTCACCCAGACAGAAAGAAGTGAGATGTGAAGTTTACTGCCTGCTGTTAATGTGAAGTAGGCTTCACCAGTGGGAACAGAATAATGCTGCCTTTTCCCCTGAGGTCGTACTGATCTGTGCTGAAGCCCAGTTAGGTGTTTGTGTGCAACAGTAAAGCAGGACAAGTCCTGAAGGAACCATCAATGAGGCCATTCATCCCCACTAACAACGCTTCTCTCAGAGTGTAGAGGGGATGGGGTTACCTGAAATCCAACAGACTGAGAATAAATAAGTGGGTACAGCAGGTGAAAGGTTACAAAAGTCTGACAATAAAACAAACTGAGGCTGGATTTATACAATGTGCCCTTGTACTGAGATTAATGACTAACCTTTAGAGAGTCCGACTGCAGGACAAACACTGTCAGCACTAAGACTAAAAATGCCAGTCTTGCTTAATTTGCCAAATGAAAGACAAGATACTGCAGCCACTCACTGAAAACTGGCGACAGGAAGCAAGGGAAGGAAGAGAGAGAAGAGGGTTAGCCAGGGTACTTAAGGGAGGAGTGAGTTTGTAATTTTACAGCATCATGATGACTCAGAACTTCCTTAACCCCATGACTGAACATAAGACAACATAAGTTTTGAACTCTCACTTTCGATTGGATTTTAATATCTTGGAACAGGGGAAAAATTACTTTAGATGACAGAAGATGATCTTTTCAGTTAAGACTGGTTTTTATATAAACCAATTGAACCCATTTTTTCTGATCATTACACCAAACAATATTTAAAAAAAAAAAAAAAAAAAAAAAAAAAAAAAAAACACCAAACAATATTACTAGTCAAAATAATTGCAGTGTGACGTTTACCAGCTTGCAGTAATTAGCACTTAAACCCCACAGGCATTCACTGCTGTTAATGTGGCCCCATTGTGCACTTCAGAAACTCACGTACACATAAATCCTTATACTTTTGCATGCAAAGCCTGTGCATGTACACACGCACGTAGGCCTGATCGAGGACAATCAGCTGCCACACGCAAATGTTTCACCCTGGAGTCCAGCGATGCTCACGTGAAGCTCGTGCAGGTGTAAATGCACGTACCCAAACCATGACCAGTGTCAAATACTACTATAGCATTCAGACACTCGCATTACAGGATTCCTCTTTGTTGTGGAGTATCTGCTCAACTGACCCATTTATTGAAGAAAATAAAATATGGATTTTTTTCTAAGGCCAAGTTTAACTATTTAAACAGGACTTTTTATTTGTTCAAACAAGTGGAAAGGCCAAAATTACAGATTTGGATTATTAGATGGGAGGGAAAATGTTTTCCCTTCCATCTGATCACTTAATCGCTTATCATTAATTGGGGTGAATTAATAATTCATCCATTTGGATAAGGGAATTACAGGTGTGGCTGCTGTGACTGACAGGTTACCTGACACACCTGACACACCTGACCTGCAGTCACTAAACTGGACCTTTCCACTGCATTTATGTAGTCACTGTGACACCTTTTTTAAATATTATCCCACTTGCTTTACATAAGCCATTTGCACACTTGAACTATGTCCATGTCAGGAGAATCACATGAGGACATTGTCCAAACTTGTGGTTTCTAACATGTGGAGAACTTGTCATGTGCAGGCAGGCAGACTTGCCTTTCACCACACAGTGTGTCCCCTCCCTCATGTGGTGCTGCTTGGGTTAAGGGAGCAGGAAGAAGAACAGCTGTGAATTCCCGATACAATTACCTGCTCAACTTTCATATGGACTAATTACACAGACTCTATATCTCATTGTACAACTGTATAGTGACAATAAAGGCATTCTATTCTATTCTAGGAGGGAGATGACGTGGTCAAGACTATTTAAAGTCCAAGTTGACAGATTAAGGCTACGTTCACACTGCAGGCGAAAGCGCATCAAATCCGATTTTTTTGACCCTATGCGACCCATATCCGATCATGGTATGACAGTGTGAACAGCACAAATCCGATATTTTCAAATCTGATCTGGGTCACTTTCGTATGTGGTACTGAATCCGATACATATCCGATGTTTCAGAAAGCGACTGCTGTTTGAACAGTCATATCGCATTAAATCCGTCTTTTACGTCACTGACACAAGACAGACGCCAATTATCAGCGCCGGAGAAGCGCCCGAGAAGACATCGCGAACGCTTCCTGTCCATCCAGTGTAGATGTCAGTGAAACTGTTGGGAAGACAACGTGAACATTTTATTTGTACTGTATAATCTGCAAATTCTGACAGAAATCTGCAACTATCCTTTGAAGCACCGCTCCTCTAAAACAGCAATAAGGATAATTATTAGGTTATTTACATTATTATGTAAATAACAAAATAACTTAAAGCAAAAATTGGGAAACGTAAAGTCCGAAGTCTTTATATTGAGGGCCATCAGTCAAACAATACTGTTTGGTCTGGGTCTAAACAGAGCGAGTTGTGTGTGACGTCTTCTTTTGCGCATGCGGGCCGCTTTGATCGTTCACACTAGAGCGCGTTTGCTGCTGCATTTCATTTGTAGTGTGAACAAGCAGACCAAAAAAAATCGGATTTGATCAAAAAATCGGAATTGAGCATTAAGACCTGCAGTGTGAACGTAGCCTAAGAGATTTCTGTTCCCACATCCTGCTGCTCTGGTTAATGTCTATAAGGTTGAGGCGCCAGTGTAAAATAGCTTAAAGCTAAAAATGAGAGCAACACACTACATTTACTATCCATTTCTTCAAAAGATCTGCCTAAACCAGCCCAGGTTAATTCAGGTGATAGATACTGGGCGTCTTCTCCAACCAAAACAATGCAGTCTGTGACCTACAACTTTCTGGTATTAACACACTGGATACCTGCCAACAATCACAAAGACAAAGGTGCGCTTGGGTATAGCAGTTTTTGAAATTTGGCTGGCATCCTCAGAATTGACAAGTCATAACAATAAAGATTACCTGCAACAAAGATTTCATAATGAAGTACTGCTGACTACGTGCTCCCCTTACAGGCAATACCTGAGTGCTAGAACATGTCTGTAACACAAAAACCACACTGGGATGACCTGGTAATCTTTCAATAAACACAATGTGTGTTTTTAAAAAGGTACACAACCAAGAAAGAAAGTGAACTTGTTTTAATAAGGTGTTCAGTGGGAAGATATATTTGAGCCCCGGGTCCACAAAGTCAAATTTAGTCTCATTTTTTGCCCCCCACAGATAACAGAACTCACGCCTGGAGCAAAGTGTTAGTTTAATCATTAGTGCAAATGATTAACTTTGGGCTTATGAAATATCCGGGTAAAGTTGTGGGCTTGTGTACATAGTTGAAGAGGGGATCTGTGACACCCATGGTGCATTTTGGCAACAAACTTTTAACCACATTAACTGGATTTCAAAAATATTTTGTTTAAAATGTACCTACTGGCCTCATTTCCAGTTGCACAACGAGAACAGTATGTCACTATTATTAAGTCTGATCTACAAACAAGTTTAAGCAGGACCTGTTCTGCTGGTTTCGAGCTCCATATTTTTATTCTTGTGTCTCTATTAAAGTAACTGCATAATAGAAAGTAATCCTTATTTATCTTAAGCTGTGCCTTGCTGCAGCAACTCAGTCTGAAACAAGCCATTTTAGTTTGTAGGCTTTGTATAAATGGTAATATTGTAGTATTGGTTAGTGAACTCCCATTGTGAAACCTCGAGCCGAGGCCCTTCACAATGGGACGTTAACACCTTGGTGTTTTGAAACTGGAAGTAACAAAAGTGCACAATTGTAGAGTAGCAACTTTGCTAGGCCCCCCCTAAATCGTACCCATATCCTTCATTTCCATTTAAATAGGGACTGTTGTTTACAAAATAAACCTGGAAATACATCCATTTATAGACACTCTTTAAGGCCACTCTCCCTTTCAGCTGAAACAAAACATATGAACAGCAGGTAGGTACCTGGTAAATGTGCTTTAAGAAAAGAAAAAAGAAAAAAAAAAAAAAAAAAACCCTGAAAAGTCTATGTTGTATCTACACTTTCTCCTCCAATGGTCAATTTATTTCTCCGAGAAATGTCAAACAAAAGGCAACTGTATCTAGTACTGTGACAATTATTCATAGCAAATAATCATTGTAATTAGTGTGGATAGTGCTTACAGGAAGTTTAAATGTGAATATGAGCAGCCCCTCAGATTTCAACTTTAAGGCATCTCCCTTTCAAAAGATAAAAAAGGAAAAAACAAAACAAAAAACTGTTTCAATAACTTCTGTCAGCTACAAATTATGTTTTCCTGAAACCCAGGGGGAGATGTTCAGCTGTTTAACTGTCAGTCCTCTAGGGAGGTCAGAGTTCAGAGGACAGCCCCCAGCACTCAGTAGCTACAAAGAAACATAAATCCAGTGCCATGTTTGTCCTTGTAGGGGTCACCTTGTCACCGCAAGTGGAAAATGACACAGCAATCACTCATTTTATGCACCACAGCTTGAGAACATGCCCTGGTTACACACCTATTAATAAACAGCTCTGGCTGTTTGGGGACAATAAGGGTTGTGTGGGATCCCTGTGCGTGTGGCTGTCATGCGATCTTTCCATTCAGCCGTGACCCTCAGAGGGTCGGCATGTGAAACTCATTGAGTGAGATAACACGTTCGCCTGCAGTCAGATGCAACATTGCACCATACTGGAAATCACAGCTAAGACAATTTCTATGTCCCCATTAGACCTTTTTAAACAACAGAGATTATTTGATTTGATTCTTTTTCTCCCCTCTGCTCATATATTTTCAAGCTGTTGCATTATTGCTTTCTGTGTAATCTGAGAAAAGGACTGAGCTTTTTGAAATTGCAGAAACAAACTAACACGACACCAAAAACAAAGACTTTATCGTATTTGAATGCTCGGAAAGAGTGTTATCAGCCAGTAATATCAAATCTAGTAACTAATAATCCAATTCTTATTACACTGGGCCAGATGAAGCCATTGAACACAAAAGCTCGATGTAGCTTTCGGTTGAAAATGTGAAGAAAATAGGGCAATTTCTCAAACCTGACTTCTGTTTAATTGCTAGCATGGCGCAACACTTGTGACGGCTAAAAGACTATTGTTATACATAAGAACTTTTATCAGCTCTTTTAATCCGACTACTGAACTCTTTACTGGTCACTTTATGGACTCAGTCGCAAGTTTCAGTTCATACAGAATAAAACATTGAGTCATTAAGAGTTAGAAACTAGGATTATCCAGAGTATGTTCACTGGTTTAGATTTGTCAATCACTGGCTGTTAGCCAACAAATGTACTGTTCTCAGTCAGACTCCCTTGCTCATCACATCCAGTTTCAAAACACTGAGATGTGGACGGCAAAAAAAAAAGAAGCTTGGGTCCATGCTATATAACATGACTTCAGAAACCATTTTTGTGATGGCACATCATTTGTATCCAGGTTTTATACCACCTACGAGCACTACACAGAAAATTTAAGAGTAGTTTTCCATGGGGAAACGACCACAGTGGTCAGAATCTGCAGGCTGAATCTGGGAATCATTTCTGAATTTCTTGCAGTGGCGACTTTTAATAGTCGCTGACATGGGTGGGACGATGGTACCGACATTTTCAAACAAGAGGTAGTGGAAGAAGTTTCAGACTTGGCACTGGCATGGCGTCTCTGGAAAATGTGGCATTTTTCCCCCCCAGACACACAAGAGTCAAGAGATTTTGTTCACTCTCTGAACTCTTCACTCACTTTCCAAAGCCATAAAATGCATTTTGCTTATCAAATGACTGACATGATAGCAAAAACTCATTTCCTTAAAACAATACAGACTAATCATGCCTAGTCAAGCTTCCCAGAGCTCCATTTTGAGCCAGGAAAAACACTTTGTGGGGACGTGCTAACCGAATTAAGTGAACTGGACCTGTGTGTAGATTGGGGCACGCTAGGGAGCCAAAGGTCCCTGGGGGAGAGGGGGTGAAATCACTAGAAGACTGAAAGGTCTGCGGAAAACCACAATAGGACACGAGGGATTGGACTCTCAGTCAACATAATGAGATGGAAAATGACAAAATTTACATCACACTGACTTTCTGTTTGACTATTCTGGTAAAGTCACAGAAACCACTAAAATTCCTTTTTTATGCGGCTTCGACAAACCTCTCTCATGTAGATGAGATGTGAAGCCCTTCACGTGTTTGTGCCACAAAACTATTTTCATACATATTCAACTTTCCGGCTGGTCTGAGGCGGACAGAGGAGCCACATTGCCTTCACATGTGGATGTAAAAATAGCGGGAGGGCAGCATCACGCCACGGTGAATGAAACCACGTCGCTTCAGAGCGCTCCTATGAAGCCACTTAGCTTCAATCATGTGCGCCTTGTCGTAGTAAACGGACTGAACAACGACAGCGGAAGCGGGTGGGATGAGAGTGGCTCACACATGAGGCGGCTAACCGAGAAGCAGAGCTAGCTAATTTAATGCAGCTTTAGCCGTTGAGCCCAAATTGTGATGTAAAACTATAAAAAGCGGATCTTTTGCCTCGACACGCCACGTTGGGACTCTCGGTCCCGCTCACTCACCGCGGAAGGTTCTTCGGCTGCGTCCGCTGGAAGCTCGGTGGAGCGCGGGTCGCCCCGGTGTCCTTTTTGTTGTAGAGTACGGCGACACGTTGCTACGGTACCACCTCCGGGTACCACAGACCTCAGACTGTGAGGAGCTACGTGATGGTGATGGCGTTATAACCGTGGCGCATGCGCATGTGAAAGAATCTCTGAGTTGCAGTAAGGGGAAGCTGAAAACCTGCACGTGCTAGGCGGGGCTTAGCGGGAACCATATGTGACTTCAACGGAGAACGGACGTTGGTTTGTAAAGATGAAGTCTAACACGTCACACTACCTGCTTTATCCGCCTAAATTTACAGAAGAAATGAGTGGAAACCAGATGGAGTCACTCTACTGAGCCTCTATTTACTTAGAGTTTTATTTGGTTTAGGTTTGAAATATTGAGAGATGCTTGAGATTTTTGTAGCAGCCTAAATATGTTTTATATCCATCGCCTCATATCCTAAAACCATATTGGTTCAGCTGATCCCGGAGAAACACTGCAATGTCCAGCAGGCTGTCTAACAGTACAATTTATATTACTCAAACATGCCAGTATCTACCTATGCTTCAACCCCAAGTCAAAATGATCTAAGCTTAAATTCAATAGAGCAGGAATGTCAAACTGACTTTACGTAATGGGCCATAATTTGATCTTAACTGGGCTGGACTGGTGAAAATTGTTGTTTGTGTCAGTGTACAGAAGTGTAACTGCACATTTAACTCTCATAATTAGAAAAAGTGGTGCGATATCAAGAGTACGTCTCAGTTTTTCTGCTGCAGTTAATGAAAGAAATCTGTCAGCACAACTCTTTGGGCTTAAATCATAAAAAGTAAAATTACTGAAAAGCTTCTAGCAGCTCATTTCCCAGATTGTCCTATAATTATACAGCAGAATTCAAAGTAAATGTGTTTAATTTACTGTGGATACATTGTAAATAAATAAATACATTTCTGTTGTAGACAGTAAAAAACTGAAAAAACTGAGACTTTTCTGTAATTTAATTGTTTTTCTGTTACGTCATTGCTTTAATGTAGTGTGAATGGCTGTGGTGAAGGTCTTTATCAGTAGGACCAGCTGTAAAATTTATGAAAATACAACTAAAAGCCCTAAATGTAAGCACTCCTTCTCATTTATTGAAGATGCCCAGTGGGCAGTCTTTGCTAGGCTGGTTCTTGTCCTTATTTTTGCAATAGAGAGTCTTTGGGGACTTTAATCCAGTAAAAGACAGTAAATTATAATTTTTCAGGAAACATAAACCGAAGACAAAGGAAGAGAGGAAAAGGGGGAAGACATGTTAGGAGGTCTGAGAGAGAAGGGAAAAGAAGGGGTGTGGAGGTGAGAATAGGAACTTTTAGGGTGTTCTAGAATAGAAATGGTTATATCCCAAGGAGACAGCTCGGATCATCGGTAGACAAAATAAGAGACAAGGCTGAAATGGTTTGGATATAGTGGACAAAGAATGTTAAATTTGGAGAAAAACAGAAGGACCACAGAAAAGATTAGTGGATGCATTAAAGGAAGACATACAAAGGGTTGGTGTGACAGAAGAGGATGCTAGTAATAGGATGAGATGGAGACAGATGAGCGGCTACTGTGAATCTTAAAGTAAGAAGTGCAAAAAAAAAAAGAAGAAGATTTCTAATGAGACTCTCTGGCATGTTCTGTAGTGGTCTCAAATAACAGATTTTAGATTTCACTCAAAGTCCTTCTAGAAGCCAATCCAATCTGATTGTAAAAATTCAAAGAGCATTTGCTGACTCTTTGCTCATACATGACTCTGCATTTACTTAATAGTTGTTATTAATCTCAGGCTCTCTTCGACAGTGTGTTTTTGTCCTGTCTTCCTCCCCTCACTCCAACTGGTCACGGCAGATAGCTGTGCCGAAGGGTTCTTCCTGTTAAAAGGGAGTTTTTCCTTCTCACTGTTGCCAAAGCGGTTGCTCATAGAGGGTCATATGTGTGTTCGGGTTTTCTCTGTGTTATTTGTATTACTGTAGAGTCTTTACCTTACAATATAAAGTGGCTTGAGGCAACTGTTGTTGTGATTTGGTGCTATATAAATTGACTGGTCCATAAAATAAGATTTTTAAATGCTACAAGTTACACTTATAGCATAATAACCATCTTTACTCCTGTGTAATTCTCCAGTAGATTTTAATTCAGGCTTCATCATGTGCACGTGTCTCTCTTATAGTATGTCTGTATTATCCAAACTGAGTCAACACTGTCACAGCTTGGGAATGAGAACAATGTGGCAACTAGAAAAAAAATAACATATTACAATAACAATAAAGGGCTATTCTATTCTATTCTATTCTATTCTATTCTATTCTATTCTATTCTATTCTATTCTATTATAGAGCATGTGTTTATCAGCAAGTCAGTAGCATGAAGCATGTATGAATGAACAGGTGGCACCAAAGAGCATGCTGTTCCCCAGGATGAGAGAACATTTATATCAGAGCACTCCAGGCTCAGGTAGCTCGCACGGCCTGTGGTCAGGCCCGCAGGTCAAAAGAGGCCATAATACAACAGAGGCACGTAGCACACCCTGAATTACTGATCTGAAATACATGCTCAGCACTTAGTGTTAAAAGCTTGCCATATATGCTTCAGCTGCTACACGCACACAGAGATGCATACACAGTCATTAGCTGTTTATCATTAATATATATTTTAACATTTTTATGATTTAGAATAAAATAAATGAGAGGTAAAGCCACAGGTAAAAGTAACAGAATTACATAATATTGTAATGCAGTGTATTGCATTACCTAATTACATTAAAGATGCTGTAATAAAAGCAGGTTCACGTAAACCTGTTGGTATGAGCCGTCTCTTTAGGACCAAATAGTAGAGAGGCATTGTAGCGTTTCAGGAGGTACTAGTAAATATACAGTATATACATATTTATAGTACTTTTCTGTGTTTGGATAAAATGAATTTCTTGCAGCAGCATACAATGACACACATACAGCCTCAAAAACTGCTGAATGAGCACTCCTCTGCCACTGACCGCTTCTTGGAGAATTTCATATTTCATAAGCTTCAAAAGACGTGTGTGTGTGTGCGTGCAAGTGTGTGCGAATTTACACGTGTGTGTGTTTTATTTGCCATTTTATTCTAATGCATTATGCAATACCATATTTTTATTGCATCCACACACTTTAAATATCATGTGTTGCAATCATGCTCCCTCCCATCCTTCTCCACTCTGCTACCGGACGATTGTTGCACAAACTGAGAACCCCTGAAATGACCTGAGGACATGACTGGGTGTGTTGTTCAAAGACACAGCGCTTAGTAATCAAATCAGATTTGAAGGTATTACAGCTGCAGAAAGATAAGCAGGAGGCACCCTCCTTTGCAATGTGTACTCTGCTCCCTTTCTGTTTTATTACTGATAGATATTAATGTAATCACAAGAAGATCAAAGGCACAAAGGATGTGATGTTTGATAGTGATACACTCAGTACTGCAATGCAGGAATTTCTAAATAGGAAGTTTCTGTCGGATTTCTTTAAGTGCTCATTTATTTATCGAACCTGTACCTTTCCTCTGCAGCTCCTGCTTTACATTCCAACAGCAAGGCCATGTGAAACTAATGTACAGTTCATTGGATTAACATTCCTTCCTCATCCTCCACTGAAAAAAGAGATCACATGCCCACTGACCCTGCAACAGTGAATGCAACTGTATGTACCCCTACTACACTCTGTTCTCCAGCGCTCTCATGAAAGCACTGCGGTGGGGAAGAGATGAGATTGTCACTCGTGTACAATGGGCATTTGTTTAGTTACCGCGACCATCACCGTCCTCTGTCAAATGCTTCCAGCTGACTGCATGTGAGGATGCTTTTGGAACCGTAATATGACAGCCACTAATTGGAATATTCATCATATTCATTCAGCTTCTGCTAATGAGGAAGAGAAAGAGAAAGAGTCCGACTGTGGCAAAGTTGAGTTAGGAAGCGCGAGAGATGGAGAAGAGGAAGGAGTTTAAAGTAACGCCTCAGTATTTATCAGGTCCAGTCCAGTACAATGAATATGGCTATGGCTGCTTGCCTAGCTGTCTGTGATCCAAATCCTTAATCCGAAGCTTAAGTCATAAACGTGGAGGCAGTCGTATAGGTGAACACCAGTGAGGAGGAGCCTTGTCCGGCAAAGGATCACACAAGGTTTGAACTAGACTAAAAACAAGGAACACAAATGAACTAAGAAAATACACAATGAAAATGTTAAATAACAGAAAAAAATAGAAATACACTGCAGGCAAACAAACATAAGAAATACTTGGAGAAGGACGTATGTTAAATAACAACCTCATCCTGCCAATGGGAGGTGGACTGATTGGCTAATTGAACCCACTGATGATACAAAAAAAGAAAAAAAGGCACAGGCAATAATGAATAGCTACAAAATCTTACAAAAATAATCATCCTTCCATTTAAAAAAAATCCAATTCAGGGTCACCAGCAGGGTACTGGAACCAGCTGATACATGGTGAGAAGCAAGGTACATGTAAACTACATGTCCTGGCACTGTGGCAGGATACCAGAGTATCTCCAGGCATGGATAGAACATGTAAATGCCACACAAATGCCTTCTTGCTGTGAGGCACCAGTGCTAACCACTCCGCCACTGTGCCACCCCAAAGGAAATAACTTCAGCAATGAACACAACACAAATGCCCAAACACTAAAAGATCTTACTAAGGTCATGTCTATCCATTCATCCATCGTCTAAAAAGCCCAATACTCTGAGGTTTTTTAATCCCTAAAATCAAGAATCAGTTTTAGTTTGAAAACTCTTTGAGCATTTTTAGTTTGGACAGATAGAAACTGCTGGAAATTATGACACAGTCTCAGACTGAGAACTGCAGAATGACTCCTGTCCAAACTCATAAACAAATGTTTTTGTGTTACATACCTCTAGCATCTCCCCATTAAGAGCAAGGTGTCCTGTGGTGCCAGTGTTCTGACTGATGGCCACAACAATATAGGGAGCAGAGAGGTAAGAGGCTTAGAAAACCACATTAGAAGTTTAGAGGGCAGATTTCTCTAAACTTCAGTTTCAGGTTTGCCAAACTGGTTTGGATCCCAGTGGGATCTTTGTGTTTCTGAACTTTGGCTGTTTTTGGTAACTCGATGTTTAGGTTTAGGTAAAGATTGTGGTAAAACGGGTTACTACACAATAGCCCTGAACTTGCAGCATGGACACTACATCTGTAGCTAAAGGATAAAAACCAGATTTCTAATAAGGTGAAAAAGCTGGTGATGTGCATTCATTCACTACCCTGCTAATCTCTGTTTCCCCCCATTAGTTTCTTTTTCTTTGCAGCAGCTTAGTTAAATACCATTTACGTCTTATTCATTCCATCAGCACTCATGGAGTAGTTATGATGGTAATTGAAATTGTTGTGGAAATCTTTCTTGGTAAAGGGATATTTGAAATAAGAACCTGTAATATACCATGTTAAATCAGGGGTTAACTAAACAGCAGGAATGAGGCAGAGCTTGTGACAAAAGTCCACAATAACAGTTTAAATTAACTGTGTGGGGTCACAGAGATAAGGAGCCCCCATAGCTAACAAGGTGACAAAGGTGGGCAGACGAGAGTCCGAACAGTTCAGGGATTTGATAAAAAGCAGTAGGACAGGGGCAGTAGGTCACCCAAAAAAGATCCGACGTATTAGCAGGAAACTGTTGGTACAAAAAGGATCACGGCTGTTTACTAGGTGAGTAATAATGTTCTGTTCCAGAAGTCAGGATTTCCCAGTCAAAATTTTCAACTTCCTTAAGTTCAACTTCCACCCTGAAAAGTGAAGTCAGCCCCACCAACCATAACTTTGCAATCCAAGATGGAGGTGGCAGATGTAAACAGTAGTAAAACTTTAAAACATGTAATCAGTGAAGCAACTGTTGTGTATTTGTGACTCACTAAATAAGCCACATGCAGACCAGGTTCTATCCATGAACGTGCTGCAGCAATGTTTCTAAGAGCAGAAAAACAAGCATCGTGCTGTATTTCTGGAGATGCATGAATTGGTCTACCTTGCCAAGGAGAAAAACATGACCTGTTTTTCCTTGCTTTTCCAACTTTACCACTGAAATGTTCCCAACTCTGACGTGACGTCACCCCCAGCTCTGACATCATTTGAGGTAAATGTAATTGATGTGACAAAGTTGTTAGCAGGAAACAGAAACAAAGGCAGGAAGAACAACCGAAAATAAAGTGACTCATTTAAAATGTAAGAGAAGAGGAAATCATTATTTAGAGACAGTCTGGGTCTGTCCCACCGCTAACATAGACTCCACTGATTCACAATTCCCCTAACTCTTGACTGTTTTCTGGAAGAAAGCAAAGGCCTCCATCCTTGTGCAAGCATGGATAATGAAGGACAGGTACTGCAGGACGGCTAAAATGTGCAGGAGTTAAACAAACCATTGCACAGGAGTGGTAAGTAGTGATAAAGCCTTCTGAATGTGTGCTAAAATGCTCATCTGAAGAACTCATTCGTACGGATGCAGCCAAACACAATAGCCAGTTCAAGGAAGACACATGCTACTGTGTAAACACTAACTGAGATGAGGGGGAAGAGAGTAAAACAAAGATATGGGGGCAGGCAGTAAAAACAAAAACCGTAACAGTGAGGGGGATGGTATCTGTGAGAGAAAAAAAAGACTGAAGGAGAAATGTTTTTGTCCTTTGAACAGTTCAGTTTCAGACATTAGGAATGCATGCTGCAATAACAGTGTGTGCTCAAGGATTTCCTTCTGTTTACATAAGTTTTTCTGCTCATGTGAGCCAACAGTTTCTTCATGATTCACCATTCTCCAGCAGACAAACCTTGAATCTGTAAAAGCGTCAAAGCACAGAGCTCACTACTTCTGTTAAAGTAAGCCGCTGATAAAATTCTTCTGTTGTGCATGTCTTTATCTGTGCCCAGATATTCGTCTGAGTTCTTATGTCTTCATACTTTTATTGTATGCGTTATCTAATTTACAACCTTTACAGGTACAGTGTAATTATTATTTCCCAGTCAAAATTTTCAACTTCCTTAAGTTCAACTTCCACCCTGAAAAGCAAAGTCAGCCCCACCAACCCTAACTTTGCAATCCAAGATGGAGGTGGCAGATGTAAACAGTAGTAAAACTTTAAAACATGTAATCAGTGAAGCAACTGTTGTGTATTTGTGACTCACTATATAAGCCACATGCAGACCAGGTTCTATCCATGAAAGTGCTGCAGCAATGTTTCTAAGAGCAGAAAAACAAGCATCGTGCTGTATTTCTGGAGATGGATGAATTGGTCTACCTTGCCTAAGTGACAGTGGAAAAGAAAAATTCCCTTTTAATGGGAAGAAATCTCGAGCAGAATCAGGCTCAGGGAGGGGCAGCTATCCTCTGCGACTGGCTGGGGGTGAGGGGAAGGAGACAAGACAAAGCACATGCTGTGGAAGAGAGCCAGAGATCAATAATAACTAATGATTAAATGCAGAGAGGTGTTAAAAAAAACCATAGTGAGTGAAAAAAGGTGAGTGAAGAAGAAACACTATGCATCATGGGAACCCTCCAACAACTTATGCCTGTTGCACCGTAACTCATGTGTGAATTATGTTCCTGCTGGAAGATGTGTAACTACAAGTCAGGTCGACCCACAGCACAACGAGAAAATGAGTTTCTGGTTATCATGTGAGTTAGGATTAAGATGTCCCGCAGTAGTCTAAATCAAGCTTCAGGGAGGATTCACAGTCGCCTGATCCAGCCTTAGCTATATGCTTTATCAAAAAGTGAAGTTTTGAGCATGCTCTTAAAAGCAGAGAGGGTGTCTGTCACCTGAACCCAAACTGGGACTTTATTCCTGAAAGCGACTGATAGTGAAGTACTCTATTCAGGTGATATGGTAATATGACAGGATGGGGCCTGATTATTCAGGACGTTGTAAAATTCTATTCTGGGTTTAACAGGGAGCCAATGAAGAGAAGCCAGTTTGCAAAAAATACACACTCTCTCTTAGTCCCTGTCAGTGATGTTTCTGCAGCATTTAGGATCAATTAAAGGCTTTTCAAAGGAGTTTTTTGGACAGCTTGAATTACATTAGTCCAGCCTAGAAGTAATAAATGCATTAACTAGTTTTTCAGCATCACTCTGAGACAGGATGTTTCTAATTTTAAAGATATTGCACAAATGCAAGAAAGCAGACCTACATATGTTTAATATGCACAACTCCAACACAACTCCAACATTCCAACATTCGTGTTACTGGAGGCCAAGGTGATCATGTTTTATGGATCCTAACATTTGTGAGTACGGCACCTTTAAAGCAACGAGCACAACCTGTTGTCAAGGGCAACAAGACAGCATATAAAAGGTATTAAAATAAAAAAAAACAAAAATTACATTTCACTTCAGGCTATAAGCTAAATCTGCCCCCATGTTTTCACTCACAGCTCGTCACATACTGACACGTGGAAGGAACCCGATCGCATTTTAAAACAATGTGTAGCAACTTAAGCATCAGCTTTTTCCCCACTCATTCCTTAATCCACCTTTTCTGTTGCTGGTTGTTTAGGTCAGCCATTGAATTGGGTGTTAAATTTCATGGTCATGTTTAAGCATTACAACGGCGTGGTTAGATGGGATAGGAGGTGAGGAGCTGCGGGTCAGAATGGGTTGGATCTGTGTGACATTTGGACAGACATCACCTTGATAGTTTAAACCTACCCAAACGTGGACATCTTAGCCTGAGCATACACAAAATGTGATCGATGGGGCGTTTATGCTCGATTTGATTTCGTCATTTCTCGTACAAACAGTACACAAAGTGCGTCATTGTCAATAAAAACCAGGTGTTCTGTTCTGTTTGTGTCTGTGTCTCAAATCAAGCCTGCCTTGAACCAACAAGTAGTGACGTTTCTGTGTTTTTAGATTATTTAACCCCTTACCCACTGAAGGCCTCTGTCCTGGGTTCAAGCTATATCTGTTAAATGTGCCATGACGACTGACTTAAGTGGATGAAGAATGTTGTGTTTAAATTATGTTTCATCAAAGATCTTGCAGTTGTGGTTGAGACTTTTAACAACAGGTGCAGTAATATCAACATCCATTCACTCAGAGTTGAAAAGAGGATAGATGTAAAACTGTCAATATCTGCTTTTCAGATTTTACCCTGGTCTGGTGATGAGGATTTCACGTTTCTGCTCCAGAAGTTGCCGTTAAATATGAGAAAGTTTCTTTGGTGGGAATGTCAAAACAATAGCCTTAGACTTTAAGGGTTAAATTGGAGTTTGGGTCTGTCATCTCATCCACACTAGTGCTGGACTCCCTCACCTTTGTCCCGCAGATAGTGTAATTTTTAAAGACCCTCTTACCTTTGTCCCACTAACCTTTATCCCAGTTTTGCCTCCCACAGTTTTACCCTTTTTTTGGCTATAGGGAAAACAAAAGCCCTGTGATGGCTTGGTGACCTGTTCAGGGTGTACTTCACCTCTCACCCAGTGGGATGGGTTCCAGCTCTGTTTAACAATTATTGGTAAGGGCACAGGCAGAGCAGCTGATTTTACAAAGGAATATAAGAAGAATATGAAGCTGTTAGGTGAACAATAGGGAGTAAAAAGCAACACTGAAAGCAACACAGCTGCAGACTACAGACAAATCGGGTGAGGTCAGTGTGTGCTGATTTTACACCCACTGAACTCTAATCTAGAACATTAGCTGGTCTGGAGCAAGTTAGCTCTGTACCATAAATTATTGACTTACTGCATTACAACTGCATTCACAGTAGAAAACACAAACACAGAAAAGCATAAGGAACAGGTGAAAAAAAGGAAGATGGACAAAAAGAAGCAAAACCCAAAATAAAACTGTCAGTATTAATACTTTATTTGGACACATTAAAAAGGAGATATACAGTAAAATAAGAGATTTTGCTGAGGCAGGTAAACCAAAGTTAAACTCTTTAATCAATTACTTGAGGTTAGAGTGTCATTGTACAAATGTTGGGTCATCTGCAGAGATTTCTGGGGAAGACTTCAAGGAGTGGATCCCTGTATCCAATAGCATCTGCAATATTTGTTTTATCTTTACCATGATTTAAATCTTAATTTCCAAGGACATTTATTAGAAAACATCATTTTAAGATTTCATTCTAGCTAGTTTGCAGGCTATGAAGTTCACAAGAGAATCAGACTGTGAAAAAAAAAAAAAACAGCTAAAGAAAAAAGTGTGATCCTGTCAGCTTTTATCACAGAAGTTTAGTTGATTATCTGGCGAGGACTGAATGACCAGGCTATGTGCTGCAGATGGTGTACTAAATGATGACCCAGAGGTTTGCAAGTGAGCTGAAACTGGAGAGGGTCATGTCTTTGGGGATCTACACACAAACAAAGGCAAGTAAACACAAACAGAGAGGGAGCTGGGTAAAAAGACTCACAAAGCACAGCCGGGCCACAGTGTAGGCATGCATGAGGCAGATAAGGAAACAATAAGAAGCGTCATTATCTCAAAAACTACCCCAGCTCTTTCTAAATACCTTAAAAGTTGCTGTTATCAGTATGGATCCCAAATAAACCTTAGCCCTGTGAACTCATAATGCCTCCAATATTAAGCGTAACTCCTTGTGATAGAATTCTAAAGCATTCCCAGAAATATGATGTTTTCTAGGAATTTCCCTATAAAGTTACGACTAGATCCTGGCAAAGATGGTATTTACGAAAGTCCTTTAGCCTTAAAAGATCTCCTAAGGTAAAAAACAATGTTGGGAGTGCAGAGGACTTTTATGAGGTACTGAAACTCACCAGTATGATACTCTGCCACATTTTCTCTCCAAATGAGGAAATAGAAAATACATATTCTGCATAATTCAGTTAATTCTTCTTGTTTAGTGAGACAATGAAAGTGCGTCACCACTTGCCTTTATATAGTACAGTGAGTTTGTTTAACTATTTTCTTCTAAAGTCTGTGGCTGATAAACTCCTGTAAACTGGACTTACTGACCTGTTTATGCTCCGTCTTATTTGATTGTGTGGTTTAGAGGCGGGCCGATTGATCCAAATATTGAACAGCACTGGTACTGGCATTGGATCAATGCTAGCGCGATATGATAGATACTTTATTTCTATCCTCTAACTTCAGTGCATAACCCGCTGAATTGTGTTGAATAAATTACTTTTTTAGAAATGAAAAACTAAAACGGTCAAGATTCAAAGTTCTGCTTCGGTGACTCCTACTGCCATCGTTTTATTCAGTGTGTAGCCCCAACTCAGATGTGCACATGAAGCCATCTGGTAATAATGATTTAAAGACGTTTAATGATAAGGAGCAATTTGATGTAATTTTCTAGACGCCTCAAATTGCTGAAGCTTTTATCCAACCACAAAGAACAACTAACAAAGGCAAAGAGAAAAGTAGGAGGAAATCGTAAATATGTAAAAACAGAGGAGGGTTGTGAAGTTGGAGAGTCTCTGTGAGCTCTGCTGGACCTCAGCCCTGAAATCAAAGGCTGTTTGACATACAAGCAAAATGACATTTCTCCGGAATGGTGCTGCATCCTTGGATGAGGCGCTCAGCGATTTACTACTTCCATAACGTGTGTAATCTTGATCAGGTTGACCGTCACTTTTCTGTTCAAGGTCACTGCTAAGCTCCTTTTTCAGCGCCCTCTGCTGTGTGGATGCCAATTCATTTACATCAGCTGAATTTAGGTCACGGGAGCACACACACACACACACACACACACACACACACAGCCAAATGTCAACATGTGACTTTCTTATTCACTTCAGAAATGTTTTCACCAAAATGACTTTTTTGTATTTGTTTTTATTACTTTAAGTGAAATCTTGCTCGAACAGAGCTTCATCCACAGATGATATTCCTTCATGTTTTGTTTTGTTTAATTTGTGTGCCTCATTATTGTTATTATTATTATTGCCAGCATGCTATAACACTCCCCTATACATGGTTTCGGGCCAGTGGACCTGTGGTAATAAAAATGTAGAGGTTTGTGTCCCACCTCAGTGACTGACCTGTATGAGGAGGACAGACTGTCTGTGTGTGTGCGCGTGCGTATGTGTGTGTGTGTGTGTGTGTGTGTGTGTGTGTGTGTGTGCTGTAGTGGTGGTATAGTATCTGTTTGTGTGTGTGTGCTTATGATTTGTCTTTCTGCTCCAGGTTTCCCGCATACATTTCCAACAATGTTTTATTTGACGCTCCGACATCCGCCTGCTTCCACATTACCCACTATCTATTTGCAGGTATATCCCGGCTGCAAATAGAGCGTAGGCCTCGGCAAGTTAATAGCTCTGTCTCTGTGGTGACAAGATTCGCTGCTCAGAGAACCTCAGTGTTTTTAAATGAGAGACAAGATTCAAGAGATGAAGAAGAGATTTGAGAACATGAGGACTTTTGCCCTTACTGGATTGTGCAGACAGAAAGAAATGATCTGGAGCAGACTCAGGCTCAGGCTACTGCAATCTTCAGTATGTGGGCCGCCTGCTGAATGAGGAGAGCTACAGCAACAACAGCAGTTCAGAGGCTACAGTGAATTTGAAGGCAACGATAAGACTCGCCATTAGTCAACTTCAAAGACACATCAGCAGCCAGCAATGGGACAAATATGGACGTCAACAAATGGTGAAACTGAACAGTCATCTGGAAAATCCCTGGAGATGTTCCTTGATCTAAATTCTAACTTAAATCCAGTCACAAGGAAAAAAAAGAGATGAACTATAAACTGAAGAAGAAGAAGTAAGGATCAGTAGTGATCAGAAACTTAGCTTCCTTTTTTTTAGTGTTTTTATTCCACCCATGATGTTTTTTTCTTCTTTTTTTCTTCTTTTTTGAGAAAAAAAAACAAAACAACAAATGCTTGTATTCATAAATAGGCGGTAACACCAGTAAATGTCAAATATTAACCATATATGTGGTCAGTAGTTCTTGGAATTGGGATAAACATCTGCTAAAGATTTCCAAATACATTTTTTGGCTTCATTGATTTAAAAAAAACACCAGACCCTCGACACTGGCTGACACACAAATATGAACACCATGTGAGGTTTACACATTCACATGCAACAGCTGGTGACTATAAGTGCTCTGCAGCTGAAGAGGCAGATAAAGCAACAGAGGTTTTTAAACCTTATCTTACAATATCTGATGTTTACAAGATGAGTTCTGATTCATTAAATAAATAATAAGATATCAAACTAAGCTAAACAACTAAAAATGGGTTCAGAAAAGGGTCAAAACACACAAGGTGAGCCACATGTCTGCAACATACAGTGTCCAGACTAATGTGGAGGCTAAAGGTAAATGTTTAACAAGAAGAAAGTATCTAACAAGGACAGGTTTGTGGTCTTTTCATCCCAACAAATGAGCGAAAAACAAATAAAACCTAATCCAAACCAAATGTCCAGACACTGCCAAGGACACTTTGTGCAGCACAGCCCTCAGTCAGGAATCCATCGCAGGCTGCTGTGAATCAAATCATGCAACACACTGACTTTCTGTACATGCTAGCCACAGCCTCTGCACCCTGGAACAAAGGCGAACACCAAAACTTCAAATTAAAGCCATATGTAGATTCCACCCATGATTCCCTCCAATCACAGCCGAGGTGGAGCTACAACATCCGACCCCCGCCAACAAGGTCATCAGTGACAAATTACTCAGCTTTCTTTTCTTCCTCATTCACATGTTGATGGGGGCTGGATGTCTTTCCTTCATTTCTTGTAATGGAAACACAGTGTTCTGTACTTGAAAGTATACATGCTGTACAATGTAACACATGCAAACACAGCAGCTGACATACAGACGCACCAGACGGTCTCACACGCCTGCTTGGTACACGCCCATCATGTGTAACAGCATGTACACAGTCTGTTAGGTCACTTTAAAACATGCTAGACACAAAGATCATGTCATGATTTTTTGAATGACTGGTTTATGTTTAAGTTGTGGTGTAAATGTGGTGGGGTCTATTCTGCTGTTCCTTATTTTCTGTCATATATACAGTTGCGGTGGTGGATGAGCATATTTAAACAAGGGTAGAGGTCAGGGCATGTACACCTGCTCGGGCTGCGGACTGCACTAAACACTCAGTTTCAGGCAGTTTTTTTCTACTCTTGGCTCTTTATGATGTCAGAGATGGCACACAGCTCTGTGAGCAGCAAGTTCCAGTCGTAAAGTTGGGAGACAAGGGAGAAGGGAGACAGTTTTAGACAGAGGATGAAGTCAGGGCTTCACCGAGGCCTGGTATAAGATAAAGAAGGATTATTTTGAAATGTGACTCAAGCACAGCTGCTTTAATAGAAGCCACAAATAAAAATTTGGACTTAAAAATTAAAAAATTCCAAGAAACTTATTCTCACTCAGATGAGATTTTAAATTGTGTTTTATTTGGGTTCTTTGAAACTTAAGGCGGTGTATCTTTTCCAAAAGGCAACACGTACAAAAACCATTTGGAATATTGAAGCACATCTACTCAAATTTTTAATTTAATCAAATCACAGTGTGCAAATGAGCATCATATGTACACCAGCGATGATGATCTCCTCGTGTGTCAGTCCCACCCACCAGCACCAGAGAGTGAGGAGGAGAGAGACGTCGACTCAGCAGGCGTTTAATAAAATGAGACGTCCTTGTTTCAGAGACATAATTTTAAAGCCATATCACCTAAAGATGAAGTGTGACACAGCAACATCACCTGTCCATCGTTTGCTGCTCATTTTCAGTGGACCGTATGTATTAATGACAAACCCCAGTTCTGAAAAAGTTGCGATTCTGTGCACAATGTAACTAAAAAGAGCTCGCAAAAGTCTAATAAAGCCATAATTTATTCACAGTGAAACATAAAAAATATCAATTACTAAATCTAACGAAACCATTAGCACATTTTCAGTTTGGTGGAAGCAAAATTTAAACAAAGTTAGGAGGCCATGATTACTAATGATCCTCTCTTCTTTAAACAACATTAAACTCAGAATGAGCTAATATTCTTTTGTGAAATAGTAAAATGTCATTTTATACTAAGTTTTCTATATTCTGCTTTGAACAACATCCCTTTGTACATCATTGCATTTACAGTTTACACAGCATTTCAGTGTTTTGGGAATTGAGTTCGTAGACACTGGTGTAAGTTCAATTCAGAGCACGCTACAATGTGACACAAACAATGAGGTATTATGCATTTTAATTTTTCATAGAAATACCCAAGCAATGAAAGTTTGAGCCAGCAGCTCAGCATCTTCAAAAAGTAAAATGGTTTGTTTCTTCGTCTTCTCTCAGCTGCTCCCTTTATAGGAGCAGCTCTCCACAGCTGATCATCTGCCCTCAGCACCGTCCTCTGTCACACCAACCCTCTGCCTCTCCTCCTTCACGACATCCATAAATCTTCTCTGTGGTTTTCCTCTTTTCCTCCTGCCTGGCAGCTCCATATTAAACATCCTTTGTCTAATATGTGCACTCTGAAGTGGTTTGTTTACCTGTACTCATTAACATTGTCACTGGGATGTATTTACCCAGTGTTTTTGTCCATCATAGATTCATCAACCTGCTGTCCTCATAGTGCCAGACAGGGAAAGGTGAGCCACACCATACTGACAATATATAGGATTTAAACAGGTAGGGAGGGGATGATGGAAATAAAGGGATGATGGGATCAAAGGATCAGGCACAACAGGTGGTAGCACACCGCCTCTAGAAATGACTTCATTAGCAAAATCACACATTGATCCAAGCCTTCAGAGAAACGGCTCCAGGATTTGTACTCGGGCTTCAGACGTGGTTTAAGTGCCAAAGTAGCAACAGGAAGTCTTTTCTTTATCAAAGAATAGCAAGTCTCCATTAACATTCCTGATCGGTTTTTCACATAAAGAAAGGCCAAGGTGTTGCTGACACCATTCAAAGTAGCCGCTTCCTCTACGGGTGGCCAAGTGAGAGCCATGAGCTGAAGTAGGGCTCCTCAGGCACAAACTCAGCTCCTTTAGAGTTAGAGAGAAGGATCCTTATATCCAACTTAGTTTATTGTAAGTGTTTTGACATAGTGTTGTTTGTTTGTTGACATCCTCTCACAGCTCACAGTTCCCAACACTGAGAACCCCACACGTCTTCTTCCATACAACACAAATAGAACACAAAGAGTCCCTAAAAGACACATTTGAAGTGGTTCTTAACTTATTTGCAGCTAATTGTGTTGATTGTTTTTATTGCATCATGTGGAGATTAGTAGTAAAACTTTCTGATTAAAAATAGCTGGGTTTCCATTTATAATTGGCCAGAAATTGTTGGACGGTTTGCTTGTCTGTTCATTTGAAAGTGTTCCTGCATACCTGCTTTGCTGTGAAAGCTCAACGTGTGAATGTACGAGAACAAACAGACTAAATATAGCCGCGGACAGTAGAGCTTCAGGACTCACACTTATATAAGTATGTAGGTAGGTTGCCAGGTATGTGGAATGACACAGCCATGCAGGCCATTCATGGTCTGAGGTGGAAATAGCCCGAGTAGTGTAAAAGTGGTTTTCGTGTGCCATCTAGTGGCGAAGTCGGAACATTGCATAAATAATTAACATTACTGCCACCTGCTGGGCTAAACTATAACTTTCGTGGTGTGATTATTAAAAAGAGAGCTTTATTTTGAAAAGAATCACACAAACTACACTTCAGATAGTGAACAAGGTAAACAACAAGTTATGTTAATATTGTCACTGCAAATTTCAAATAAAAGAACATAAAATCTAAAAAAAAGAATGATAATAACAACACGATCATTAAAGATTAAACAAGTGGATATTAAACAAGTCAGAACACCTCTCTAAACTTTACATTTAGAGAGGTGTTCTGACTTAATTTAATCTTCTAAAAGTATTACAGCTACTGACTGTGTTCTTATTTTTCTTGCTATATTGTATATTTATTTATTTTATATTTCCTTTGTTATCTTTCTGGTAATAACTTGTAGTCTTTGTACTATTATTATTACTATTATTACTATCATTATTATCATTATCATTATCATTATTATTATTATTATTGTTATCATAACCTCAGAACAGCTTGATCCGTCCGCTGTCTGGCGGAAGGATACTATTCAGCCAATTAGCGCGGATGAAAACTGGGTTAATTGGAGCTTTGTTGCGCCTTTTGTGTAATGTGAGTGGTCGTTGAGGCTCAGGTGAGAGTGAGTTCCTGAAAAGAGTTCCCGTAGAAGCTCAGGTGAGTGCGAGAAATTGCAAAGAGAAAAAAAATCAAATGAGTCAGCAGGAAACGTGCGTAAACAGGACTGAAACACAGCTGAGCTGCTTCATGTCCAGACAGGACTGTGAGTCAGTGTTCACCTGAGCTGTACCTGTTTCAAGGTCCTGGGAAGACAACCTGTCTTATTGCCCTAAGCTAACCAGCTGGTGTTGTGGGAAATGTTAGGTCGGGTAGAGCAGGAGATTGGTTTATGTGGTTCTAGATATTATCTGCTGGATGTGAACCATATCCACAGCTCCGCATGACAGCTCTGTTTTTGTTAGTCTAATTAATTTGGACTCAGTAACTCAGCGGAATTTAAAAATATTCTAGCTTCTGTATTCTTAAAGATGATAACTATCAGTTAATGATGATAATAATGAGATTTTTTTTTAAAACCACACAATTTTAAAAATCCAGAATGTCCTCGTTTTCATGTCAAATTGTCTTAAATCAGCTTCACCTGTCCAGTTAAAAGTTAATAAACACATTTTGAAAAGAGTGACAGCAACACAAAACATTATTTCAGAGGTGATAAAATAAACTCAGAATAAACAAATCTATGGAAACAGATTTGTATCCTATGAAAATATTAACATAAGATTCGTGACAGTTTTAGAGTCTGATTGCACTCAAACGGGGTTTTGTAAAGATGTTTCCTAATGTTTGGACTATAAAACAATGATCAGTGTGATAAAGAACAGGTTTTTTTACATATATATATAACAAACTGAAACTAACATGTGGAAAATATTTCAGTTAACTCGAATCAGAATATGGCGCAATTACAGAACTGAAAATGAAATGTGCGGGAAATCGCTGTCAGTTTGGTTCGATTTCTCAGCACAACCTGCCTGAGCGTGATTAAATATTACTATACACCGGTACATTCACTGAGACAGCTGGGGCTACATGATTAAAGCAGTATTGTACTGCCTGTCCTGAATAGCTTAAATTTTGTCCCCGACATATATTGCACATGTAATCACTTTAAAAATGAAAATGAAAATTTTTAAACACTGAAAATCTGAAAACTGAGAGAAATTCAAACATGAATAAAATAAAGTAATCATTTTTGAATGGGTGAGCAGTTCTCTGTGATTATATCACAGTTGCTCTGTGGTGAATATCAGGTATTAACGTCTCTTACCTGACCGCCTTTCTTCTTCTTTCATGTTGTCCATATAACTGCTGAGCAGGTGATACGAGTTGCTTGCCACTTGTACTTTTTGAGGAAAACTACCTCGCGAAGTCTGAGGTAGTTATCCTCACAAAGAGGACTGTGTGGTGGTATTTTTCCATCTCTTGTTTAGCACCTGGTGGTGCACGAATGCATCCTTGAGACGAGAAGCGTGACATAAAGAAAGGTTATTTTCAGTCTCTACAAAGTTCCTCCAGAGCCAGTGAAACATCAGGCTGCTGTTTATGGTGTTTGTCATGTCATGAAAAAGGTTGTTTTACTGTGTAACATCTACTCGACTGTGGGGAGGGCTGCACCAGCAACCTTTTTTAAAGAAATAAAGTCAACGCTGAGCAGAATTGAGTTCAGGATACTGGTGCAGACTTCACAGCAGTCCCAGTTTTAAATGTGATCCTGTGGGGAAAAATTGCCCGGCCCTGCTAAGTCATATTGAGGCTGTAGATATTATAACATGATGGGAAGGGGAGGTTTCTTCCTCCCTGAATGCAATAATCTGAATAAAGCAGCAGACTTTACTGGAGTGACAGGAGGCTCATTGATGATCAGATCATCAGGATAAATGACAAACTGAAGCCGGATCAGACAGGATCCTCATCTGGGAGGATGTCTGTGTCTTGTGACGCGTTTAAACTGGTTTCTGATTAATAAAAGACGGCAGTCATCTTTTCTCTTTCCTAATGACACGCTGAGTCACAACACAGACGCTGATCTGTGCGATGGTTTCATATCTGAAGAGGAGTGTGTGTCTGCTCGCACTGTGACATTTCTGTGATTGTGTCTGTGCTCAGTGAGGTAAAGGTATCGAGTGTTACTGAACACAGACGGAGACTGAAATCTGCTCCGTGGGTCTGCTGCTGATAATCAGCGAGGCATTTTATCAGAAATGGCAATAAGGTCCACGATGTTGTCTTCAGATCTCTTGTCTTGTCTGGCAAATGATTCAGATTTTTAAGAAGAATGTCTTTATGTAATTTTGTGTCGCGTTAGTCTTACAAAATCTTTTATTGTGGAAAAACTTGTCAAGAATTTCTCGTATTAGCCAGGAGAAACGGTGCAGTTTCACAGTAATGATTGGTGTTTGGGCATGAATTTTTCACTTTTTTTTTTCTCACCTGGACAAGATATTTCTTCTGTCTGCTCTCATATGTACTGCATCATACCCATGTACACAAAGTTCATAATTTTCACTGTTAAATGGTGAAAAAGTCTACAGTTAGAGGGTGGAGAGATCTGTTGTGATGCAAAAAGAACACAAGCAAGTAAATGTTTTTTCATGACTCTTTCATGTTTTGCATTGACGCTGGGATGGAAGAAAATACCCGTTTACGATGAGGTGTGTGGTTTTTGTCGTAATATCCCGAAGACTGTCACTCTGTGTTTTTTGCAAATTTACAACATCGAGTGAGAGTGACTTATAAACAAAGTCTGCAATGATTCAGGCTTAGTAACCTCACTGCAGGTGAGCCACATGTCTTCTTTCCCATATGGACACAAGCAGTTATAAAACTGTCACAGTAATAGACAAAATGAAATGACTTCCATCAAAGTTCTTTAAGTTTTTGAAAAGTGCATTGATGCAAATTTATTTTTGTTTTGTTTTTTATTTTTAAATTATTACACTGATCATCACCTCTCTTCTTAGCTTAGCTTCAGCAGCTCTTCCCCACAGCTTTGTGGTATGGCTCATCAGCTTTATCCCTCTGTAGTCACTACAGCTCTGCACATCACTTTGTTCTTGAAAATCAGTACTGGTGCACTTCTTCAGGCACTCTTTAAGAGTGTGTATAACAATCTGGTCAAAAAGTCCTCTGCTCTCTCTCCAAGAAATCTAAACGCCCGCGCATATACGTCATCTGGACTTCTTCATAGCTGCCCTCACTCCCTGCTTACTAATTCTCTACACTTCCTGATTCACATTCATTTACTACATCCATCAGCTCTTCAGAGTACTCTACACCCTAACCTGCACATTCTCTCTGCCCAGCCAATCAGTAGAAGTCCATTTCTCCTTCCTTAGTGTTCAGCCTCATGTAAAGCTCACTGTAAGCCGTACGTTAGATCTTATCCTACTTCTGTCTAAAGCCTTCAACTCCCGGCCTTTCCCACATTTTCTTTGCTGACCTCTTCCTTTGAATAATTACCTGCGCGTCCCCATTCCACCTCCAGGCCTTTTCTTCCTCTTTAGTCTTTCCAGCTTCTTGTCCGTATAATGTGATGTAAGGCGGTATCTAGGCAACTTGATAACCTAATACAGCGTTGCAGGGAAGCCATAAAAATGGGTTAATTTTTAATTACCAGTTTGCCAGCATCACAAACACTCCAAACACCAGTTCCATGGGCATGTGTTAGCTATGATGAAGACTAAATACTTTTCCTGGCTTTTCTTTTTAGCCCACATTTACCCAGAGCAGGGCTTCTCAACGTTTTGAGGACAGAGCAATTTAAATACCCAACTTATGCATCATTTCTGTGTTGTGTGTGTGTGTGTGTGTGTGTGTGTGTGTGTGTGTGTGTGTGTGTGTGTGTGTGTGTGTGTGTGTGTGTGTGTGTGTGTGTGTGTGTGTGTGTGTGTGTGTGTGTGTGTGTGTGTGTGTGTGTGTGTGTGTGTGTGTGTGTGTGTGTGTGTGTGTACAGTTTTATACCATTAGTGAGGTTTCATTTCTTCACAGCAGCTGTATTTGTCAGTGTTGGGAAGGTTTAGTGTGTTACTGTAAGTAGAACAAGCTGGAGATCTGTGGTTCTGCTCTGAGCTTCTTGGTGAAGAAAATTAAAAGTGGTAAATAATTGAATACACTTGAGGGCCTCCATTCGCCTACAGGCTGCAGTTTATTTAGAGGTAAAATAGGAAAACTGACAGCGATCAGTTGTTCTAAATGGAGTTTACTGAAGTGCGACTTCCCTGAAATCACTTCCCTATGTTCTTGTTCCTTTGTTAGTGCTGTGAATTAAAAAGAAAAGTGTTGGCGTGCATGTTAAAGTCATTATTACTCTATTGTTTTCTGTCTCAGCAGGTGAAAATGAAAATAGCTTTGTAACCTTTTGAATTTCTCTAGAATCGTACATGCAGGAGTTGTTGGGAATTTCTAAGGTGAGATAAAGTTAGACCCACATCCGTCATGTGTTTGGGATTAGCCCCAGTGTTAGGAAGTGACACTGATGGAGCTGGAAGTCTTTAGGGACACCACGAGGATGACGTTTAATCATCCCAGAGGGCCTCGGTGTAATGTTCCACCCCCTAATAGGTCTCCTAATCATGTTTTTCAAGCAAAGCTGGAAAACATTAGTTTAAAGGATGTTATGAATTCAGTTGAAATATAAAGTGACAATCTTTGGTTTATTAATCAATGCTCAGACAAAAATAAGTCTCGATTATAAATTGGTTTACAATTGCAGATTAATCCATAATGAAAATGGTCGTCCAGTAATGGTTCCAACATACATCAAGTGTGTCAAAAAATTAACCCCTGCTCCAAAAAAAGGCAGTCGCAATCACCAATGGCAGCAGTCTCCCGTAGTATGACCAAAAACCCTGAAATATTCAAAAACCATCTAGTAGAAGGTTGAGGAAGATGATGAAGAGCCCAAAGCCTTCACTCATTCAGACTCCTTGAATCTAAAGTTCATTAAACCAAGCAGCATCCTCTGAGGAACTGCAGTTTCAGGTTTAAACAGCCACCAGAGGCTGTTTGCAGAAGTGAGTCAGCTTCCACAGACACAGCAGTCTGTAGAGCTGGAGGTTTTAACACAGCAGTTAAAACCTCCAGCTCTACAGGAAAAAAGCCAATTACAGAAAAATTAAAGGCGCCTTTTCCACCTTCATGCTGCTCTATGGACAGCTCCTGTTTGTGTTCAAGCTCAAGTTATTTGTTATTGGTGTTGCTGCTTGGACTGACAGCTGGATGCAGACGCAGATCATTTTCTTGACAAACATTTCTCCTCATGTTAGCTTGTTTTTCTTTCTCCTTTTCTTTTTCACTCTATTATTTTGATGCATCTCTTCCTTTTTTCGCTCCATACTCCTTTTCCTCCTCAGTGAAGTCGGCAAGTAATGTGAATGAGTCACATCCTCTAACGTCTTGACCCTGTGAGAAAGTGGGCAGCCAGGAGTCACTCAGATTCCAGGAATTCAGTGTGGGAATCCCCCCCCTCTCCTCCCCCTCCTCTTCCCCCTCCTCCCTCCAGCCTGTCTGCCTTGTCGTTCGACCCACATACCTTCAGTTTGCTCTGTACTGCCATTGACACAGTGCTGCTGATCAGCAGGGGAGGGGAAGCTCATACCTGCCAGGTGGAAGTGAATCCTGCTTCTTATTGGCTGAGAGGAGTTAAATAGGAGTGGTTAGTCTCCTCCTACTTCCCTTTCTTTTCAAAAGCACGAATGAAAGCAGCTGGGAAGTGAAAAGAGAAGGAAATTTTCAAGCAGTGGACTTCTGAAACAGCTGAGTCAAAAACGCAGGCAGTCACAGGTTGGTGCTTTCATTTTAAAAATCTTTCAAACTTTTTGTTCTAAAGTTTTCTACGATTTCAGTGTTTAGGAAGGAAAATGCCAGATTAAACTGTGTCAACTTTCTGTGTCAAATTTAAAGGCGAGCATCACTGTGGTCTTTGTACCTGTGAAGTTTAAGATCAGACATCCGGGCTCCCGTCTTTTCACCTCAGCTTAACTCTGTTCTTCTTTTTTTTTCTCAACTGTTTTTATTGCTGAAGTTCGGCTTTGCATGGGCCGCCTCTGTTTTACAAGCTGCTTTGTTTGTCATCTGGCAGCAGCAGTGGTGACCTGAAACGCTCTGGAGTCGCTATCGCCCCTCATTTGTATTTTAGCAGGGAGCGCTGTGATCACATGACGTGACTGCAGCATCAGGCTAGATTAAATCCAGTGGTTTAACATTTGGCTGTTATCACCTCAGTAGGGTGACGGGGTGCTGCTTTTGGACTGTTCTGTTGGGTGTCTTTGAGTTTTAGACTCACTGCTGGGCGAAACATGACATTTAAAGACATCATAATAAGGTAGACTCTATGTAGGGTCTACATTACAATATAAAGCACCTTGAGGTGACTGTTGTGATTTGGTGCTATATAACTAAAATTGAATTGAATCAGATTGATTAACCTGGAATAGTCACCTTTGCTCTTCTGGCTTTTTAATGTAGTTCTGTGGAATTTAAAATAGGTTATTGTTTCAGTGTATTCATTCAGAAGTCTAACTCCCCTCACACCGGACTGTGCCATGGTTAGATCAGAGAATTATAATCTAAGTTACTGGAAACTCGCTTATAAATATTTTTTTTTTTCTTTTGTCAGTTTAATTAATCTCCTTTTTTTTCATGATTGTGATTTTAATATTGACCAAAATCATTGTGATTGGTGGGTTTTTGCCATGTTTAAGCTGCCCTACATTTATTAAATTCATTTATATGACATTTTTAATTTGGTTTAATTATTAATCTGATTAATTTAATTAATTTGTTAATATTAACACAACATCTGGCCTTGAATCATTAAATTTGGGAAAGTTCTTAGTTTATAATGAGCTGGGGAAATGAAACAAGTGATGCTAAATGAGAAGCAACAGGTGACTAATTTTTTGGTAATGATGTCAGAAGTTTGATGGTTTGAACCTGAATGGGTTTTTGGATGATTGGAAACGATGCAAGCGGTATCAGTATTATGGGATGGGCCAGGCATGACCCAAGCAGTCACTGCTGAATTCTGACAGGTTTTAAAATCTAAGCTACATGATTTGGGAATGAAAATGATAATTACCCACATCCCATTGTAGCAGCTGGGAGCACCTGCACCAGTTGTAGCAGCAGGAGGACAGTGGTGGAGTCACACCAACTCCTGGGAACTTGACTTCACTTATATATGCATCTACAACTAAAAAGGGTCTTCAGGTTTTCTTTCACTTGGAACTTGTAAAACAAATTTGGTATGAACATCTCGTGCATTTATGTATTAATACTGGTTCATGATGTGGTTTCAGAGAGGTTGTTTGCGTCTGTCTGGTACCATTTACCTCTAATTTATTTTATTGTCCATTTAGACCAAGAAAATGGCAAAGTGAGTTGAGCCTAGTGTCCCCTGGTGTTTATATACTAATCCCAAGTTTCTTTGGGTGTTGCTTAACAATTCCAGTTACACTCAACAGTGTTGCAGTAATGCACAAACCTTTCCTAATATGGCAACATCCCGCTATAGTCCACCTGTTGAGTGACATAGAGACCCCCAAGGCGCCTGCGTCACCGGTCTCATTGTTTCATTTATCCAGAGCATGGATAGCTCTTGGATGACGGTTATTAGCGGTGAGGTGCCGTTACAGCTGCATGCAGTCACATGCCCACGGGCTTTAGGCTGTGATGTTGCAGAAGAGACAAGCAGGTAGAGACGTGTGTGTCTGTGTTTCCTGTGAAAGGGAGAGTGTATACAAGAGGTTTTTTTGTGTGTTGCAGGCGTATCGGTTGTTTTTTGTCTGCTGGTAGTCGCCCCAGGCGTTCAGTCAGAGCAGGGAACAGATGGTCAATGGCTGTGTGACGCGGTCTATTGACTTTCTGACTCAGATGCAGAGGCCGGTCTGTGCTGCAGTGGTAACATGGACCAACTGTGCAGTGTGACAAAATATTGATTCTCTGTGAAGTTTTACACATGAACTGCTTCCCTTGATATAAAAGCCTGTATTTAAATGCTCAGACCCAGACTTTTTTAGCACCATGAGATGAGTGTCATAAAAATTTGAATGCACAGGAAGGGTGTTCCTCTGAGCTTGATTTAGAGTGGCAAAAGGAAGCAAAGCTGGCACCAGACGAAGCGCTCGTTTGCCTTAGCTCAGTGTTTAATCGGCTGAAGGTGCTCCTTCTATTTGTGTCCCCTCCTCTCAGAGGTACGACTTGTGTTCCTGGAAAGCTGACAGGCAGACTGATCACTCAGACCTACAGCAAACATGGCCTCCGTTGCACCGTTCAGCCGCAGGCAGTGGGCATCCCAGTCGCTCAGGGTCACCGCCAAAGAGCTGTCCATCGTCTCTGCCCGGGGTAAAAACACCGCCATCGCAGAGCGCTTCTCCAAGTAAGTCCAACCAAGTTTAATAATTTACCAGCAGCCACTCAGCAGATCTGTCACGACTTTTTACACTTCAGAGTTTTCTGCTTTCGTCCTGAGTACAAATTAGGTCATAGGTTTCCTCCCAACATTTTCTTGCCATTCAGCTTTTCTCAGTTTCCCGTTTTCTTGAAAGATGTGACTATCACATTGTCGACCTTTAACGAATTGCTCCAGTTTGACTCATCCTGTCTGGTTTTCAGACCTTACAGAGTAAAACAGGAGCAGATTCTTTATGGAGGCCCCTCTCCATTCAGGGCATCCCCCTTTACCGCATATCAAGTGACTAACTTGGAAACTGAGACAATGCACGGTAGTTGAACGACTTGACCACTAGGTGATAGTAGCAGTCTGCCAGTGGGTGGAGAATATGCAGGTTTTTGTGTTTTTCTTCCTGATTACAATTAATTGTGTATGTAACACTTACACTTGGCATCCACAAAAACACTTGGAACAGACTTTTAAACCACTGAAGTCTGCAGCCCTCTCACATCTAAAGACAGGGTCACTCTTTACGACTCCTGACATGGTTTTCCATCATGTTACTGGTGTAAATTAACATGAAGAAAACTGCTGATCAGCTGAAATGGGAGAAGCTTTTAGTTAGAGCTGCTCTTTGTGTGTGTGGAGTGGCTAAAAAGAAAAAAGACACTGTAGACTGTGGACACAGATCAGATCAGATAAGGAAGTGAGTGCATTTACCAGTTGTTGACAGTCTTCATGCGAATGAACTTCACTATTTCCAAGAGCCATGACGACAAAAATGAAAATAATCAGGGGTTAAAGTGGGATTTGGCAGGTAAGGGAAACCTGAGATCTGCTCTGCAGCAGGCGGAGGAGACCCACTTGGAAAGAAGTCCACCACCTGCCTCGATTTGAAAGCAAAAGTTCATATTACACGAGCTATCATATTATCTTGGCAGCTGGAAATGAAGAATGTCATCCAAATTAATTCTATGGTGGCATTATTATTTCTTCATAAGTGGGCCTTTTATAAATGTTTGCAATGTCTCATTTTTTTTCCTACCAAATAGGAGTGGAAACACAAACAAACCTACATAACCAGCAATATAAAATCTAGTCTTTAGGCTCTGTTAGCAAAACTTAAATATTCAGTGCAGGGCTGAAGAGTCTGTCTTTAAAGCTGGCTGTTGTCCTCATTGATTAGATACAATGTCTCTTTTTCCTGTTGGCTCTGTGCAGAAACAGCAACATCTGGCTTACTAGTGTTAATGTTTCCTCAGCACAGCTGGGAGGCTTTGAGCCAAACTTAATTTGGACTCACTGTCCCAAACATGAGCTTTTGTCTCTGGGTAAAAACCTGTGAAGGAGAGCAGTGGTTCAGCTACGAACTGGCTGTTTACCTGCAGAGTGTTTGTCAGTTTGGGGCTAAAATGTGTGGTACAGCCGGCCTGAGGCTGAAGACCTGAAGTGTTGAACAATAAAAAGTGTCCACTGTGGAGAATTTTGTATTTTTCATACCACATTTATTCATATTTGATGTTTTATTTGAACTTTCCCGGTGAAATCCGCTGCCACTGTCTTCCCTGTTCTAGCCCGCTTGTCAACAAATCAACTTTCACCTGACACACACGAGAAATGAGAAATTAAGCAGAACGAGTCACTTGTTAAAACTTGTAAACGTCTCAGCAGCAGACACATTAATATAAGATGGGAATTAATAACCACAATTCCCTTTGTTTAACAGGGCAAATGATGAGAAGATGGAAATGATTAGTTTCACTAATTGTGTGATGATGTTTGCCCTTTAAAAAGGATTAGTTGTGGGTTATTAATTGATGGCTTATATTAATGTCACATACGTTTTGCTACCATCCAAACTTGTAAATTCCTGCTGGTTATCGGGGTCTCAGAAACAAAACAGGAAATGAATCTTCTATCAATTAAAAGACTTTATCTTAAATAAAACCTGGGCAATAAAATCTGTTTCACTCTGAAACAATGAATCCACTTCCTCTGCGTACTTTTTGCAAGACGACACATGATGATGGTTTTCCAAACAGTTTCACTTTAACACATTAACTAATCTATTGTTTTTGGAGAGAAGCGGGAACATTGATTTAGTTTTCTAATGAATTTCCTGGGAAGCGGTACTGCTGCTTCCTCATTGGCCCTCATCCTCTGTCAGTAATTGTTTATCTGAAGCAGTTTTTGTCCTCCACAGGTACCAGATGGCAGCAGAAGAGGGCAGCATAGAGAAGAAGAAAACGGTGCGTACATTCAAATTTACTGCTGTATGTCTGTGAAGATTCGCTGCTTCCCAACAGTGGAAGAAGTGTTTTCTATCAGGGCCACAATACTTGGCCTCGAGTTAAATTTCAGAATTAAAAACAAGGTGTTTCACCCTCTCCACCCTAGTAGTCCCTGCACCAGAACCGCCAGTATCTATTATTAAAGCACAGCCTGCTGCCATGTTTAGATCTCAGTACCTGCAAATTAATGCTCCTGCTGCTCGTTAACACAGACCCACAGAAGTCGAACTCCATTCAGTGAGTCCAGTATCCCAAATTTGCCACATTTTTGAATCTGAAAAGCTTCAACACTTTCTATTTTTAATTCACAGAGGGGAAAACTTCACCCATCAGCAGCATCTCATACCCCATACTCATATGAGTATAAACTGTAGATAAACTACTGCGTAGACCCACATGCTCTGCTGCCAAACATCGTTTCTTAACATTTTCCCGAAAACTATGTGGACATGCACAGACCAAACCCTCGTTCTCTCTCAACATTTGGAGTTCAGTGACCTCCCTTGTCTTCGTCTCTGTTTGCTTTTTGTTTACTCTGTTTTTGTGTGGAAATCTCGACTGTAGTAACGTGACTCATTCTGAGAGCTGATTAGACGCCTTATTAAAGGAACCCCAGCTGTCAGCTAATAACAGAGCAGTTGAAAAGTTAATATTTGGCCTTTGAAATGCAGTGTTAAAATATAAACCCTAAACTGCTCTCAGTCTGGCGGAGACTCAAATAACTGCTTGGAGACGTTAATCTTAGAAACCTCTCCAGCATGCAGCAAGCTCCAGCAGTGAAATTATTCTGTTATTGCTTTTGGCATCAGCTGTCCTGCAGCACTGATAACAAGGAGCCTCTGACACACCTGGTCAGCGTGGTGACTCGGGCCCTTTCCACACACGGGAAGCCTTTTCTACACTTCTGACCTTTTTTTTTTTTTTTTTTTCTTGCAGCACCAAAGGTGTATGTCTCGTTAGTGTAAGGGCATTTTCTGTAGTGGTGGATGTGAACCACATATAGTTTCTGGTAATCTTATTATCTGCAGTTTTTACATGCTTTCACACAAACACAAGTGTTGTTGTTGTTGTTGTAGTAGTAGTAGTACCACCTCACTGTCCGTCCAATCATCACTTACTACTTCCCCTCTCAGCTGTCTTAGTTGGCCTGATAACATTTTCCCGCTCAGCCTTGATGCTGATGTCGTCATGATTTGTCACTATATAAATAAAATTGAATTAAACTAGGCTTCTGATTGGCCAACATTTCTGTAAAGTTGGTTAAATCATCACCTGTTGCTTTGTCATTTTGTTTAGATGTGGATGGAGATATTTTTCACAATGTAGCCCTGTAGGTGGGACGTTTTTAGAAAGTAAAGTGGAAAACACAGATGTAACTGTGGACGTAGCTTCAGGTTAGGACGGTAAACGGGCGGCTTTATAAGGTAGTCGCTCTTTGCTTTAATTTGGTTAAGAAGTAAACTCACAGGCACATTAAAAATCAAATCAGAGCCATTTTTACAGCAGGTATTGCAGTTACTGTGTATATCATGTAGATTAGTTCTGCAAGACTTTGGTTTGAGCTGCTTGGTCTTTTTTTTGAGTTGTTTTAAAGTTCTTGTAAATTGTCTCAGAAGAGTGGATCCAACTTCATGGTCACCATTTTAAGGCTCATGACTGTGAAACTGCTCTGTAACGTGCAGCCAGAATATTTATATAAGCAAAGTTTTCTTGTCGATGCTCATCAATACAACAAAAACTCTGCTGCCTCTAAAACCTTAGATGCTCCTGTGCGATGAGGTCCAGAGAAGTGATCGGTCAGTAGGTGGTGGGTTTTGCTGATCTGCTCTCTCACACCTTCCTAACCCTGAAAACTTCAGCTTAAACCTGAAGTTGCCTTGTTAAGCCCAAACCCCAACCCCCGCCCCCTCTCCCTGGTATTTTCTACCAGGTTGCACAACATCTCATCATTAAAGACAATCTTACATTCCTTCCCCACGTCAAACTTCTCAGGGTGTCAAATCTGTTGTTGTTGTTCGTGTAAATGCTGAATGGCAGTTCTGTAGAATTTCTCTGGCAATCCCTCATTTCCTGAGAGGAAGACTGGAGCTAAAGGTGTTCCTATCAAATCCAATCTCTAAACTAGACATCAGATGTAGATACCAGCCCGGGAGGCTTATCAGGAGATTGGTATTTATCCAGGTTTAGTCTCTGTGCAGTTCTTTGTGAGAGTTTTTTATTTTTTTAAGGTTTCCACCTCCCTCCCCTTTACCTTTTTCTCATTTCCTGTCTTTATTTTCCCTCCTTTCCCTCACCGACTGTCTGTTTCTGATTTTCTCTCCCTCCTTCCTAACCTCCCCGCCCCCTCACCCTTCGCCCCCTTCACTCCCTCTCCTTCCTTCCCTCCTTCCTTTCCTCTGTGTCGTAGAAGGGGGGGGTGGGCTAGTTGCTTCATTCTGCTCATTCTGCTTCATTCTGATCACTTCTCAAGCCTCTCACATCTGGGACAGCTTGTAGCACTTCCAGCCGGTCAGCAGACACCAGCACACACACTTTCACAGCATTTTCAACTGGACAGCCAGGTCGTCTGCCTCACTCTCAGGTTTTTGATACACACACGCACACAAAAGGAAAAAAGTTTTTCTAGCTTTCTTTTCAGCTCCAGGTTTATAGATGCGCATGCAGAGCAGCTCACGGCTCTTTTGTCTTTCATGCAGGACTTCCTGTTTCCTTTTCATGTCTTTTCCTTTTGTTACCTAGCTCAGACTGTGCAGACTCTGCCTGCAAGAATGCGAACATGTAGTTTAACGTCAGTGCAGACGCTGTTTGATTTAGTTTAAATGTTTTTAGCGTCATTCAGAAATCGGAGAGTCAAAGTGGCATGTGTCCAGCATTGATGGAATTTATTGACTAAACTAAAAACAGACTGAGAGAGCAGCTAGCATCCCTCAGTGGGAGTCTCCACTGCCAGAGCCTCAGAAATTGTGAGTCATCATAGTTTGTTGTGTGATTGTTTGTGTGGTTGGCAGCAAGAATGAGGGTTATCTTCTCTGTGGTCTCTGCTGTGTTTGAATTCTTCACCCAGCAACCTTTTCATGTCATTGCACGCTGCACATCTGCACAATACACAAAACTAGAGCTGGTTAACTCTCAAAGGTAACCAGCAAGGCAAGGATGGAAGGTTTTGTGAAATGTATCCATGCAGACTTTAATTAGATTGCATTGTAATGTTTTGCAGTGAACCATGGAGTATTAAGATTTACTGCTGCAGAAGCCTAAAGGCAGATACTTGGTTCCCAAAGTTACGATAAAAACGTCTTAAAATGACAGATAAGAGCTCGACTAACTCATGTTTAGAACAACCTTCATAGATAAACGAGGCATCTGAGTCATAAATGACCAAAACAACAGAAAGTCCAGCAGAGTGTGTGCAGGACATGTTTTACAGTTACAGTCGGGTCAGTCCCAGGTTCATGTAGTTCTTGTATCTCTTCAGCCTCCTGTGTTAAAGTCCAGATTATTGGGTGATTTATTGAGTGGAATTTTTTTTTTTTTTTTTATTTATTTTTTTATTGCTAATTCATTTTTAAGCAGACAGTCAACAGGTTTTCTGATTCCAGATTCTTAACATATAGAGTCTATATTTGTTTTGGTTTTTTTGTGACATTTTTCAGTAAATAATATAAATTAATAGACTTTTTATGCTTAAATCAGTTTTTTAGGCCCTTGTGGCCTGGAGGGTTAAAGCCAAACTCGTCAGGTGATTTAACAGTTGATTAACTTGTACAAACACCAGACGTATTCTCCGTGTACTCCCTCTAAAAGATGTGATGGTACACTTGTTTTGAATGGTTATCTGGACAAAAATAAGACTTGAAGCTTACCATCAGATGATTTTTTTTTTTTTTTTTTTTTTTCCCCAGGACTTTCTTACAATAACAGAAAACTGCACTTGCACTGCAGCACATTACAGACTTGTGCATCTGACCCACATCGAGTTGTCTTTTCAGATATGAATCTTTTCTTGTTTCCTGACACAAAATCAAAATATGACAGCAGAAATGGTTTTGGATGTATAATCAGAAATGTAATGTTTGGAAATATATTTCAGTCTTTGTATATCCAATATTTTTATGTCCTTTTGTTTTTTGAGGATGGGATGAAAATGATCAATTAATTAAATTGACATTGAGATAAAATGGGATTAATCAGGCTTGTGACAAAGAGTCTTAAGATTTATTGAAACTAACAGTTATAAAACTGTTTTACTTTTAATGCTGCAGAGGTAAAAAATTTAGCTGAGTGATTGTTTCCTGTTCAGGTTGTGGAAGCTCTACCCTCGACACTGTGTGGCGGGAACCTGAGTGTTTTAAAGAAACGCTGGGAGCAGCAGCAGCAGCAGGAACCGCCGTCCATCCAGAGACACCAATCTCAGGCCCCTCGGACTCCAGTCGGCACGTCCACAAGCTCCAGATCTGCACCCTCATCCCAAATAAAGCTCCAGCCAGACACCCTAAAAACTACAGTACTCTCACAGGACCAGGATACAGACATCCAGGTTCACAGAGTGACCAGAGAGACCAGCCAGGACATGACGGACATGGAGGCGAAGCCCAGCAGAGATTCAGAGGAGCAGGAGGGAGCGGCGGCATCGGGAGCCGAAGTGCCCGAGTGCGAGAAGCCCAGCATCCCCCTCAACAGCCTCAAGATGATGTTCGAGAAAGGAGAGAGCCCAGAAAAGGCAAGTACTGCTTCTCAGTGAGTTTGCCCTCATTTAAACTTTTAGGCGTTTATATTTCAGTGAAATATGTTTTTATGTTCAGTCTTAATATAGAAACTTTTTATTCCACAGCTTACTCTACTTACAATCTTCATGAGTACCTAGTTTAGCTTAGCGTGCCTACCTCTGATCAAGCATCATTCATTAAAATGAATCAGAAATTGAGAAGATAAGTTGGTAGCCTGGACTTCCTAAAACTAAAGTGTCCACTTGTTCTCAAAGAAGTCGGATCCCCCCCCCCCAGTGCCGTCATGCTGATAGTCACATGGTGTAGCCCCACTTCACATCCTCCCTCCTTTAAAAAAACACACACACAAACACTCAGCTGACTCGCACATCTCCCTCTGCAAGGATCCCTGAGAGATCTCAGCTTCATGCTCCCCGAGGCAGCTAACTGTTGTTTGTGGAGCATAAAAGTCGAGGAATTTGACGTCCAGTCATGCATCAGCTCAAGGCGTGTAAAATGTAAAGCGCTCGTAGTCCAAAGTGTGACATATTAACAAGAGCCACGCTGTGTTTCCTCAATAGAGAGCGACCATTTTATGACCTGAAAAGTCATTACGAGCCACTGCGAGGCTTTCAGAGGCGGACTGATGAGTCCGTACTCGATGTGCTTTACAGATTTAAATTTGGGGTTTAGCCTTCAACTATTGTGGCCTCCAAGTTATGTAAATGTAAAAATACTGAAATAAACATGACCAATTATAAATGCACCAGCAATAACAAAAGTAATAGTAAGAAATTCTAAAATACAAGAGCTAAAAAAGACAAACGGTTAAAATAATAAAAATACTAATATAACAAAAACACTTCCAGTTAAAGGGATCCTTACAAACTGGAACAGTAATTAAAAATGTGATGATTGGACACATAATATGGAAAGAACTTCATATGTGTGAGCTAATGAGCGCTTTAATAGTGGTGAGTTAAATATTTAAGACATGACCACATAATATTTATTAATAAAGATGTGGAAATGAAAGCATGTATGACCTTCTCAAGAACACCACTAGAAAGGGAGGAAAAAATGCATTTCATTTAGACACGGTATGATTAAACGGCTTATTTGGAAATAAAAGCTGTGTCCAGCTCCTGGGGGGCAAATACACCAGGACATAGGAAATTCTGAGACATCTGGCTCTAAATATCAGAGAGATGAGATAAGATTTGATTTAGATTGCTGGGAAAATAAGTGAGTCATCAGCATAACAATAAAATGGGCTTTCTGTTTTTTCTGATAATGGGACCCAGTGAAAGACGTGTGCTCTGCAGTTCTCAGTCCTACAAAATCAACAACTCGACTTACTGTTGATTCACTTTGACTCAGTTTTGACAGTTTCAATATTTTTATTATTAAATTTGATTGTTTGATGTTTGTGGCGCTCAGCCTCAGTGGGAAGAAGAACTTGGTATTTAAAAATGTTACAATGTATAAATTGTCATTAGGCCAGAAAAGAAACTGTTGACAAAAGGTGAATTTGTTGGCTTTCTTTGGTTTATTTCTGGGCAGTCATCTTGGTTACTCCAAGAGGCTCGGTTCTTCCTTTAAACAGGAAGAAACCTCGGGGAGCTTTTCCTTCCCTTTATCTCCATGTGTTTGCTAATTTTTTGAAGTTTCAGCTTTTGTGTTCATGCTGCTTCCAATACTTGGAGGAGTGGGTGGACGGCTCAGTTTTCACGGACCGGCCTTTAAGGTGTCGCGGATAAATACAACACGAAGATTTATTCCAAACGCACGGCAAAAGACCCAGGAAAACCGACTTGATGATAAAAACGATAAAAAAAAAAAATAACGATAAACAAATTTTAAAAACCCTGAAAACCATAAATTTCACACCCAAGCCTCAACTCTCGCGGCCCGGGACCAAATGATTCATGGACCAGTACCAGTCCGTGGCCCGGGGATTGGGGACCGCTGCTTTAAGGTGCTTCCATATACTGAGCCACATACCTGCTAAGTGATTCTATGTAAAAGACGGGCTGTAAACCTCTTTAACTCTGTGAAGTTGGAGATTTTCTAATGTAGGTCAGTGGGGATGAACTCACTTTTGGAGCCAGCCTCAGGTGGCCATTTGGGGAACTGCAGCTTTAGATTTCAGCCCAGAAAGAGATGAAATTAATATCCTGGTGCCATTAATTTGTATTAAGGGCATCACAATGATGGGTCTTAATGTTATGTGGCACAGAGGAGTAAGAGACACAGATAATGCCGAGCAGGACTGAGTCTTCTCAGCTTTGGTCTCTTCATTAGGTTTAAAAGAGACTGATTCTTCTTGGAAACTTTTTTTTGGGGGGGGGTTAGCAAAGGACAAAGAAATGGTTGTAAAGAAACATGGGATGAAGAAACGTGCAGTAAAACGTGGCGTTTAAACAAAGACCTCCGCCACTCTCCTCTCCACACCCGCCTCCTATGTGGGCTTTTAAAAAATGAGATGAAGGAGCACTTTGGGGAGCTGGAGGGAAGGAGTCTTTTTATTGCTTGCTGCATAGTTGTCCTTCCAAAGGAGGGGTTGTTTGGGGAAATCCTCGAGCTGAAATACAGGATCTATACAGTTCTGTAGACACAGTGTCCGGGGCTTGTACAATAGGCTCCACTGTAGGGCCGAGGCCGGGCTCTCTGCTTCTTTGTTGAGCTCCCCTTCACGGGGCAGATGATGTCATGGTGCAGCAGGCTGGCAGACTCATGACTGCAGACAGCTGATCTGCGCTCTGAGCCTCGTCAGACAGTCTCCCCCCAAGGCCATCAAAGCTCTCCGCCTCCCCTCCCCACCTCATCAATCATCCTTGTGCTCCACTCTCTGCTCCTCAGCCCTCCGTCCACCTCGCCCCTGTTTTCTCTCTTAACCCTCACTGCCACCCATCAAAGACCTCCACCCTTCTTTTCTTTGAAGTCGTGTTATCTGGGATGGTAATTGCTTTGAGGTGGATGGTCTAATACCTCTAATATCCCCTGGCTTTTTCTCGCACTGTCATGAGTATCTTTATAACAACAACAACTGAATGGATTTGGTATGAAATCACTAGAGCTTTGAACTTTGATGACCAAAAATTTGTTCTCCTGACATCAACATGTCAGTTTTGCACTTAAGCATTCAAGTCCAGGTCAAAATCATCATAATCCATCCTTTTACAGTCATAAAAGTGTTACTTTATTAAAAAAAAAATACATATATTATATATTTCCACTGTGTGCTGGCTGGCGCTGACATAGGAAAAGTGTAAAAGCAACAAAAAGTTGGCTGTTCAGCCAAGCATGATGTGTGGTGTATTTTGCACAGAAAGTGTTTCAAACAGGCAGCAAAGATGAGTAATCCCAATGTTCCTGGACTCGGAAATTCCCCAAATGATAAGACGGCTTATATTGGCAAGTTTGGATTCATTTCGGATAAATATCAGATCATTATGGAGATGCTAAGTGCTTATCTTGGACCTAACTTTCCTTTGGCTGATCCTCTTTGTTTTTAGTACTGCTATACTATTAGCTGACATTTGATGTTAGGTTTGCACATGAGTATTTAGAACTTTTCCTGCGTAAATTGATGCACGACAAGTTTGTTTTTGCAAATATGGTATTGTGAAGGTCGTCTACCAATCAGGTGAGCTGATCAATCACCGACTCATTCATTCTGCTTGCTGACATTTTCTTGGGTTAAATACTGACCCTCGAGTTGCCCCTGATGAATCCGCGTGAGCGCATGTTAGAACACTTGGGCGTAGATAAAACTGTGTGCTTTAAGTGCTTAACTCTATAAGTACCACTCCATTTACCAGTAAATGAGTCTGAATTTAATTAAAACTTGATGCATGTCCTAGCATTCTGCTAATGCAGGCTGATTTTTGTGGAAATTGTCTGCTGCTGCTTGCTTTATGCCTCATATCAAAGGGGTGGATGCCAAATAATAAAATAATAAAATCTCTGCATTTGTCCAACTGTGGACACACATTAGCAAAAAATATCATCGTTGTATGAGTTACTAGGAGTCCTAGATGGTGTAACAGACAGACGTAGCTTTGGGATCTGACAAATGAAGCCAGTGTGGAATTGCTTTCATTATTTCCATTTAACCCCCGTAAATACTTTCCTGATGATTTTATGGGCTCGGTCACTAGTTTTGAGTCTGAGATTTAATTAGCCAATATGTGACATCACGGTGTTTCCGCCCATCTTTTATACCATCTTTAGTAACAGAATCGACATTCAGTACCTATAATTTGGGGGATATGTAGGAAGATTTGCTCAAAGAAAATCTTCTTTCTCCAGCCTGTGTGACGCACGTTAGCATCATCACTGTGAGCATGCTCACATTGGCCTCTGTGAGCTAAAAGCTAAACGCACTAACAGAGCGGTAAAGAGTTTCAGTCTGCATTTATTCCTCCAGCTCTTATCTAAACACCCCCCTCTGCATCCACTCCCCTCTCTGGCCCGACTCGATGCACTCTGAAATTAATTGACCCTCACCCCTCCTCCCTCCCACATAGCCCAGCTCAGCCCCAGCCTCCCTATCCTCCCTGAGTCACCTCCCTGAGTCACCCCCCCTTACTGCACCAGCTGCTGCTTCTCCGCCTCCCTCCTGCCCCACATTGCTCCTCTCTGTAGGCCCAAAGCTTTATTCTGATGCTGGGGGTCCGTGACACACTTAAAAAAAACAAAAAACAACCATCTGTAAAACCACGGCACTCTCCCGTCGTCATCCCCACCTTCATCCGACCACACCCCTCTTTGAGAGGCACCCCCTAGGAACACCTGCTCCTTGTCGCCTCTAATATTCCCACCCACCCTGCCCTCCATCCTCCTCCCCCTCCCCTAAAGCCATCTCCAGAGGGTCCAACCCCACATCTCTGCCATAAGCCACAGTCTGTGCCTCCCCGCTCTGGAGCTGCAGGTCCTGCCGGTGCTGGATTCAAACACACGATCAAACTCCGTGAGAACCGCCTTCCCCTCGGTCTCGCCGCCGCCGACTCATCCTCTGTGGCTTTTTTGTCCTCACTCTTCATTTGTCTTCGCGAGAGGTAGCTATGACATATGGTGTTTGTGGCTTTCTTTGTTTGGCTCTGAGACAGTCTCCACTTTTACTTTCACTGCTTGTTATTTTATTGACTTCTGTGTTGGACGAGGATGTTTGCACAGCAGCTGAAAGGGGCCTTTTTAGGCTTCTCAGAGTCCACTTTATGGACTTTATCAGTAGCTCCTTTCAACTGTGTCAGCTCACTTTAAAAACAGTGTTATTGTGTGTCTTGAACTGGGTATATTAACACCTTTAAAGGGTGTTAACTGATGCCGGAGGTGCCTTCCTGCTCTTTGTTTGAGTAAGTCTTAGTGTAAGAAGAAGTCATTGTCTGTTGTAGACTCTGGTGTGTGTGAGGTGGGGTCATGAGGGGAACTGAAGCTCGGTCTGTCTGTTTAGGAGCTTTAATAGTATCAGGATTAGCATCAGATTCTTTGTCTGGCCCACTTATCCAGCCTTTCAAGACACAACCTGGCCTCGTATGCTTGTTTACATCCCACTCAACCCCTCACGTACAGACGCATGCATGCAAACCAGTCTCAGACCCCCCTCCTCCTCATCCTCCCCTTCGTCCACAAAGCTGCACCTCCGGTCTGTGGAAGCTAATCCACCCAGGGGAATAGGTCCATTCTTATGAAGATGACTGTTTCCTTTGTTGTGATTCGTTTCTGTTCTTAACGCCCCACTTAGGGCCTGAGTGTTGGTGTGTTTTCCTGTTCACAGTCGATGATTCAGCTCTTTCTTAACCATAATGTGCATTATTAATTATTGAACTCACTCCTGACTCAGACTCTCAGATTTGCCCCTTACCCGCCCTCAGATTACATCATCTGTGATGATCTGGTTGTCACTGCTCAGTTTTTAAAGGCGTAGAGTTTAAGCCTAGAGGTGCGAGTTTTGGAAATCCTGCTTCTTTAAGCTGTTATAATCTTTTTTTCTTTTTTTTTTTTATTAGATAGTCATGTGACTTATTTAATGTGAAGAGAATTATCTGATTTTGCAGTTTCTCTAATTTTGCTGGAGGATTTAACACCTTTCCTATCACCTTTTGTTGAACTCTCACCACTTTTTTTGTAATTGTGACATTCTCTGGCACCATTTAGTGAGCAGCAGTTGAACATTGTGAATGATTTCTCACAAAAATCTACAAAAGGGTGAACACGAAAGTTTAAAGGATGACGCTGGTCTTTCCCAGTTCAACAATTTTTTTTTTCCTCTCTCTCCCAAAAGTAGTGAGTTTGTGGACGCTGTCTCCACTTTTATTTACGGTTTAAAGATGAATCACCTCATGTGAAACGTGATTTGATGCCATCACCTTTAGACAGGGTGGACATTTGCACTGAGTTGACCTCAAAAATGAAATTTTCTAATCTGTTTAATGTCAACATCCATCTGGGTCCACGTCACAGGGCCGTAGTCTGAGCAGAGATGCTTAGCCTTCCCAGCCACCTCCTCCAGCTCTTCCAGGTAGCACAGGAAGGCATTCCAAAGCCAAGTAAAAGACAGTTTCTCAAGCATGTTATGTGTGTGCTCCAGGGTCTCATCCTAGGTGTGCATGCCAGAAATGCCTCACCTGGGAGTTGTCCAGGAGACATCCTAATGAGAATGAGAATCACCTGAGCCTCATTTCAGTGTGGAGGAGTAGCAGCTTTACTAAGCCTTCCTGAACGACTGAGCTCTTCACCTTATCTCTAAGACTGAACCCAGACGACCTTCCAAGAAAGCTCATTTCCACCACTTGTGTCAGCGATCTTATTCTTTCCTTCTACGCCCAGTTTGAGGCCATAGATGGTGGGAAAGAGATCGACTGGTAACTTGAAGCGTCACTTCCACATTCAGCTCTTTACCAGAACAGATCACTGCAGACGCTGCACCAACATATTAAAAAAAGTCTTTGAAGACCAAAAACTGTCATATCAGGAGTTGGAGCACTTTGTTCTAAAACATCTTTACACAAACACAGGTTCACGGTCAGTCTAATTGAAAACTTGTTCTTGTGTTTTCAAAATACATACAGTTCCCACTCATTGAGGACTAATTTTCAAACGATAGGGCTCTGTGGCACAGAACGGATAAGATGTACCGATAACGCTCGTTGGAGATTTGAACGCTTGTTGAATAAATTCCTCTTTCACCTTTATGCATTTCAACTTTATCTTCTCAAAAAAATAAATGCATGTGTTACACAGATGAGCTTTAACTTGTCTGAAACATACTTTCATCCCGTTTTTTCCATGATGTAAGGCCACTCTGCCTCAGCTTTATGTTGTGAAATGTTCCTGAGCTCAACTTGCCGAAGCCTGCAGACGCCCCGAGCCTGTCAGGACTCGGGGCGAAGCCAAAATCCTCCTCGCGGCCCCTGCAGCCTGAAGGCTAAATGTGCTGTGCCGCTGTTTGACCTGTTGCGTAAGCCGTACCTTAAATGGCATGAGACGGATGATTTTGTGCCCTGAAGTTTGGGGGAGATGTCCGACTGGGGAATTCCCCACATTCCGGGCAGATGCTCCTTTGTTATAAAGCAGCAGGTGTTCTTTTCTGCCCGGCAGCAGAGAGGTGATCGGTTTGTTTTCTGGCTGGTGGCTGAGGACAGACGGGGTGTCTTGTCTCAGACACTGAGCTCATAAGGGGATTAAAGTGGTTTGGACTGCACAAACACTACGCTGCTCTTGACCTCTGTGATTCTCTTACCTTTGCATTTCCTCGGTCTCTCTCCACTTTGATCTTTCTGATGGTCGGGCTTTAGCTTCCAGCCTGTTGGCTCTACCGGGTGAAACATGTGAGCATCAAATGACTGCATGTGTTTTTATCTCTTTGCCTTATGTCGGTTTGTTTTCTACATCTGTCTGTTTTTGCGTTGCAGGCATCCAGAGAGCAGACGGGCCGAGGAAACACTGGCAGCATGGACCAACTACTAGGAGGTACATGCTTCTCTTTAATGTGCTTTCAGGGTTTTTAGAGGGCAGTTTGTTTGAGAGGTGATCGACAACACGCACCAAATGACCTAGACGGCAACGGCTGATGTGAAATGAAACTTTTTAGTGTTGCACGTTTCTTATGTGCTTTATTCTATCTATGAGCGAGCTTCACATTTCTTTTTAGATGTGGACAACATTTAAATGTCATCAAATACCAAAAAGTAAGCGACAGAGTTTTATTATTGGCAGAATGGAAACCTTCTGTAATACACATCTCAGCTGAATGTAAGTCGGTGAATGGCTTCATCTTCAAAAACTGCTGTCAGTGGATAAAAAAACAGCTGTGCGCTACTTCGCACCTCTGCCGAATCTTTAAATATCCTCCACACCAAATGCGACTCAGACGGAGCACTCAGTCATTTCATTGGCTAATGGTTTATGGTTGGTTTAATTTAAACAGGAAGTGAAACTCTTTGAGATGTAAGAGGCAGTTCATCTTTTTTTTTTTTTTTTTTTTATATGACGGAGGAGAAACCTGAGAAAACGAGCCCCTGTATGTGACCTTAAAGGGCTCATTTTTAGTAATATCAGAACCAATGACATAACCTCCTCAGCAGAGTGAAAGCTGCTGACTCTGCAGTCCACCTCAGCTTTATTTTACCGTGTTGTTGCTGCTCTTGTCATTGCTTAGGTTCATGATTAGCTGTCTTGTCAATCTTGTATATGGCTGCGGTAGAAATAAATTAATAAATGCACAAATGATTAATTTCCTAGAATTCTGGAAACCAGAAGTGTGGCTCTCTGCTAACAAATTGGTAAACTCTGAGATGATCGGGGTAGTTTTGATATGTACTTGTAGCTGAGTAACATAAGCACCAAATAAAGTAGAAGCTTAAGTGGCCTGATGGAGCAACAGCCAATACTTGGATATCTGCTTCCAGGATTTTTGTTTTGCACATTGTTTGCTGAGCCTAAAGCTTTATTATTGTCAGTAGCTGTTAGGTATCTGGTGCATTTTGGCAAATGCCCTCGCTCTATTTTAATCTCTTTACCTGCATATAATGCAAGCCTGCTCAAATGTACTTTCTAGGCAGAGCAGTTTTGACCAAACAGAATTAAGTAGATCCCTTTGAGGTCTGTTTACAGAGATTATTTTTATTCTTGAGCATAATGCTGTCTGGCTTAAAAAGAGGCTGACTTTAAACAGCTTGTATCAGGAAAATGATGTACTGAAGGTCTGCAGTAAGAGCAGTCAGTTGGTAAATAATACGTCGGTTTTAATGTTTGGAGTCACGTTTGAGTCCCTTGATGTGATATAAATGCAGAGTTCAGCCTCTTTTAGCTCAGTTTTGGTCTCCAAGCTTGGAGGCAAACGTGGCTTCATTTTGCTTAGCAGCTCTCTGACTTTGTGCCTTTTTTGGCTGTCATCACAAGAGGCCTCGTGTGCGTATGCAGTCATTTTAACCACATAAAATAAAAACATGAGCGATGGAAAAACAAACGGAAAGACATCTGCTATGTCAAAGGTAAACTGGAGCTCTTCGTTAACGGTGTCAGATTTACAAAGTCTTTGGGATTTTTCTTTACAAAGAGTCTCTTCCTGCTTTCCTCCTGGATGGATTACATCCTTCCCCGAAGTGAAAAAGCTCAAAAGCGACAACACGGGCTGCTGTGTAAGCGCTGTGATCAGCCCACTGATTAAGAGAGCACAGGAAGAGACAAACCCACAGTTTCCCTCCACGCTGCACGCAGCTTCTGACCCCGTGTTCCCGTCATCAGTATTCACAACAATTAATGAACTGTAACAAAAGAAAGTGGCATCTGCAGGCTACAGCAAGCACAGAAAACGCTGTTCAGACATGATGTGCGCACTAAAGATGAGTTAAAATAGCTGAAGTGTTTGTTAGGCAATAACTTCTCAGTGTTGTGTGTTTTGGCAGATGGAAGCCTCGCCGAGTCCACGCCTCTCCGTGATCGGATGGCCCTCTATCAAGCGGCCATCTCCAAACAGGAAGTGCCTCCCACTTCAGTCAATGTGAGTCCTTTGTGCCTTACTGGAAACTTTTATTAGAAATTTGAAAACCAGAAATGAAAGTGAGATTAGTGGAGTCTTCATGGTTAGGGAAGCTGCAATAATCCTATTTAATTGTCTTGGAGCTGAATATGGAATAACACAAATCAACCAGAGAATTAAAAAAAAAAAAAAAAGTGCCCTTAAAAGATCTGCATACCTTCACATTATAAAATAATTGGGTGAAGTTACAGAGGATGGACATTCACTGGCCTGAGCGAGCCCTGCTGTGAAAAACATGCATCAGCTGTTATCTTTTCCTCAACACGAAACAGGAAATGAATCATGCATGACCTTTGGGTGCATGACGCTTGTAACACGAGCCTATTTATTATTTAGACAGCACAGTTAAGATTGCAGAATCACACTGCCCGCTGACAAAAAGCCAAAGTATTTCCAAACAAACAGTGTAAATCGGTCTCTGTGGAGCCGAGCTGGGTTGTGAACTCTGTGCCATCACAACCACGCCGATGTTCCTGAATTATTCCAGGCCTGAATGGACACCCGTGGGGCAGAGCACTGGGGAATTTTGTATTTTCTGGGGTGATTTTTGGAGACAAACTAGTTAATAGAAGTGACTTGAAACAAAATGAGACCTTACATGTGATCCCAGCAAAGATATTTGTATGATTAAGATGCACATGTAGTAAATGTGTTTTTGTGGACCTACTTTTTCCTGGACTTTGATGTTGTCGTCGTCGTCGTCGTCGTCCAGCTACATTATTAGTCTACAGGCAGTGACTTGTCTAGAAAAATCCCTGCTCTCTCTGATATAGGTTTAAACATCTGTTTTGTATACTTAAAAATTACTTAGAGCCAAATGGTACATATACCTAAGACACTGCAGTCTCACACAGTGTGCAGTATTGTGGATGCTCTGTTAACCATAACCCTACAGGGTATCACCTGTAGGGTTATGGTTAACAGAGCATCCACAATACTGCACACTGTGTGAGACTGTAGTGTCTTAGGTATATCTCCTATGAAGCAGGTGATGCAGACGGCTTATATTCCGTTGTTAACGTCCCGCTCGTCCTTCTTGTTTTGCTCAGGACGATCAGCTGGACGGTTTCAGTGGGAAGCAGAAGGAGAACGTCCCCCCGTGCACTCTGGACATGGTGAGAGTTTATAGCCTGAAGGTGTTTTTGTTCCAGTGCGTCAGTTTCAGCTCATCTCGACACACATTTGTCTAAACATGTGTCAGTTTGTGATGGTTTTTTTTTTTTCCACATCTCTTCTCCCGTTTCAGAGTCCAGAGTCTGAACCGAACACCAGGAGAGTTTTCACCTCAGAGACCAACGGTAAGTTCCTCAGATAATTCGTGATGAAAAGTTGAAGTGAGGTTCTCACAGCTCACTATGAACTGTCTGTCCTTGGCTTTAGTTTGTAATCCTATAAGTGGAAGGGCTGTATCAAATATGCAGATGGCTCCCTCTAGTGTTGGTTCTGCATTACTGCCATTCTTCATTTTTAAAAAATTTTTTTTATTTTGCTCTCTCTCAGGCTCAGGACCCGGCACTCCTGCATCCTCCAATCAGAAAGACTCGTCCCAGTCAAAGACTCCCAGGGTGAGTCCTCACAACAAACATTTACACCTGTGCACCCCACACCCATCTCCTTATTTTTATTCTTAGACTTTAACAGAGTAGCTTTGGAGAGGTTTGATGGGCTCAGCAGTCACTTTTGGTGTCCATATGTGACTAAAAATGGGGGGAAATCATGTTTATGCGTGTGCAGAACTTCCGTCTGCCAGTGAGGGAGACCTGTGTATCGTGCCTGAAGACGGTCTATCCTCTGGAGAGGCTCGTGGCTAACCAGAACATTTACCACAGCTCCTGCTTCCGCTGTTCGCACTGCAACACCAAACTCAGGTGAGGCCATGACAGATCGTGTCAGACGATACGCCCAGGCGAACATTTACAAAGGATTTTACTGCATTTAAAGCCCTTTCTGCAGAGTTACTTGGAGAAAAAAACACTCTAAATTAACTTTATCTCGAGGTCCTGTGCAGCTCTTGTAGTTGCCAGTAATTTAAAGAATTTAAAGACATTCTCCAAACATGTTCTGCTGTTTATTTTGATTCTTTTTTTCCATCAAAAATATCCAATAACCTTCTCAAAACTCTGAAAACTCATTTTTCAGAGAGTAGCATATTAACCTGTTATGAACCCAGGACGTTAACGATCTCTTTCAAACCATTCCTGATCAAGACTTTGACTTCTTTTTAGAAAAGGTCTGTTTTCTCTAAACTGTCCTTTGTTTTGGTCTAGTTTGGCGAATTACGCCTCCCTGCACAACAACGTCTACTGCAAGCCGCACTTCTCCCAGCTCTTCAAGGCCAAAGGAAACTACGACGAGGGCTTCGGCCACCGGCCGCACAAGGAACTTTGGGAGGGCAAAAACGAGAGCGCTGAGGCCTCGCCGACATCTGTAACCAAGCCAACAGCCCAGAGTCCGGCCACACCCTCAGACCAGGAAAGCCCCAGTGTGGAGGACTCACCCTTGGCTAAAGTCAACGTCCTGACGGCCACCATGGAGGCTCTGGGACAAGGTTACTCAGAGAAGGCTGACAGACCCACAGAGACCCGCAGGCTGAAGATCTCCTGGCCACCAAAAACTGAGCCCGAGGACACGCCCAGCCGCGGTGGAGCCGCTGCCAACACAGAGGTGGTCTCCACAGGTAAACCAATCAGAGCCAAGTGGCCTCCAGAGGAAGACTCCCCATCCACACCCCCAGAGGAAGCCAGGGGCTCACCTGTTCTGCGTCGAAACACCCCCCTGAAGGAGCGCAGCATGCCGTTCACCGCGGCAGCTCAACCTGACAGCCCTTCTGCTCCTGAGCCCAAAAAGCAGAGTGCACCAGTAGAGCGGCAGCCGAGTCCTGAACCCGCCAGCATGGACCTCCAGCACGGCGGCCAGTCGTCAGACAGCCAAACCCCCACCGAGGACAGCTGTGTAGATGTGCACACCAGCTCCGGAGAGGAGGAACAGGAAGAGGAGATGAAGAGCGAAGACGCTACAGACCATCTCCCCACAGAGGAGGATCTCGATGACGCTGCAGGAGGACGAGGTGAAGAGGAGGAGCAGATGGAGGAGGAAGACGGAGGCGTGCTGGAGGAAGATATGCCAGATGCTAAACTTCAGGAGACTCCGACTGAGCCGACTGCAGTCTCCACTCCGGAGGCAGAGGTGGAGGCCAGCCGGTCGTCTCAGGACGTGGGCTTCTGGGACAGCGAAGAGGAGCAGGAGGACCTGACGGTGGAGGAGCTGATTAAACGTAACCGACACTACGAGGATGAAGAAGAGGAGGAAGAAGGGGACGTATAAAGTGAATTTTCTGCTCTCGGCCAAAACAACGACATCCACGGACGCTTAACTGATCTTCTGCCATTCCTTCTTTTTCAGACAGTTTCTTCTTCTCTTCTTGATACAAAGTTGCTGCCGTGTCCAGAGTGAATTTTATTCGTGCCTCTTTCACGACATTTAGAATAATCAAATTTTTTTAAAAGATATTTAAAATGATTCCCCTTTAAATATTTTTAACGCAAATGTTATAAGTCACAGAATAGATGTTTTATTTTTTTTTGTGTGTGTACGCAACTTTTGTAATTTTGTATTTTCATCGGATGCTTCATTATCAAACTGCTGTCCTGAGAAACCGACTGCACGGTCATATTAGACTGCAGCTCAGCTGTGACTGAAAAGTTTCTGAATTAAGACAAAGTAGAAAATAATGAGTTTGGTTTCTTTTTCTCAGAAGAATCCAGCTGTGACTTGAGTTCTTGATCCCACAGATGGATGTCAGTTAAAGGAAAAACCTACAGCTTTAATGCACCTTGGCATTGACTCAGGTAGCCTAATGGTGAGCGGTTTGAGAGCACGGTCTAAAATGCTTGTTCAGAATCTCCCATAGGCGTTCATTTGGCTTGAGATGTGTTGATTGTGAAGGCCGCAGCCTATGAGTCACTTTATTTTCACCCTCAAACCACTGTGAGCCCTCGTGTCCAGGTGGAGGCACTGTCACCCAGAAGAAGACTTCCACCAGGATGGAAATGTTTCAGGTGGACCCAGACTAGCACACAGCCACCTCTCACTGCGTGGGTCAGGGTTTTTTTCCCTTTAATTTGTCACATCTGTAACTATGAACACATTGAACTGAAAGAGACTAATGATCATTTGTTTCCACTTCTGATGAGATAAAACTGGACATGATTATTGTAACATTTTAAGCCAGGGGACCAAACAGCCTGACCTGCTACTGTATAAATAAACTGTTAAACTTTGAGTATCTTTTGACATACTGCTTAAGATTGTTTTCAAAAACTGATGTACTTTTGTAATTTCACATTAAAGTTTGGCTGATGTTTAATTTGGTTTCATATTATTCAGACATATCACAGAAATCCTAGTTAGCCTGTTATTAAAAACTCATGCTTCGTCTTTTCCACTTGTAGATGCCATTACAAGCGAATTTGAGTGTCAGAGGCAGATGGGAATGGCTAGAGAAACTCGTCTCCTACCATCTTCTGCATCTGTACCCCAGACCCAAAGCTAAGATCCTAATCATGCAAGAATGACTTCACTATCCTGAATTAAGAGTTCATTGTCCAGGAAAACTGTCACTGAAACACAATATAAAATATATACATACAAATAAAAAGGGACCACTGTTTAGCCCAATCAGAAAGAAGCAGGGTTGTTTCCAGAAAACCACAATATTTGTGCTGCAAGAGTCCACAACACTGATTTAAAAACTGTGGTATTATTTTCATGTTTATGTGCCCCTGACACACATTAAGTTTGCATGGGGCCTTTTATTTTGAAATCTGACCAGACTCTCCTTGGACCCTCCTCATCTGTTCTTTGCAGCTTGACCTGGTGTCTGTTGGGGGAAAAAAAACTAGACCTGGCACCGTTTAAAGTGGTGCAGTGTGAATTGCCACTTCTGGGAAGTATCTGAAACTCACTGCGGTGGGACTACAAGCGATCTGCTTTAGAGCCACAACGCAGTGCAGCTGCTCCAGGTGCATCCCTGAGGTTACGTGAAAAAGCAGCACGCTACAAGAACTTTTGCACAGTGGCCAAACAAGGAATTTAGACTCTTAAATGAAAGTTTTAATCAAAACTAAAGCAGCAGCCTTATTGCACAAAAGTTCTCATTATACAGGATCATATGCAGTCATGAGGAAAGTACACCTTACTGCTTCCATTAAGAGTGTAAGTAGCAGTCAGATGCTAATCAGTCACTTGATTAATTGATCACCTCTAAAATGTGGAGGTTTTGGCAGTTTGCTCGTCTGGAATATGGAGAAAATCCATCAGCATCCACCTTAAAAAAGTAGTTGTTGCTGTCGGTCTGGGAAAGGCTATAACCAAACAATTTGAAGTTCATCATTCTATGCTGAGAAACAAGTGAAAAACATTCAAGACTGCTGTCAATCTTCCCAGGAGCAGAAAACTGAAAAAGCAAAAGCTACAAGTATGGCTGCCAGGAAGAAAAAAGAACACGGCAGCACGGCTTAGTGGAGACTTCTGGAACAATGCCTCTTTAGAGACCAAAGTGGAGATGTTTGGCCATAATGCTCAGTGCCCATTTGGCAAAAACCAAACATGGCATATCAGCACAAACTCATACCAGCTGTCAGCGCGGCGGTTTGGGCTTGGTTTGCAGCCACAGGGCCTGGGCACCTTGCAGTCATCGAGTCGACCATGAACTCCTCTGTGTACCAAAATATTCTAGAGTCGAATGTGAGGAGATCAGTCCAACAGCTAAACCTGGGCCAAAACTGGGCCGGCAACAGGACAGAGATCCCGAGCACAGCAGCAGGTCTGCAAACGAACGACTGAAAAAACGTCAGAATTCCTCCACAACAAGATTCATGTGAGAGTTTCTTTAACAGGACTAAACATTATATTACTGGATTAACAATTACTGATTCATAAACGTGTATATAATTGTAATAATGGAGCTGGAGCTAAAATACTACAACATAATGTTTTAGATTTATATCTCAAATAAGTAATTAAAGCTTTGCAATACAAAAAAAAAACATTTACGGAAGCATAACATAAAACTACTTAAAAGTAAAATTACTCGAAGGAAAGGATAATCCCCTAACATTTTACATTTTTAGCCGTTAATAAATAATTTACACTTGTTCATTAAACACCGACTTACCTGAGAGTGACACCAAATCCACTTATGGACCACCACCATGGAGAAATCAAAACAATCACTTTGTTACATTACTGAAACTTTTATTGACGTTTAAACATGTTTGAACAAGGCCATTATAGTGCAATTCAACAAGGCAAAGAATTTTTTATTTTTTAAACTGGTACATAAATTCTTGGTGAACGCGTTTGGAGACGCTACAAAAACTTTCACTGCATTTAGCTCTAATTTGGTTGAACTGCAGAACTTTTTTTGTAAACTGCTGAACTGAGTAAACTTCAGTATAAGCGACTTCAAAACCCTGGACGGAGATGTGGCTAACATTCCCCACATCGGTGTCTCGTTTGTATCTTTGCGCTGTCTAGCTTTACAGTTTTTAGTTATAAGTCTCTATCCAGCCCTGCATGTGAAGGAAAAAACAAATATATGATTACATTTTTATATCATTGGCTCTAAAACAAACAAACACGTGACGACTAAATACAAACACGCACTCTCCAGCAGATGTGATTTAATAGGTAACCCTGTGTATTAGTTTTACATCACATTAGATTTCTAGCATCACCGTCTGCAGTGACCTGTGGATGACTTTGTGTACATGCTAAAGAAACTTGCTGCTTGCGCCTTTTATGAAGGCGCAGAGGAATGTTTATTTTACAGGGATGCAGATGTTGTAATAGGAAGATGCAGAGGAATTCAGTTTGATTTGGCTGATACAGAATAACAATGATAACTTTTCTCCCTTTAACCATAAATTAGAAATGTGTGGAAACCAGCTCCGACAAACTCGACAGATTGCTTCAGCTCCGGAGTCTGTGTCACAAAGTGCGACTTAACCTGGGTCTCACTCTCTTTGGATAGCCAGTCAAACATAAGGTCTGGGGGCCAGATTCGGCCTGGCAAAAACGCCAATCTGGCCATTTGCACTTCTTTGGAAGAAGTGGATAAAAGTTTTGGACTATATATTCTTTTTTCTTTTCAGACTTTTCCAACTGATAAAGACCTCACTCACAGCCATTCATACTACATCAAAGTAATTAACTGATAGATAATTAAATTACATAAAGGTTTTTATTTTTTTTTATAATTACAGGACATTCTTTTCTGTAATTTTACACATTTCTTTCTTACAATTTAACCTCAAAGGGTTGTGCTGACTGATTTCTTTCAATTGCTACTGTAGGATTTCTTTGTCAAGTAGATAAACTGAGACATACTGTTGACATCACCCTTCTTTTCTTATGATGTTTGAGGGATTCAGTGTGTGGATAAACTAAGAAAAACAAACACTTTTAAAGCTTCGAGGCAGAAACTGATTGCAAAAGTGAATTCTCCTGGATTTGCACCAAGCCGTCAAGAAAGAAACGCCAGGAGTGATCTTTCACTCAGATTTTAACTTTAGTGCTCTGTCGGGTCTGCCACCACATCTGCCTTCTATCACTTGGAAAATATTGCTAAAGTGCGACCTTTTCTCCCTCTGAGCGACTGAGAAACTGATGCAAGCTGCTGCTTCTTATTTTTACTAGCAGGATAGAAATTAAATTACATTTAATAGCAATTTAATTAAATTACATTGCTAGACGGTGACTGGAAGGGGAAAAAAAAATTAGAAAAAGTGGTCGAATCGAATCTAACTTTGTGACACAGACTCCCGGTGCTGCTTCTGCTCTCTGTGCAGTCACACAAACACATCGTTAAAGTGCTGGTGGCCACAAACACAAAGACACAACGTTTTTCTTCTGACATGTCGCACAAACGGCAAATAAACATCATCATAGTTAATATTACATCACAAAGAGGGAAAGAAACTAGCAGATTGTTTCGAAAGATATCACTCAAAACTTTGAGGGAAAGAAAATGAAGACGCTGAATAATTCTTCATGTAGTGGGCAAACATGCAGAGGGAGTACAAAAATATTACATTACAGTACAGTGTGATGCAATCGAATCCAACAGCCCTGCGCCTGATGCTTCTGTGTGAGGTTTTCAGAGGTGGCTTTTACTTTCAGAGGTGTTTTATTTGTGGTTATTGTTAAGTTTGCGGTTATTGTTATGGCTGTAGTGTGTTGTGTTGCATCAGGCAGCATTTCACTGGTTATTTCTGTTATTTTGTCCACCCGCTGTGTGCATGTGTTCCCTTAACAGCTTCCCTTTCACATAAGTGCAACAAATCGCGTTCCCTGAACTTCTGACATAGAAGATAAACTGAAAAGTATATTTCACAGATTCCTCATAGAAAATATACCTGACATTTTTTTTAAATATATATTTTCATTTGTAATCTCACTACAAAACACTCACAAAGCTCTTCATCCGCTCTGAGGAAACGTCTGTGCTGCTCAGTGGCAGCGTCTTATGTTTGGTTGTGTTTACTGTACTTGCAATTATCCAGATTCAAAAAACAAAACAGAGCAAAAAAATGAATGTTAATGCACGTCTGAGACACTGAAACAGATCCACTGCTGACTTGCAGCCAGCTCTGGGAGAGCAGCGAGCGAGGTGGGGCAACAGCAGGTCTCCGATCGCTCAGAGGAGGGCACCCTCACCCAGAGAGAGGATGAGGAGAGGTTGGGAAAGAGAGCGAGAGACACAAAGAAAAAGAGAGTGGCAAGGAGAGAGGAGGTGAAGAGGAGGGGGGGTGTCTATTCCCTGAAACATAAACTCCGAACGAGCTCTGACTCGGCACAACTGTTGGCCTTGCTCTGCTTTGCTTGGGGTTGTGACAAATGAAATAAACTAAGTGTGCCAGACCTCATGAGAGGGATTTAACAGCTCAGTATTACAGACACACACTGCATGCAGGAGGAGGTTAGAGGAGAGGACGACAGCAGTGCAGATTGCATAGAATTAACAGTTAAATGTCTCTCTGGAGTTTCTCGCTTTGAGGTGCAGCCGTGTATTCCTGCAGCAAGTACTCTGTAACCTACACAGCCCACGTAGGACCTGTCACTGCTTCTTTACAGCCACGAGGCCGGCCGTCTGCCGTGACGGCTGTGAAATGTACAAGTCTTATAAATAAAAGTCGGGGAAGGAAGACGACAGCGATGTGCATGAGTGCAGCTGAAGTGAGTGCGTTCTGGCGAGTGTTAGTAGCATGCTAGGCTACCGTGGGTGAGCTCTACAGCGCAGTCGGCTGTTTGCAAGGCGTCACGGGTCCCAGGCTCATCCGCTGAGGGGATGCAGGTCCACCTTCACCTTCTCGCCGCTGCTCAGCATCCCCACGGTGGGGTACAGGCCCCCAGGAGGGATGACCATCTCCCTCCGGCCCATGAGCTTCCCGTTCCTCGTGAAAAACACCTGCAGGGCATCAAACAGTTAAAACACACACACATGTGAGCCTTTTGCAGATGGAGCGCTGGAATAATTGGTTGTGAAAGGAAAGTCTTCACATAATCGCCGATACTAAAATTTGAGAGCACTCAGGGTGCCAGTTGTAAACAGGAATTATGTGCAGTTAGGAAATATCGTTAAACAAATGGGTGACAGGGTAATGTCTGGATTTTCGATGGGTGGTGGGGTGGGGGTGGGGGTGGGGGTCAGTGTTTACAGTACATGTCTCTACTAAATCAGCAAGTGATCAAACATTATCCAGCTGCTCTCAAAAGAACATCAACAAGCTTTTCAATCCTAATACCGAGGGCTTCTTTCCAAGTCTGAGAGCAAATACCGACACACTAAACCAACAAGCAAAGTACTGGCGAGTTTGCGTCTTCTAAAAATCAGACTGAGTCACATATCAAACATTTACTGTACCACCCACTCGAAAAAGAACGGCTTAGCCTATTTAATTAGAGATGAAGGCTGAGGGAAACATACTTCGTTAGCCTGAACAACAGCGGCAGCGGCGTGGCGGTGCAGTGTAACGTTAAGGAGCGGTGCATTGAGACTTAAACGTGTCCTGCTGAGTAAATATTGACAGATCCATGGATTACGCCGTTCTATTCTCACCCACTTGCGTTTTCCGTGCTCACACCCGCTCGGTGACCTCTCGGCCTCCGCTTGCACAACCGTGCAGGCGAGCGAGCCGAGCAGCTACGAGTCAAGACAGAGTAAAGAACTGCAGTAATTAAAACAATAAAAAAAACAACAGTTGGAACATGAAGTGGTTAGATGGTTAGAGTGTACAGAGAGCTGCTGGGTGCACATTACAGCGAGGCGTGGTGAGACGGTGCACGTGTGTGGGTTGCAATATGCAGGCCGCGGCGATGGCTCCCACAGGAGCCGTGTTACACACGAATATGAAAGTAATCATTGTGAGGCAAGTCGCTGCGGTCTCTGCTGTTGTAAGTAATATAAAATAATGACCGAGATCCCGCTGCGAAGTGCGGTCCGTGAAGAGCTGCCAGAAAATAAATAGGTTAAAGGTACCTCGAGGAGTTTTTTGAACGTTGAGGAGAGATATTTTTCTCCTCAGGAATGTTTTCTAACGGTTCTCTCTTGGTTCACACTGCTTGACTGATCAACAGGTGGCGCTAATGCAGCAAGGAAAGCACCAATGTGCCATCATTTCTCTATAATCTCATCCTGAAGGATGTCTTAATTCCTCAGATGCACTCAGAGGAGAGAGGAACAGAAACAGAACACGACCATCATCAAGATGGTGTACTGAGATGGAGTCGCAGGTTAGAGGTTGAGCGACCAGATTCATACAACACTAACGAGTGGGACGTTTTGGTGGGACAATGTGAGACGTGCTGAGTGTTACGGTTCCAGGGCTTTTTGCAGGAGTTTCCTGTGTGATGGTGGAGACTAGAGGAAATGAGGAACACCTGGCAAGTGCTCAGGGCTCAAATCACACCCCGTCTCCGCTCCTGTGACGGTGTCTGGGCCGTCTACCGCCGCAGCACCACTGTTTTCTTGATTTGGTTTTGCACATACATCTCCTCCATCCACCGCCTTACACTGCTGACCAGATGTTTACACATCATGATTGTTGCTAGGTTTAATAAACCTTTGGTAATCTTTATTAAAAAAGAAAATGAGTCTAACAAAAAGATAAAAATTCTGTGGATACAGGGAAAACAGAAAAATTTGTATCCAGAAACAAAAACTGACATATTAGATGTTGTAACTATTTAACAGACTTGCATTTATGCCATAGTGATGCTCCTCCTTGCAGTGAGCATCATTTATCTCGATGAAAATGCCTTGTTGTTGCCAGATGTCAGAGGGGAATTAACAAACTCCTTTGAGCTCATAAGATAGCAACAGTAACTTTAAATAACCACTTGTTAGTACCATCTCTGATCGTGCAACATACTGATCCTTAAGCCGTTGTGCTACAGCAGCAGAAGACCACACAGGGTGTACTCCTGTCAACTAAAAACAGGAATCTAAGGCAACAGTTTACAAAGGCTCACAAAAAGTAGACAGAAACATCACCTGGTGTGATGAGCCTTGATTTCTGCATTTGGATGGTTGGGTCAGAATCTGGCAAAAGCAACATGAAATCAATCCTGCCTTGTATCAGCGGTTCAGGCTGATGGTGTAATGGTGGAGACACCACAGCCGACCTGAACGTTGTTGCATTCCATCATGACCACAGCGTACCCATCGTCTGCGTCTACTTCCTGCAGGATGACGTGTTACAAAGCTCAGGACAATGAGTTCACTGTACTCACATGGCCTTCACAGTCACCAGTTCTCAATCCAATAGAGCACATTTGAGATGTGGTAGAATGGGAGATTCGCATCATGGATATGCAACCAAACAAAACTGCAGCATCTGCGTGACGTTATCATGTCTGTATGAACCAACATCTCCCAGGAATGCATGAAGAATTGGGGCAGCTTTCAAAGGACAACCTGACAAGATTTATGCAACAAAGTGGCAGATGAGTGTATTTCTGGGTCTTTTCTGTCTCTTAGTCATCTTTGTGCCACCCATTTCTAGCAAAATGTGTTCAATCTTTTAAAAATAGAACCAATCAAAATGTGGGACATTTTTTCTCTATCAATCCCACATAAAATGGGACATCGAATCAGGAGAGTGAAGGGCAGAGGAGACGAGGAGGAATACATTAGAGGAAAAAAATATAGGACATACGCTGAAGTCCTCAGGGTAGGTTTTACCAAAATATACACAGAAATTTCTTTGTTTACAAGAGTTCAGCAACAATCAACAATCCAAAACACTACACATGATTTGTGCCTCGGTTACTTAAAGAAGATTATCCAAAGCTGTATTCAATTATTATATACGGAGACAAGAATAGCCTGAGGGTCTGAAAAGTGAACCTAATGTATATTTAAATAAACCTGCATTCTTTCCAGTGGCCAGCAGGTGGTGACTCTTCTAGTGGAAAAAACAAGTTTGTGTAGTCTTTATTCTTATTTGCTTGTTAAACACTTTCCTGAAATTTTTGTGGTCTCAATCACAAGTTCACTTCCCCCACCGCTCCACGTATTTATTCCCCCTTGTTTCACTTCCTTTTTTTCCATCTCATTGTCCGCTACCCAAAAACTGAGAGCCACTGATTTATGCTAAATTAGAGTGATTCCCTTAAGAGAAAAATAGATGACAAGGAGGGCGGCCAGGGCGGATAGCAAAATGTAAAGAAGTCGCGCACACATACAAAAAATGCGATCTATATGTTATTTTCATGGACTTGAATACTCTTTTTTTGTGACTCTGAAATGGATATATTTCAATTGGAAGCATATTTTGTGTTTGTAGCACATATGATGTTCAGACTATTCACCAGGGACAAGTCAGCTTAGCAAGCAAGCAGCTGTTTAAAAAAGTGGTAGCTGTCGTTTTAACCTTTTTTCTAAACCTAACTGATACGGCTCGAGCCTGCTGTGATTTTGCCTTTGTGGGTGTGTCTTCAACTCTTCCCAGCCTTAGGTGCCTCCTTTCTGCGTAGCTGATTCTCCTCAGCAATTAGGCCAGAGTACTTAAGGCCAGGGAGGGGAGCGCTCCAGTGCCAAGGACACAGGAAGGGAATAGCTCTTATGTGGGTTCCAGCACATGTGGGGATTTGGGGCAACGAGAGGTTGAACAAACTGGTAAAAGTCACAATCAAAAAAGCTCACAGAGAATTCAATATTAAATTATCCATAAGGACAAAGATGGAGAGTGGCAACTTAACTGGGACAGCAGTACAACAGGAAGGAATTTATATTCAGTGCAAAATAAAATTTTTGTAATATCAAGAAACATAGTGATCAGTAGAAGAGTCAAACTCATAATTAGCAGACTCTGGATTGGACATAAAAACCGTGAGACTACTTTATTCATAATAACAAACATCAATAAAGCATGTTTTTCATCATGTAGCAAATTCATTAAAGAAAAGAAAGAAATGTTATGGAAAAGGAGATTAGGTCAAGAACACGATAATGTAGAAAGTCTACTGAAGTGGACGGCAGAGTTATTATAGTTTTGTATTTTGTAGTTTTGTATATTTAAGAAAACCAGTAAAGATCTCAGTCTTATAGAAATCCAAAGCCTCAATCACAAGATCCATCAATCCCTAATCAGACAGTTTGTAATAACAAAAATCAGAATATTTCCTCTATAATTTTAGGTTTTTTTATTTGTATTTTCACGTTCACAAAATTGTTTCAGTTAATCTTTTTCAATGGTCTAGTTTAGTAGTTTAGTTTAACCATAATAACTTTGGCAGGCCGACAGTGGTTCAGGAAGAGCTGAAATACTGAGCAATCTCAAAATGACAGAGATAAAAGAACAACTAGTAGAGAAGTGGAGAATCCTTCATTTTTGGTGTCAACCCCCAAAGAAGAGGAGGTAGTAATGCACCAAAAGAAGACAAAGAAGGTCATGGCGAGGAAGGTGGCAATAAAGAAAAGGCTGGGGAAGAAGAAGGTGGCGAAGAATAAGAGAATCCCACAGGAGGCAGCTCATAGGTCACTCAGTGGTATCCTTGTTTTCTGTTCGCTTCAATCACTCGCCTCAAAGTTGAGAAAAGCTTTCATTTTACTGACCTTTCATGGTCTTTGGAGAACAAGAGCCAATTTACTTTAAAGGAATTGCAATACACACACCCGTCCCCACTCTTTAGGGGCCTGGGTCAAAGGGGGAGCAGCCTGAGCAGAGAAGCCCAGGTCTCCAGCTAATCTTTCAAGTGTGCCCTGGGTCTAACCCGGGCCTTCTCCAGGTAGGACATGCCCGAAACACCTCAACTGAGTCCTTTTGATGTTTAGGGGTAGCAGTTCTACTCTCAGCCTCTCTCTAGTTGCATGTCGAAACTCTTTACCCCATCTCTAAGAGACAGGCCAGCCAACCTAAAAAGAAAGCCTGTTTCCGCAACTTGTATCCACCATCTCATTCTTTCAGTCACTACCCAGCCTTTTCCTCAGACGGAAAAAGGATGACGTTCCCGGGTCGTGGATGAGTTGCTTCCCCGACTGGAGGATTTTAAGTACCTCGGTTTCTTGTAGTAAATAGAAAAAAGAAAATCAATATTTGCAGTGGCCACCCTCTGATTTATAATCAGTTATCTTCAATATAGACAAACATTTTTCAGTGTATAAGAGGGTAGGTTGTTCCTCTAACATCTTGGAGAGTTTGTCACAGCTCTTCTGAAGTTTTAGTCTGTCTCAGCATTTTCTGTCTCTTCATGTAATCCATTTGGAGCCAAACTATCTGCTGCAGCTCTCTCTGCCTCTCATCCTGTTGCCAAAAGATAGATTTTTATGACTCGGGATTTGCACTTACAAAAGGAATTTGGGACAGGAAGTCCTGCCATTAGTCTAGCTAGTGAGAGGTCATGCGTTATCTCAAAAATGGTCACCCCCTCAGTGTTCACATTTATACATTCAGTTCGTTTCCCATAGTGGCTGGTTGACATGTGAAATCAGACGCAAACAACTGTATACCGCCTTCTTAATTCCCAGAATCAACATTAATTTAGATCTTACTGCAACAATGCTGACTTTGGATACTTGTTCAGACTTCTATGGTTCTTGCTGGCAAGTGGAAAACATCATAGCTGTGATAAATCATGTACAGCAGCATGAATGCTCAGGCAATCACAGGCACAATACCAAGCTTTTGCAGCAGAGCTCATGATCTAAAAACTCCTCCCAGCACCCACGGTCATCTTCCATTACTGTACTTAAGGATGTCTGCAGGTATAAACAAGTTCAATTTAACACTTTAGGGCCTTTAAGACCAAACTTGAGAAGAAAATACAGAAGTGGAAAAAGAAAGTGTAAAATATACTCTGTACAAGTACATGCATGGATGTGAGATAAAAGTAAAAAGGGTAAATTACAATATTTGTAATTTATTGATTATTTATTAAAGTGAAACGAAAAACTATAATAGCACTAAATGAGCCCGTTGTTCCATTGAATTGCAGGCTCAAATCAAGCTAGTTAATGTCTATGTGCAGAAGTCTTGACCTGTACTTCATTTATTATTTATTTATTATTTAACCAGGAAGTGAAACTCTTTGGATTAATAATCTCTTTTGCAAGAATTTAATGGGCTGATAGAGGCAGCTTTAACCTAGCATGTTAGTCAATAGTTGGAGAAACCAGAGCACAAGGAGTGCTCCTCAAAGAAGATCCCAAAAAGTTGATTCTGTTCATCTTTTATAGGAGAAACATTTCGTCACTCAGCCAAGTGACTTCCTCAGTGTCAGCTGACTGCAGGTTTCCCCAACCTTATAAACAGTACATTTGCTCAATGACTGAAACCAGCACCAGTGACGAACAATGGGCTGTGAGGTCAGTTTTAATATGCAAATTGTCATGACCACTGATCAGTGCCATATGATACTCTTGACATATGTGTCCTGAAATATGTGTCAGGAGTATCAGTGGAGACACATTTTCTCTGAACATTTTCCCCGTGGCTTTTAAACCCCAAAACATGCTGCACCACCTCTGGCTAAGTGGGCTAAGCGGATGGCACAACACAGAAGAGCTACCTCGTCAGGCCAGGACTCTGCAGTCTATTTATACCTACAGGCCAGTGGACACTCCAAGCGTACACATCCTGGACAGGGAGGAACGCTGGTTTGAGCGGAGAGTCAAGGAGGCCATTTACATGAAAAGGGAAAGACCATCTCTGAATCGAGGAGGGGACCTAAGGGTCCATCTGTCACCATCTTACAATGCTGTGATTGCAGCCATTCCCCAACTCATGGCCATTGGTCAAATGTAATTGATCAGTGGCTGTTGATCAATGGTCATGACAATTTGCATATTAATGATCAAGAAACTGACCTCACAGCCCATTCTTCGTCAGTGGTGCTAGTTTCAGTCATTGTGCAAATGTACTGTTTATAAGGTTTGGGGAAACCTGCAGTCAGCTCAGACTGAACGAGTGATGAAACATTTCTCCCACTGCAAACGCTATGTCCAGGTGAACAGAATCAATTTTTGGGATTTCCTTACCTGGATGAATGAGCATGCATCAAGAGTCCTCAAAGAAGATCTCTAAAAACACTTCAATCACCAAAACCTCGGTACAATCCTCTGGGATGTTACTACTTAAACTGCTCCAAAAGGTACCGAAAAAAACCCCCGAAAGGCTTTTTTGCACCTGCATCAGCACAGAGCTCTGCTATTCCATCCGTTCTCCACAATAAGTATCACTGAGCTTCATTAACTGAGTGCAGCACTGAACAGCCCCCCCGCCCCAGGCCAAAGACCCTGAACACCAGTGTTGGTCAAGTTACTTGAAAAAAGTAATCAGTTACTAATTACTGATTACTTCCCCAAAAAAGTAATCCCGTTACTTTACTGATTACTTATTTTCAAAAGTAATCAATTACTTAGTTACTTAGTTACTTAGTTACTTTTTAAAAAGATGATTTACAACCTGAATAGGTGATAAAGCGATAGATCTTTCAGCCCAATTCTACTTTTTCTGCATAATCCATCATACAAAATGTAATCAAATGGAAACGTCTCTTTTTAAAACTTTAAACTTTAAATCTTTTAACATTATGCATCAAGCAAAAACTTAATTATATGCAACATTCTCTGACTGGAAGAAATTTGTTTAACAATTAAACCTATTTTCTGCACATTCCAGCATATAAAATAAAATATTTTTTTGTGTTTACACTCACTCTTTCAAATAGATGAAAGTAAAACACAGCAGAAAATAAATAAAATCAAAGACTAGCGGTCCTGTTGCTCTATTTTCACCTGTAAAGCAGGACTGGGTTAGGCGGAGGTTTGCCCTGGTGCAGGTGTGCCGCAGCGGTCAGTGGAAGAATCCGCGAGTTTCTCTGTGAATTTCCCATTACAGTCGTAGTACACTCGGTGCTTGCTTGGAAGTTTAGGGGTTTTTTCGCTGTAAAAAGAAGTTTTCTTCCACGCACAACGGACACTAATGTTTTTGTCACTTTTTATGGAATCAAACTCAAAATAAGGTCAGTACTTCCACGCTTTGAACGCTGCATGCTCATACTCTCTCGCACTTGATATATTATGATCTGCACACAGCTGTTGTCACGAACGTCGCACTCGCTTACGTCACTGTCATGAGACATTCTCGCAAAAAATCACGGTTTTAGTAACGCAGTAACGCAGCGTTCCTACGTGAAAAGTAACGGATAATCTAATTACCGCTTTTGCAATAGTAATCCCTTACATTACTCGTTACTTGAAAAAAGTAATCAGATTACAGTAACGCGTTACAAGTAACGCGTTACTGCCCATCTCTGCTGAACACACATACCGCACCTTACATATGTACAGCAAAAATTAAATAAGGTTGTGTTGTGTTTGAAACTGTTCCTCACCGTGACCTTCCTGCCCTCCTGTTCCTGTTCTCCCGCCTCCTCTCCATCTTCCTCCTCCTCCTCCTCGTCATTCAGGTACAGAACATTCTGGACGCTGGCGTGACCCGGGCGGATGTCCAGTCGATCCCAGTCATCTGTGTCACCTGACGACAAAGCACACACTGTGTGGTTAAGAAGAGGCTGCAGCTTGCTGTACTTCACAGTCATTCCCTAATAAAACCTAAGGTCAGGTAACACAGTGTGATGAGACAGATATGGTTAGATGACATAAGCTGCTGCCTAAGGCCACTTGTAAGTTTGAATATTTTTTCTTTCACGTGCAACACATTCCTTAATTGCAGTAAATACAAAAATCCCGGGAAACTGAATAAAATGTAAATAAAAATTAAAATAATAATTTGATATTTTTTACATGAAAATGGTACAATAAGAAGAACTGAGAATATAACAAAACATAGAAGTTGTAAAACTTCTAATAATAACAGCTGGCAGAAATCTTATAATGTTTGAAATTAAATGGCAAAAGGTCAACAGCGTGATAGGTTTAAAAACAGACACAAGGAGGGGTTCACCATTCAAGCCTGTGTGGGAAAATAATCTAATATGGGATTTCATCATCAGCAGTTCATAATATCATTAAAAGATTCAGTCAACATGAATCTCTGTCTGCCAAACAGTAACACTAACTGGCTGAGATCTTGAGCCCCTTAAAGCTGCACTGCATCAAAAACAGACCTGATTCCGTAGAGGCAATAAGTGCATTTGTTCATGCATTTTGTTACCTAAAAAATGCACGAAATTGGATAAATGTTTAAGACTGGAACAGGTAAACGACTGTGAGCCAATTGCCTTCTGCACAGCTGATTCTTGCCCTTAAGAAATACTGTCAAGCAATTGTTTCACTTGTTTATTTAAATAACCAGCTTAGATGACAGCTTGGATACAATCGCGGAGGTGTGTTCAGGACAGAAACAAACCTCTTTAATGAGTGACAGTGTAATTGCAGTTTTCCTCTCACCTTCCCCGTCCAGGATGTAGTCTCGTGGGAACATGATGCCGCAGCCCATGATGTCACCTTTGAAGCAGCGAGGACCAAAAGCATCTCCGACCCCGCTGCCGTGAAAGATCTTTCCATCATCTATGAGAGAGTGAGAGAATTAAACTGTAAGCTATCCATTTAACCAGTTTATTAAGAATGTGTTCCTCTGTTTATTTATGCTCAGGATTTCTGCAGGATTAATTACACTGAACTTTTTTTTCAAACCACAATCATTATGACAAATTATGCAAGCATGACGTGAAACCAGCACCAACAATACAGCCTATAATTATTTCTTACATAATATTCTAGCAGTTTCCTGCAGTATCCTGCACTTTCTAAACATTTAAATAAATTAACGTGACTCGAACCGTGACGGGTAACTCATTAAAAAGCAATAAATACTGCACAATCACTTAAATCTAAGCAAAAAACTGACACTAGTAGCAGCAGCAGTAATAGTAGCAAAGGAACTTTTGGCGGCTCTGGCTTTGTTACTCCAACCCTAAAACATGCAAGCTGCAGCTTGTAACATGATTTTAGCTTCCTTCACACACCAGACAAGTTTAAGTAACCCAAAGAAACAACCACTAATGAGCATGCATGAGCACTTGCTCTCAAATGTATCTGCGACTTTCACTTGTGGACACCGCCACAGTTTGCAATCCCTTGTAAATAACTTTTGTGTGACGCATCCTGACAGGGCTGACTGCAGCAGCTCGTTGGTGAAATGCTTTTAATTTGTAGGTGTTTAGTGAAGAAGTATTTGTAACATAGGCAATAAAGTTTCAAGCTGTAAGGCTGAACTTGAGTGAACTGGACCGCAGCGTTTCTTTTAATGTGTTTACCACAGAGGCCAACGTGTGTACATCCAGCGTAGTGCTAACATACAGGACATCCTGACATTCCAGCAGGATGATGACGTGTAAAGGCGAAAAAAAATCCCAGCCACTACTAAAAACACTTGTCTCAAAAGAAGAAAAAAAAAAAAAAAGGCATCAACAACATCTAAAGGAAATCACCAAAACAACACACACTACAGTTTCGAGCGACAATGGAAAAACGGGGCAAAAGAAAAACATTGCAGAGGTAGCCTGCAGACAAGCTTTCCTCAAGTGAAGCGGCGTGGCTGCTGCTGGTAAATATTTATGGAGTTGTCATGGGACCCGTCCCCGGCTCAGGATACTGTTTAAACAATCTCTATCTGAGCACCGGGAGGCAGACAGAGACACTGTATCATTACGGCTCCCATGCGGGCCCTTGTCACAACACCACACACTAGGCAAACAGTGGAGCCACGCCGACATGAGGCGCAGCACAGCTAAAAATAGAGGAGCAGGGCTTTGGAGAGCGACAAGGACTGGCGCTAGAGGTGAGCTCGGGTGTGCAAGTCCAGGTTTGGGGCCCACGGTTGGAGCTAGCTGACTGGGAGAGGAAAGGTAGGAAGAGCCTGGCAGAGCATCAAGGGCTGTGGCTGGAGGGATGTTTCCTACAGCAAATTATATATTCTTGCTCACAGTTTGCTGGCAGTTAGTAGATTTGGTATTGCACATCCACAAGAAACATAAAAAATAATGGAACTGCAGCAAACGCCAAGATATCATAATCTGGATACTCGTGAACTTTATGTGGATGTGTTGTAAGGACAAACATGTTGAAATAAAACATTGAACTCGGCTGGGCGCCATTTGGAAAAATTCAGACTTTGAAAGTCATCAGATCCCAGCCGAGTGTAACTGCAGCCATTTAAGTTAAAAAATCTACTCAGTGAATTTAAGCATCTCCTCATTATTATCATGAAGGTTTAACACAAGCAGCCCCAGAAATCAACACTCATACCTTTCTCATATCCTCGGTCCAGTTCTTCTCCATATAGTCTTACACCTGTGTAACAATTGTTGACCTCTGACACACCTTAAGGTCAAGGTCACTGAGATTCATACCCGTGTGCTATGAAGTTGAAACTCCTACGTCCCTTCAGTCTCAAGTTAACGCATTCATAAACTTGGATGTCCACGCTGCCTGCCCACCGGCCCAGCAGAGTGATGCCAATACCCCACGAAGCTTTAACGGCTGTAGTGTAAAAACCATAATCAGTATGACCATCACTCTTACTGTATTTTCCAAATATTTGCCCCCCAAAAAGCTCTGTTGCAAAAAATACAGGTGCTCAAAAGTACCGGAGTGAGAACTAGTCACTGTGAGCCAATTTAAAGGCTCTGGTTGTTTAGGTAACCATTGAATGTATTTACTGTGCCCTCATTTGCCAATCAGCTGCACCCATTGGAAGTTCATCAAACTCTCGGCATGAAAAGTTAAACCTACGTTACATCACCAGCAGTTATGTCACATGACCTTGGTTGAAGCCGCTCAAAGTCACTGAGTTTGTTTGCACCTTACTTTCGCTGCATGGAGTAAACCAGTATTTATTTTACTGCCCATAACAAATTTCTTTTTCTGTGGTCTGTGGTCGCTTGTACTGTGTGTCAGTTGTATTTGTGTGACTGTTTACATTTGTCATTATTAAAAGATCTCTTCATCAGGTCACTCTTGAAAAAGTGACTTTTACACGGATAAACATGTATTAAAAATAATACACATATAACTATTACCTATATATACCCATATTAGTGTTCAGTTTTTCAGGTATCTGATATATTTTATTGACCTCTGAAGTGACTGTTAATGTTTTTTGTTTTTCTTTTCTTCAGCTATGAGGTTCAATTTCCTGCTGGATCTGTACACGTGCAAGTCTTTTGATGGCCTGATGAATGATAAAATGCTACTTTGGTTTTACTAAAACTAGCGATGCTCACATCCCTTTTATTTGCCTTTAATATATTTGCTTTTAACCAGTTCAAAGCTAATTTATGGTGGGTGTAAGTGGAAGTTAATGACCCTTAAAGGGGACCTCATCTGCTCATTTCCAGTTCCATGTTTTTATTCCTGGACTCTTAAAGAGTAGCTTTGGATGATTCACAGTTCAAAATGATTATTTATTTTATAGTGGGCCTTTCACTGCATCTGCTGTGTTTTAGTGCAAAAGAGGATGAAGACTGCTATACTGGAAAGGGGGAAAAAAGGGCTGGAAAATAGGCAGTTTAAAATTAGCATAGAGGTGTTGACCAAGGAAGCTAAACGGAGCAGCAGATTGGTGATGCTGTTAAACTGGAAGTCTTGATAATAGATTTAGACTGTCAGTAACTGTCATCACCACCAGGTGTTATATCTACAGCCAGAGCAACAAGAGGGTGAAAAATGGATCTGGGCTCAGGGTTTGGCGCTGGGCCCTCAGGAGGAGAGCTCAGGCTCTGTGGCTCCTGAGCGACTAAGAGCGCCTGGCTGACGACCGAGACCAGCTGGGAAGAGAAAAACTTTCTGGTAACACGAGAGTTTGCCCGGAAAAGAGCGGGCTTCCCTGCCCAGGGAACAATGACTTCACTGACTCCAAAAACATGAAAAATTAAACCTAAATATTTATGTTCTTTCGTGATCCCACACATGCACGTGCACACGCTGCTAAAAATGTACTTCAAATTCCATTTGCAGATGCCGTGTGGGTTTATCACAAACAAAATGCGATAAGCCCACATGGCATCTGCCGTGTGTTAAAACCGCATGGCAGATGCCGTGTGATGATGATATATGATATGACATACATCCTGGGTTCATTTTCCAGTGAGGCCCCAGTTGATGCATATGTGAACAATATACTTCCTTACTTTCTTGGTTAGAGAAACTCCGCAATTAAGCAATACAGGCAGGGCTGCAGAGTCTCTGCAGCAGTGAAGCTACGGTATACCTTGGTGGTTGATGGCAAATGCTGGGAGATAACACTTGAAGAGGACCAGCTCTTAGTTTAATCCCTTAACTAACAGTACACATAAAATTTCAGTCAGACTCTCAAAGAAATAAGACTTAACCTTCTAAGACCTGAACTCTTTCATGCATTTTTAATGACTCTTTGCTATTTGGGGTGATTGGGACCTGATGAATGTAAAAACAAAGAATTACATGATTTTTTTTACCTGATTTTTGTTTCTGAGAAAACTGAGATCCACATATGTGGACATCGCATTTTGGTCTAGACAAACCAAAATGCAATGTCCACATATGTGGAAACCAGGTCCTAGGAGGTCAAAGTAAAGTTTCCATCAGGTAACTCCCCTGTTACTGTCTGAGGCAGAGGAAGCCTCAGAGGGATGTACAGCTCAGCTGATGGTTTGGTGAGCTGTTGGGTTACCTGGATCCAAACTGAGCACCCATGGCAACCTACCAAATCACACTTTTTAATCATACTGCCAGGAATTTATAAGCTAGTGACAGTCTCTAGGATGGTCTTGCCACTTCCTGCTGTGTTTCAAGCAGGTGCCTGCAAGTCAGTAGCTTTCAAAGCTTGCGATTTGGTCATTCACAGTTGTCAATATGTGGACCACAGAGTGTTATACTGCATATGCTATAACAAGATAACAACAGCATATCAGCTTTTCAACTATTCATACTGTAGTGAAAGAACTGTAGGTCAAGGTTTTTATAACCAACCAAAACTAAACCAAAAATTAAAGATGAAACTGCCAGATCAGGCTCTATCAACTTATTAAATTATATAATCTTAAAAATGCCCCCTTATCATAGCACAATTATACATCCATCCACACATTTTCATCCACTTATCTAAATTAATCATAAGGAGAAAGGTGGGGCACAGTTTGGACCAGTCTATTACAGGGCTAAAATATGATGGTAGCCCAAATTCTTTGACAAGTGTGATAAATGAGCAAAAGAACCATTTTTTGAGTATAAAAAGTACAAGGTATATGTCATAGCCCCATTTTTATGCCCTACTGTACACCTAAATGTACAGCAAAGTCCAATAACAACAGTCAGTTGATGATCTGATGCCCTTGTTTTTCTTGTGAATATAACAGTGTGAGTTGTGGATTCTTATCATGAAGGTATTTTCTAGATCTTTCCTTCAGTGCATAGCTGCTATTGCATAACTGTTATGTACTTCATGTACACTTATTATCAGATCAGTTTAGGCAATTGTGGCTCAGGAAGTAGAGCGTGTTGCTGTCTTATCATAAGGCTGGTGGCTGAATCTCCAGTTCCACGAGCCTGAGTGCATTTTGGGTAGGATACCCAACTCCAAATAAGTCCTCAAAGGTATAACATAAAGAGCTGTATACAAGATACAGAGTAAGTACCCACCCACTGTACACAACAATCATCTATTAAACCATTAATAACCAATGTACAGTTAACAGGAGATATTATTTGATGGTGAGAGTTCCAACTCCACATGTTGCATCATCTCTAAAGCACCCCCAACATGGGACATGGTCTCATGGCTACAACTTCGAGTGTCACAGGCGGCTGGAGGCTCTCCCAGTTGGCATTTGGTGAGAAATTAATAAAAACTAAAAATCTCACAGAAACTACAGCTAACAATGTAAAGTGACAAAGTCCACATAAAGACAAAGCTGTGTGTGAAGGGATCAAACATGGGACTTTTACCAATGAGTCTGGGTTTTGTGTCCCATGTGAATCTAAAAGTGAGCGTGGAGTTTTTATTTTTAGACTTACTGGACTTATTATTTTAAAAAAAATCTGTTGCCAAATGAGTATGGTTAGGTTTAGGTAAAAAAAAAAAAAAACCTGCTTGGTTAGGCTTAAGCACGAATACTACTTGGATTTGTTTAGGAAAAGTTCATGGGTTTGCATTAAAATAGACTCTTTCACAATCTTACCCATGTATTAAAAAGCCTTTCTGGCTTGGCTTTCAGGCAGAAAGCCCTGAAGGCAAAATTCTCCCACGTGTGGTGTTTCTTCCCAATCGGCAAAACTATGACATTGCAAAACGTGATCAGACAGTTCCAGTGACGATGCTGTAGCAACGCTGATGTTGACGCTGTTGTAGGGACAACATCATCAACACCAGCACATCTTCAGTTGTTTCTACGGTATATAGTGGTACTAATGTGATGTTTAATACTTTGGTGGTTTTAAAGCTGATGAATGGATCAAAATTTAAATAAATATTTTCATTTTTTAAGTTACCTTTTCAAATATTATGTGGCTAAATCTTTTCCAGTTCGACTCTCTCTGGGTTTTGGTTGGAAAAAGAAAGAATTTGGAAAATTTTCAATATTTATGACATTTTACACATGAAGTAAAACAACATCTGAAAAACATAAAAGTAGATCATATGTGGTGGGTTAAAATTAGTCATGGCCGCATGAACATAATGCAGATACTGTACATGCGCAAACACGCTGGAAGGTTGACTGAGGAATATAATCCCCTTATAGCCAAAAACCATGAGTCAGTCAATTAATTAGTTCAAGCACTTTGACAGAAAACTGGCAACAACTTTAATAATCCACTGACCAAAAAACCTCCAGATCGAGCTTCTGTAATGTGAGTTGTTGTTTTTTTTTCTTGATTTCATTACGCTGGTATGCTAAATAAAATAAAAAAATATATATATATGCTTTTATTTTGAAAAATGAAATGCAGTTTTTGCAAATATTTCGTTGAGCAAATGACTATTCTGCTTTTCCTTATTTTCTTTAAAATGTATAATTTTACAATGGTAGATGCTAATATTAAACATAACGGCTCTTAAGGCTCAGTTTTCAGGTAGTATTCTGGTCTTGGATCTTTATGATCTCACAGATGGGATCTCCCTAATATCTAATGGGGTCATTCCATCTCAACTCATCAACATTTTTAGAGTATTATCTGTTCAACCATCTCCGATTAGCCTAAAAATTTTATTGTCCTACATTTAGACAGACATTAAACACTCTCCCCCAACACCCCACCCCTGCCCACCTACCTCACCAATCTGAGCCATGGTCTGAGTAACCCCCATCACTCAGGCCAAATCCACACAGACTCTATGTAGACCAAGTCTTTTCTTCACACTGCTTCCAAGCACTTTGCAGCTATTTTGTTTTCTATTTGTGCCGTTCTCTTATGTTTTCTGACATATTTCAGGCCTGCTTATTGAACAAAATGACTCAGTCTGGTTAGTGAGGGTGGTCTCAATCTATGCAGCTACCTTTGGAAAAGCCTGGAAACTATCCTAATTGTCGTTAAAACCATGTCTTTATCGATATATGCTGAGGATAAAACCTTGTCATTACAGGTACAGGGGAGGTCATTAAATGTTGTCTTTATAGGGGAAAGAGTTAAAGGAACATGAGCTAAAACAGCTTCTTTCAGATAGCAGGAATTCAGTCAACATCTAAATGCACATTGTTCGGGCTTTAGCACTCTCACTTCTCAGTCGGTGTGAATGGCGTGATGTCATACACTTTGCTTGCACTGCTCACACTAAAAAGTTCAGCCAATCACATCACATTATGAAAATATCATGGGAGAGAGGTGGGCTTTCAGCATCAAAATTTAAGAGGCATTGATCTTTGCTTTAGTAATAAGCCTGCTCTATATGAACAAAGTTAGTAAGAACGAGCTAACTAGTCTGTTAATCAAGGCTTGGCTAGCTTGCCTTATGAGTGAGTGTTTATTGTTCCTGATGATGACTATACCAGCAATTATACTCCCACACACTTCAGGTACACCCGTTGTAGTTGAAGCATCGACATGCGGGTTCTGCCTGACGGGCTGCACCGAGGTCAGGGATAAGGATTATTTTGAAATGTGATTCATTACTTTACTACTCTAAGAGAGTACAAGAATAAAATTATGAAGCTGGAATGAGCAGAATAACTCACTGTTATTATTATTACGCCCCCCCTTGTTTTGTTTTGTATTGGTTGCTTGGCTGTAGTCAATGCCGCTATTATTTTTCAGTTTGTTGAGGTTTTTCTGTAATAAAACTTTTCCGACTCCGATTTTCCCCAATGAGACTCTTTTGTTTTTACCCCCTCTGAACCCTAGCAGAGTTGGGTTGTAACATTATAAATATGTCAGATAAATTATTGCAAATGAATTCCACTGTGTGGTATAGCATTTTCTCTGTATTATTATATGGTGTTTACCTTACAATGTAAAGCCCCTGGAGGCAACAGTTGTTGTGATTTGGCGATTTGGCACAATATAAATTGAAATTAACTGAAATGAATTATAGCCACAAAGCCTAGATTCAGACAGTATTTACAAGCCTCTCTTTGTGCCCCTAAGTGGTACAGACAATGCCATCCAAATCTAATCTGTCCCAAGGTAAGAGGGTGATATTATCTCCCTTACGTAACAAGTTGCTATTGAATAATTGTTTTTGCAGAACTTGAGCTTGAATCAGATTAAACCCTGTCACTGAAGTTAGACTGAGCCCTATTATCTTGGTCGGCGTGGTTGAGCGGGATGGATGGTGGCTGTGGTGGTCAGGCACAACCTTCAGCTGCGGGTGTTGAGTCATAGCACGTGTGAGTCACTGATGGAGGGGTGTTTGGAAGAGGGGTGTGTGTGTGTGTTTGGGGGGGGGGGGGGTTTGATAGGGTTAATGAGGCTTGCTGAGGAGCACTCACTGGTTGGATGGCTGGTTACTCCTGACAGGGCCCACAGGGACCAACAGCACAGGGACCTCATGGCCAATTAATGTGTGGAGCAAGCACGAAGGATGGAGGTCCACACTGGGCAAAATTCCAATGCAAACACTCGTTGTAACACCAGCGCCGGGCAAAGAACTCTCAAACTATACAAGCTGTACAAAGAAGCAGTGATATTGTTGGAAAATACAGTTTGTGTAAATACCTGGAACTTATCAGGACTAAAATAACAGCCTCAAAAGTCAATAATACGCATCAAATGTGATGTAGCTCAGCACTGATTGCGTGTCTGCCGGAATGTACCATAAATCAGGTCAAAATAAACAGAGCTCTGGTGACAAATTGTTTATTAAAGTTTATACAAAAAGGACAAATGTCACCCTGTGTGATGCAATTTGCCATTTTTCCTGTAAATCACACAATCTACTGCGTTACCTTCTTCTTAATAGCTAATGATAAACACCTGTACTGCCAATGCAGAGAAAAACAGCACTGATCAAAGTATAGATATCAGCTTTAACTGTTTTTTTGGAGCCAAGACCTGCCAAGAATAACTTGGCAGATATTTGCTGGTTCAGGTACTGAGGGCTAATACAAAAACACAACCATAAAATAATAGACACACCTCTGTGCAGAAACATGCCCTTCTGTGGAACTGAGTAGACCCTATTTTGTTAGACCTTCATCCTTCTTGCCCGCTACAAACTCAAATTCAATATCAAACCAAGAGATCTACAAAAAAAATGCTAAGAATATAAATGGATCTCACAAAAAAAGTCTAATTTATCTCAGAACAATGCTCCAGCAGTCCAATGGTAATAAAGAAACATGAAGATGAAAACAACCCTCGATTAAAAGCAAGGACACGTGTGACGAGTAACTAGACAATTAAAACGTTACTAGGCCTTAAACTAATTTTTTTTTTTTTTTTGGTAATGTACACCACAAGTTAACAGTTGTTTCTCTGTTGTTTTATGTTACAAGGAAACATGCAACTACAGCAACCCCTCCCTTCTTTCTGTGACAGGAAGTTTTAAACAAGCAAGGTGGAAAGAAAGCAGATGATAGCTGTGCAAACCAGTGTTGTTCTGCAGCACTTCGATGTAGAAGAGTGTGTCTGCTTTGTCAGAGTAAACTGATACAGTATATATCCACTCAGCTGTAGCCATGTTCTGTACAGTCTGACAGACTGTTCATACTAATCTAACACTGCACGAGTGCAAAGCAATGCAAAGTGCAAACATTTAAAATGTGGTTTCATTACAGGAAAATGTAATTAAAACTTAAGTGATTCGTAATTATACTTGAATGCTAAATTTATATGGATAATGTTTAAATTCATGCATTAAGTAGTCCTTGTAAATAGTTCTCCAGTCTTGGAGGACATTCAAAGCTCCTTTTTGGATGCTGGCTGCCTTTTGTTCTGTCCTCTGTCCAGATGATCTCACACTACTTCAATAATGTTGAGGTCCGGGCTCTGGAGAGGTGAATCCATGACTGATGATGTTACATTGTGTGTTTTTCTACACAGTTATGCTTTTACTGCACTGGCAGTAAACAATAATTTCTAGATGGCACTGAATGGTGGATCGAAATCTGACAGGACTTTTCTACATTCATAATTACTGTTCTGACAAGGCCCCTAACACATCACTGAGAAATGCAGCTCCAAACCATGACAGAGCCTCCATCATGTTCCACTGATTTTCAGGGCAATTCTTGTGTAATTTGGCATACCTCAGCCCGTTTCCCTTCTTTGAGAAAAGCTTCTTTACAGTCACCATTTCACTGAGACCATTTCTGATGAGGCTTCAGTGAACAGTTCAGGGAACAACTGAACATCAGATGTATATCTGGTCCTATCTCAGATATTTGCTGGATTGTTTTCCTGTTTCATGACTTTCAGATACTGATAATCTCCCGTAGATAGTTTTTTAGGTCTTCCACTTCTCTGGTTTCTTTAATTTGCTCACATTCTGAGATATGCCAAGTTTCCAGCTAATAGCTCTTTGGAAATCACCTTGTTGTTGCAAAAATACTATTTTATGCCCATAAAACTTTGGTTATCTTTGGCATTTTTCATAGATTCAACAAAAGAAATTGGAGCAAATTCTGTTTTTTGTGACAGGCTGTTAGTAGCAAAGTGCCAAAAGATACAATTTAAAATTTGCTCTTTCCTAAGTTGTCAAGCTGTTATGTGAATACATAATACGGGTGACTCCACAAAGCTAAATGCATTTTTATGTTTAATATTTTGTTTTTTATGTATGATTCATAGTTCAGTGTTAAGTTGATTAACAAAGGGGGAAAACTCCTCTGAAAATGGTCAGGGCTGAACTGAAATGAGTGGACAAGCAGCCAATGTCCAATGAAAAACTGCAACGTATGCAACTGGCCCTGCATTGGCCACCAGCACTCCGATGTTGGAAAAGGAGAACAGGAAACCAAACATCTCTTTACATGATCACTTGATCTGAAACTGAGACAAAACTATGAGTTTAATAAGTTGATCGTAGCGTGGCATATGCTGAAGCAGTGGTGACACACTCACTGAAGTTTTATGCTAGGCCAAGTCAGGCTGTTGTAATGTGTCATCTGACAGTTAAAGGAAGAACTGTTCACATATGAATACAGGTGTACCCTGAACTTTAAGGTGGAACTTTTTATCGAGGATAGGTTAGATAAAGCACAGGATGCTTTCAGAAGGCTCAGCTCCATTCTGAAATCTAGACAGCTTACACAGAACACAAAGATAAGCCTCTACAACAGCGATGTGAAGTTCTACCAACCAATCAAGGTGTTCTGCAATGGGTGTATTCACTGAATATGCAACATCTTCAGACCAAAAGTCTGCCCTGAGATGGACACAATCAGGAAGAGGAAGAAAGGCAGACCACAAACAACTAGAACGTGAGGATGAAGGTCAAACATTTGGGCCTTATATGTCTCACATTCAGTAAAGAAGGCCAGCAAGAGTAGTTTGGTATCCCTTAGAAACAAAATGTTTGAAAACCATCAACGCACTCTAAAAAATATTGCTTTTTACTTTTGTCACCCTGCCAACGGTATCCATGTACAATTCTTGAGACTGACGAGCCTTTCAGTGAAAATCCTGGATGCGTGGAGACATGAAGAAGAGGCTCTGACTGTTGATTTTGAATTGCTGGATCAGAGTCTACACATTAACCCAAGCATGGAAAGCAAACCTCATATGCACAGCGTGGAAAACCACGTACATCATTTTAGTCTGTAACAAATAAGATTAATGCGAGCTCTACTGGGGCGTGCACATTGCTGTGGTGTTCAATGCACAGCAGCCAAACCAGGCAGACCGCAGCGCAAGACCTCTGGGACTGGCACAGTGAGCCTCTGTGAAAGACAGGCCTCGTCTGTCACTCAGCAATGAGGCATCATCCACAGACCCCGGCAGGATGCATAGCATCAACTGTTATTATTATTAATAAATCCTAAGTATAAATGGAATCTGCAAAGGGATATGGGGATTTAAGACTATAAACATTAACTCAAAACATAAATGGAATGTGCGGACTGAACAAGAAAATGTGTTTTGATAGCTTATTTGGAGGTCAAATGGAATAAAGTATATAAACATTCCTCTAAAAATAAAATCCTACGCTTTTTGTGGTGGAAAAACATGAACGGAAAGTGACATTTATAGTGTGTTATGGTGAATCATTCAGAATAAGAGCAGCAGAAACCCCCTTTGAGAAAGAATAACAATGGGATGCTTCAGAACAAAATAAAGCAGATAAAAGCCAGCTAGCTCGTAACTGCTTTGGTCAGATAAGGACTAACAAGATCTGGATTGTGACACTGGATTTTCAGATAAAGAGCTGGCTACCCACAGTAGCTTCACCAAGTAATAACAACCACCTACCTAGCTGCTTCTATTCCCATATCATGGCACAAGCGTTTGATAGCTAATCTCTTAGCGCTGTTAGTGAGGGGTGCTGAGGCCTGGAATGGGAACTGTGGGGGTTTGTGCAGATGCCTGGATAGATAATGTTCACAGGCTTGTCGTCACAAATAATCAAGACTGAACGTGTGTGTGGAAGCAAAGGGAGATAAAGATAACTTTAACTAAACTCGGGTTTTGGTTCATCACTTACAAAGTTGACCGAACTCCCACAGAAAAGCAGATAAAGAGAAACAGAGATTTGGTCCGTTTTATCTCTCTGATGCTGTCACCGTCTGTTTTATCAGCCTTTGTGTCTACAATCCTCCTTGATCTCTGTTTGTGTTAGGCACCTTAAACATTAAGCCGAGTCGGCCCTCTGTGATGTTGGCATCTAAAGGCAGCAAAAGATGCTTCAGAGGAAGTAAATCCAATTTATGTATTCCACTGAAACATGACTACGGGGGTAATTCCACACCGAGAGGAAAAAAACAAGAAAAACAAACCACACAGGACTTTCTTTCTGTGAAAGGGGTTAATAAGAAAAAAAGAGGAAACTGAGTTAAAATCTCTCACCTGCATGGTAGGCCACTGATCCTCGGCTCCACCCCGGATGTCTGTTCTTGGGGTAGTCCTGCACAAACACAGGCACACCGGTCACAATAGATATCTGCACCAGGTAGCTTCACTGATTAACAGATAACAGATTAACAGACGATTAACAGATGAGCTAATGAACGGCACAAACAGCTTCCCATCGACATAAATATAATTTTTTTTGACAGTTGGAGCTTCAAGCAGTCAGAAAAACAGGAAGATACACAGATTTCAAAGTAATAAAGGTAAAACAGACTCATGGGCTGAGTCTGTTAAAAGACGGCCTCATCACCTGCGGGCCAGGATAAGAATTTGCATCTCAGAACTTAAGGGCTATGGTTCTCATTTACAACAGAATGAAGCGCTCAAGGTTGGGAATAAGTTGAGGCATTTGAGTATCTGTGAGGGATAGACTGATGAATTGGTGCACTGTCTGCAGTGATGACAAAGCTGTTGCAGTAAAGAGAGAGCTGGGCGTTAATTTAATGCTCCATCTACGTCCTTATCGTCACTTGCAGCCACAAGCTCTGAGCAGCGACCAAAAAAATAAGATCACTGATACAAAAAGCGGAAATGAGCTTCCTCCAAAGGGTGTGCTCAGCCGGAGAGATTTGATGAGCAGATAGGTCATTCGGGAAGAGCTCAGAGTAGAGCGGCAATCACTCAACAGTGAAAGGAGCCAGTTGATATTGTTAAGAATCTGACAAGGACGCCTCTTGGGTGCCTGCTAGGTTAGGTGTGTGGGTATTTCCAACCAGAAGGAGACCCTGGGGCAGACCCGGGACATGCTGGAAAGATCACATGTCTGGGCTGTCTTGGGAAGGCCTCAGTGCTGTGACACTCTGGTGATGTTTATTAAATGTTTACATTTAATGAACTCCAAACTCCACATTTAATGTCAGCTGCACACTAACAGACCACTTTTCATGCATTTGCACAGCTCAAATACTTAAAAGACATTTAACTTTTTTGTAAAGTTAAGCTAACTTGTATGCAACAGCTGTATGATTACCTCCCTTGTAAATGTGACTCTAAAGTGGATCAACTTTAAAGTCAAAATTTAAAATGGTTTATTTTTTAATATCCTAAAATTTCTTTTACATTACCAAGCAAAAAACAGATTTAATCTATCCATCTGGTAATTATCTATGAATTCTTAACTTGAAAATGTCAAACTGTCTCTGTTGTTTGAATTATTGTAGCTCACTTAACTCACTTAAAAAATGAAACTTCTGGGGGAAAAAACCTCCACTCGGTTTATAAGCAGCTGCTGATCAGTCACCACCTAGATACTGCTATCGCCACGGGCCAATGACAGAAATGCCTCCAGCGTCACTGAGGGGCTATTTTGCGCTGAGCGGGGGATTTTCCCCTCAGAGAGCTGAGAGGTTTGTTCAATGAGGATTTGAGGTAAAACAGTGCGTAGTTTATTTGCCATTTATGCCTCAGAAACTGCTCAACAAAACCCATTTTTGGTCATACTTTGTCAGACAACAGAGACAATGATAAACATTGGAAATATTGAAGAGTCCGGTTGTTCTCGACTTCATGAATGCTCTGCTGTTTTTGTGCGTAGTTGGGGCTGTTAGTCTGCGTCTTTGTCCGGCTTTTTTCATGCCTCATTACATTAAAAAAACTAAACATCATTTTGTTTTAAGTAAGACTTCAAAGTAACAAATGAGACTATAATTCAACAGGAAAGTGTGTGCAGAGGCCAAAGAGGAGCAGAACCAAGGGTTGTTTTCCTAATTCTACCCAACTGGGCTTCTTTTTGAAGCTAGAAGAGTCGCCTCCTGCTGGTCATTAGAAAGAAGGTGTGCTTAAGGACTTGGCGTCGTAAATGCAGAGTTTCCACTCATCTATTTTTATATATCATCTATGGCATGAACACATCAGAACTGGTATATGTTTCTCAAATAGAAGTTTTTAAATGGCATTCAGCCACAGCTTCACCGGCTCCATCCTGTGTCGAAACAGCAGCTCCACTCAGACCGAGCTGGATGTGAAGCTTCGTCTCTCACCAAGACAGAAAAGAAATGTCTGATTTCACTTTATAATAACAAGGTTAAAATGATTTAATAGGCTGCAAATCCTAGTTTTTTATGTCCGTTTATAATTCATTTATGCTAAACGGGCTGGCAGGTAGCGTGCACGTCACACACAGTGGCAGATTTAGATCTAGGCAGCTCTGCAAAGTAGAAAGCCAGCCTTCAGATTTCCAGAGGAGTTTGAAATGGGTTCTTTATCCATGTTAACATGCTAATGGGTGTGAGGATCATCTGTTTTGGATACCTGTCAGCGTCTGCTGAGGGTGTGTTGTGTTCTCTCTCCCTCTCTCTCTCTTTCCATCTGTCTGCATGTACAGTGTGTGCGCCTTTCTCCAGGTTTCACCATGCCAACAGTAATAACTATCAGGCCAACTTTTGGATAAGATCACAGAATGACTCAGAGGTAATTACTAAAGATTTTTATCTGTTTTCTAGGCTGCACATCCATTACTGTAGAAACACACTACTGAGCAAGAGAGAAAAGAGCCACAATGACATTATGGTTTTCTTTTATCTCTCAGTGGGCAACATCTTCTGAATGCTTACTTGTACATCCTCTCTTTTTCCCTAAAGTAAACTCTTCCCACTGCACTTCTTTTCATATAGTATTAGCACACAAAAGGCAACCTGAAGACCTTTCATTTTCATCTTGTCAAAAGAAATCCAAATATGACCAGGATGACGTCCAGAAAAGAAAAACAAATCAGCCTTTAGCAAGACACTGTGAAGGGAGCTGTACTTTTATTCAAACAGGCTCTGACTGATGACTGATGCAGACTGAATAGGTAATACATTACCCAAAGCAAAATAAGCCAGATGAAATTATTACTATTAGCACCTGTGTGGGATGAGAGGTAAACAACAGGGACAGTGCAGACAGACAGCTTGGCCAGGACAGGCATTCGGAGGCCACGACATCAGGGAAACATCAATGATCCCATCTGACAACCCCATTGGGGCTGGAGGAACAGGAAATGGAGATGGATGGAGGGGGAAAGCGAGAGAAGAACAGAGTGAGACATCAGCAGAAGAAGAGAGAGACATGGAGGAATGCAGCTACCGCTCCAAGCCTGAAACCCCTTGATCCGCCAAGTCTGCTCCTCTTCCCCCTCGTCTCAACCACAAGCCTGAGGATTCCTCCAGCTGACTGGCATGTGGGTTCCCCGAGAAGGAAAGGAACGTCTGGGTGTTTTCTCCCTGATTGATGAGCCTGATCAGTGATTTCTAAAATAAGGCACTATTAGGAACAGCTAAGCAAATAAGGGGAAGATTTAGAGTTTCTAATGTAAACCGCAGACATGTGTCTGATAAATGGATCAACCATTAAATGCTTGTTCTCATAGATGTCTTTGTGGTAATTGTTGTGTCCATCATTTCTAATTCAAAACATGTCCTCAGTGTATTCAATCCATCAAAATAAATATGGTGTCCCTTCCACAACCTACTGATTTAACTAACTCTGATTTAATAACGCCTATTGGCTAGACTACCACACATTTTATTCATCTATGAAAATTATCTGCACGGGATAAAAAAATTATACTTTTTAGAGTAAAAAGTCTCAACAGCTGTTGGATGGATTATCAGGAAATTCAGTGAAGACATTCATCATCTTTGTGAACTCAGGTGGCTCGACTGATCATAATTTGTTAGGTCAAAAATTTAATTCATCCAACACTTTGGCATGTGGAAAAGTTTGCACATACACGTGCACAAAAAAGCAACCTCAACTGATGTCATCCACATAGACTGCATATGAAAAATAGATGTAGCCACTGTGACATCATCCACTGGTTTCTGGACTTTGCATTGAAAGAGTGAAAGTGAAAGGAAAAGTTTACAAGATGCTAGTGAGGCTCACTGTGGTGTATGGTTTGGAGACAGTGACACTGACAAAGATATGAGGTCAAGCTAGGATGGACTGGATTAGAAATGAGCATATCAGTGTGGCGGGGTGTGGTCTGCGGTGCCGCTGCAGGGGAGGCGGACGCAACTGAGCGGCATTCATAATGACGCCTCGCCGGCTTAAAGTCTGAACTGGGTTCTGTCTGTCATTTTGGGAGGATTAGCTGGGGGATTCCCATGATGCATTGAGTATTTCCTTTTCAGTCACCTTTCTCACTCAACATGTGTTAACAGACCTCTCTGCATTGAATCATACTTGTTATTAATCTCTGGCTTTCTTCAACAGCATGTCCTTCATCCTGTCTTCCTTCTCTCACCGCAACTGGTCGCAGCAGATGGCCCCGCCCCTCCCTGAGCCGGAGGTTTCTTCCTGTTAAAAGGGAGTTTTTCCTTCCCACTGTCACCAAAGTGCTTGCTCATAGGGGGTCATTTGATTGTTGGGTTTTTCTCTGTATGTATTATTGTAGGGTCTACCTTACAATATAAAGCGCCTTGAGGCGGCTGTTGTTGTGATTTGGCGCTATATAAATAAAACTCAATTGAATTGAATTGAAAGTTGTTCTTGTTGGTGTGTGTTCAGCTGGCGGCTGAAAAGCTGCAGCCGTGTCTGTAAGACACAGCAACCAGGAATAAAGAAAGTATGCTGAAAAGCATTAAAATATGGTCGGGTCTACCGTGGGTTCATTATAATCAGAGGGACAGCTCAGATCAAGCTTTAGAGGCAAAGTTATCAAGGCTGAGGTGGTTTGGACATGTGCTGAGGAGGGAAAGTGGGTACACTGGACAAAGGATGTTGAATAGGGAGCTTCCAGGCAGGAAGAAAAGAGTAAGAACATAGAGAGGCTTCAAGGATGTAGTGAAGGAGGACTTGCAGAGGCTTGGTGTGACAGACGAGGATACTAGGAATAGAGTGAGATGGAGGCAGATGATCTGCTGTGACCCCTAAAGAAAATTATTGTTTTAGTGCGTTCTTTTTTAGCTCGAGGTGACCATATTTGGGACCACAGTGAATGATCGAGTGCTGAGTGATCAACTAATGCTTGGAAGATTAGTTAGTAAACTGCAGCCATCAACTGTATGGATGAATTTAATAATACACGAAACTATATTAGAGACTGATTGGGAAGTCTCTATCAAATCATATTAGTCAGATAAAAACTTATTTTGGTTGCTCCCTCTAGATAATCTATTAGAAGGTACCAACAGCACAAATACATTTAAAGACTCAAACTAGACCACATTAAGGTGTATGAGTTATAAAATTATGTAACAAAGAACGTTTTAATATGGGAGTCATTATGGATTGATTTGTTTTTGAAGTCAGCCTCAACCAACCAGTTTTTGGCATCTCCCCAATCATTTTTCTTTTAGCCCTGAAGGTTGATGTTTGGTTATCCAAAAACAGTGTTAAGCTGGCCAAACACTCCATATTCTGGCAGCCTTTTACATGCAATGTTAGTTATTGAAAAAATAATCACAAATTTATGATAATAGGAATATTTTTATTTCCTTTAGAAGGATGCTGAATTTTTGTTTGGTCATGCAACTTTAGCCTGGATCTCTTAGCGTGACAGTGGTCTGTATTCGCCTCATTTCCTGCTTCACATTTATTTCTTGGATTGCACCTTGGTGTCACATTTTAACTGTGCCAAGAAAACAATCTGAGTAGAGCCTGATAGTGTTTAGTTCCCCTTCATTTTGGCGATGAGTGATAAATGAATGATTTTAGTCACAGCCTTTGTATAATTCAAACTTAGCCAAGAGATAAGCATTGTTCTCTTGAGGATGCCCCACTTCTCCAAGTTTCATTAAAACCATCCTATAGTTTTTGTCTAATCCTGTTTACAGTCAGACAAATATGAATACATGAAAATGTTCTGAACATATAACAACAGGGAGTCCTGCAATAGGTGGTTTGGCCTCACGCTGAGCCTTGATGTCAACATCAGAGCCAGTCTAGAATAAAACATACAGATATATCCAAAAGAAGTTGATTAATTTATTTTTTTCTGCTTACTGCACTTTTTAGTGTAAATTAATAAACTATTTAACTTCCTGTGTTAATATTCTCCTACAGCATTTGCACTCTTACATGTTTTTATCCTCCCAGTTAGAAACCATCCATAGATATGTACTCTCTCTGCAGTGCTGCAATTTTGGTATTCAATAAGTGATAGTGCCACTAATCACATGTACACTTTTCTATTGATGACTGGATTAATTAACCAGCTGGTTTACTCTCACAAACTCCAAACTTTTGAAACATGGTCACTACCCCTGTTTGCCTAGAGCAATGCAAAGAACTGTAAGCTCCTGGAAAGAATAATAAACGGTAGAGTTGAATCCACAGCATGGAAGAGCAAAAGCCTCCGATATCAGATCCACAGCTGCTATCAGAGCAGCCTGCATTTCCACACTGTGGCAGAGTAAACAAGTCTGAAAAAGTATGAGTGGGAAGGTGCGGGCAGAAAGGAAAACCATGTGGAAGCAGATACCCATCACCTACTGCTGCTATCACACTGACATATCACAGCGCTGTCTAAAAATATAACTTAAGCCATGAAGTGCCGCAGATGTGCATGCATGAGTGTTTGCGTGCATACGTGTGTGAAGAAGGCACAGTTTGCGGGAAGGGAAAGTACTGTTTCTGTTTGTACGTGCCTCACCTATAGGGGTTGGGCACAGGCTGTGTAGGGAACTAATGCAGGTCTGTTTGTTTAACCCCATGTCATCAGGCTAAAACCTCCAGCTGCCCACATAACAGCAACTGTCTGTCATTAGCCAATGATGTGACTCGAGAGAAGAGAACAACAGCCTATCTGTGTGTATTTGTTTGGGCATGTCCATCACTTTTTATGGATGCAAGTTCAAATGCAAGATGAAATCAGATAAATTGCTAAATTAGCTCTGTTATTGAACGAGCGCCAGAGAGAGTGCATAGCTGATGTTTAGCGTGGCAGCGTATTATTCATTTTAGACAGGAATGTGTCGCAAAATTTATAGCTATTTTCCAAAGAAATACCAAATAGTTTGTCGGGTAGTACAATCATTTAAAGAGCAGGTTCCAGAGAACAGTGGTTCAAGTCCAGGCATACCTGCAGATTCTATATCACCCAATCATTGTTACTCTAGCTGCATAAAAAGTAATTAATAAAACTTAACTTTATTATATTAAACCATCTAAAATGTCCTGACTGATACACTAAAGCCTCTGACTGAGGTAGAGCTAAAAGTCTATTTAGAAATACTACTTGAAACTACTGCAAATGGTGCCAAGGAGGCACCAGGAAACCAAAACATCTCTTCTGAGAGAAGAGAACACCAGATACAAGTCAGAGGCAGCAGACCTTCTGTTGGTTTGTGTGAAAGCGGCTGATAAGGGGACAGAATTATATGTTAGTGGAGCTTATTGCACAGCAAATAAATTACAGATATCGTACTCAAAAGCACCTTTATTTGTCAATACAATCAGAGCTCCCGCTATGCCACTACACAGATAACAGAGGAAATGTTCTGCAGAAATGCATTCAGGCTTGCCTTATGGTGTACCTTGGGGACAAAGTCTGCAAACCTATGTTTTAGACTACTGCATTAAAAGTTTGGGGTCACTTAGAACAGTTATTGACTTATTATCAGAAATGTTCATAAGTGATTGGTCAAAAATCATTAGTGATTTTTAGTGGAGTATCTACATAGGCCCACTTTCAGGAGCCATCACTTCTGTACTACCTAATGCAGTTTCATCGCGTTTAAAGTCAAACTGCTCATGTTGGCACAGCTTGCAATCACTGTGCTGTTATAAGATTTTTTTTTAAAAGCTTTCATACAGCGGTCTTCATAAACAAGTTCCAGTTTGGGTTTTATGTGTACCATTTGTTGAGTTTACAACCTGCTTCTCAAACTTGTATTTATACTCGTCTTCTTGTTCAGTACTGCTCTGACGTCTTCCACTTCTCTTTCTGCTTTAGTTATCCAACTTACACTGCTCATCAATCAGCTGACTCCCAGCCTAAGAGCTTCCTGCTTCTGTCCAGTGGCCAAGAAACTATTCCACATGCCAATGTACAAAAGAAAAGGACAGACTGAAAGAATATGATGTTCTTTATCTTTAAATGTATCCATTATTTTCTCAGTTTAATGATTAATTTATTTGTAAATGAATGGTTAAAAAATGTTGTGCTATGAATAATACCTTTTCATAGTTCAAGTTAACATCTTCAGACATCATTTACATCTTTTTCTATCTAAGCACCATCCAAAACCCAAAAGATACACAGTTTAATCCACATTTATGAAGGAGCTGCTGCCCAGTATTTCTGAGACTTGTTTACGAGAAAGGGGAAAGTAGAGCAGGAGACTGAAAGATGGATTGTCATCTGTGTTGACGTGGACCCTGTACTGATCTGCTGTTGTAAAGAGAGAGCTGAGAGTGAAAGTGAAGCTTTCGATTTACACTTCAACCCTCAACTAAAGCCAAACACTGCGGGTAGTGACCGAAAGAATGAGATCTCAGATAAAAGTAGCGGAAATGAGATTCCTCCCAAGGCTCTCTTGGCTCAGCCTTAGAGATAGGGTGAGGAACCTGTTCATTCAGGAAGGACTCAGAGTAGAGCTGCCGAGGATGCATCCTGTGCACCTCCTTGTTGAGGTGTTTTGGGCATGTTGAACTTGGAGGAGACCCCGCAACAAACCCAGAAGATGCTGTGAGATGAGGGAGCTTGGCTGGCTTAGCAATGCCTTGTTGTCCCATTGGGTGACCACAGCTTAGACCCAGATAAGTAGTAGATTTATGAAAGCATAAAATAGTCAAGTTTTAGAAAGTGGAAGTGGTGATTGTTTTTGCATTGTTGCATTAAAAATGAATGATTCTTTAAAGCGGAATTTATACTAAGTAGCATCCCTGACACTGTTGTTGTACTGGTTGTGATCAGAGGCCTTGGCACAGTAACTGATCCTTTGTTTTATCCTAAGTTGACCCTGCTAGAAAGAGATTCTTGGAGCAGCACAAAAAAACGGTTAGAAGGACTGCTGCATCACAAGAGGAAAAGGAAGAGTGCTGTTCCCAGGACCTGTTCCCGGGGCACACCAGGACAGAGGAAACCATTTTATTTCTTGTTTGTGTGTACAAGCGTGTAGGCTTCGCTGTGTGTGTGTAGCTTTATGACTGGGCTGCTGTACATTACCAGAGACTCAATGCAAGAGGGTCAAGGGTGAACTGAGAAAACCATCTGTCTTTTTCAAAACACTGATGGCTACTCAATCAAATACTTTCCGTTCACTCCTCTGTCATATCCATTTTTCTCTCCCAGCTGCATCTATACTCCCGCAGGGTTACCGTCATTTTTTGTAGGATTTTCAGATGGCGGTTGTTTGTTTTTCAAAACATGAGGGCTTTCCTGCTTCGCTTTTTTTTCACCTGTGTTTTTCCCTTTCCCTTGATTTTTCTAGCTCTTGACGTTTTACCTAGCTTCCCCACCTTGCCATCTACTCTCTACACTCTTCCACCCCATAATTAATCCTAGATCTCTTTGTCCCACAGCCTAGCAACCGCTGTGTGTACCGGATGAAAAACAACTGTGCTACCAAGCGTATGCATGCTGTACATTCATAAAGACCCTTATCTTCCGTCTTCAGAGGAATGAGAGAGAAAGCGAGGGGGTCATGACAGGTCTAGGAATGGCAGCGGGGTCAAAACAGATCTTAGATTATGAAACACGCAAAACAACAGCATTTACTTTACACACAAAGAATTCAGACTTATCACATAGCCCAAATTCTTCAGACTTTCCCTTTTGGGCAGGAAACTGGCAATAGTGGCTTAGGGGATTGAAAAATTTACTCCACCCCCGCCTCCTTTTTCGTCTTTTCTTTTGATCTGTTAAGTGTTTTTTTTAAGCTTAAAAAAATTCTCTAAACTTAACGCTTAATAAGGTTTAAAAAGGCGAGAAATGTCAGGCTATAAACATGTTTTTATCTTCTGTTAAACTTTGGCCATGTTAACATATGACTCTACGGAGACTGGTTCCCTTTTGGAGCCATCCTTCAGTGGCCACTGGAGGAACTGCAGTTTTTGGCACTTCCATGCTGGCTTCATTTTTCAGCCAACATGGAAGGCTGATGCTTGTTTAGCACATTTGCATGCTAACTTTCACTAATTTGCATTTAACACGGAGTGCAACGCAGGCTAATAGGAATGTTATTAGCTTCAGGGGTATTTTGAAAATCTGATCTTACCATCTACTCTCTACACTTAGTGATGCTCAAGTAAAAGTCATAATAATGGATAATACAGGATTCTTGGGGCTGCTGCTGATACCGTAACGTGTATTAAAAAGGGAAAAGCTGCTTTGGCATCGCTCCTGACCTTAGGCTTAAAGCTTTTATACCAAAAACCCTGATTAAACCCAACAAACAAAAGTAATGCAGCCATTTAAAAAAAGGTGAGGGAACCTGAAAGCAAGCAAACTGACTTAAGTAATCACCGCTCAACCGCTTCCTCGCCTGTATGTGTTTACTTACATGTGTGAAACCCGACATTTGTCTGGTTTTATCCTTTTCTGCACATAAAATAATTCTGAAAATATAACAATAATGTCAACTAACTTTTTTTTTTTTTTGACACATGTCAAAAATGTCAACTAACATTTTTGACATGTGTATTTGTTGCAATATCAGTGTTGGCTGAAACAAAAAAGAGTTCTTATCATCATCTGTGGATTCTGAAATGCTATTAAAATGAAAATTATAATAGCTTATTTTGTTCTCCTTGGATCAAAACATTAGTTGCTTTCACTGAGTATTGTAGAAACTGTTACAGAACTACTTATTGCACTGAGTGTGAAACGAATGAATGAAAGCAATAAACTGTGATACTCCAAGCTCTTACCTTCCCAGTCACAAGGCAGGCCCGCCCTAACACATACCCTTGCTTTATCCCTCTTTTACACTCTACTGGAGATCAAAATTTACAAAATGAACATCATGTTCAGTAACTATAAACCCATCAGAAAAGTGTTTAAAGAGGTCATGCAGAAAAGTAGCATCATTTTCCCATATCATTTTTATGATCTTCCCCCTGCTGGAGATTACAAAGAATGTAGATTTAAGGCATTTTACCCATTGTCTTACACTGCATACCTGATGCACTGGATAAACAACTGAGTCATGAAATCAATTTTTTAACTTCTTTCGAGTTGTCCTATGCCTTTTTTTTGTGAGTAAACAACAGCTTAACAGTAACAGTAGGCCATGAGACAGACCAACTAAACAAATAGTTGCAGCTTATGTCTAAAAAAATATCTTTAAATTATAAAATTCCCCAATTCTTTCACCTGGCAAGCTGATAGGCTTGCAGTACATGTGCAGAAACTCTGCCAATATCACAACATAGTCCTTTTAAACAATTCAGGTTTTAATTATTTGCCAATTTTAAAGAATTCCATCGCTACGAAGGAAACGTGGAAGTGGAGCACGCATATGCTGTCCAAGTCTATTTTTTCCACTCACCTTCTCCTATACATCTGTATAGCTCTTTATCTTCCCGTCATCCAGTAAGGTGACCTATGCATCCCCTCGTTTCTCTTCTATATAAATTCCCTGTGAAACCTTGAAAGATGTTGTAGAAGTTTCATCTTTTGTTTTTGTTATTAAAAGGAGCAGAGTTTTGACCCTGGGAGAGACAGTGCTGGCAGCTCTCTGTAGGCCTTGGCTTTGGCACTTACTAATATTTCACATCCATAACACTCAAGGCTACACTTACAGGGTGTGAAAAAACTCACAAATCATTAACCCACATAGGTGAAGAAATAGTTCCTGACTCATCGGAGTTTAATCTTGTCTTTCATGAGGAGGGTTAAAACAGCTGTCTTGAACCTATTACTCCTTTTATTTTAAATCTCTGCAGGTGTTTATTGAAAGGTCTTGACATATTGATCGTAGATTTATTCACTTTCAGCATCTCTCGTCTATCACTTTCACTATATTCTGCCTGTTTCGTTCTTTAAAGCCGGCCAGCACTCGAAGTGGCGGTGCTAATGCTGAAATTGGAACCGCATGTGCATACTTTGGAAAAAGAAATAGGGGTTCAAACGAGAGTGTTAAAATTTCGCTAATTGTATTTTCCTCTTAAAGGTGTTTCATCTCTCCAAAGTAGGCCATTAAAGAATGGGTAAACTGCTGGATAATGGGAATAAAAATCAATTATAAAGGCACAGTACCAATACATTTACTACTGAACTATGCTCCAAAATCTAAAAACAGTTTTACCAGCTTAGCAACTCATCCGATTTTCTCAATTCACTGGGATCTGCATGTATGTGAAAGAACTTATAAAAGGACAAGAGTGCCGCTGCTCCTCCATCAGGCCAAGATTACAACATTCCCAAGACAGGGCCTGAGGAACATTTTGTACATGGTAATTATCTGCCTAATTCCCAATTCAGGCTTTTGTCAAAGTTTTCCATCATTAGCATGTTTTTACCTCGACCACTTGTCGAACTATGGGGAACAGAAAGGGAGCGTATGAGTGAGTAGAATCCAAGAATAAGTCAGTGGGAGACGTGTTCATGCAGTCCACATGCTCTGAAACCATTAAGCTATGCTTTCTAATATATTACAATGTGGAAAAATAGGTGTGGTGGCTAAATGCTGAACACAACCCCCCCCCCCCAAAAAAATAAAACTGAATGTAGGTGTAAAAATGTCAAAAGCTGTTCTTTTCTTAGAAAGCTCACCCTTCTTGCCAAGCCCAGGGCAATGTAGCATTTCTCCCCAGCATCGACTATCTCCACTTCATAGTAATGACAGCGGGTGGTGAGTGGCTGTCGGGCCTGGGCCAAACCCACATCCATAATACTCTTTCCTTTGCCAACATACTCCAAAAGCTGAGAAAGAAAAAAAAAACATGCAGAGAAGAAGAAGAAGAATGAGGGTTAATATGCTGAGAAATAAACAACAGACTCACATTACCAACCAAAAGACTGCAGGGTTTCAGACTCAGCGTGACTGGCTCCATTCTGCAACAAACTGTATTTATGACACAAGTATTAGTCCCTGAATCATTGTAGCGGTGCAACTAGGGGAAAAAATATAAAGACATATGCAGCTGAGGTCTACCATTACTTTTGTAATGGTTGTCAAAGGTACAGCTGCAGGCAAGCAGGGAACTGTGGTAATGTTTTCAAAGCACATACACGTAATCTCCACGAAAACGGACACCCATTGTTTGTTCAGCTCAGCCACTGCTGTCATTGTGTTTCTCTTACTTTCTCAACTCTTTAAGAGTTCGCATTAATGACCAAGTCCTTGCAGAGGACCACTTCAGCCTCTTTGAATTTATACAGACTTTTATCTTCAATCATTTACGTTGTAGAGTTTTTCTTAAACCACACCGCTGGGTCATTTTTGGGACAAAACACTAACTTGTTCTTAATGAACATTGACCAAAAGGCACAAGATTTTAGACACCTATTCAGCATGAGTCACATTCATCATATATAGTTTAGTGTAACCAATGCTCTTTTGTCATTTTCAAATTTCACCATATTTGGTGAACGTGCAATATAAGGTCCACCCTGGATGTATTTCAAATAATGTTTGGGTAAGCATTCATGGCCACTGTATGATGAAGTCTTTGGTCACCTTCTGAGGTTTTCTCTGGCTGTACCAAGAGGTTATCAAGTTGTTGTTTTTTAAATATCCCAGCAATTATTGGTGACTGCCATGAAATTTGGTACTGAATATCCATCGTGTCAAACTAGCAACATATTTGATCCCACAACTTGCTATTGGCACTAAAATTGTCCGCCTCATCCTAAATATCATCTATATACATGCATTGAAATATGGTACAAATATTCTTGATTCCACACCAATGAATCCCTTTGATATTAAATATCAATATTAAATATTAAATAAGGTCTCTCCTGTCCAGTCTTTAGTGTTCTTTAGTGTTGTTAGAGAATTGTTTTTTCTTTTCCCAGACGGTTCATTGTTAGATGGTTTTGGTGAGTCCTTCAGATCTTACAAAATCGGTATAGCATTTGAGTTTTCTTCTCCTCACTGATCTTCAGATAAACCTTTGTGTTCTTCAGTGGTCTAGTGCAGCGGTCCCCAACCTTTTTTGCACCACGAACCGGTTTATGTCCCACAATATTTTCACGGACCGGCCATTAAGGTGTCGCGGATAAATACAACAAAATAAAACCAGTACCAGTACCAAAAAAGACGATTTATTCATAACACGGGGAAAAACCCATGGAAACCGAGTTAACGATAAAAATGATTAACTAAATAACGCTAAAAACTGATAAAACCCTGAAAACTATGAATTTCACACCAGAGCCTCAACTCTCGGTACCAAACGACTCACGGACCGGTACTGGTCCATGGCCCAGGGGTTGGGGACCACTGGTCTAGTGAACTTCATCGTTCATTGTGAAAGAATCACCGTGAGACGCCCAAGATCGTGTAGTAACATCCCGTTTCCGCTGTCAAAGTTTCATCTGAAGTTCTGCTGAAACGGTCGAGATTTTGCAGGTGCGGAAAGGGCAGATGATCAAGACCCGTGGGAGTTTCATTTTGCACTTCACTGGAAATGTCTCACTTTTCCATATAATCCTCAACTGTACCAGCTCTTGTTGTTTGTGCAGCTTTCGCCTTCTAAATGAATTAACTTTAAAATGGATAAGCATGAAATCCCAACAGGTATTCATCTTTCCCTCAAGATAAATAAAAACTCTACTTATCCCCTAAACTTTCCACTGGTAGGGCTGACAAACAAAACCATGAATGCCTTAGAGGAGACACCGTTCAAAAATGTCTCACCTGTTTCTATGAAGGCAGGGTGGATAGGAAACACAGCTGATCAAGCTTGGGCAGGACCCAGTGTTGTTATAGAGGCCAGGGACTTAATTAACCACGCAACTAGCTGTTACAAGTGTATCCTAAGTGAGTGGGCATTATGATAGATTGACACTTCCAAACCCAGTCAAACCCTCACTGAATCGCCCACAGGGACTATCCTACAAGTACGAACAGCCACTCCAGACTGAAGATCCATTACTTGATGGTAATACAATTACTTTAAATTCTATTTTGGTCTTAAGCATCTAAACAGGTGAAGATGGGTGGGAACAGGTGAGTAGGTGGACAAAGCCTTTAGTCTGAGTGGAGTTTCCATGTCATGTGAGTGAATGTGTGAGCATGTGCGCAATGAAGAATACACCCCCTGGCTGAAAGGCTAGGATGACAGACGAGGTGGGGGTGGACAAAATTACTTCTGCATTAAGCCTTTGTGATTCCGAGCGTGCAACACCACCTGGGTGTGCTACGATTCAGTAGCCAGCCACTTAAAACGACACACCTGGTGGGAAAAGCTATTCAACATGTATGTCAAAAAAGTCAAGTGTCTCAATTAAGTTATTACAATTTTTTTCTCTGTGTTATTCGCTGTTGCTTAGCGATCTGTCAAACTGAAAATGATTCAGAAATGCAGCTGAGGCAGTCGAAGGTGATTAAACTGGTTAAATAGGACTGTACTTGTGTAGTTCATGTAGTTACACGCATTTTATTAACAGACATAAAAACCAAGAGTTACTGCAGCATTCCAAGTATGTAGAGACTAAGGAAACCACACAACCAATATCAGATTGTTATATTAGATAACCAATATAATAGATTGCAGGATATCAATTTCAAGATCTTTTTAGTGCTAACGATCACCACCTAGGACTTACTTTTCTTATGGGACATACAGTCGACTCTCTGCCAGAAAAACTAAGTACACCTCATGATTCGACCAGTCAGTCGACACATCGATCATTGGTTGAGGACTGTGATATCAGCATAGTGCCATGAACATTTACACTTCATTCGCTGCAGTCTTTTCCTAAATGTAATGTGTGGCTGCTCAAAAAAAGTTATAGAAATCACAGATTCAATGATGGAATAGGAATCGAAGAAGCAGAAACAGGGAAAAAAAAAAATCAGTAGTGAAGATTTTTCCGCCGTTTTATGCAGAACCCATGTTTTCCAACTGCTGCAGCAATTTCCCCCTGTGCCATCTGGGAATCCCAGCACTCGCCCTCTTTGATTTTTGATGTAAAAATGCCAGTGGAGACCAACCTGCTCACAGACCTGTGCCTGAAGCCTAGCCACAAGCTGAAATGCATTTTTGGTCCCCACCGCCATACACAAGGACAGCCACAGCAAGCATACAGTTTTGGGGGCTACCTGGAGGTAAATACCCACTGCAGAAGTCCTACACACAAGGTTTTTCCTATATATTGGACAAATGTGTCGCCCACCAAAGACGTTTTGGCCTTCCCTCAAAGGAAAATTACCAGGACTGTGATTTTAAACAAGTTCAACAACTGGGGATGAATTTGCTCTGAGCTAATACAGACAATTTGCGGGCCAATCGCCCCTACGTGCTTAGTCAATCCGCCAAAGGCCTATTTTGAGTCAGGAAAAACCCTGACATACCTTCCATGAGTTTTTCTGTATGCAGAAAATCTGAAGTGATTTAATAGCCAGCCAGCAGTTGGTAATGCAACATCCCATCTTCTTCTTGTTTTTTATTTCTTGCAGTCTTCTCCATATTGCTTTGCTGTGTGATCGATGCCTAGTAGTGGCTCCAAATATTTCCTCTTTTGTTCTGCAGAGTCAGCATCAAGATATTTGCTTTGCTTTTTAAAGTTACTATTTTACATACATGGAAATGTTAACTAATATTTAGACTTTAAGGCTATTTTTTGTTGTTTCATTGATATGTTCACCATCCCAGTCTTAGTATTTCCAACTTGTGTTTGTTGTTGTTTTTGTTGTCCAAGTTCCTCTTGGGCTGAAACATAAAGCCAACACCAAAATCTGCAGTTCCTTTAAAAGCCACCTGAGGCTGGCTACAAAAAACGACTCCAATTTGAAAATGTCCAACTTTACATCACTAAAACTTACGCTAACAGTCTGGTATGATGAATGGTTTTCGCCCTCTGTTGATTGTCTCTACCGTCATAACAAAATTAATAAAGAGATTTTTATTTCCTTTTTTTGTCTCATGTAAATATGGTCACTTCTAGGTCCAAAAGAAAAACTAACAAGGCAGCAGCCAAGATGCTAACACTGAAGGTGCAAAATGTGGAGTCCACAAACCAAATGGGTGACAGTGACCATTTTTATATAAAGTCTATGTCCAGACACAAAAATGAGGGTAACAACTACAACAGTTATCACAACTGAAAATTTCTCATCTCTACCCTTCCAGGTACATTTACTTTGTTTCTTTCATTAATGCACTGTTGTCCACATGTACTATTAAGAAAAAATAAATAAATTATTCACTCTAACACATGTTCCACAGCAATCAAAACTCCGCAAAACTCCACCAGCACAAGATCTGGATTTTACCATCTCTACTAGTGTTTTTAAATTTGATTAGATTTTTAAATGCAGAGTCTGACACTTGGTGCAATTTTCTACTTCGCCAATTAAAGTGTACATTTTCTCTGTCTTCACCAAAAAAAAAATAAAAAAATAAAAAAATCTGCTTTTAAGGGATCAACAAACAGGATTTCAGACATCACAAATACAGTGGATACCAATTATGGTCCAACATCATCTTTTGTGGCCAGCAATTACCTTTTTAAGTTATTCTTATATTCTGGAAATTCATATTGTTGCACAAAAAACATATTTTTGTATGCTTTAATACTCATTATTAAATAATGTCTGCTTATAGTTTGACAATACTGTTAAGCGCTAACTGTAACTGCCTGCAGAAATGTGTGTGTAATGTGTGTTTGTCAACATTTTAACAGCACAGAATATGCCCGAGCAGCAAAAATTATTAAGATTAAAAGCAAATTTAGTCTGTAGTGCTATTTGTTCTGCTTAACATCTATTAGTTTTTATACTTTTGAGTGATTTGCAATCAACAGAGAAACAGTAACTGCAGATTGTTCGCCGTATTAAAGGCTGAACAGTTTCTTCCCCCTTTTCACAAAGGAAATCTCCACAGTAACCGGTGCCAAAGCCTCATTTGTTTAGTCTTTGTAATACCGTGTTGATTAATTGTTCATGGATAGCTTTCAACATTAGCCTCCACCTTAACCTGCTGCAGTTCATGCCTGGACAGCTGCTTCTCCTTTGGGAGAGGAGGAAAGAGTTTCGGTGTGATGAGCACTCAGTCACACCTCTTTTTGCTTCTTGCTGCTGAGTAATGGAAGGAGGAGAGAGACAAGCGGGCAGAAAAAGAGAGATGTAGCCTTGAGCGAAGCATGCCTCACTGAGACAGCTGACAGCCTCCCTCTCCCTTTCTTTTTTCTTGCTATCTCACTCCTATAATTCTAAGCGGTGAGAATGGTAATGTTGGTGTGCAAGGCTATGTTTTGTTGAGTTGCTGCCTGGGAAACAGATGTAACACCCAGACATTGGTCTTGCCAGCTTCCTGTCACAGCTAACAGGGAAACTTAAGTAGAAGGTGAAAATGAAATTAGGAGACTGCTTCTTTATCATGTGAATCAAATCTGAAGACCAAATTTTAACCCGATTAAACACAACATTTGCATTTTTAAAACAGCCCTGATACTGTCACACCTGTGTGACCACATTGTGTGACCTCAGTATTCGTCAAAATAGAAAGCAACGCAGATAACAGACCCACAAACCAGCACACTTCTGCCATGTTTTTACTTGAGTGGTTTTATGTAGGCTGTCAGAGCAAAACAGCAAATACACAGTCAACAAAAGTGATTCATGACTCCCTGAGTGTGAGAATAGAAGTCTGCAGATGACAGGATTGGTAAGCCTAACAATACTGCAATATTCCACATATGTCAGTGACATTTAAAGTACGATTTGATTTTTCACTTCAAACTGCTCACTCATCCAAGTGACTTTTTTTCCCCCACTGAAAACGCTACGTCCAGATGAACAGAATCAACTCTTTGGGATTTCTTTACCTTAATGATTGAGCATGCATCAAGACTCTTCAAAGAAGAGCTCTATCGGGTAAAACACTTCAATCACCAAAGCAATGCTCTGTGATGTTGTTAACTGCTCCAAAAAGTTAAAACAGCCCTGATACTGATGCTGTCACACAGTTTGATCACCTGCTGAAACATCCTTACTACTTCTTTGGGTCTTCGCTGCATTCATGTATTTTATTCTTTTCATTCTGTACATTTTTTTTCCTGGATTTGTTTGCTTTTCTTTTTATTGCATATGCGCTAACTTCTGGACATCACGATGGTGCAGCGTTTAGTACTGTCACCTATATGAATGTATGGTGACCAGATGATCGGGTCTCCCCAGAAAGTGACATATAACTCCCATTGCACCCTCTTGGACTGCAGGTAGCAATGGAAGTTCTGCAACCGAATGCTAACCGAAGCGTGCTGCAGGCAGAGAACTCATTCATGTGCCACTACACCGAGGCTGGAGAACTGAACCAAGAGTGCTGTCCATTTCTGCTGGTGAAGATAAGGTGAGCCAGCTTGTGACACGAAGTAACAGGTCACTAAAGTATTATATTAATGTACTAATTTATTTAAGAACGCATATATGCATGGACGTGTGCATGAAAGCCCTGCTTGCATTACTTCAATAAATTTAGTTGGAAACAGTGTAATATGATAAAAGGCTAAAAGCTTAGGTTAGCTTAGACTTAATTATGGTGGCACATATACAAGGGACAATTACAATAAATACATATAAATCATTTGGAATCAGCTAAATTGTTATTTTAAAACATCATTATCATCAATATCTAAGCATCTCCATTTCTCATTGTTTCACCTTCTTTTTTGTGCCCTGTTACTCTTTTCTTCTGTTCATGATCCTTCTTAAAATAAATCCTTGCCATTTGTGTGCTTAAAAACTAAAAAAATATGGACATAGAAAGTTGACTGATCCAGGCCAAAAGTGGCACCCTGGTTTGGAAAATATATGAGCTGGCCTTGTCCTTGGAACAGAGGCTGTGATTCCCTGCTCTAATTCATCTCTCACTTGGGTTGGATGGCCTCCAGCAGCTAAATCTGACTTGTCCATCAGTCACTTTTTTAATGCATGAAGTATCCCAGATGAAAACTACTGCCATTATGCTGCAGCTGGTCACAGCCACTCTGTCATTGCTGCTTTTTAATGGGCTTCCAGCCAACAGATTATGAGTACTGAATGCAGCCACTGATACTGAACACAGTTAAAAGATACTCTGTCTTCTTCATGTCATGACTCTGTTTACATTACAAGCACAACACACCACTTTGCCTAGGAATAAATTACCTGAACAAAATTACTACAACGTACTACAACCTATTCATTAGAAAGCACTGCAAACATGCCCAAACAACGCTTAGAACAGGTTTCCCGCTCAATCTGAAAAAATATCTTGTTTGCATATTTGCAGAAAAACATCTCATGAACGTTCCTTTAGGACACATTTTTTTCAAACTGTCTTCAGAAGTTCAAATACTCACTTGGCACCGACTATATGCAAAATCTAAACACAACCTATAATTATCACAAAACTGACAACAAGCGAGCTGAAGAAAGGTGAACATTTACCGTCAGAAGACAAGATGATATTTGCCTGGGTGCATGCAGAATGCCTAAAGGCAACATGCCCACCTGCAGTAACACCCAAGACAGTGAGAGAGTACGCATGAAACCTGAACACAAACCACAAGTTATTTCATGAAACAAGACAGGAAAACAATAGGCACACGCAGTGATTTGACAGTTCAATCAGTCATCCCTGAGAATATTCAGCTGAAACCTTTGCAAGCAAAGACCCACATTGTTGCCCTTCACTGACACCTCATCGCTCATTGGCCACGCGGAGCTTTTCGTCGCCTTTTAATACACTCCATTTATTATCACCATTACCACTGCTGGGAAGATGTTGCCCAAATTAACTTGGGGCTCCAGTGCCAACAGGTATTGCCACCAGTACTGATTTATTTGGACAAAGTCGTAAAAAGTTAACAATTTCACAGGATGGTTGCCACTGCCAGAAACCCCCCCCAAAAAACCTCAACATTACTCTTGGGTAAGAAATAAATAGCGCCCAAGAGAGGATGCCCTGAAAGATGGCAACACATATAGGTTTAGAATAATAAATTCTTAGTGCTAACACTTCATGTTGCCAGACTGCTGCTGTATGTTTGAAACAAGAGCGCAATTCAGAGCAATGAGGAAGGTGTTTTATAACAGGATGAGGATCCAAGTCAACACTATTGTCCAAAGAGTACACCTTGAAAAAGTTTTCAAGGTCTAAGCCAAACTGTATTCCCCAAGAATATTTCAATTGAAATAGATTTACTAACATAAATGCATATATAGGAAACATTTGGACTTGAAATCTGCGAATGGCATAGGCTGCCCTCTAGGTACGTTTTATATTTTTCAAAAAGGTTGTCAGTAAGTATAGAAGCATTACTGCAAAGCAATACTTGCAAATGCAAACATTCAAACACATTTTCTCGCTTATGAGTTTAGTTCAGCTAAACTTCATTACTTTCAGATGAGTGAGAAATTTTAAAAAAACAACAACGTAAATTGCCCAGGCCATGTGACAAGGCACAAGACACCTCCACAATCTTTAGTGGAATTTGGCATGTCTCTGGAGCTCTACTACCGGGATTAACACCACTGGTCCAAAAGATATCTCCTGATCTGGTGCTTTGATGATGTGATGGAAAGCACTGTTTAAAACATCAGTGCAGAACAAAGCACAGGTGTTTAAGTGGGTTTAAGATGTGATGACTACAAAAGCCACCGCAGGATGGAAATATCCCCATCTAAAGGACACAAGGGGTCATTGAATGGTTTGATTGATGTGAAAATGACGTGAACTGTACAGCATTTCGATCAAGCGAGATATGCTATGTATGTTTTGTCACATCTTTTCATTAAATAAACTATTGATTTTAAAATCCTTCTCCTCATGCGTAATGTTCTGAATTATCAGTCCTAAAGACGTTATAGTATTATATTGCCCCGATAGAGCACTTCACTCTCAGACTGCAGGCTTACATTTGGTTCCTAACATATCCAAAACTACAACAGGCCCTTCAAGCTGTCGCATCAGCTCCTGCTTTGGATTCAGGAGACAGAGACTACCACTTATTTTAAGGTAAAGCTCTAAACTTTCCATTTTGATAAAGGTCTTTCATTAGAACATGAACCATTCCTTAGTTATGCTGCTATAGGCTCAAGCTACTGGAGAATTTCCCATGATGCACCTTCTGCATATATCTCATTTCATCCCATATGTTTATATACCACATGCTATCAGATTTGATCAGAGTTTGAGTTTTTTTCTTCTCTCTCTGTTCTCTCCCTTTGTCTTCGCTTTCCCTTACCATCCAACCAACAGCAGCATATGGCTGCGCCTGCCTGAAAATGGATCTGCTGGTGGTCTTTTCCTGTTAAAGCGAAATCCTCTTTCCCATCGCTGCCATTTTTTTTTGCTCACAGTGAATTGTTTGGTTGTTCGAGTTTTCTCTGTAGCACTACAGTGTTCTTACCTTACATTATATAAAGGGCTTTGAGACGACCCTTGTGAATATGGTGATGACTGGCCCACCACAACATTAAAATAACCTACCTAATAATGCACACATCCCTCTTTGTGCCACAAAACAGACTCTTCAGGACACTGATGTGGGATTTCTGCAGTGTTCTGTAAAGTCTCGAACCAGGACTTTAACATGTGGTGGGGTGGGATACTGATCTGGCTTGCTGGCACTTCCTGCAGGTTCATGATCAGATAAAGACTTGGAGAGTTTTTGAGGCCAGGTCAACACATTGGGTTCTTGGATATAGCACTGCCTTGTAAAACAACAAATGAAGAACGACCTTTTGAAAGAAGGATCCCATCCCGCTAGAAGAGTTTCATAGATTCAGAAAATCAGTGCCACACTGAAGCTGTTCTGGCAACACTTGACGGACCAACGCCTTACTAAGACATCTTTTTGTTGGCTTTTCCTTCCATTTGACACCTATCTCTAACTCATAATCATCTCCAACATCCTTTGGGTCAGCTATAAATCCAGCTGGGTTATCTTGTGTGAAGAGGCTTCAATCTGCCCAGCCTGGATTAAGTTATTCATAGTTTCCTCTTTTCTCACGCTGATCAGTTCAAAGAATGGGAGGCGATCATGATGGTGCCATCATCAGGTTGCAACCACAACAACTTGATGGGAAAGTTGTGAACTTTCATCCAGGAGCAGTGTCATGGTGGCGATTCATGACTATTGTTCCCAGAGGAAGGAAGGAAGGAAGCAGGCAACCTTTGAGGGGCGTTGGTATTACAGCTGGCTCTGGCAAGTGGAAAAGGTAAAACAAGGAATGGAGCAGCGATGGAGGACAGTGACTCACATTCACATACACTTTGCAGCGTGGCAGACGAGGAGATGCTCCTGTGAGGATACTGCAGTATGTCGACAAGTTTGTTTGCTTTTGAAAAACTTTTGTGCACTACTACAGCGCCAAAAAAAGTCAGCTTGAATATTTTCCCAATTTCTACATCTCGGGGAGTGGTGGAGGGAGATATGGGCTGTGAGGGAGTGACAGTACACTTGGGAAAACTGATAACTGTAGACTTAGGTGCTGTCCACTTACTTGTCGGCCCGCTCATCCGCAGCTGAGGGGATTAAGCTGGTGGGCACAGTGACTGCTGTGACAACAGGAGGCAGGGGATTGGAGGCTCATGTTCGCACTGAGCCGCACGTACGCAGTGGAAAGCCAGCCAAATGCCTCCTCTCAAGAAAAAACAGCAGAGCAGAAGCATGGTGGTGAGCAAAAAACATCATTCATGTAGAGTATTAAACATGTGTTTGCCTAAGACACCTGCTGCTGACAGTCAAGAGAAAGGTAGAAAAAAATAAATCTCCCAATGTATGTGTGAGAACTTGAGATCACTTTCAAAGGTACATTTAATTTACCAATGTAAAACAGGAACCCTGAACCCTGAAGCTAAACAATCAATCAAGTCTTTTCTCAACAGCGGTAAAGGCCCGATTTACCAGAAGAGCCGGTGCTTGAAACAGCTGTTTTCATTTGTTAATGTCAGGTAATCCAATCACTTTCACACCTCCATTAACCCACAGGGAAAAGAAACTAAAAGGTTCATGCTGAATGTTTGTCTCATAATACGATTTAGTCGTGACAGAAGACCATCACTAAACAAAGTTATGAGAATTAAGAATGAATTAAGTAAATATTATATTATTTGAGAGAAGAAGAGAAAATGTAGAAACTTACTACCTTTCACAGTAAATCAGAAATCTGATGTGTATATAAAATATTATTAATATTATTAATAATAATTATCTGGTACTGGAGGCAACACTTTTCTATTTTATTGTTCCCATATTAACTTTACTTGAACAGGTTGAACAGATATATTTGGCAACTATTTTTAGCATTTTTTTTTTTCAATTTTATTTCTCATGCTAAAAGAAAAATACCCTCTGCAATCAGTTTACTAGCAAGCAATCCCTTTATTTTAAAAGCTCCCTGATAACCAGCTAGTTGTGTGGGTTATAGATGACCGACATTATTCACGTCACCTGCCAGTGGTTTAAAATATAGGTTTAAATAGGGAGTACTTTCAGTCAAGGCCTTAAGGGAAAACTGTAAACTCTACAAGTTTTCATTACATTATTTATCAAAAGGGTTGCACTCTATATGTTGCACCCTGCGTATACAGTATAAACATCAGATATATGCTTACTGATAAAGACAAATGCCATGTCTCTATGATGAAAACATCTTTAGTCAAACAGTAAAGCGGACAAATTCCCCAAACAACAGTGAATGAAATTTGTTACATTTAAAAGTACATGTAACCATGTAAAGCCAAAAAATTATCATGTGTTTGAGTCATAGTTTTACCAGTACATACTGCAGTTTTTGTTTTGTCTTTGCATTTTATTGAAAGCCTAGATATCTTTTGTATAAAAGCTAAAGCTATCCATCAGGTAAATGATCCTTAAAGATGTACATAACCTCAACTGAAAAGGTAACATCTGCTGAACTAAGGCACATCATTTGCTTCCCAAAGAAGAACTGAAGGTTTTTTGACATCTGGATGGTAAGAAGGATAACGGAAGAAAAAGCCGAGGACAGGTGGTAACATTATCGGCCATTCTAGTCCTTGAGATATCAGTTAATATCGCCTCGTTTGTAAGTGCGCTGCACGCCCCATCGCAAAAATATAGAAAGAGGGTTGTCACAACATCAGCACACCTGAGTGACTGGCATTTTCACACATCTGTTCTTGTTTATTAGAACATGTTTCTAAGTTGCAGCTTTGTTAGTGAAAGCTCTGTCAGTTTAAGACAGTTGTCATCATAGTAAGGACGAGGCTCACTTGCAAAAAACCCTTTGTGGGTTGCAATGTCCATATTCAATAAAAAAAACTGCCAATGATACATTTCTCTTTTTTCAGATGTTAAAATGTATGTCGTGCTACTGGTCTGTTTTAATTCCCAGAAACTGATAAGATTATTAACACTATAAATGTCATGATTCGTATTTTTTTAAAGTACTCTTTCTGTAATTTGAAATAATCTAAATAATAACTGAACTTGATTGCCAATACGTAACTATTAAAGCCAACTGTTGAGTTAAATTAGGGCAATCTCCTTAGATTTTGTTTTTTGTACTTTTTCAATAATTTTCAAATTTGGTGTTTTTTTTGCCTTTGAGCATCGTGATTTTTACTATACGTGATTTTCTTTGCAAATTCCATTGACGATTTTTACTATAGTTAAATAGCTCACATACCAAGAATATGATTGTATTGTTTTTAATTGTAAGAGTGAGTCGGGAGGGTTTTTAAGCTCTGTAAGCATATTTTCTATGTACTTACTCAACTTGTACCTTCTGTATTGCACATGTAATTCTATTTTATAGCTTATTTAATCTTGCACATACATTTCCAGAGTCTATAGATGTAAACTGGTTACTAAATCAAGTGCATGAAATCTTTTCTATTTTGAGATCAATGCTTTTGTAACCAACTAAAAAGCTAAAGTCTGTCTCCTTAAGCACCTCTGTCCCACTTCCAAAGTTGTTATTTTCAGAAAGTTCCATAATCTGTAAACTTCCCGTTCTTGACAGAAACACATGCTCATTGGCAATATCACCATTGATTTCAAAGTTTTAGGACTGGGGATCATCACTGATAATTAGAGCTTGGTCCCTGGCTACAACTTCAATCTACAGAGGTTTGCAGTTCCAAAGTTGAAGGAGGTACAGTACATCTCAAAACCAATAACCCACTGGACTCTAAAGTTTCAGGTCTGGCTCAAGTTGATTCAGTGCTGTCCCAACACAGGCACTGTCTGCAAGGCCTCACTTCCACTAACTGGAGTCACTGGACTGGATTTCTGGACTATTTTTGTGATGCTGGTGCTTTCTGGAACATTTTTAATGGCATTATCTGATTAATATTATGGCTTTATCATGTGGTACAAACCACCTGGCTACCTGCTACCAACCAAATCAATAGCAAAATTTTATACCTCTCTGCGGTTACCAGGGGGTCCTCGAATGTTATCCAAGTATGGGTTTCACAGAGACTGGCAGCCATCTTCAGCAACTAACCACATTTTACCCTTGCAGCCACTGGCTCCCAAAGGGTTTCCAACTGGTCTCTGGGCCTGTGTGACTGAAGCTTTAGCATCTATTAGCAGGTTTGAGTGCTACACCCATAGTTTATAGACATAGCTAGCAAACGTTAGCTAATAAATTAGCACTACGCCTTCTAGTTCAAACATGGTAACTTACAGGTACCAAAAAAAAAAAAAAAAAGTTGGCAGCAGCCAAAAATGTCAGTGTCTATGATCTCCTGTGATACCGCAATGGATTCGTCTGTGTTTTATACATTCTGTGGTTTTGATCCTAAAAGGCTTAAAAAAAGAAACGTTTTTCATTCCTTGTAAGCAGAATTTTATGATCACACCGTGCATAAAAAGGCTTGTAGCAAAGAGAGGTCTTTGTTATATTTCCTAAACTGAAACAATTGCATCTGTTGAAAATATTCCAAGTTTACATTTTACTTAATGACAAAGCTATTTATTTTCGCCACATGAAGCTTTCCCTGAAACTCCTTAAAGCTAAATTCATGCCCACAAGGACACAGCCATTAAACTATAAGTCACTTGATTTACTTCATTTTTTCCATTTAAAGAGAAGCATGAGTTGAGAGCATTTATTACCCTCAACAAATGGCCTTCAGATGAGTGATAAAAAAGTTTGAAAGGAACAAATATTGCATCAAAATAAAGATTATTCAAAACAGAAAGAAAGAGGCCAGAGCCAAAGCAGTAATCTCTTTTATACCAGCTACGTCAGAGCCATTTCAAGGACATGCAAGATGAATTATGCAAGTGTAATATTTGGTGAAAAGACATAAAATGGAAAGAGTAATAAAAGAGAGAGAGCGAGAGAGAGCGAGAAACACATGACTGCATCAAAGAGAGCAGGAGGTGTACATATTTGGCAAGGTAGGTATGAAGAGTGCTCTAGGATGAGATACCCACCTATTTAAACAGGAGTGGCCATCCCCCTACTGTAAAATAAACAGTTCACAAAGGCAAAGACTTAGCTGCAGACAAGTCACTACCATCGCCATTGTGTTCTGTGCATTCTGCAGCTTTGCACTTCTCATCAAAAGCATACCAGGCAGAAAACTCATTTATCTTGCAGCAGTCTTTTCTATCATCCTGCCCCACCACCCATCCACCCACTAAGGATGACCATCCTCCAGAACAGTGATTATCCATACTTGCTAAATAGTTAACATGTAAAAATTATTCCACTGTTTTCACTAAATGTTGGTGAGGTGTTGATGCCTAATTCATCTATGGCAACGTAACGATAGATCCGCAAGTCTTTAGAAACCACAGACACTGGAAATGTCTGTTGCATAGCCACATGTACAAAAAAGAAAAGAAAAAAATCCATGCGCTTTAAAATTTACCTCACAGCTTTGGGCTGCACTTAAAATCTACATGACTATAATAAAACTGGAATAAACAGGAGGAGAAACAAAGCAGGCAAGAGTAGAGGAGAGATGGGAGAAGTAAAGGAGACTAGGATGAGAAACTACGAAAAGAAAGGAGGACATGGAACAAGGAAAGAGGATACACAGGGCAGGAAAGAGGAGATAAAAGTAAAGGCAAGGAAAGAAGACAAGGATAGAGGGAGTACGCGGTACAGTAGGTGAAAAATGAGTGGATAGGGAGAGGACAGGAGACATGTATGGAGGAGATAAGAGAAGGAACAACAAGGAGACAGGAAAGGAGTTGATGGTAGAGGAGAAAAAATGAGGACAGATGACAGGAGGAGAGATAAAAAGGAGAGTGGAAAAACATGAAAAGAGGAGATGGACAAGAGTAAAAGCAGAATAACTGACTACAGCAGAATAAAGAAGAAGGGTAGAGAAGAGAAAAGCAGGTCCAAAGACAGCTGGAAAAGTTGAGGCACACTGAGACTGGTTAAAACCACACAATGAAGTGAATTAGAAGTCAAAACCAACAAAGAGATTAAGTGAGACCACCTTGTGGCTGACATAATTTTGAAGCATAATCCTGTTACGCAAAGAGTTCCAACGATCAAGACAAAACTCTGCACTTCTCCGACGAGCTTTTCATTTCCTCTGTCACACTTTCCTTTTCTCTCTCTTGCTTGCTTCCCCCTTAAACCAAATCTTTCACTGTCTTCACTGTGTACACAAAATCCTTGTATGTGTCAGAACCTGACAGCATTATCAGTCCGAGTATTAGCGCTCACCTAAACCCTCACAATGGTGATCACATAATGGATTTTAAAGGTACAGTTCATCCCAAAAATTAGACCATTCCAGTTAAAAATAATTCACAAATTCACGTGGGAGCTAGTTTCCTTTCTGTGCTTCAAAAAGATCCCGGGTTTGAATCCACCAGCTGGGGCCTTTATGTGTAGAGCTTCCACATTGTTTGTGTGCCTGTATGTGTCGTCTGTGGGCCCTCCAGCTTACTCCCACAGTTCAAAGACTTCCATGTTTGGGTTACTGGTGATTCTAATGGTTATCTGTCTCTCTGTGTTAGCCATGCAGCAGACTGGCCAGACCAGAGTGTATCCTACGTCTAACTCATGACAGCTGGAACAGGCTAAAACCCTCCTGCAACCTTGAATTGGATAAGAAGAAGAAGGTGGCTGGCTGGATGGAGAGATACAGCCAAAAGAAGAATGCAGCTAGCTAATATTACAGGGGCCTGCCACAGTAAGGCAAGTCTTCATGGATGAAAGGGCTCTTTCTTTTCGGGAAGCCATATTTAAGATCCTGTGTTTGTGTCTTTTGTATAATTCTTGTGTTAGGGAGAGAGAAAGATGAGAAGAATTATGGATATTCTAAATCTTGAGCAGGCAGGAAACCACAATGATGAAGAAGGAAAAAAGCACACAATGGAAACAATAGCTGGAGGCGACACTTTCAGTTGTTTTACCATTCCATTCCACTTTACTACAAAAAAGTTCTTTATTATTACGATGACAGTCTTTTTTTTTCCTTGGCCCAAGCTAAACTGAAGGACCAACAACCCAACATAAATATGGATACCAGAAGTTACTTATCCAGGTCTACTCAGACCTCCCTGGCCCAACCTGCAGCTCTGTCAGACCAGAGACATAATCTCCCCAGCATGTCTTGGGTGTTCCAAGAATCTCTTCCCAGGATATATGCAAAAAACCTCAACTAGCTCCTTTCGCTGTACAGAAGTGGCTACTCAACTCTGAGCTTCTCACCAGCGTATTTCTGCTTCTTGTATCTGTGATCCTTTACCTTCACACTTGGCTTTCTCTTTACCACAAAAGACCGATAAAGAGACTGCAGGGACGCAAATATAGTCCTGAAAAAAAAAAATCCTAAACATGGCCATACTTTTAAGTGCCTACTGTCACCAAGTAGGGGTACAGTCAGCTGCCTGGTGAAAGCTGTAGGTAATGGAGCGACAGCCACGTCACATACTGTGACACTGCCCTTTGTGGCAGTAGACTGTGAAAATGTATAAACATGCAATTCTTTGCTTTGACTTTATAGGTTACACAAAACTGTGTCACAGTTGGTGGATACAGTTTAGTAGAGATAAAATAACTGCTGCTTAAAATTACTCCAGTCATGATTTCTAAAAAGAGCTCTTTGAGCACCACCAGTCAAGTGCAATTAAGATGCATTATATTCAAGAAAAGGTAGAAATCAATGCAGCTCATGTCTCCAAAACCGGGCAAGACACGCCAAAAATAATATAGAAGGGAAAAACAGCACTCCATATTCCAGGAATCTACATACATCTGACTTTTGTGTGAACTGTTCCTTTAAGGCTAATGTCTGTTTCTTCATGAAAGAGACTAAGAAAGGGAGAAAAGAATAAAGAAAAAAATTATTGCCGGACTGCCGAGCAGCCCACACTGCCAGGCCAGGCCAGCCCAGCTGTGAAAACCTCCAACCACATGAGAAAAAGTAAAAGATTCCTTAGAGTCCCATTCCTCCACTTATTGAATTTTTACAACCTGGTTTGCTGCCAGGCACTTGGCTCCAAAAACACTTTTTGTGCCACTGCCACTCTGCGGTCCAGAAAAACAGAAAAGAGAGACAATGAGCAAGACGGCTGGCTGAATCATCCTCCTCACCCACACGCTGGCCTTCATCTCCCCTGTGCCAATGACAGACCTACCTGTAGCCCTGTGGCTACTTGCTGAAGCAGAACAAAGGTGTTATAGACCTCCACTGTAAACAGGTGGGAATAAAGATCTGTGATACCTCTGATGACACAGTTGAGCCAACAATGAGTTCCATTCAAGCCGCCACCACGAACTGCTGAATCACAATCAGATTGTATATAAGAGTAGCCACATTAACGTCACCCTCTTTGCAGCCAGAAGTTACCGTATCTGAGAGGGTGTGGAGTACCAAGTTATCGGATAACGTTAGCACGGTTGGTTATAAAGATGCATAACAAACTTTACGGCTGAATCACACACATACACGTACCTGGCTAAGAAAATAAAACAATTTCACTTTACCAATCTGAGGCATTAACTACCCTACCTCACCTTACCTTAAAACCTTACCAAGAATCTAATTTAAGATCAACATAATCCAGACTAATAAATTAGCTGCCATATATCAGACTATCAACATGCTTTGTAATGCTTTAAACATATTCTTTTTAACAATTAAGTCTTCATCGTGTAATACTCAGTTTTGTTTGTTTGTCTGTCTGTTTGTTAGCAGTCTAGCGTTCAGAGTCGTCAAGATATCATTTTCAATCACTTCTGTGTGATGGTTGGTATGAAAAACAGCTCGACCTGATTTAATCTTGGTGAAAATCAGTCACGTCAAATACTATTGTTAACCAAATATCATTACCTGCAATGTTTTATGGATTACCTTCAAACTTCAAAACAATATACTAGGCCTTGGGGGACATGAGTATGTAGGCTGGCTAAGCATTTGACCTTGACCTTCATTGTTAGCGCCCGAGGTCAAAGTCAACCTTGAAAAAAATGTAAATAAACCATATCGAGTAATCCATGGAGAGAGCTGTACAACACATTTTAATTTTTCAATACCTCGCCCTATGAACAGGCTGACATCAGTAATAGAAAAAAACATCATAAAACATCAAAGTTTTAGAATAGCCCTCGTGTTTTTGTTTTGTTTTTTAAGCTTAAACGTCTAAAAGGTATAAAACCTAAAACTGATTATATCAGACAGTGAATAACTGGCCGATCTGCACCGAGGCCCAGGGTAAGATAAAGTTGGACTTTTGAATAATGAATGATGCAAAGCTAGAATAAAAACACAGAGCTAAAAATTAACATAATAGATCAACTTCAGGCAGCAATAGATGGCTTGTTTCAGATGGTGGATGAATTGAGTAGCTGTGTGTAAGATAAATAAGGGCTACGTTTAAACGGTAAGTCATTCAAAGCTGGGGTGGTTGAATCCAAGAATTAAAAAGAATGCAGTCTGAACTTTAAGCAGCCTTAATTTTTTTTGTGACTGTAAACCTGAGTGAAAATGTGAACACCAAATGTTTTATGAGTGTTGTATGAGTGGTGGATTTTTTTTTTTTGTTAGACCGCTAACACAGTACTATTATGTCTGCTTATTATGATGGCAGTTAAATGATTACCATGTGGAAAGCGTTCTGCCACATCCAGCAACCTAATGGAAGTTTGGTAGATCCTGTTCAGATTCATGTGCAGATAAAAAGTTGGTGTACTGCCCTGCTTGCGTGCTTAAGCTCTGAGGGTACAAATGGCAAACTGTTGCATCACCCCAGACTCTGATGCAGCAGAAAGGCAGAGAAAGCACAGCAGACACAACTCCTTTACTGTAAGTCGGCTGTTTATCTTGTTAATGAAAGTGATGTGTGCAGGACTCAAAGGAAAATTCCTGAGCGGATGTCATGAAGCAATCTGCAAAACCCCTCCAAAGGTAACCCAAATCCCGTCACGGCAAGATCATACAACGGCTGAGACAAAATAATTCAAACTGAAGTGGTTGTGTCTGGAGCTTTCCCTGAACTTTAGAGAGCATTAAGCACAGCTGTCAACAAAGAGGGATTTGGTAAAGAACAGGCAGTTGAAGGATCTTGTAAGAGTACAGAACAAACATGGTGGAATGTCAACAACCGCACTGAAGAGCAAGCTGCAGAAAAGCCACACTATAATCTGTCCCATTCAAAAGACATATGTTCAAAAAACCACATGCGACGTGTTTGTTTTCACATACTGTACATCTCCCAAAAGAAGGAACATAAACAACAGGCAAATACTTCAACCACTTATACACTAGTACACCACACCATTATACTTCTGAAAACAGTGCCAATATGTAAATAAACATCATCTCCTAAATCGTTTAATGTACTCATTTAATGAAGAGATTCACTTTCAGAATGCAAGAAAATCTAATGTTTTGTAGCCTTGTTGCTTCTTTTCCAGCTGCTACAACAATAATTCACTTATGTGCTATGTGCTATGCAATTTTTTCCATGTATTAGACACTGTTTACTCCCAGTGTTGGAATGAATACTAATGTGCCTTCCTCAGTTCTCCCAGTTGCGTCCAACCAGCAATATATTTATTTTTCTTTTTGCAGAGGACTGACAGCAGAACACAAACAGTGTTGTGGCTTCAGATAACATTTTTCCAGTGAAAAGACTCAAAAAGGAGCGGCTTAATGCTAATTGCTGGATGTTTGCCTATTTGCTGATGTTAGCAGGTAAGCTAACAATAGCTAGAGTCGGACAGGCACCAAACCTGGGACTACTAACACAAACTTGGTGTCTCTATGATTTGGTTGTAAGTTGCCCTTAACCCCCCCCCCAAACCACCCTAATCTAACCGGTGCACAAAATTTGATGACTGTAACATTTGTTTGTTAAATTATCTACAGTTAGGTCCGTATATATTTGGACACTGACACAAGTTTTGTTTCTTTACCTGTGTACTGAAACAGTAAACAGGTAAAATAAAATAAAAAACACATCATCTGTAAAACATGACAGAGGTGGTGTGATGGCTTAGGTCACAGGTGTCGAACTCCAGGCCTCGAGGGCCGGTGTCCTGCAGGTTTTAAATATCACCCTCGGTCAACACACCTGAATCAAAATTAGCTCATTACCAGGCCTCTGGAGAACTTCAAGAAATGTTGAGGAGGTCATTTAGCCATTTAAATCAGCTGTGTTGGATCAAGGACACATTTAAAATCTGCAGGACACCGGCCCTCGAGGCCTGGAGTTCAACACCCCTGGCTTAGGTGCACGGCTGCCAGTAGCAGTGGGACACTAGTGTTTATTGATGATGTGACACAGGACAGAAGCAGATGAATGGTGTTCAGAGACATACTGTCTGCTCAAATCCAGCTAAATGCAGTCAAATTTATAAGGCGTTTCATAATACAGATGGACAATGACCCAAAACATACAGCCAAAGCAATTTTATTAGAGCCATATTCTTGAATGAAAAGTCCCACAAGCAAACTGCAACTGAAAGCCGCTGCAGTAAAGGCCTGGCAGAGCAATAAAAAGGAGGAAACCCCGCATCTGGTGCAGGGTTTTATAATACAGGGTTTTCAACCAAGTATTATAGATGAACATTTTATTTTCAGTTATTTAATTTTTCCAAATACTTCTGAGCCCATGAAATGAAAGGATGGTGTTAAAAATGCTTTAATTCCTCACATTTTTATGCAATCCTTTTGTTCAACCAACTGAATTAAAGCTAAAGGTCTGTACTTCAACTGCATCTGAGATGTTTCATTTAAAATTCACTGTGGTAATGTAAAAAAACAAAATGAGAAAAATGTTGCCAAATATTTATGGACCTAACTCTAACTCTGCTTGAACATTGTGTTTAAAAGCACAATATCAAACCCTAAACCTCTACCCCTGACCTGTACACAAAATCTGAATGAATTTGAAGAAACATTCAAGAAAGATGTTGATACAAAGAAACATCCCTTTGTATCAACATAAAAAGGGCCAGGTCTATTTTCTGTCAATAGAATCTGCATTAAGCCACATTGTAGACATCCACAGCACAGAGAATCAGGTAAATTTTCATGATTTTAAGTCACATGCTGACCTATATGCTCTACTCCTGCTGTCATTTGAGGGTCAAAACACAACCGAAAAAACGTGACACCACAGGCACACTGAAGTCTTCTGAGGTAACAGGACAAATGCATTTAACATATGTTTTAACATAAGCTATCCTAGGATCATAAAGGGGATTTTGTAATTATCATCACCCCTTATAAAATTAATGAACCCCTGAAATGAACAAATATTTTACTAAATTTTTTCAACTAATTGATTTTAGGTCTGCTGGTTAACATTTCTTCTTCACTATGTCTCACAAACACATAAAAAAATGCAGGGCAGCCATCCCGTAATGGCCTCTTCTGACACTGTTCATCCCATAATTAATGCCTTTGCTCTTCAACTGTGATATAAAAACAGAATTACACAGAAATTAAGTCGAAAAAAGAGGTTTTACAAAATCTTCACTAACATTAAACATCAGAGCTGAGAGTCGGAGAAGCAGCACACGAGTTTCTTCACCTTCTCGATGTGGCTTGAGTGACTGATCAGTAATATTTAGAAGGCAGCCCAAGCAAATTAATTAACACTTACGATAACCTTCTTCCACTAATATATAACCAAAAGCACTGAACTCCCAATGTTTCCGAACATCCCTTTTAATCAAGCAAAGAAGGAAAAAAAAGAACCTGCTCTTACCGTGCCGCTCACCCTGACGTCATAAAGTCGTCCCCAGTCATCCTCGTGGCTGTCAACCATCATCATACTATCATCCTCCTCCAGGAACCACTCAGCTTGCAGGTCGACCTTCACCTCCTCCCCCATAGAGTGCATCCCCACAGCGGGGAACAGCCCCTCTGCCGACACAGGAACCTCTACTGAACCCACCTGGAGAGAAAGCATGTAAAAAAAAGTCCTGAATAAACAACCCTGCGTGCCCATTTGAAATGAGCATGTTATTATTTAAAACAAAAATACCTACCTCTTTCCCGTTTTTGGTGAAAAAGACTGTTGTGATACCTGCTTCTATATTTTCCGAGTGTATTCCACAGCCAATGCGGTCACCACGAGCACATTTCGGGCCAAACTGCTGCCCTACCGGGTTGCCATTATACAACCTAAATGGAAAGAGGAGATAAAAATCCTTGTAAGAAAAATCCAAGCTTCTTTGAACTACAACAGCATACTTTGTAATCTTGTACAGCTTTCACTACGCAAACCTTGTGTTGCCACAGCTGTCGCACTCTACCACAAAACGAGTAAAAGAATGCAAAATTATTTCAAATATTCAGTAAACGCAGCCAGACAAGACGAAACGTTCCATTATCTCACATGAAAGGAAATTAAAAATATGTAAACACAATTACTTTGAAGCGCATAATTACAGCTCACTTTGGCCTGATAATTGGCCACACATCTGTCTGGTGCTGAAATTTGGTATCATCAAGTGAAATTAGATGCTGACAAATGAATCGGTTCCTGAGGCAGAATGTACTGCTTTGAAATGTAAGTCACGTGTATAAATCCAACACACAGTATTCAAAGCACGGAGCAAGCAAAAATGGAAGGCAAAATATTTAACTGGTCATGCTCCCTCATCACAAGAACCTGCTGCTTATTTACTTGTTCATGAAACAAAACGAAAAAATACTCTGAAAAAGTAACCTTCAACTACTTCTATTAAATTTCCTTTTTGCTATTATTAAAATAGTCACACAAAACAAAATATCAACAAACCAAGAAATGAGGAAAAGAGCAAGTTAACACTACTGAACCAATATATAAATGCGGCAGCCAAACCATGCAAGAAACCACCGCTGCCCTGTAGCGTATAGGCAACTCCAGTTTGACTTACTTGCCGTTGTCAGCATGATAAGCTACAGAGTATGGCAGCCAGCCCGGCTGGTGGTCCAGCCTGTAGAATTTAGGCACAAGGCCCACAGCAATGGTCCCTCTCACTCCCGTGTCCACTATGGTCACCTACACAAAGACACACGCATTATATTGAAAACACACTACAGTGGCATCAGTTAGAGTTCATTTAAGCCACAGTGCCAATAAAGCCTAAAACATCAATAAAAGTCATTGTCTAATGCCAGAAGCAAGGGTAAGGGTATAATATTCAGATATAAAACCCGCAGCCTGAACTAACTGTATCCAGGTCATTTACAATCACATTAAATTAATTCAGTGCGACCACATCTGTTGGTGGTCTGCGGTGTCTGTTGGCAGAGGTCTTTGGCTATGCAGAGCAAAGAACTATTAGTACGAAACCAATGCAGATGGTGTGTGCACGCTGTCCTCCAAACGACAAAACACATAAACTGACAGCGATTACACTATATACAAGTAACTTGCTGTGTTGCATCAGGATTTTATATTCCATATACTCTCAAAAAACTACAAAGGTACTTTCATCTGCTCCCTTATTTCTCAAGGGGTCAGCACCGTGGATGGACCACATGTTTGATTTGGCACAGATTTTACGCCGGATGCCCTTTCTGACGCAACCCTCCCATTTAGCCAGCCTTGGGACTGGCACTAGGGACCAGCTACGTTTGTGTCTCGAACCGGGGATTTAGCAAGAATAACTAGCTTGAAGTAATTGTTTCCTGTATGACTTTATCAGTCTCTCACATCTTTGTTAAGGAATTTTGTCCTACACTTCTTTAAAATGTTACTTCAGTTCATTGAGGTTTGTGGGCATCCATTTATGCAGAGCTATCTTAAGGTCCCACCACAGCATTTCAATCGTGTTGAGGTCTGGACTTGGAGCCACTGCAAAAGCTTGGCTCTTCACTTTTCAGTTTATCGCAGATTTGCTGATGTGCTTGGAATCATCACCCATCATCCAATCATGACCCAACTTTGCAAACGTAAGCCATGCTGCCATGATCTTTTTAGATAGAAGAGGCTTTCTCCTGGCAATCCTTCCAAACAAACCATACTTGTTCAGTCTTTTTCAGTCACAAGCTTCAACACTTAACGTTGTTTACACCATAACAGCCGTAGCCAGCTGCTTTTCGTTTCCCCCACAATGGCCGTGGAGATTTTCTACTGCTTCTGCTGTTTGTGTATAAAACACTTCTGTACACACTATATCTCAACATTTCTGAATATCAACACTTCACAAAAATTCAGGTCAATTGCGATATTTTATGGGGTTTTTTGTTTTTTGTTTTTTTTACACCCAATTCACCTCAAATGCTCTGGCTGGCATTCATCAGTAGCAAATGCATCCTGCAGTTTACCTGAACTTTTCTCTCGGTAAACATTTTTGTGTTTTTGCCAATGTTAGCCACTGTTAACTGGTGTTACTGAAGCTTTCTTTGAATTCTTTCGATCTAACATTGTCAGGCTCAAGCATAGCAAATAAACTCTATTTCGAAATGAGAATGTAATGAAGCTGTTTATCAAAATAGTGTGATGTTTAAACACTCGATCCTAACATTAGCTAGCATAAAGTTAGCCAGCTATAACAACAACAGCTATGTCTGTTATATAGCTTATATATATTCTATGTAGCAGCTATCCAGAGACGAGAGAGTCGCATGTCTGTTCTGCTGACGGTATTAGTAATTACATAAGCATATTTATGTAATTATTACAGTTTTTTACGTTAGATCCTGCCTTGAGCTCAGAAGATGAGGCTTGTGATAAAAGAGGAAGAGGATAAGTGAAGATGAGGGAAGAAATAACAGGAGGAGGAAAAAAATGATGAAAATATAAATGTACAAATCTTAAATGGTTATATATAGTTTTTAAAAAACTGATATAACTGATAACTGATACATTCTCTTTTTGTTCAGGAATCTGGAACATTAGAATACATTTGTATTTGGGTATAAAGGGATAACACGCTAACTGGGGTCAGTAGAATCTGCTATAGCTTTTGGGGTTTTTGCACGTTCTCTGAGCATTGCACAGTCTGATGTTGGGGAGAATTTGCTGGGACTTTTAATCCTGGAAAGACTGTGGTTTTGTTTAACACACACCTGAATGTTCAAACCTGCAAAGTGCAAAAAAAACCCTGCTTTTTTCCAACTGGTGTTGAAACAGTAAAGGTATACTTAGTTTTTCACAGAACTCGATGCAGTCTTGTAAAGAAAAATAATAAATAAAATTTTCTTTTCATATGACTACAACGACTTGCTCATATTGCCCAGCACTAGTCAAAGGTTATGCAATCCTAATCCTGTACAGGAAAATGGCCCCATCCGGTTTAAATCTGTATCGGCTCTGTTATTTTATTGGCGAACTCTCCAAGTTATTTCTCACCTCTCTAAATTTCCTTCATCCCACCTGTCTCTCTAAGTATATCAACATGTGAAACCAAACTTCTTGGGTTTCCCTTACTAAAGATTTCTGGTCTGATTCCTTTCCAATCTGGCACTTGAGAGATTATAGTGTAGATCCCTGGTTTGTTAAAAAGTACATTCTTGGCCGAGGCACAATACCACTTCTGCACTGTTGAAATATCATTTGTGTCTGTATGATATAAATAAAAGTTACAAAAACATGTGTGACGACTAAGATTAGGAAAGAGCAGGAATGCGCACATGATGTTCCGTTAAGTTATGATAGTTTTGACTTTTTCAAATAAATCTATTAAAACAAGTGGAATGCTGCAGATGTTCAGTCTGGGCTGAAGGAAGCAATGATGATGAGGAGTGGAGAGCGAGCAGCGGTACTGACAACGAAGCTGAAATGGATTCTTTGTGAAAGCTGAAAGAAGGGGAAACACGAGGATAGCGGTGACGCAGACGTGCACAGAACCCCGACCTTTATCAGAATAATTTCTTCCAAATTTTGAGATATCTGGGGAACTGACAGCATGTGCGTCACAGAGTGGAGAATAATGTAGCGCAAACCTCTGGGTAATGACCAAAGTAAAATCCACTAAATGTCAAAGAAATCCATCAGCCTCCGAATGCGATTCTTGTTTCAGTATAAACGTTATTATCGTGAAGATTTTCCTTGCAGGGGAGAGGAGAGAGGTCATATGTGAGTTTGACATCAGATTTAAGAGAAATGTCAACTCTGGCACATATCAGGAACACCTCACAGCTATAAGAAATAATGTCAAAGCATGCTGCCAGCCTGCATAGAGTCTCAGTGGAGGAATATTTTAACATAAATCTGAAATGGTGCTTCTCATGTCAAGAAGAAAAGATCTGAAAAGAAAACTAGAAGAAGTGAATCATTTGAAGAAGAGTATGGTATTGCTGGAGGGTCCTGTCTTAGTATATTTGCAGCCCAGCAGAAAGAGACTGGTTCAGAAGATATCAAGCCCCGTTCAAAACGATTCGGTCGTAATGCATCGCTTTGTGGCTGATGTTTGGTTGCTAGTGGACATTCCAGGCTCCCTATTGCGTCAGTAACCCTGTAACATATGTACCACCCCCCTCACATGCCAATCAGCGGTATCCTACTCGTGAATCGGTCGCTGCATCAATCCCTCACCTAAAAGCTGATTTTAAGGTTCACTCGGGGCTCGTAAATCCAGTTTTTTCACCTCACTACAGGTCATTGAGATTCTTTGACATTTCATGGTCTCTGGTCACCACATGTATTCAAACAGGACCAGCAACTTCAGACCAGCAAATTCTTGGAACGGCCTCAAGGTGACTACCAGCTCAGTAGTTCCCTGAAGAACAGTCCCTCAAGGGTGATTTTTTTTGTCTAACTTACCCTTGTGGATGCTGGATTTAGGAGTATAGATACGTGTGAGTATTAATGTTAAATCTAATCTACTAATAAAATATGTTTTATTATTAAAGATTAAGATTCCCAGTATATATATGTAGTGATGAAAATTAGCTTTTTGCGGGTTGGTAGGGGAAAACATTGGACACTGCCTAACTGGCTTCAACAGTGCTGTGTGCGGTAGCGAAAAGGATGTTCAGACTATAATCTGTGGTGACTGTGTCCACCCCAGGCTACCCCTTGGCTCCGCCCGTGTCCGTAAGGATAACAACTATCAGAAGGGACTGACGCATCAGCTTTGCTATATAAATGTATAATAACCTCTCCTGCTGCTAGTCTGAATGCCTTCCTGTCTGCTGAAAAACACTGGTGTGGTAGACTAATCTCTGCGCTTACAGATAACCACCTAACCGACACCCCATCCCTCATTCCAAAGCAGCTGGGACATTTTTGAGGTAGTGGTTTTGCACTGGTGAACTGGGACTGTAGGGGGGCACCGAGAATTTAATATGAAGTTGAGAAAATTGTCAGCAACTGGATTCCAGGGGATAAAATGGCTGGATGGAAAAGCAATCGCGGGCACAACCAAGGATGGTGGTATGTGGACTATCATATAATGAATAACGGTCCACTGATTTTATATTGGTCATCCACTTCTGCTGGACTTAAACATTACAAAGAGGAAGCAAGAGAACAAACAAATCCTGGAACTCGGAATACAATAAAACAATGCTGACATGCAGCATCATTATCAATGTGCCTTACCTCAAAGTAGCAATTTCCCTTTGATAAAGGCCGGCCAGCCACATAGCATCCCACTTCTTCAGAGTTCCCTTGGTAACTAAAGAGGAGAAATTACAGGTTAACAATGGGTGATTTCTAGTAATTGCTGTATGCACAGTCAGAAAGAATACATCTCATCTCACACAAAGTCCTCTTGATTTTGATCAATAGGCACACACGGACACATGCAACAGATGTTAGAAATAAGATCGACATTAAAATGCTAATTATAACAAAAGCAGATTTATATAATTCAAATAAACCACACCCGTGTAATGATTGCAATTGTTTCTGCCCTTTGTGGACTTTCTTTTGAGACTGTTGTCTGCTGCGTGTTTGATCAGGGGAGCAGATCACTGCTGCTTTATTTCCTTTGCCATTCTATTTTGAAAATTAATAAATAAATATATCCATGATGAAATGTCTCTGCAGACAGCTATACATTTGTGCAGACTCAAATCAGCTCTCTTTGGAAATAAGAAGAATTTGTTGAGAACAAAAATGTTAAGCTATGCAAATAAATTAGACATGTCGCTATTCCTGGCTCAAATAGCACACATAAGCACAATGGGGCCACATATACAGTAGTTAAGGCAAGGAGTGAGCTTCCAGACATGGTGCATTATCATGCTGGAAGCCGCCATAAGATGATAGATGGGTACGCTGTGATCAGAAAGGGATGTACATGGTGAGCAACAATACTCAGATAGGCTGTGACTTTGAAATGATGCTCAATTAGTGCTAAGGGGGAAAAAAGTGTGCCAGGAAAATATCCTCCACACCATTACAGCACCACCACCACCAGCCTCAACTGTTGATACAAGGCAGGATGGATCCATGCTTTCCTTGTTGCTTACCCAAAATTCTGATCCTACTATTCAAATGCTTCAGCAGAAATAGAGACTGATCAGACCAGGAACGTTTTTTCCAATCTTCTACTGTCCAATTTTGGTGAGCTCGTGGCAATAGTGGCCTCTGTATCTACTGAAGTGTCTGGTGACTTTATTTTGTATAGAAAAACCCTGTGTTTAGAGATTTCAACCAGAAAACCTCCTGTACATCTTTAGAGTGTGAACTTCCTCTTTCCCAGAACAAGCCTGTTAAACTTTCATGTCAGGAAATTTCTACCATCACCACTGTTGCTTTGATGATGGTTGTACTGGCCCATATTCTTCCCTACTTATCCGTCTTAGAGTCACATGGGAGATGGAACCTTTCCCAGGATTATGTTCTACATAAATAAACTGACAAAAAAATAAATTGCCAAACTGACTGTTACTGGAAATAAAAATACTTATCATGGCACTGATAACTGTTCCTAATGTGCATCAGTAATTACAAGAGGATCCAAAGGTGTAAGCAATACAAAACAAAACAAACAGTCCTCTTTTCACCCTGTTCAACAAAGCCAAATGATGTCTTCAAGTGAATCCCCAAACAGTGGCTTTTAAGAACAGGCTGACCTGAGTGTGTCTCCATCCTTCTGCAGCCTCATATATCGCTCCTGTGCTGGTCGACCATCGCCGATGTCTCTGACGCGACGCCTCAGATTCAGGAGGCATCTGTGGTGCAGTACGTTGATGTCATCCATCTAAGTAAAGAAAATGGAACTGTTAAAACAAAATAAGCACTTTATGATCATGTACAGCAGCCTCTGTAATCTTTACTATCAAATCACACTGGCCAATCTGTTGTCTAATCTCTTTTACAATGTACTTCGGAAACATGTACACTTTTTTTTAAGAGGGGGGGGGCACATGTCCGGTTTCCGGTTAATGATGAATTCACTTTATTCTGAGACATGTTTCATACCCGGCTGTAATCTGTAATTCTGTATGTTCTCCACAAATTATTTCAAACTCTTCGTTCTTCATAGCCACAACCTGGAGTCAAGTTTACATGTGTCTGGTCAAACAAATCTAAGAGTGAGGACAATCTATGTCTCACCCTTCTGCACTTGACCTAAGCAGTGCTCATATAGTTCATATATTTAACCTAACTTGAAACAAATGCAAGTCCAAAAATCTGGAACGCTGCACAGCTTTTCCCATTACATTAAGGTTGAAGATCCAAAGCATCTTTCAGTTGCTCCCTTATTCATAAGGGGTTTCTACAGAGGGTAGCTCTGCATATTTGATTTAGCAGATTTTTATACTACATCCTCCTCCTGACACAACCCGAAAGGTATTTGTGTCTCCTCCCAGGATTGAACCAGGGATCTTTCGCTGGTTAGGCAAATATGTAAACCACTACACTACAGAGCTAACAGACATCAGCTTGAAGGCTTATTTAATCAACTCTAGCCTCCCATTTTCAGTTAAGCCCCTTCTCACATTGATGAATGCAACAGTTTGACTGTTTATCTTATTTATTCCTTGGAGTCACTGGAAAGAAAATAGCTGAGAAACAGTTTAAGAGAAGTCGAGGAAGTCACACAGACATCTCAAATTATATAAATCCTCTTCCAGAGGCTCCCAGAACTCTGGGAGAGGATTCTGAGGGGTCTGTCCAATAATTTAGTAGTTAATAGGATTTTATGAAAAAGACCTCAGATGTTGTGCCTGGAATCTTCAGGAGCCAGTCTTCCAGTTTGGAAATCAGAGTCAGTTTTGCACTTCTTCGGAGCTTCACATTTGCTCCAGTTGTTCCTTCAGACCCTGGTACTTGTCAGTCATCTTGTGCTCCTTTCTGATGCTACTGTGAACTAGGATTGCAGCATCTATCACAAATACGTCTTTTGCTACATGTCAGTCGTTACTGTCTGGTTGGTTGGCCAGCAGCTGCTTCTCTGTCCGCCTGTCTGAAACTTGAAGTGCCATAGGACCTTAGCCCTGTCGTTCTCAATCACCTTCAAAGATGTCTCTCATTGAGAGATGGAGACTTCCAATCGATATGCAACACAAACACTCCTGTGCACTATCCCAGCCACTTGGTTGTACTTCTCACTGTACACTGGCCCAGCTATTATGTGCTGGATTGTCTCTGTGACACTGTTGCATAGCCTGCAACTTGGGTTGTGTCAGCCAGTGTAGGGGTATGAGAACAGCAGATTGAGAGAGATACAGCTAAACTCATGCTGGCTCAGATGTAACCCAGTTTTTAAAAACCTATACAAACCTGCATTGCACTGTGTGAAAAGCCAAAGGAAAGGCCTGTTTAAGATTATGCCAAAGCATATCAACCTGATTTAAGTCCAGACTACACCACTCCAAAACATTAATGCTGTTTTTGTGATATATTCAGAGGGTGATTTGCTAGTGTGTTTCAGATAATTTTGTATGCACCTGACCTTTGGGGTATGAACTAACAGCTAGACATTCACCTTCAGGAATTTCTGGTAGAGAGCAGTATTCATGTTTCCATCAGTTACAGCAAGTCACGCTGAAGCAACAAAGCAACTTCAGACCAAAAGCTGTCACTCTTCTTATGAAATGCTGTGTTAGTTTTACGCCAAACGTAACAAGATGCAAACTTTTCTCTCATCGGTTCCCAGACTTTTTTCCCCAACAGTCTTCGGAATCATCAAGATGTTGTTGGCAAATGTAAGGCAAGCCTTTATGTTCTTTTTGGTTAAGAGTAGTTTTCACCTTGGTACACTCCCATAGATGACATTTTTGCTCAGTCTCTTTCTTATTTTTGAATCGTGAACTCTGAATCTTAACTGAGGAAAATGAGGCCTTCAGTTCTGTAGATGTTGTTCTGTGTTCTTTTGTGATCTCCTGCACGAGTCGTAGATGCGCTCTTGGAGTAATTTTGGAAGGCCGTACACTCCTGGGAAAGAGCATTACTGCTCCAAATTTTCTCCATTTGCGATAATGGCATTCACCGTGGTTCATTGGAGTCCCAAACTCTCAAGAATGCCTCTCTAATCCTTTCCATGACTTTGTTTCTCATCTGTTCTTTCTTTCGATTGTGGCATGATGTGTTGCTTTTATCCTGTTTCACTTGATCAGACAGATTCTATTTAAGTGAATTCCTGAGACAAAAAGTCTGGCAGCAATCAGTAATATGGCAAATGAAGTGAACTTCAGTTGAAAATGAATGTGATTAATTGCAGTTCATTCATGATTTAACAAGGGGGGATTTTTTTTTCACACAGAGTAAGGTAGGTTTAAATAGCTTTTCTGCTTTTTCACAGAACTGTATACACTTAATAACATTTATAAACCGCCAGTAAATCATACAGATGAGTTCCTAAATAAATTTCAGTCTTAATCGTCACCTACCTTCTATAACCAGTTTATAAACTATTAAACATGTATCTGCACGAAGAAACAGGTGGCACACACACTGAAGCTAGCCAGAATAAATCATAGTTACGATAGTTATTGACATTTATTACAGTTTTAAATTCTATTAAATTCTTGCTTCCAATGACCCCAAGGCATAAGAGAAACGGTACACTAGAAATAAAAACGTTAAGCTTTCGCCGTCACGGTCGCAAGAAGGGGGCGTGCCGATGTTTACATCTGTCATCCAGCTGCCGTGCTAACGAAGAAGCTAGTTTAAGTTCAGCTGATGGTCAAACAGGTAACTTGTGTATTGTTAGCTGAAGGTTACAGGTTAGAGATGATTAAACGAGCCTCCAAAATTACAAACATCAGCTCACCAGACGAAGAGGGGGGGGGGAGTGGTTGAATTTAGCCAGGAAGCTAAACGCAGGTTAGCGTCATTAGCGGCTAATGCGATAGCCTCTTTATGCTTCAGCGCAAAGCAAAGAGAACAACGAGAGACTGTTCCCTAAAGCTGGAGAGACGAGTTTTGCGTCAGTGTAGCCGTCATTTCCGATAACTCACTCGCTAACCTGCTATCTAGGCAGTAAATGAGGCAGAAACTCACTTTCGTCCATCAGCTATCCATCCATCAGCGGCACACTTGTGTAAACTTTGGGAACGGCGCTTCCCAGTGACGTCACGCCCCATTTCGCTGAACGGGCCAATTGCAGCGAGGTTTGAGAAGTGGTGAGAAGCCACTTGGCCAATCCCGTTTCTGCAATGTATATATCACCCATGTATTTGGCACCATTCATTCTGTTCATGAATCCCTCACTACACACTTTACACTCTGTAAACTTCGCCTTCTGTTCACAGGTTCTGTTTCATTATCCCAAACTGAAACATTACTATAAATATGAGTTGGGCAGTTGGCTACCTCAGTAGGGGTCCAGAGGGGATATGACCCACTCCCCACCACAGGGTTTGCTTTGAAAAAGTGGCAGCAGAGAGAGAAACTTTCTAAGCCAGTTGGGACAGATCTGAACTTTTTTGGAGGAATCAAGAGAAGGAAGAAATTGTGTTTAGCCTGCCCGAAGGAGGAAAAATGAATAATCCAGGGCACTGTGGAAAACAGAGCCCCCGTCGGTCTGGCAAGTGTCTTGGAACATTCTCCTAATATGTGGAAAAGGACTAGAAGTGCTGCGGCTTGCAAGCTGATGGGAACACAAGACGGCAGGTGATTTCTGCCCTCCTTGCCAAGATTAATCAGAACAGCAGGCGGCTGATGGCAAGGCCGAAATTGGCCTCATGTAGCCCTGAATTCCAGCCAGTACAGGCCGGTGGGTATGTCTGTCTGTGTGCTCTGCAGAGTCTGAGCTGCTACTGCGGGAGTCAGACACACGTTTTAAAAACTAAATGTCTTAAGGTCAGGCACTGTATTCAAAATTGATTCAAAGCTAGTGAGAAATGTCATTAGCGTTGTTGGCTTAATATAAATATTTATGCCCTGTTTGTTTGCTTTTACATCTGTATGCGGACCAGTGAAAGGCCACGTAAAGTTATAACCTTGATTATTATCACACATAAGCACTGTTTGAGAAACAGCACTCCCTGACGGCTGCAGACTCCCCCAGCAGGACAAAGCTCCTGCCAGACTACAAAACCTAAAAGGAACACAATAAAGGGCCTAAGGTGTTGAGTTTTGGCCTCCCCCAGTCTGATCAAACATCCCAATGATGTGCCAGAACAAGCCAAAACCACAGAGGTCCCACCCCTGTAACTCACAGCACCCAAAGGATCTGCTGAATGGACATCCAGAGAGTTCCCGTGTCCATGCCCTGATGGATAAGAGCTGTTTTGGCAGACTCAATCAATATTAGGCCAACCTCTACCAGTGATGTTGTAATCCTGTGATGTGTTGCAGGGATAGTTGGGCATAAGTGACAAGAGTGGCAAAAACAAAACAGAGAGAACTGCTCCCAAAACATAAATGCTTTTTCTAACTAAATGACTATACACAAAAGTGCAGCTTTGACTAAGAATGAGAGGTCTGATCTAACCACTTCACTCTCTCAACTGCAGTAGTTGCAAAGTTACTTTTTGCATATGCCTGTAAGAAAACAAGACTTGTGCCTTTTACAGTTTTGTGCGCTGTAAAAACATCATTCACATACACTGAATAATCTGAATCACATGAGAATATTTAACATAACTGGGCTGAGGTGTCCATTTTATTATGCCAGGATCAAGTGTTGTACATTGAGAAGAAGCGTAGAGGAATCAGTAGCTGAAGAAAATCCTTACTGAGTGGAGCATAATTCAGTTTGGTCTTGTGCATTTGTCCCTCTCCTCCTCCCTCTAATTATCCAGATGATTACTCTTCCAAGTCAAACACCTGGCAAGCAAAAGCCCCAACTGCCATTTAATATCTGATAGCTACTGAAATATAATCTAGAGGTTGAACAGCTTATGAAAGACTGGATTAGATGTAATGCAATATCCGACATGGCAGTGATTAGGCTGATGCACGCAGTTGGTGCGTGGAGTAAACTTACATCAGTGTATGAGCACGCTGGATTTCTTAGTGTATTTCTTCTGAATCCAGCTCATTCTGTGAACTTTGACACGTGTGACAGAAAAACAGAGTATTACAGGTGTGTAGCTCAGTTGTAGGATTACATGTTTGCTCAGGAAATATTCTGTCATAACCTCAAACAGAACTCGAGTAGGAGCAAACACACAGCTGTGCATTTGTCGTGGCAAATGACAATGCAGTGGCAGCGCCGCTGATGGAAGCTCATACTATACATTTGTGTTTGTTACCATGGCAAATGTTATTCCAGAAAGGTCTCTGACATTGGAAAAAGTGCAAATGGCTGAACGTGACTTCTGCTGTTTATGCATGGGTAATGTTGAACATAAGTGGAAGAAGAAGGACTAGATGAATGTGTTCGTATATACCAGGAAAGGGTGGGGAGATTTTGATAATTTCTGAAAGGAACATAATCCACCCCCCACTTGCTCTGTCTCCCTCCCTGCCACCTCCCTCTCTCTCTCTCTTTCTCTCTCTCTCTCTCCGAGTCCCAGCCCCTGAAGGTGTCATAACTGTGCTCTCTCTCTCTCACTCTCTCTCTCTCTATCACCGCCTTTCAGATCTTTAAAAGCTGGTGCTTTGCCGTGTCTCTCACGATCTCCATTTGTCTCCTCTGGCACTGCAGGGGACTCTCGACCGGCAAAGCACCAAGGAGAGCTACTGTATAGAAGCGGGAGGAAGACTGAGGAAAGAGGAGAGAAAGGGAAAGAGAGTAAGAGTGAGAGAGAAATATACATCCAGAAATAGCATCAGCTACATTTAACTGACAGAGAGTGACAGTGTGGAGAACCTGAGACCTGGACAGAAAATGCCTATCCTTTCTAACTTAACAACCGTTGTATTGTTGCTCATTGCTCACTGCGGATCATGGACCGGGGCGAACCGCTTGGGCCCCTTCAAGGTCTGTCCTTCCTGCAAGGATCCACTGGGGGCAGGTCGGCCCCCCAGGGACCATAATGCTGCTGGCAGCACGTCAGTGCTGGCCCAAGGAGAGCCCTGTGGTGTGTACACCCTGACCTGTGCCAAGGGGCTCCGTTGTGTTCCCCCACCAAGGGAGCACAGCCCCCTCCAGGCTCTGTTGCAGGGAAGGGGCATTTGCGCCAAGTACAGCAAGACTAGTCCCACCGAGAGGCCCCACCCCACAGGTAAGATACTGTATTTACACACACACGTGCATGAAATCACATAGGCATGCACCTACAGATGCAAACAGGGGCATGCACGGCAACTGCATATAGGCTTGATTTGAAGGGGATATATGGCGACAGCCACACATTAGTGTATATACAGTGTGCCTCCCCCAGTATTGCTATAAATTGCATGTGATGCTGTGTCACTTACCAGCAAAAGAAAGGACAATTAATATGTGGCATTTACGCCTGGTTGCATTTTGTGCACCACTAATGAATTTGCAGACCTCTGGCATCTGCTCCGCAGCACCTCTGGACTCACTGTTGATGAAAATGTCAGTTCCCTTTACGGTGGAAAATCACCACAATCACATTAACAAGGAGAAAACTACACCTTGAGTGAGCTTTCTTCAATTTGGGGGGATCTATAAGTGAAGATATGCACCCATGAAGTGTTATAGTTACCATCCATTTCAGTGACAGGGTGCATGACAATGATCTGTCCAACAAGCCGGCTTCTCTGTAGAGAATTTAGAATGAATGTGAAAACTGTAACAGTGTCACCTACATTCTGATCAAGCTGCTTTTTATTGCAGTGATCTCCATCTACTGTTCAAACTGAGATACTGCGATTAACTATCTGAAAAGGAGCCGTACTGACAGAAATTAGGTCTCTCATTAAATGGCCAGCACACATGCATGTCCTCTTACTGAAGGTTCATTAATGTACTATGCTAAAAGAAGCAAAGCTATATCACAAAGTGTGAGTGTATTATTTTAAGTATACAGTGTATAATCTGACCATGGGTGCTGTTTTACCGGTATTATGCTTCAATGTTCTCATGTCGGCGTGTCATTTCCTCTCAGGTCCACATCCTTCACACAGTGGTGACATTGAAAAAGTAAGTTCATCCTCTTATTGTGAGATAAGCTACCCCATCTTCACCTAAATCATTAAAAATATGACATTTCTAACCCTGTTATGGCTGTATGTTGAGCTGCATCTACACAGTTCTTCCCATAGATCCTCTGCCGTTTGGGGTGTTGCAGTGGCATGTACACACACACGCACACACTGCTCTGAAGCCATGCATTATGGTGCATGATGTGTGTGCTGCTATGCGGCAGAACTAATTGAGCATGATGTGAATCAGGAAAGTTTCGAGCCGGCCGCTGCCGCTACAGATTTCTCAGTTAGTGAGCCGGTTTGCTGTGCAGTGTCTGAGCCAGTATGGATGCTATAAGTAGAATGCGATAGCCACCTAAATGGTAATATTAAGGTGACTATTGCACAGTTCAGTTTCTCAAAGTGACACAAAAACGCAGAGTCACTTCAAACCATTCAGTGACCTGAAAAGCAAAAGCATTGTATAACAATATGGTTATATAATGATATACAATATGTGACATCTGATTTATATATATAGAAATGTGCATTTTCTCTGCTTCTGGCTGTAATGCTGCATCACCGTAGCTAATCCTTGGTGATTCACATCGACATGTGTTCTGCAAAGAGGATTTCTGCCAACACAATCACCTGAGGGGGGATAGCAGCTTGCCACTGCCACTCTTCATATTAAGGCAGGTTCTCTCTGTTCGCCTCTGGCGGTGTTTGAAGTCACACTCTGCGTTGCTGTTTTCAGGCACCCTGTCGCAAGCTGCTCAATAGCGTCCTGAGGGGTCTTGAGCTGACAATCTTCCAGTCTGACCGCGACATCTATATACCCAACTGTGACACTCGTGGCTTCTACAGGAAAAAGCAGGTAGAGCATTATCAGTAGACTTATCGTGAGGCATGACAGTGGAACTTTGTTGAGCTTATGTGATGGGAAAATGTGTCATTGCTGCACTGACTTGGTGTTACTGTACATGTGTCAGAGCTGCACTCCACTGCAGCTTTCTGTTCAGTGCATCCACAGATTAGTCTGTGACCACAGGGGCTGAGAATAACTGACACCTCTCTCTGAGCCTCTCAGCTGTGGGCTCAGAGAATCACTACTGCGCTATGATGACATATCATTTTCTCTCTCTGCCTCCCTCACCACCTTTCCTACCCTCTATCTCGGCGCTCTTTCCCTATAAAAATCTCCCTCTCTTTCCTTTAATTTCACACAGTGCCGCTCCTCCAAGGGCATGCAGCGTGGCCACTGCTGGTGCGTAGACGAGCTCGGCACGCCCGTGCCTTCACGTGCCAGCGAAGATGGTACCGTACCATGCGATGGCGAGTGAGGGACAAGTCCGCCTGGTTGCTCTCAGCCTGGAGGAGGTGGAGAAGGAGGAGGGCGAGGAGGAGGTGGAGGAGCAGGAGCACGGGGAGAGGGGGTGGCTTTAGCTTGTGCTAGACACTGCCTGGACAGGAGGGAGCAGGGATAAACCACTTCCTATGGAAAATACACACCAGTTAATGTCCTCTCTATAAGCAAGACAAACACACTCTCACAGTCCAGCAGTAGCAACAGTAACATCTGCCTGAATGTTCAACAGTTGCAGCAATGTCCTCTGCGTCGTGTGGTGGCGCGCTGCATGCTCACATTATTGCTCCGTGAACTGCCTCAGTGATCCAAGCGGTATCTCTCCGAATGATCTCTATATTCCCTGGCTCTTGTCCTGGCTTTCTGGTAGATTTTTATTTTCCCTTTTCACTTTAGGATAGCTGACACTGCCTGTGTTTGTTCTGATCTCAGTGGGCTGAAATACTGTTACGCAGGTGATGTGACACAAACGTTTGAAAAAAAAAATGTGTCTCCCTCACCGTCCTCTCTCCCTCTCTCCAAAGATACACTGATATCAACATACTTATAATTGACAGAATATTTCTTTTCTATTAATTTATTTTTTTTTAGTATTTCCATCAAGTACTGCTTGAATCTCACAGTATCTTATATATATATGTCAAGTCAGAGAGAAAAAAAAAAGTCATACGAATATGATCCTGGAAGCTTCTGTTCACTTTCTTTGTCAAAATAGCATTCTGACTGCTTATTGGTTGATTGTTTGTACATATGTTGGATTTTTGTGGTCGACTGTGTGTTCTGAAGTGGCAGACAAAAAGCTTACGGCTGTTACCCTTTTCAAAAAGTTGTAAGGCATATTTTTATACACGTCAATATAATATTTTATATATGAATTGTTGGTTTATTTAATGAACTACAGTACAATGCCATGTATTTTTATATTGTCAGCAGTTTCTTATTTAAAGACAGAGATTATTTTATTTCATGTTAGGGGAAGTGTTGTGCTTTAGAGGCACTTTTATGGCAAAACTCATCACATTCATCAGAGCTCTATTCAACTGCTGTACATCTTATGGTTAGATCTCATGTTTTTAATTTTCCTTTTTGTTTATTTATGCTTTGTTCATTTGAGAATTTAAGAATGTCCATGTTACTATTATGTTTTCTTTTGGCACATCCTACTTTTAAAATTATGATTTCAGTATAGGAAAAAAAAAAGATCAAATTTGTTATTGTTATAGTATGTCTTTCCCGAGTCCTTGCAAAAGTCATGAAATTGTGTGCTATTAAAGTGTGATTAGAATTTATCTATTTCTGACCAATCTTGTTGTGCCAATGTGTGTGCCGTGATGAAAGGTCCATGCACAAAGGACCCGTAAGATTTGCAAATATGAAAATAAAACATAATGATAATAAAAAATAGAGAAGAATAAAACATATATTAATATAACAACTGGTGTTGCGTGTGTTTCTTTTGTGAAATATGTCATTTGAGAGGAATTTTAATCGCCCAGGGGAGTGACCAAGAGCAGAAAAAAGCTGTAAAGATTTCTTTAGGCCCAAATTTCACAACAAGAACAAGCAATTATGTAATTAAAAAGGACATAGCTAGACTGATTAAAACACTGTACGGCAGGCCGGAAATAAGTCTCAATCTACAAGAAATAATAATACACTATATGTACTATAAACTATACATAGATGTATGACTGCATAATGCCAGTGTTTGTAGCATTTAAATGCAAAACTAAGGCTAATTAGCGCTAAAGCCAAATGTGTGTTTGGACCAACATTTGTTTACTGATAATAGCTAGAGCCAGTGCTGTGTATATCAAGACTTAATTAGGTACACTTGTTCAACTACTTATCGATAGAAATATCAAATCAGCCAATCACGTTGCACAAACATCTAAAGTTTATTATCCAACTTGAACATCAAAATTGTGCAGAAAGATGATTTAAGTGTCTTTGAACATGGGATGGTTGTTGGTGTTAGTGTTTCAGAAACTGCTGACCAACTGGGATTTTCTTACACAGCCATCTCTGGGGTTTACACACTGAAAAAAAGGCCATGTTGGATTTACTTGATTCAATAGTGGACATCGGTTGCACACAAATATTTTGCTTTGGCAGAAACTTAAACAATTGAGTTCAATCAACACAACTTTTTCATATTCAATAAACCTGTGCATTTTGTGTTCATAAAACGCGATTGAAACATGTTTAGATGAAGTAAGTTGAGCTCTTGGAATATTTTAATCCTTCACAATTTTGTCATTTTATTTCAACACTATTCAATAACTTTTACCCCAATACTACTTGGTCACTTAAATACTACATGTTCTCTTCATATTATGTAATGTTCAACAAAGTCTAGATCCTGGTTACCATAAAAATTGAATGGATGTACACCAACTACCATCCTCCTATCTTTATCCTGGTTGCAGGGGGGCTGGGAAATAACCCTGAAGTAATAGGTTACAAGGCAGGGTACACCCTGGACAACTCATAAGTCTATCACAAACAACCATTTGCACTTACATTGACAGGTAATTTAGAATCACCAATTAACCTGACTCTAACAACTGCATGACTTTTAACTGTGGGAAGAAACCAGAATACCCAGAGAGAAACCATAGTGCAAACTAGCCAGAATGTGGATTTGAACCCAGAATCTTCTTACTGTGAAGCAACAGCACTAACCACCATGCCACCAATCCAGACTTAACAAAAGCAGGAAAGCTATGATTTCAAGGCTTGATGCAGAATTTTTTTGTACGTTTTTGTCCTTGACAGGTTAAACCACAATAAATAGCAATAACATACACGTGGTGTGTGGGTAGTTGTCTGCCTCTTCTAACTCCAGTGATTTTCCTGCAGTTTGACATCTCGTGCGATCTTGTGAATTTCATGAGTTCAGCAACTAACCACTCTTACTAGATTGTATCATGTCATCTCAACAAGAATAAATTAAGTTGTTGAATTTCATACAGATCCTTCATGATTTAATTACGTTTATAGAAACATGATATTATTGTGTTTAAATTACAAGTTAGACTTTTTTAATGTAACAACCACCCAATTTGCTCGATTTGACTGAGATGGATGCCTTCCTGAAACCACGATCCAAAGCGTACGAGACTGAAAGTTATTGACTTACTTCACTCGAACATGATATGAACAATTTAATCTAGCATCTCTGCATATCATGTAGTTTCTACACTATATAGTTACACTTAACTTTAAAGCATGAGGCACTTATGTTAAATACACGCAAGATGTTTACGTAAATCCAAGAGTTGGCCAATCCCTTTTTTTCAGTGCAGAAGGTGGTCTGAAAAAGAGAACATTTCTAGTGAGCAGCACATCTCTGGGTAAAAATACGTTGTTGATGACTGAAGTCAGAAGGGAATAAATAGACTGCTTCAAGTTGATTGGAAGGCTGCAGTAATTCAAATAACCCCTCGTTACAACCAAGATATGCAGGAGAACATCTCTGAATGTACAATGTCAAACCTTAATGTAGATGGACTACGTAGCAGAGACCACACCAGGTCCCACTTTTGTCAGCTAAGAACAGACTTTGGCATATACAACAGGCATGCTTCCAGCATGTCACAAAACTTTAATCATCTTAAATTGATTTCCTGAACACAAAGTAAGTAAGTAAAATGTTATTTGTATAGCAGCTTTCAAGATAAAAATCACAAAGTGCTTCACAGAAAAGCTAAAACATAAAAACAAAAATCAACCAAAAGTAAGTTTAAAAAGATGAGTTTTTAGCTGTTTTTTAAATGGAAACACTGAGTCCACAGATCTCAGGCTCAAAGGAAGGGAGTTCCAGAGTCTGGGGGCCACAAACCCTCTATCGCCTTTCGTTTTCAGCCTCGTATGTTGGACGACCAGCAAGCCCTGATCACATGACCTCAGGGACCTGCTGGGGATGTACGGATGTAAAAGATCTCTGATATAGGCTGGTGCTTGTCCATGCAGAGCCCTGAATGTCAAAGTCAAGATCTTGAAGTGGATTCTGAATTGTATGGGGAGCCAGTGCAACTGGATCAGCAGAGGTGTAACATGAGAGTATTTAGAAGACTTGCTCAGAAGCTTTGTGGCAGCATTCTGAACAACTTGCAGATGATTCCACAGAGGCTTTACATAAACATGTGAACAAAGAATTACAATAATCCAAACGAGATGAGACAAATGCATGGATGACCATTTCTAGTTCTGAGTGTGATACAATGGGACTCAGCTTAGCAATATTTTTGAAATGATAAAAACAGGAGCGAACCAATAAATTAGCATGAGTGTCTAAAGTCAGAGCTGAGTCAAAATTTACACCAAGGTTCCTGATAGAAGGTTTGGCAAATGTAGCGAAAGGGCCTAAGTTTTCCATAACCAGAGGTACCAATTATTTGAGTTCGCTGTACTCAAATGACCCCCACAGTTCACAAGAAGCAAACAAATCTGCATCAACATTGTGATGCTACCATGTCAATAGGGGACTAAAATCTCAGAGCAATGTTTCCAGCAGCCTGTTGAATCTATGCCATGAAGAACTAAGGCAGTTCTGAAGAAAAAGTGTTAGAAAGGTGTATGTAATAAAGTACTCAGTGAGTATACACACTGAGGACTAAAACTAACTGAAAATAGATAAGGAATGGGACATCTTATCTTAATGACCTTGTAGTACCATATCACCCTATTAGAGCACTTCGCTCTCTCACTGCAGGCTTACTCGTTGTTCCTAAAGTATTTAAAAGTAGAATGGGAGGCAGAGCCTTCAGTTTTCAGGCCCCTCTTCTGTGGAACCAGCTTCCAGTTTGGATTCGGGAAACAGACACTATCTCTACCTTTAAAATTAGGCTTCAAACTTTCCTTTTTGCTAAAGCATATAGTTAGGGCTGGACCAGGTGACCCTGAATCTTCCCTTAGTTATGCTGCAATAGGTGTAGGCTGCTGGGAGATTCCCATGATGCATTGAGTGTTTCTTCTTCAGTCACCTTACTCACTATCTGTTAATAGACCTCTCTACATTAAATCATTATTTGTTATTAATCTCTGGCTCTCGTCCACAGCATGTCTTTTATCCTGTCTTCCTTCTCTCAACCCAACCGGTCGCAGCAGATGGCCCCGCCCCTCCCTGAGCCTGGTTCTGCCAGAGGTTTCTTCCTGTTAAAAGGGAGTTTTTCCTTCCCCATTTCACCAAAGTGCTTGCTTATAGGGGGTCATATGATCGATGGGTTTTTCTATGTATCTATTATTGTAGGGTCTACCTTACAATATAAAGCACCCTGAGGCAACTGTTGTTGTGATTTGGCACCGCATAAATAACATTGAATTGAATTGAATTGAATTGAATTGAATTGAATTGAATTGACACAGGTAAAAAGAACCAGGACACGTGGAAGTAAAAATAGCAGTGGATATGAAAGACACCTAAAACATTAAGTAATGAAAGGAAAATACTATGCACAAAGACAAGATCCACACTAAACATAAAACCAGAGACCAGGAAACACTGGAGAATAAACACAGAAAGACAAGACAAACAGGAAAAAAGACAGGCAGGAAAACACTCAAGGAAGTAAATATGAGAAATAACAAAGTCAGAATGGGAACTAGATTTAAATGAAAAATAGGAGTTCAAAACTACTCAACCTGAAATGCATCCAAAAATCTACAAATACTAATCAGAAAACGGGCTCAGTGTTATGAGAATAATGAAGCATGAAAATCTGAATCCAAGACTGAATGCATAAAAGATGACACCATGCTTTGTAGACTCAAAAGAATGCACTCAATACCACTCTGAAGTAAAAAAGATGAATGGCTGAACAGAAAGAGAGCAAAGCGTCACTACTTAAACTGTCAAAAAGTATTTGGGTTTACTAATTTATAAAAAACAAAAAAAAACAAAACAAACAAACAAAAAAAAGTCCATATAATATGTATTTATCTCAAAACTGCATGCCAGTACTTATCTACCAAACCTGTGTTTTAATTTTGTCATTGCCTATAACTGCTCGAGACTTAAAATCATGAACGTGATTTTAAAATGTGGATATTAAAGACAATTTGATTCTCTTTAACAGCTCTTTAGTACAAACACAGGGAACTGAGTTGTATTTGAAACTTTGATCTTACTGCTTTGCAAATTTCCCTGCAGTGCTTACCACAAAGTGCACAGTCACTTGTTAGTGTGGTTTAAATGATGTGCATTTAATGTGCAGAGTAAGAATCAAAAACAACATAAACTGGACTGTCCTGAACTGCTTGTGAAAAGCCACTGGGTAAATTTGAATTCTTCTGTCAGTGTTGAATAAGTCATTTGGCGACTTCCTGTTTCAGACTGTATATAAACGATGGACGTAGCGGACACGATGCCGGCTCTTCATTAGTGATGTCCTGCTGTGAAACCTTGAGCTGACAGTGCACCCTCATTGCCAAAACCCAGACTTTCCTTCCACAGTGACTCTAATAATCAGAACAATTTACCAAAAGAACATCATGTTTCATTCAGTATGACCTGAAACTAGAAAAGAGCCCATGAGGTCATCAGGAAAGTTTTTACTGAGGCTGCAAAACGAAGGAGCTGAAAACTCATTAGACTTCAAAACAACCAGAAGTCTTTTAGCCACCACACGAGTCACCCTCTGATAGATACTGAAAAGAATACAGTTTCAAGGCAGTTAAACTGCACTTATCATGACCCCAGGTCAATTTACCCGGTGTTTGTTTTAGTTTTTTAGACCTTCAAGTTTTGTTTATTTAAGTACTCTATGTAATTTTTGTTTTTCTCAGTGTTTATATTGTTTAACCTATTTGCCCGCATTACTATAGTTAGTCCTGTTCTTGGTCCATTTTAGAATTTTCAGTGGTCCATCCTCAGTGGTCCTATAAAGTTCACTCATGTGTCTGCTTTCCCACTTTAGTTATCATACTTCCTGTTTTTATTTTGTTTTGCTTCCCTTGTCTCATCTCCTGTGATTTAGTTCAGCTGTGTCTCATTCGCAACAGTCAATAAATGGCTTGCTTGAAATTGAACTCAGTCTACCTCCACATTTCTGCGTTTGGGTCCTTCTCGAACACCCGACACGGCCGAAAGTATCTTTCGAAGCTGACATATGACTTCATTGTCAGACCTGGAAATGACTCCCATCTTTTATATATAGCCTATGAGTAACACAGACATCCATGAATCCACTGTGGCACAGCTTAAAAAAATAAAATCTGGTATCAATGTAGATCCAAAAATCTTCAAAGCATTAAAGACTATGCTGTATAAAACTATATGTGCTTCTATCGATATGATTTGAATACACAGTAATGGCATAAAAGTAATACTTTCAGATATAATGTTGAGTTAGACTTCCCAGTGGATCTTTGCAGAAAGGGCCCTTGAACGGACCCCAGCAGCTTATTTGTTGTTAAACACTCTGCATATTCTGTCCTGATCTCAGGGATGAGGGCACCACTTGAAAATTAAAACACAATTTCCACAACAGGTTTTTCTGAAACGCCCCCCCCCCAAAACATGAGAAGCTTAAATCAAGCGCGTACTTAATGGCTATAAATACTTAGGCCTGAAAGGGTGACAAATCAAATCTGATTTCATAAAGGGATGACTCTTAGATCCACTGACAAAAACACTAAAGTCTCATTTTTTGGGCACTGCTACGCAATCATTATGAACTTTCTCATTTTTCTAATCATGAACAAGTAAGACTTCTTTGAATCATTACCTGCATGCAAGCATGGTACTGTGTAGTTCTTGGATTTAAGGCTTTGTGCTTATATCCATTTTCTGAGAATCCCCTCTGCAGTCACACTAACCAGCTGCCAGCAGCGAAACAGAAATTACACATTAGAGCACATTAGAGTCATGCTGCTTTTAAGCCATTAGTAGGCACATAAAGGATAATTTTCTTCTGCTTCTCCGCTCAGGGACCAGATACATGCCTGTTTCCAAGGTAACAGCATAGAATATCTCATATCTCTTTATAAATGCATAATATGAATTGAAGGTCTTGGAGAAAATGAAGATGCAAACATGATCCTTTGTAGAAATCACATGTGTGTCCTATTTCTATATTTGAATCAAAAGTCAACTCAGTTCTCTGGTTTTAAATGAGATAAAATGATAAATTTTTATCAACCAAAGTTGTTGGAAACTGAATTATTTTCATGTGTTTTTATAACAGATACCTTGCTTGGTCTTAAGCATCAAAGCACTTCATTTGTGAATTTTAGTAATGCAAACAGGATTATGTCAGGGTTTTTTTAGCTTTTTTAAAAACACATTTGTGACGCATATTCTAGCTCAGAGTTTGAAAGACAATGATCTTTCATCTCTGCTGTTTAGTGCAAAATAAGATCCTACAGTCTGGGATCCCATCAGCACATTTCAAGAGACTGTTCTGTACAGATTTGGTCCAACAGGTTCAGAGGCTTTGTGGAAGTACAATATCAACTGGCTGCAGTGTCCCTTTAAAGACAAGCTAAAGCAAGGCAGCTGTTTCTGCGAGATCTCTTAGTGACTCTTAGTGACCTCCACAAACAGTAACCTCACAGAATTTTGAGATTTTGCTGCCCCCTAGAGGATACGCATCTAAATATGAAAAAAAGGAAACTATAAAGATTACTGTGTAGTGATATAAAGGCAACTTTTTGCATTTTATTCAAGTGAGTTACATATTTTTACATAGCAGTCCCAAAGTCAACTGATACAGTTTCTTGTTGGGCCCCCATGGCCCCCATTATACACAGATCAGTCACAACAGTAAAAAATGCCTGCCTAATACTTAGTAGTTCCATCTTATGCTTTCAAAACATCTCCAGTCCAGGGCATGGACACAGGACCTCTGAGGATGGGATGCTGGAGGTAAAATCTTTAGGTTCTGTTGGCTGTGTGGCTGGAGAATCAGATCTGTTTTTTTCCCCCAGAGCATTCTACAGATGCTCAGTCAGATTGGGATCCACATAGTTTAGCGAAAAGAGCACATATTTATGCTGAAAAATGCCAGTGTTAACAAGGTATCATAACACCAGTTGAGCCCATGACATCGGTAGGTTCAAATGGCACAGACTACTGAAGGAAATTCTCTAATGATAATCAGAAACAATCCATGGAGTCTGTCCATTTCTAAATTTCCACAGAAATTAAGAGCTGAAAATTGTATTACACTCGGATAAACCCCCTTGAAATGTCCAAACAACATTTATAAAACAAGTGGTAAATTACACTAACTTCTTTTAGCAACACTACATAATGATTGGTTCTCAAACCTGTCAAAATGTGGGCCAGTTCTCCGAAGACATCAACACAAGAACTGCTTCTGCATCAGCGCTGGCACCACATTGGTGGAATAAATATAATTTCAGCTGGTTTTGAGGAATCTGCTTTATGCAGCAGAACCTGGGGAAGTAGAAAAATCATGACAGAAAAAAATCTGTATGTTATTCTGTGTGTTTTTATGGCAATCACCCACAACTCTGTCTACTACAATTTACACATTTACACCCTTATCAACCAATTAAAAGCCATCATATATTTACTGTGCTTGTTTTATTTTTTACGTCTGTTAACTTTTATTTTATTTTATTTTTCATTAAATAGGTAAAGACATTAAAAATAGCAACACTACTTTATTGCATTAAAACAGTTGGGGGTGTATTATATTGTAATACTATTTGTATTTATTGAGATCCTAATCTTTATTGTGCCATATTCATATTCACACACACACACACACACACACACACACACACATAGTATTTTTTTTCTTATTTGTATTAATAATAATAATTATTATTACCTCTTCAACTTATTCCTTTGTTCTCCAATTATCCATTTTTCTCAATTTTCCTTAAATTTCTTTAAGGAAAAGTGGCACACTTTGCTGAAATATGCCAAGTTTTTGGATAATTGCTCTTTAGCACAGAAGAGGATTAGAGCCACTAGGGTAGAAAAGGTGGGGATGTCTTATTTTTTCAGATTTCTGAGAAAATATTCTGAAAAAACAAAAAACACATTCCCACCTTTTTTTCTCCAGGAGCCCTAATCCTCTTCCTATTGCTTGATTACCTTGTGAAAAAAATATATAAATGTATTTTTTACGTGTCAAATTGTGTTATCTTTGGCATTTTTAAACCAAAGAACTGGAGTAAATTGGAGTAAATTATGTGTTATTGTGACAGACTGCTAGAAACAAAGAGCCTAAAGAAACATTGGTCTTTTGCCAGGTCATGTTATGTGTAGACACAATGCTGCTTTATACCTTTCTCATTCTTAAATAAGTCAGTTTTTGCAAACAAAATGTTCAGAAATAAGGACTGGATTGAAAATGACTGAAAACAGACTGGAAAACTGTTGCTCAAAACCACTTGAAAAAACTTTATTCTAAAGTTTGGCTGCCTGGAAGCAAAATAGAAAAGAAATGAGGGCTGTTTCAAGACCTTTGCACATTACTATATATCAGTATTAGAATAATATTTACTCTCATTTTCAGATCTATGACAGAAATGAATAAACATTTGATATGATCCAGTTTTTAAGAAACTGTATCCAACTGACGGAGAAATTAATCATACACTGACCACGTGGTCTATAATAACACAGGTGGGCTCGAGGGGGCGGTGGTGGACTGTCTGTCAGTGATTACATGGAGCTGTGAAGTCACGCTTGGGTGAAGTTAGTAATGATTCATCTCCTCGGTTTAAACGTTAAGCGGTGCTTTAGGGAAACAGCGTCAGTTTAACACCACCTGAGCGGGTCTGGTGACCTTTGGTTGTTGCGATCCTGGACAGAACAGCGCGAGGAAGGTTAGCCGCTTTAGCTTGAGAGCTCCGGGTGACGGCAGCCGTCAGGAAGAGGCGTCACCGCCCGCATCAGCGCCAGTCGGAGCAGGGCACGAGGGGGAGACGGTCTGCGGCTATGGCTGCCCTCGGTAACACGGGGGCTACCTCCAGTCCTATGGTGATCCTGGCGCCCAAGACGAAGACGAAGAAGAAGCACTTCGTGCAGCAGAAGGTGAAGGTGTTCCGGGCTAGCGACCCCGTGCTGAGCGTCTTCATGTGGGGCGTCAATCACTCGGTGAGTCGGTGTTAGCTAACGTATCACTAAATGCTAATGTCCGTGCTAACTCAGTGTTAGCAAGAAAGCTAGCCAGACTACAGGTAACATCCCCGGACAGGTAAGGGTGTTAGATCGAAATCCGTCTGGTTGAGTGACAGTAGACGTTCACCTGGAGAAAAACACGGATGTTTACAGAGCTGCACAAACGGTGGGAACTTGTTTTGCGGCACGCAGGGCTGACAGGTCTTTATAGTCTTACAGTTTATTTACAAAGCAGGTAAATGTGATTCTGTCCTGCTGAAGTTTCTCACGAGTGAAAATTATTCACATAAAGTCCTGGCTAAAGAATTCCTGGTGTAGTTTAATATTCATGAACTTTCAGATGTATATATTATTTGAAGGGGTCACAACACCTGTCACAATTTCTACATAACAGATGAATGAATGGCATAAACAAACATAAAAGACAAGTATACATTAATACAAGAACATTCAGACTTGGCACATACGGGCTATAAAACCACAGAACCCATCTGTGTTTTGACAGCCTGAAATTGAAACTTTCATATTTCAAAATGGGTTTGAAAACCCACCTTTAAAATGTGTCACACAGGGGAGATCAGGGTGGTTCTAGACTGTTGTGTTTGGGTGGGGCGCTAGAAGTAAAGGATAGGGAACTGGTGAGATGAAAACTGGAAGTTTCAGCAGCTGACTACTAAAATAAAGTAATCTCTCTCTGAGATCACTGTCTGTCTCTTTCAACACTATCCCAGCATCGCTGTATGATGGCTTGTATAGGGTGAAGATCCTCTGCATGTGGCTCAGTCTCTGTAAATCTTTTGTGCATATCTCAAAATGCTTACAAATACAAAAGGTGGATCTTTGTGGGTGGGGTGCACATGACCTCACAGGTTTCCTTCAGTCTTGCCACACTGATGGGTCAGTTCCTGTAAACAAAAAAAAATAGAAGTGTGTAAATGAACAGATTCCTGGTAGAAAGCATTTTTATGTTTTAAAAAACTTCACTTGAAGGTTAAACTTGCTGAATCAGGCAGAAACTCTGACACAGCTGTCAAATAATGACCACATCTTAACAGTAACAGCCTTTAAATTTCAACTAAAATATTACAAACATTTTACAGCTCAAATGTCTTATTCTTCTTTTTATTCTTGTCCTACTGTTCAATGAATATGATGGGCTGCTGAGTATATTTAAGCCGTGTTAATTTATAAACGTGTTAATTTATAAACTGCACTCCATGTTTTATTCAGTAGGACCTGAAACTAGTGAATGAGCCCATAAAGTCATGAAGAAAGTGTTTGCTGAGGTCACAGAGCAAATAAGCTGAGATCCATGCAGACTTTTATGCGTTTTACAGCATGAAGAGGTGCCCCCCTGCAACCCAGAGTTTGCCTGTGGTTTTGAGTAACAGCAGGATTGCTCTACTCTATACTTCATGCATAAAAGTAGCTCATTCTTAATTACAAATAATAATTTTTAAAAAGTATCAGATTGACAGAAATTTTTAAAAAGTAATGAAGTAATTTTAAACTAAACATTTGATGCTGCTTTAATGCAAGATATGAGGAATCTGGTGCTTTTTCTCTTCTTACATGAAAGACATTTGATGGCCTCATTTTGGATTCTCTTAAAATGATTAATGAGCCGCTTTAGTTGTGCAACATCAGAAAACTGACAAAAGTCCCCACAATGCTGTCTTACAGCTTGAGAGTTACAAAGTTTTGTTTTCTAAATCTCTTCTAAAAATCTCTTTTTATTGCCCAACTTGTTTTCTCTTCATTTGGCTTGTTTCTTGTCATTTTCAAGTATTTTTAATCATTTTCTTTTGAATGGTTAATGTATTTTTAATCTTTCTGTGAAGCCCATTGTGACATTAAGATCGGTTGTCTTTCATTGCTTGTAAAGACAAAACGATATTTGTTAGTTGTGGGTTTATTTCAGACACTAATGAATTCTGTTTAATGATTGCTTCTTTTTTTCTGCAGATTAATGATCTCAACCAGGTGCCTGTTCCCGTCATGCTGCTGCCCGATGACTTCAAAGCCAACACTAAGATCAAAGTCAACAACCACCTCTTCAACAAGTAAGACTCAGAAATGAGCACATTTTCACATGGAACAAATTGAAATATATAACTAGTCAAGTGAAAATGTAACTTGAAGCTTTTGAGAAACTACAAAAACCCATCAGGGTATAAGTCAGTGATAAGACTGGATGTTTGTGTTGGACTGTAGAGCTGGACAAATGTTTTGGAGCTTAAATTTAGTGAGAAGTAAATCATGTTTGTCTTGGAATGAGTTAAGTTTCCTAACTGCCTCCTCTCACAGGGAAAACCTCCCAGGACATTTCAAGTTCAAAGAATACTGCCCTCAGGTCTTTCGAAATCTAAGGGAACGGTTTGGTATTGAGGATCTGGACTATCAGGTGTGTAAAGTTGAGTCGTTGGCTGATAATCACTGATGATACTGTTGATACTGATGGTGCATTCAAAACAAACATGAAGTTTTTGCCGGGCTCGAGTACATAAACAGTCTGCGCAGCGAAGAGAATTGACCTGAATTTGCTTTGGGCTACACAAAGACAGCAAGTATTAGTTGTAAATCTCCTGGCACCACCGACAGTCAGAAATGGAGGATGTCTGTGTTGAAGCCATTTGAGAGGCGGAGCTTTCATTGGTGGTACTGCACGTTTGGGGTGAATGCACCATAAGGGATGATCGTAGCTTGTTTTCATAAAAAAAATGACTGAAATTATTTCTTGTCATTAGTACTTTACCAAAGATGAGTGCCTGTGTTGATCCTGCGCTAACCTGTGCGACATTTCCAGGTGTCATTGACTCGCAGCCCACCTTTCAGCGTTGATGATCAGGGAGAAGGCCTGCTCCTTAACTCTTACGACCGGACGCTGGTGGTTAAGCAGATCTCCAGCGAGGATGTGGCAGACATGCACAACATCCTGTCAGAGTATCACCAGGTATTTGTTATAGTGTGTGTGTGTGTGTGTGTGTGTGTGTGTGTGTGTGTGGTCAGCCAAACTAGTGATGTCTGCAGGCCGTTTAGACGTGTAGAAAGCTTTTCTGGCCTGCCCAAACCTTTATTTACTCTGATCAGCACACGAGTCATTGATGAATTTTAATCTTCTGATGATTTGCTTGTTGAGCTTTATTCTCAGCTTGATTTTTGTTGTTTGAGAAAATGAAAAATATGTCATTTTTAAATCCCATGGGTTTATTTTCTTAGTTCTTTCTCTTCCAAATGTAATTATTTATAGTATTTTATGACATTGAAAACTTTTTTTTTGGTAAAGATTATTTACATTGTTTTTCCTGGCTTGAGATTAAATTTCACTGAAGCACTGGTCTGCATATAGTTGAGGCTTAAGAGTCTGTGTTGGCTCACCTTACAGAAGTCTTTGGCATTTCCTGTTATTTTTTGAAGCTTTAATTAACAAAACTGTATTTAAACCCTCCCAGCTAGTTTCCCAGACTTGGATTAAACCTAAGACTAACACTAAAAGAAAGGTTTGAACATTGCAGTTGCTTTTATTCTAGGGCTAGGCTTATGGCATGTCTGGAAAACCAAGCCTATATATTTTTATTTTTAAAACCTAATTCTTGGTGATTTTGGATGACATTCTTTTTTGGGTGCCAAAAAATGTATATGCAGGAAAAAAAACTTTATTTATTGTTAATAAATTTACAGGCCACATTTGTTTGTAGCCTGTGGCCCTTTTGTTTGTTTGATGGTTACTTTTAAAAGGCCTCTGCCTTGTTGTGTGGAACCAGTGTCATTAACTGAATTAGCTAAAGCCTGTCTGAAATGTAACTACATGTTACATTGCGCCAGTTTGCACAAATTCTAGTCAAGTCTGACGCAGTTAGCCATTTCCGGTCCACATGCCTCTTCAGATCATATTTAGATAAATACTTGCACAACACTGGCGGTTAAATGGGTGTAAATTCTTTCAACTACGATCGAGTGATTAGTTACAGGTGTTAACATAGCATCTACGTAACCACGAGAAACAGGATTTACTAGCAGTTAGTTTCTAAGTTTAACAATAAACGAAATCCCAAAAACCAAACCCCAAGTGGTTTATGGGACTATTTTTGTCTTTCTTAAGACACACGCGTGTACAAACAGACAAAAGCCTGTGTGGTGCTGTGAGATTAGATCCTCCTGTGCCAACACACGACACATGCAGAGCCAAAGATGACTACAGATGTCTGTCAGAAAGTCTGTGTGAAGTTCCTTCAAAACAAAAATGAAAATGAGGTCCAGGTCAGGTAAAGCTAGCACAACACAGGTCTGTGACAGCTCTGCGCAGCTATGTCAGGTATTTGAGATGAGATGCGATCTTTGAAGAGTTGGTGTAGAGTTCAGTGAAAATCAAAGTGTTTTTGCCTGAAGTCCTATATTCCTATTGGCTACAGCTAATATCAACAAAACAACAATGCCAATGTCTGTTGCAAGTTTTATGGTTTTGGTTAAATGGTTTCAATAAAAGTACACTCTGAAGGTCAGTGACGTACAGCCCTATAAATGCTGATGAGCAGATTAGCCAATGTATACCTGTGGTGAGTATCAGAGATAACACTATCCACACACTCAAGTCCGTGACTAATATGATGCTGCGTGGTTTGAATAATTTGTTGCAGAAAAGTAGCGTTCCTAGGGGGAGGCACTGATCAATCAGTGCTGGAATTGTATGGTTTGAGCTGACACGACAGCCTCTAAATCAGATTCTCATTAGCCTGAGCTACGGCCGACATGTGCCTCTCGGAAACAAGCGTGATTGTTACAAAGTGTAAATACCTGAAGTAATATAAATTGATTTGACTCTGGGGAAAAAAAGGGGATATGAATTCACTTGTTCTTGCATGCGTCTTCCTCATCGTGCTAATGCAGCAGCCAGTACTATCCCCACGCGGCCATTTGCCTGTTAAGTTTGCATCTCCTTTACTTCAGAAGTCCAGACTCTCCTATGTGGGCTGGTTATTGTGATCAAGTTAGTTTTGAAAACACAGCACTGTTAAATAAGCCTTGTTTTCATAAAAAAATGAGAAAATTAAAATGGTGCGCAAAACAAGATTATGACATGATGTTGATTGTGAGAGAGCCCAATGATATCTCTGTGTGGAAGCTGAGAGTTTTTAAACTTCTTAGATTAAACATGTTCTAATAAAAGGAAAAGGGGCAGAGAAAGACAAGGGGAGTGGTGTTGGTGCTTTTTGTCATTCAAGCTTAAGTTGTGGAGAATATATTTATTTTATGCAACTAATGCAAGAGTAAAAAACAAACCCGGAACCTGTTTTGTTTGTGGATCACAAAATTTGATTCATAAACATTCTTTTCCAAGGAACAGAGTTTTTTTGATAGTGGAAATGTCAGTTAATATTTAACTGGTGACACACATTCTTAACAAAAACAAACAAACATTAAAAAAAATATGTATACTTTCAGTAAAGTCAGAGATTAACTTTGATTTTAATCCTAGAATTTGATGTTCAACAGAGGGTGTAGATGTCAGGGCCTTTAATTGTGAAGGGAAGAAACAGGAAGAAGGCTTTTTCTGGACATTGATAGAACAGGTATTGGATTTTGGCAAGATGTTAATGAGAAGACAGCTAAGCAAACACTAATTTTAGTTACGTTTATGCAAATTCATGTCAGTAAAAAGTCAGACCAATTTGAAGGCTGACTTGATTCATATTATCTTTTTTTCCCCATCCATTCATTTTCTTCCAGTTGTCCAGTTTACGGTCAGGCTTCAACCTGTTTTTAGTGTCATAGGGTGAGGGGGACATCAAGAGACTTTTAACCTCACATCTTTACTGAAACATCACGTTTCCTTCAACGGTAATCTGCTGAGAAGCTGCAGGAAGAGTGACATTAATAAAAGGGTGACATGCAAGTTGGAGACTGTCCCAGTTGTTTCTTTTTCATCCTGCAGTGCGACTATAAATAAACCTCCCCATGAGCATCTTGAGTCCTTTCTCCCCATCTGCCTGCTGCTCTTTCAGTCAGCTCTGAGTCTGTCTGTCCATCTGATCATCTGTGTGTCCTACTTCACGTATTTTCTCTGTCTCCTTCATTTGGACCTTTGCAGCTGAAAAAAACAAAAGCATTTGTCCCGGAGGTCTGGAAGTAAGCATTTCGTGCAGATTATGAAAAGGATTATGAAAACAAGTCGACTCAACTATTTATAGATTTGGCAGCAGACTGGTGCTGTGAGCAAGAAAATCATTGCTTATTGTCTTGAATCGTCCTTGATGGAGATCCTGGATTTGTTTTAAGGTGTTTCTCAAACACTCAGTCAGGCCGCTAACCTTCCTGTGGGCGGAAAGCCCAACTGGAAGACGATATCCTTCCGCAGACCAAAGCATTTCTCATCATCAAGGTTAGCCAAGGTTGGGTTTTTTTTTTTGTTTTAGTCACAGGACGACTTTGCGCAGAGGGCTGAACAAACACGCTCCTATATTGTTGGTTTATTAAAGATATTCAAATGTTCATATCACCACATCTGCGTTCATGTAAATATCAGAGTACATTTGAAGGGGAGATTAGAGCGGTGACATGCTTTCCTTCCTGTTTTGTTTGTTTACGTCAGGTTTTATTTACCATTTGCCGTCCGGCCTGGTACAGCTGAGTCATGTAGATGATTCAAAACTAGATCTCACTTCAGGCTAAACAGTCTACTGAGCAAACCTTTGGCTGCTTTGGGCTCTCGGTGGAATGTGTAGCCTGTGGTTATGCAGCCTACATAAAAGTGCGAGGGAGATGAGAAAAATGGCAGCTCTGTTTCAGGGCGTTTACTTCATTCAGCGCTGAATGAACTCATTGTTTGTGTATCTGCATTTTAGTTGGTTTTGTAGATCAGTTTGTTTATTGTGAGTTTTCTGGAGGATATTTATCTTCTATGCTACATTTTTTAGCCTGCAGAACATTTGTTTGCTTGGACCGGGCATGAGAGCTTTGACTTTACTTTAGCATTACTCAAATGAATTTTGACAATATTTTGGGTGAGGTTTGTGTTTTTTGGCAGGTGTAGGGATTTTGTCTTGGGGATCTGGTCTGCTGGTGCTGTGATAGACTCGTGAGCTGTCTAGAGTCTCGCCCCTCGCCTCTCGCTCTACGACAAGTGCGATGGGCTTCATTGGCTAAACGGTCAAAAATAGGATATTTATAGCAACATTTTTAAATGCATTACAATAAAATTACATTATATTTGCTTGCACACATAGTAGTCTAGTCCTGTGTCTTTGTCAGCCAGTAGTAACAAAAGAAGGAGTGCTGTTGAACTGCAAAACAAACTGTCAGAAAGAGCGTCAGTATAACAGTGATGTGCATCCAGAGAATGGGCAACTTTCTTGTTTCCAAATGTTTTCTGGCGCTTGTTTATAGTCAATGTGTTGACCAGATAGTCTTGGAAATGCAGATTAACATTTTATTTGAAGTAATCCTGAAACTCAT